>NC_067134.1:13910075-14585297 GCF_021347895.1 Acanthochromis polyacanthus | reverse complement strand
ATTGCTACTTTGGTGCTTTAATATCCAGGCTACTTCGACTTCACTCTTTTTTTCTTGTGTTTATTCAGAACTTCCTGCTGGAGTTTGTGGACGTAAACTTAAATGTGGTCTGAAGAAGAAGTTCCAGACAGTGTTTGAGGGCATCGCTAAAGCAGGACAGCGACCCTCCTGAATGAGATCTACACAGAGCTGTACATCACAGAGGGAGGGACTGCAGAGGTCAATGATGAACATGAGGTCAGACAGATTGAAGCAGCATCCAGGAAAGCAGACAGAGCAGAAAGAAGCATCAGAGCAGAAGACATCTTAAAGGCTCACCTGGAAGAGATGGACCAATCAGAACAGTGATGACAAAGGGAGTGGCTGGCATCGGGAAAACAGTGTTAACACAGAAGTTACTCTGGACTGGGCTGAAGACAAAAGCAACCAGGACATCCACTTCATGTTTCCATTGACTTTCAGAGAGCTGAATGTGCTGAAAGAGAGAAAGTTCAGCTTGATGGAACTTGTTCATCACTTCTTCAGTGAAACCAAAGCAGCAGGAATCTGCATCTTTGAATACTTCCAGGTTGTGTTGATCTTTGACGGTCTGGATGAGTGTCGCCTTCCTCTGGACTTCCACAACAATGAGATCCTGACTGATGTTAGAGAGTCCACCTCAGTAGATGTGCTGCTGACAAACCTGATCAGGGGTAATCTGCTTCCCTCTGCTCGCCTCTGGATAACCAACGACCTGCAGCAGCCAATCAGATCCCTCCTGACTGTGTGGACATGGTGACGGAGGTCAGAGGGTTCACTGACCCACAGAAGGAGGAATATGTCAGGAATAGATTCAGAGATGAGAAGCAGGCCAGCAGCATCATCTCCCACATGAAGAAGTCACGAAGCCTCCACATCATGTGCCACATCCCAGTGTTCTGCTGGATCACTGCTACAGTTGTGGAGGAGCTGCTGAGAACCAGAGAGGGAGGAGATCTGCCCAGAACCCTGACTGAGATGTTCATCCACCACCTGGTGGTTCAGGTCAAAGTCAAAAAGTTCAAGTATGATGGAGGAGCTGAGACAGATCCACACTGGAGTCCAGATAGCAGGAGGATGATTGAGTCTCTGGGAAAACTGGCTTTTAATCAGCTGCAGAGAGGAAACCTGATCTTCTATGAGTCCGACCTGACAGAGTGTGGCATCGATATGGAAGCAGCGTCAGTGTACTCAGGAGTGTTGACACAGATCTTTAAAGAGGAGAGAGGACTGTACCAGGACAAGGTGTTCTGCTTCATCCATCTGAGTGTTCAGGAGTTTCTGGCTGCGCTTTATGTCCATCAGACCTTCATCAACTCTGGAATCAACCTGCTGGAAGAACAAGAAACTGCCTCCAAGAAGTTGAAAGTATTTCTAAAAAAACCTGAACTACACCATCTTCACCAGAGAGCTGTGGACGAGGCCTTACAGAGTCCAAACGGACACCTGGACTTGTTCCTGCGCTTCCTCCTGGGTCTGTCACTGCCGACCAATCAGAATCTCCTACGAGGGCTGCTGACACAGACAGGAAGTAGCTCACAGACCAATCAGAAAACAGTGGAGTACATCAAGGAGATGATCAGTGAGAATGTGTCTGCAGAGAGAAGCATCAATCTGTTCCACTGTCTGAATGAACTGAAAGATGTTTCTCTAGTGGAGGAGATCCAACAGTCCCTGAGATTGGGACGTCTGTCCACAGATGAACTGTCTCCTGCTCAGTGGTCAGCTCTGGGCTTCATCTTACTGTCAGCAGGAGAACATCTGGACGTGTTTGACCTGAAGAAATACTCTGCTTCAGAGGAGGCTCTTCTGAGGCTGTTGCCAGTGGTCAATGCCTCCAAGAAAGTTGTGTAAGTAGTTGGAGACTGAAGATACTTTTTCATTTGCTTCTGTTTCATCAGTATAATGTGCTTTTTGTCTCTTCAGATTGAGTGGCTGTAATCTGTCAGAGAGAGGCTGTGGAGCTCTGTCCTCAGTCCTCAGCTCCCAGTCCTCCAGTGTGACAGAGCTGGACCTGACTAACAACAACCTGCAGGATTCAGGAGTGAAGAGTCTTTCTGCTGGACTGGAGAGTCCACACTGTAAACTGGAAGCTCTCAGGTCAGGACTTACATTTTGAAACTGATGTGATTTCTATCAGTGGATAAACAGCTATCCTGAGTAGAATAATTTCTGCTGATGGGATTCATGAAATTAGCTTTTACTGACCTTGTGCAGGGCTGCACAGTAGCCTAGTGGTTAGCACTTTTGCCTTGCAGCAAGAAGATCCCCAGTTCAAATCCCGGGGTGGGCCTGGGATCTTTCTGCATGGAGTTTGCATGTTCTCCCTGTGCATGCGTGGGTTTTCTCAGGGCACTCCGGCTTCCTTCCACAGTCCAAAAATATGCTGACGTTAATTGGCTACTCTAAATTGTCCGTAGGTGTGAATGTGAGAGTGATTGTTTGTCTGTATACGTAGCCCTGCGACATACTGGCGACCTGTCCAGGGTATCCCGTGCCTTCGCCCAAGTCAGTTGAGATAGGCACCCCCTGCGAACCTAGTGAGGATAAAGCGGTATAGAGAATGGATGGATGAACTTGTGCAGGATTTTGTCAGTGTATATTTTTGATCATTGCTGAAATTGTTGAATTGCTTGAGACGCATTAAATGTGCAGCAAAATGTAGCTGAAAGACAAAGAAAAAAGAAAGAGTGAGAAACATTCAGCCAAGTGTTGTCCGTCTGTTTTGTGTGTGCAGGCTGTCAGGCTGTCTGGTCACAGAGGAAGGCTGTACTTCTCTGGCCTCAGCTCTGAGCTTCAAGCCTTCAAATCTGAGAGAGCTGGACCTGAGCTACAACCATCCAGGAGACTCAGGAGAGAAGATGCTGAGGGATAAAGTGGAGGATCCACACTGTAGACTGGATACTCTCAGGTACAGACAGACAGACACTCTGAGGAAACTATCATCCTAATGTTGCAGGCCAAGCCTGCCCCTTTCCATTGATAGCTTTCAGGGTGTGAGACGTCAGAGGAAATGCTGCAGCGGTAGGAAGGAAGAAGAACAGTGGAGCTGAAGAAGGGCGATGTGTTTTTTAAAAAATAACACAAAACCGCATCCTGCTCAACATAAAAACCGCAGAATTACATTTAAAACATTTTCCGGAAAAATGTCCCTTATTACCCCGCTGTCCCTTATAGCCCCGTTTTATGGTACCAACAGCGAGCCACGCTAAGCTAAGTGAGCTAGTGTTTACCCGAGGCTGTCCAATTACGGTTCAGAAGCCGATGGTACCAGGTCGGTAACACTAGCTTAGCACAAAGACAGAAAGCAGGGTAAACTGTTATCTTAGCTTAGCTCAAAGACAGGAAGCATGGTAAACTGTTAGCCTAGCTTAACAGAAAGACTGGACGCAGAAGAAACTGTTAGCTTTGCTTAGTACAACGGCTGAAAGCAGTATAAACTGTTTGCCTGGCTCCATGAAAAGAGGAACCATCAATGAGTAAAGCTGAAAAATGATTTGAAACTGAGCTGGAACATGACCAGTACAGGACAAGACTTTAGAGATGCTGCATTCAGGTGTCTGTGTCTCCATATTGGACTGGTCCTTTATCAGTGGAACACCGTGAGAGCCATGTAACATCCATGTGTTCTGCTGAAAGAGTCGCTGCTGCTCTGACCGTCCTTCTCCTTTCAGGGTGACGCCTGCTGGAGTCCGATGGTTGACACCAGGTCTGAGGAAGTGTAAGTGTGTTTTAATGGATTGATGGAAACAAAGCAGTACATTCAACCATCTTCAAAGCGTCACATCTCTGAGGTCATCATCAAAGGTTTAATACTGATCACATGATCCATCAATAACTGCAGCTGTGTTGTGTTTTTCCTCTCCATCAGATTCCTGTCAACTCACAGTCGACACAAACACAGTAAACAGAAAACTCAGACTGTCTGACAACAACAGGACGGTGACATATGTGGAGGAGGATCAGTCGTATCCTGACCATCCAGACAGGTTTGACTGGTATCAGTTGCTGTGTGGAACTGGTCTGACTGGTCGCTGTTACTGGGAGGTCGAATGGAAAGGAATGGTTGATATATCAGTGAGTTACAGAGGAATCAGAAGGAAAGGAGACAGTGTTGACTGTGTGTTTGGATATAATGATCAGTCCTGGAGTCTGATCTGCTCTGATCGTCATGGTTACTCTGTCATTCACAATAAGAGAGAAACACCCATCAGGTCCTCCTCAGTCTCTCACAGAGTTTCAGTTTATGTGGATGCTCCTGCTGGAACTCTGTCCTTCTACAGAGTCTCCTCTGGCTCTCTGATCCACCTCCACACCTTCAACACCACATTCACTGAAACTCTGTATCCTGGGTTTGAGTTCTGGTCTTTCTCGTCTGGTTCCTCAGTGTTTCTGTGTTGAGTTCAGTCTCCGGAGTCTCCTCCTATTCGAGAAACAGTGTTGAGTCTCTCCATGACATCCCTCAGAAACATGTTTTCACATCTATGGATTAAATGTGTTTCTTTGTGAAATTCTTGTAAATGATTCCTTGTAAACTTGTTCCTCTTCCAAGATGGAAGTGATTCTATGATTATTCCAGCATACTTTTGTGCAGCCAAACTTGATCCTGATTTGAGTATTTAAGTGCTGTTCTAGTGATGAAATGAGAACTTCCTTCATTTTGTGTGTGATGGAGAAGAATAAAAGGCTGTGGCTAAAAATCCTGACTCAATGTGACTAACAGATTCCTGTCTCTGATTGCATCATTTGATTAACTTTGAAGTATTTCCAATGAAACAACAGAGAAGCTCAGAGAATCTCTCCTCATCAATCAGAGCCTTTTAGACAAATCATGACAACCTGAAATTTATCAAGAAAAATAAATTCAGTTTCATCAACATTCAGCCTCAGTTTATCATTTCCACATCACAACTTCCAGATCACAGAGTGTCAACAAAGGAACACAACATTTATTCATCTGGAAGTGAACCATAGAGGATTGACTGAATGATCAAAACCATAAAAGTCTGGAGTTTTCACACCAAGAACGCCTGAACATGTCAAACTGGTTCCATAGTAGAACCTTCACTGTAAAAATGTCATAGTATGGTGTAGCGAGAACGTGTAGAAATGGTAAAAACTACACTTTATTATTAAAATTGCACTCGTTAATTTCGGGGCACCACCTCTACTTATCTGAGGAAAATATCAATTTAAACTAAGTCTCAAAGAGACTTTGGTTAAAATAAATTCGATCAGTCTCAGTCTAAAAGTCATAAATTCTGATTTCATTGAACTCCAGTTCCCAAAACAAGGAAATACACGGTAGAACCGATATTAATTATACACAAACATTTATGAACTAATACTACAAACAAACAATAAACAACAATGACACGACAACAGACAGTGGATAAATTAATGAATAAATGAATAAATCCAGATAAACTAATGAACTGTGATCGTCACTGGAAGCAGTCGGTAGCAAAAGTGATGACTTTAGAATTTGGAAAACAAATTGTAATTTGTAAATTCACCTGTTTAGCAGAATGAAAGTGATACTTGCATAGCCTTTGTAGGAGAGAGAGGAAGGCCGCTTCAGCATGTGGAGCTGTGATGATCTGATGGATGAGATGTTCAGGAACGCAGAAGGAACTTTGGCAGCTTTGGATTGCAAAAGTGTGTCAAAGTTGTCGGTCAGTATAGCCTTCTTTAACCCTTTCCTCAGGTTAATTCAGGACCAGCTCTCCGTTTAAAGGGTTAGATTCTATCTGCCTATTAGTATTCCACCTAACAGGTTTCAGCAGAATAATTAAGCTGGTGTCGAGGAATACTCGCCTAGGTCCTAACTGTCTTCTTCCAAACGTCTTACCCCTCTTACTTCAATAAATACTCTCTCACTAAGCAGCCCTCCTAAGTAGTAGAATTGATTTATTGAACACGTTTGTTAACGACAGCTTTCCTCTTAAAACTGTGGCACTTGTTGATATTCCTTGGTTCGTTTTAGAGGTTTGGAAAACTAACCCCAGGGTAATGTTTAAATAACTAGTTGGATTAAAGTAACCTTTAAGAACCAACAATAAATAAAAATTTATTGAAAATTAAATAATCAAAATCAGCCATTACTTTTGAATTGTTGATTAACATAATTATTTAAAAAAAACAAACTAATGAAATAGGGCTGGACAAAAATGATGGTACCCATAACTTAATATTTTGTTACACAACCTTTTGAGGCAATCACTGCAATTAAACGATTTCTGTATTTGTCAATGAGCGTTCTGCAGCTGTCAACAGGTATTTTGGCCCACTCCTCGTGAGCAAACAGCTCCAGTTGTCTCAGGTTTGATGGGTGTCTTCTCCAAATGGCATGTTTCAGCTCCTTTCACATATGTTGAATGGGATTCAGATCTGGGCTCATAGAAGGCCACTTTAGAATAGTCCAACGCTTTTCTCTCAGCCATTCTTGGGTGTTTTTGGCTGTGTGTTTTGGATGGTTGTCCTGTTGGAAGACCCATGACCTGCGACTGAGACCAAGCTTTCTGACACTAGGCAGCACATTTCTCTCCAGAATGCCTTGATAGTCTTCAGATTTCATCGTACCTTGCACACTTTCAAGACACCCTGTGCCAGATGCAGCAAAGCAGCCCCAAAACATTACTGAGCCTCCTCCATGTTTCACCGTAGGGACAGTGTTCTTTTCTTCGTATGCTTGCTTTTTGAGTCTATGAACATAGAGTTGATGTGCCTTACCAAAAAGCTCCAGTTTGGTCTCATCTGTCCAAAGGACATTCTCCCAGAAGCTTTGTGGCTTGTCAACATGCATTTTTGCAAATTCCAGTCTCGCTTTTTTATGTTTTTTTTTCAGCAGTGGTGTCCTCCTTGGTCGTCTCCCATGAAGTCCACTTTGGCTCAAACAACGACGAATGGTGCGATCTGACACTGATGTACCTTGGCCTTGGAGTTCACCTTTAATTTCTTTGGAGGTTGCTCTGGGCTCTTTGGATACAATTCCAACGATTCGTCTCTTCAATTTGCCATCAATTTTCCTCTTGCGGCCACGTCCAGGGAGGTTGGCTACTGTCCCGTGGGTCTTGAACTTCTGAATAATATGAGCCACTGTTGTCACAGGAACTTCAAGCTGTTTAGAGATGGTCTTATAGCCTTTACCTTTAAGATGTTTGTCTATAATTTTTTTTTCGGATGTCCTGGGACAATTCTCTCCTTCGCTTTCTGTTGTCCATGTTCAGTGTGGTACACACCTTTTCACCAAACAGCAGGGTGACTACTTGTCTCCCTTTAAATAGGCAGACTGACTGATTATGAGTTTGGAAACACCTGTGATGTCAATTAAATGACACACCTGAGTTAATCATGTCACTCTGGTCAAATAGTTTTCAATCTTTTATAGAGGTACCATCATTTTTGTCCAGGCCTGTTTCATTAGTTTGTTTTTTAAAATAATTATGTTAATCAACAATTCAAAAGTAATGGCTGTTTTTGATTATTTAATTTTCAATAAATTTTTATTTATTGTTACTTTTGTGAGTTTCAAGTGATTTCAGTGAGAATTGTGGGTTTTTCCTTCTTTAACTGAGGGGTACCAACAATTTTGTCCACGTGTGTAAAAGCCCATTCTTACAAGCCCAAGATACAAGACATTTTGGATTTCTTAAAAAGCCCAGTGTTCTTCATAAAGCCAAAACAAAAGCACAAGAAAGCCCAAAAGAAAAAGCAATTCCCCAAAGAAAAAGCAACTCTGTCAAAAGAAAAAAAAAACAACAACTTTGAAGCATTCCAGTGACTTTTTCTATATAGAAAGCTTTGGAGCCAAAATGAAATCAGCATCTAACCAATCATAGATGGGTTCCTCCCAAGGGGTGGTGTTAGCTTCACTGCCCAGGAGAGGTCAAAGGCCAAATACCTTTATAACTCACTCTTAGTTCATTTCTTAAATGTAGAAAACCAATTGTTCAATATTTATGATGATCACAGATATTAAATAACATCAAATACATGATTAAAATGACAACAAACACAATATATTTATCTCATATGGTTTCTGAGATAATAATAAAAGACGTAAACATAAGAATAAACTTACAAATTCTAGACTTTAGACTACAGGAAGGTGAACTTGTAACAAGGTTAAACATAAAAGCATATACATCCGGTAGTAATAAGAAAGAAAAGATATAGGAAGTAAATATTCTCAGACTAAAAGTCTCTCGTGTCTTTATGGCAGTGGTCTGTGACAGAGAGAGGAGGTGGTGTTTGGGTATCATAAGGATAAGGATAAGGATCAACTTTATTGTCCCCTTGGGGAAATTTGTCTTGGGCTCACATCTGATGAAAAGAAGAAAAAAAACACATACATTCGCAAAGGACAACAGCAGCTCGTCTACCTTATTACAACAGAAACAAATGTCCAGAGTATTGCACCGTCCCTAAAGTACAAGTGCAGATTCTAAGAACAGTTTATAAATACAGAACAGTACCCGACAGACTGATTATTGCACCTCCCAAATTAAAGTGCTTGCACAAGAGTTTGAGACTTATATTATATATGTCCCTTCGAAGTGCCAGTATTGGATAATAGGTTATGTTGCGCTGCCCATTCAAAGTGCATGTGCTGAGGTAGTTAACAAGATAATTGCAAGCCACACATAAGAACATGAATCAAATGAATATCTGCTCTAACACGGTGACTCACCCATCACCCCCGAGCAACCAAAAAAATGCCCCTCACCTGTTATTGTTGAGCAAGGCGACAGAAGTTGGAATAAATGAAAACTTAAATTTGTTGCTTTTGTGCCTAACAGCTCGATAGCGCCTCCCTGAAGGCAAGAGTTCATATTCTTTATGCAACAAATGGAAAGGCTGACTGATGATGCTTTTTGCCTGTGCCAGAACTGAAGATTCAAAGATAGATTGAAGGGAAGGGTAATCCCTTAGGCCTATGGTTTTCATTGCACTTTTTACAAGCCTCTCAATTTTGTTTTTGCACTGAACAGTAAGGGAGCCGAACCAGGCAACAATACAGTATCTGACTAAGCTCTGCAGTACAGCATTGTAGAAGCAAGACATTATTTTAGGGCTCACGCCAAACAACCGGAGCCTTCTAAGAAAGTGAAGTCTTTGAGACAGTTTTTTACAAAGTTCAACTACATGCACATTCCATTTTAAGAGGTGGTCGATGTGCACCCCGAGATACTTCACAGACTCCACTTGTTCAATCACACTGTCACCAATGACGACCGAGTCATGATCTAGCAAGCGTTTTGGGTCAAAAATGAGCTCTTTTGTTTTTACTGAGTTTAGAATGAGGTGATTATCCTCACACCAGGAGTGGAAAGAAGCCACCTCCTTGAAATATGCAGATGGACACATGTCCACTGTAAGTAAGCTTAATATTATTGTATCATCGGAGAACTTCATAATCTTGTTGTTCGGGTGGATACTCCTGCAATCATTTGTATATAGTGTAAAAAGAATGGGAGAGCTTACAGCTCCTTGGGGCACCCCTGTGCTGCTGGACCTAACAGCAGACCGGGAGCCGTTGAATCTGACTTGCTGTGACCTCTCAGTTAGAAAAGAAAAGAACCACTTTATCAAGGATGGACTTATGTTTAGATCTTTCAACTTTTGCACAAGTAAGTATGGACAGACCGTATCAAAAGCAGAGGTGAAGTCTGCAAACAAGACGCGTGCATAGCCATGAGTATTCTCCAAGTGCTTACTTACAAGATGTGTTAAACTAACAATTGCATCAGTTGTACTTAATCCCTGCCTGTAAGCGAACTGTAATGGATCTAAGGACGTGAACACCTCTGCCTTAAGCCTAGCAACCATTATTTTCTCAAAACATTTCATGACCAAGCTCGTTAAAGCCACCGGTCTATAATCTTTGTAAGACGCCGGGACAGCAGTTTTTGCAATGGGAATAATAGTAGACATTTTCCAGAACTGTGGGACAACACAACACAAGGCTGAGCTCTGAAAAATTGGAAACCATGCCTCAGATAATTCCTCTGAACAGTTTCTTAACACAAAGGCTGATAGGCCATCTGGGCCAGCTGCTGTTTTCAAAGACACTTTGCTAAAGACGGACTGAACACTTTTTTGGTCGATTTCTGGAAAATCACAGTCCGTCCCAGAACATATTATTTGATTAAAACTACTTTTTTGATTATTTTGCTGCTCGAACCTTAGAAAAAAATTATTCAAATTATTAGCACATTCCACATCATTTGTTGTTGTAATATGCTGTTTCTTAGTGTGGATGCCGGTAATCTTTTTCATAGAGTCCCAAAGTTTTTTATTATCCCTAGAATCAAAGCTTCCTTCCAAGCGCTCCTTCTCCCTTCTCCTTGCTTTGCTAAGGACTACATTCAGCTCTTTCTGAGCCAAGGCTGAAGCAACTCTATCCTTTTCCTTAAAGGCTAGTCGTTTTTTATTGATACTAGCCTTCACCTCTCTAGTAATGTACCCCTTATTATTAGGAAAGTGAACAATGTTCTTTTTAGGGACAATAGAGTCCACACAAAAGTTTATATAGTCTGTGATAGTCTCTGTGGCTTCGTTGATTTCCAAATTGTGAAAGATGCTCCAGTCGGTACAAGCAAAGCACCCTCTGAGTATTTCTACACTATCGTCAGACCACTGTAACACAGTTTTATGAACCGGTTTGGATGATTTCAGCGCAGTCTTGTAAGTGGGCATAAGATGAACCGTGACGTGGTCAGAGTTGGCCAGGGAAGGGAGTGCTCTGGCCTTAAATGCATCCTTTATGTTCCCAAAGCATTTGTCCAGCGTGTTCCCGTTCCTAGTGCTGCATTTTATGTACTGGTAGAACCCAGGAAGGGACCCCTCCAAACGGCAGTGGTTTAAGTCCCCAAGTATAAACACAGCTGCCCCCGGAGTACGATGCAGTTGATCATGAACACATCTAATCAAATGGCTGGAAGCTCTGTGCGCATTTCCACTTGGGGGAACATATGCGGCCATAATAATGACATTCCCGAACTCACGGGGAAGATAGAACGGGCGCATAGACAGACACAAAAGTTCGAGGTCCGGGTCACATGATTGTTCTCTGACAGTGTACTGTTTGCACCACGCCTCCTTGATGTACACACAGATTCCCCCTCCTTTAGTCTTCCCGGAGACCATAGTCCTGTCGGCGCGTACACACGAAAAACCCTCAATTCCAATTAAACTGTCCGGAATGTCCTGCCGGAGCCAGGATTCAGTAAAAACCATGAGACACGACTCCCTGTGCTCATGACAATAGCGGCAATTGGAGCGCAGTTCATCAATTTTACTAGGTAGTGAGCGGGCATTGCTCAAAAAGATAGAGGGAAGCGGTGGTTTGTTACCTCTTCTCCGAAGTCTCTGTCGCGCCCCGCCACGTCTTCCTCTCCTTCGCCTCTTCCTCGTGGCAGCGGTGCCCGAAGAGGGAGCCGGTGTCCTCCATATTAACTCGGGGGGCAAACCGCTAGGTAGCGCGTCGCCTTTCCCCTGCAGCGAAAGCAGCAGTTCCCTCGAGTAGGCAATACACAACCTATCACCCGCTGGGAGAGGCGATGAGTGAAGCAGCCCCTTGCACAAGGCTTCACTGACGGCCCAAAACAGCAGCAGCAACTGCCACAGGAGAGAGGTTGATCCGAACCACATAGCTGCCTGGAGCGGCGGATGTTATGATCCGAATCGAAAAGGGCCAACGAAGCGACCAATTGTCCTTATCACAATCACACAGATCATTCAGGGAACGTCAGAAGGAAAAAAGAAGTAAAAGTAGTATAGAAAATTAAAAGATTAAAAGATTAAAAAAAATTTAAAACCTCAGCGTGAAAGCCCGAGTCGCCACAGAGCAGCGCCACCGGAAACCCCGGAAATGTTTAGGTGTAATGTCCAATGTCATATGTGTGCATCTTCCAAAAACACTTCAGATTCAATGTGTTCTTCTTCCATCCTGGTCCTCATCAACCTGGTATCAGAGACTGAGTCCAGATCGTCATTCCGATGATGGTGTATTTCTGTAATGTTCTTATTTAAATTGTTCAATTCATTCCTGTGTAGAAAGTTCTGTGTGTTAGGTTGGGCGATCAGAAGGTCAGAATGCCAACCCTGCAGAGGTGTGGTTTTCCTCATTGTTGACACTTTATGACCCTTATCAGATTCTAGTGGAGGTGGGAGGCATTCTGTTGTCTCCAAGAGGGCCACGAGTGGTCCTTTAGCAGTAAATATCCGATCAGCAGATGTTCCATTTAGGGGTGAATTTTGGGTTCTCTGTTTCCTGAAATGGTATCTTACCAAATTTACAGCTTTGGGAGAGGGTCTTTGGATCTTCAAGTGTTGCTCTGGAATGTTCTGGACCTTAGGTCGCTACAATGGTGTGTTGCTCAAAAAACATTATGATCCAGCTGTCGAGTGTCGCTGAGGAGTGGCGCAAAAACAGGACAAACACTGGTTTCCAGGGGGTTAGGAGGCTATTTATTTGAAAGAGTAAGTTTACAACAACACAACATGTGAGCAGAAAAATTACAAAGTCTGTCTTTAGTTTAGCTGAAAATATTAGTTGTTGTCTTTTTTATTGACCAAAATTTTCAGGAAGTAGATGAAGAATAACTAAAACTCTCATGCAGAAGTCCCACTTATTTTGGATCCTTGTGGAGAGTTTAGTCTTCATGCTTCATAGCAACAGTTAATAAACCTAAAACTTCCCTGTTGACTCATTGGTGGAGTTTGTTCCTGAGCATCTGAACCTTAAATCCAGTGAGAGAATCATCTCCAGTCGAGGCCAGTCAGAGAACTTCAAGACCTTCCATCTGCTGGACCAGATGTGGCATCAGCTCCATCTGAACATCTGGATGACAGGAGAAAAGACAGAAATCAAACACAGATCACAGAAATACAATTTATTCACTTTCATCACTTTATAAAAGTGGCATGAACTTTATTTAAACTGAACAACATCAGTAATTAAAGTAAATGTTTTTATCTCATCCTATTCCCTTTCAATTGTGGGCTTTGTGTATTTACTGTCTTTTAATGATAAAAAAAGAAAATGGGTCACTACTATCGTTTGGAGATAGAAATTATTGGAACTAATGTCTGCTTGTTCACTCTGTTCCAACAGCTCACCTGTTCCTTTTATACTGACAGCAGTAATCCCCTCATCACTACTGGCTCTGCCTCTGACACTAAATCACATTTTTTAAATGGTCAAAATTCTCAGCACAAATCTCCACTCCTCTGCATTTCAATGACCCCCACCGATACTATCAACGACCATCGTTGAGTTGTCAGACAGGTCTTAGTAATGGTTTGTGAGAACAAATAAAAAACAAATAACGTAACAAGTATAGCTTTTAAAATAACTCCTGTCCGAGACCCAGAGCTGTAGCTCCGTTTCAATGTGAGCTCTAATGTTTCTCTGTGTGACCGTTTCTGACGTCCTCTAATAAAATCCTCCTGTTCACTGAGAGCTGCAGCTACAACCTCAGCCTCATGTAGTTTCATATCAGAGCAGGGGACGCTGCTGACCTCTGGTGGACACAGGTGGTAACAACAGTAGAAAACAGCAGGTCCAGTCCTCCGTTCTCCACCTCAAAAGGTTGTGCAACAAAATATTAAGTTACACACGTGGACAAAATTGTTGGTACCCCTCAGTTAAAGAAGGAAAAACCCACAATTCTCACTGAAATCACCTGAAACTCACAAAAGTAACAATAAATAAAAATTTATTGAAAATTAAATAATCAAAATCAGCCATCACTTTTGAATTGTTGATTAACATAATTATTTAAAAAAACAAACTAATGAAATAGGGCTGGACAAAAATGACGGTACCCATAACTTAATATTTTGTTGCACAACCTTTTGAGGCAATCACTGCAATTAAACGATTTCTGTATTTGTCAATGAGCGTTCTGCAGCTGTCAACAGGTATTTTGGCCCACTCCTCATGAGCAAACAGCTCCAGTTGTCTCAGGTTTGATGGGTGTCTTCTCCAAATGGCATGTTTCAGCTCCTTCCACATATGTTCAATGGGATTCAGATCTGGGCTCATAGAAGGCCACTTTAGAATAGTCCAACGCTTTTCTCTCAGCCATTCTTGGGTGTTTTTGGCTGTGTGTTTTGGATCGTTGTCCTGTTGGAAGACCCATGACCTGCGACTGAGACCAAGCTTTCTGACACTAGGCAGCACATTTCTCTCCAGAATGCCTTGATAGTCTGAAACATTTCTGAGGTGCAACGCGGTGGACATCTAAATACATTTATACAATTAAAGATGACACAAATAAATTACACTAACCCAACACTCACACATTCGCAAGCACACATTCATATACCTGATAAATAAATTTAAAGAACGGCAGATAAAAACATGATGAACAGCAGATGGCATAATATACAAGTCAAGATCTATACGATATAGTATAGCTTTTAAAATAACTCCTGTCCGAGACCCAGAGCTGTAGCTCCGTTTCAATGTGAGCTCTAATGTTTCTCTGTGTGACCGTTTCTGACGTCCTCTAATAAAATCCTCCTGTTCACTGAGAGCTGCAGCTACAACCTCAGCCTCATGTAGTTTCATATCAGAGCAGGGGACGCTGCTGACCTCTGGTGGACACAGGTGGTAACAACAGTAGAAAACAGCAGGTCCAGTCCTCCGTTCTCCACCTCACAGTCCTGCAGGTGGAGCTGAGTGTCCCGGCTGCAGTGTTTCAGGATGATGGATGCGGCCCTGCAGTCGTCAGCAGTCAGACTCAGAGGCTCAGTCTGATCCTCCTCTGGTAGATCCACACAGGAGTGACAGGACAGATCCAGACAGTACTGCAGAGTCCTCAACAGGCCGGACGCTGCCTCCTGCTGGGCGTCAGAGGCAGTGGATGAACCTCAGCAGCTGATTCTGTCGACACTGAAGAACAGTTGATGCAGAACGAAAGCAAAGAAACAGTTCATACACTGAAAACGCTTCAATTTACCAACAGGATCTTTGAATACACACATGTTCTAAAGAGAAGAAAACACACAGAAACAGAAATGCAAAGAGGAATTCCATCCTAACAACTGGAGTTTTACTTTCATCATTCTGTCCATTACATCCATCTAGTTAAACATCTGGAATCACAACACTAAAAAGAAGGCTGACGGCTCAGAAAATACAAGTGTGGTCGAGTATAGAGGGGTGTTTGTGGGTTTTTAAGGCTGATAATGATTATTAGTGAGACATTGGGAGCAGATATTTATTTGCAGTAAATTAAAGTATTGATGTCATTATTACAAAAAAGTTTTTAAAATGTTTTCCACCTTTAAATGTTTAATTTTCTTTTTAAATGCTTCATTTTCTGTTTAATTCCTATTTAAAGTCATATTCTCTTCAAGATTTAATTTTCTAATTAAACTTTTGTTTAATTAAATGTTTTGTCTTCCATCCATCCATTCTCTATACACCGCTTTATCCTTACTAGGGTCGCGGGGGTGCTGGAGCCTATCCCAGCTGACTCAGGCGAAGGCAGGGGACACCCTGGACAGGTCGCCAGTCTGTCACAGGGCTGCATATACAGACAAACAATCACACTCACATTCACACCTATGGACAATTTAAAATAACCAATTAACCTCAGCATATTTTTGGACTGTGGAAGGAAGCCGGAGTGTCTGGAAAAAACCCACGCATGCACAGGGAGAACATGCAAACTCCATGCAGAAAGATCCCAGGCCCACCCTGGGATTTGAATCAGGGATCTTCTTGCTGCAAGGTAAAAGTGCTAACCACTAGGCCACTGTGCAGCCCTAAAAGGAACATTCTCTTTCTCTTTCTCAATTTTGCTCATTCTGGGCGTCTTCACCTGCCTGCATCGCTACCTGTTGCTACCCGAGGACAATGAAAGAGCCTACTCTCCAGCGGTTCATAGCCAATTTCTCCTTTACTCAAATTTTTTGGACAAAGGACATCCACGCGTACATGGACCACACCCGAGGGAAAACAGGTTACGGAATGCTAGGACTGCTTTATTGCACTATTTAGTGTTGATCCTACTAGCAGGTGATGTTGAATTAAACCCTGGGCCATATGGGCGTGCGGGAGTGCCCGACAGCCTAGTGCCAGAGCTACCACCATTAGCAGCGGGGTTTGCCGGGCTAGCGCCTGAGCTATTATCACTAGCAGCGGGGTTTGCCAGGCTAGCACCAGAGTTACCATCACTAGCAGAGGAGTTTTCCAGGCCAGCATCTGAACCACCACCACCGGCGGGGTTTGCCAGACAAGCACCGGAGCTAATACCTTCAGCAGCGGACCGCGGGCTTGGACCGGAGTCATCACCATCTGAAGGGGGCTGCAGGTTAGCGCCGAGGTTTACAACATCAGCGGCGGGTCATGGGCTAGCGCCGTGGCTAGCACCACCAGCAGCGGGTCACGGGCGAGCGCTGGAGCTGGCACCGTCAGTAGCAGGGTCTGTCGGGCCAGTTCTGGGGCTGACACTGCCAGAGGCCGGCTGTGGGCTAGCACTGGGGACACGTCCTTCAGCGGGCCACACGCTAGCATCCGAAGTAACAACTCCAGCTTCGGGGTCGGAGCTGAAACGACCTCCACCATTTAAAGTTACTTCCATCAAGGTAACAAACAAACAACTGCAAACTAAACTGCTACAGACTGTGAACCATGCAAAAATACTTTGGGATCCACAAGTTAAACCGAAGGGGATTTTTGGAGGCCATATTAATATCAGAAGTCTCCTGTCTAAAACGGAACAACTGGAAAAACTTTTACATGACTCTAATCTGGACTACTTGGGGTTGTCGGAAACCTGGTTAACAAAAAATACCCCAGTAGGCTCTTACACTATTCCAAACTATAATTTATTTAGAAGAGACCGACCAAATAAAAAAGGTGGTGGTGTATTATTGTATGTAAAAAGTAATATCCAGTGTGACCTGGAATGTGTGGGAGTCACGATCTGTCTATCGCCCGAAATGTCTTTTAATGTTATTGTGTTGTACAGGCCACCTAATGAGAAGGATGTTTTTTATGATATGTTGAAAGAGATTTTGAAAGCCTGTAACAATAAGGAAATTATTTTAATGGGTGATTTTTTTTATTTTTTTTTTTATCTTTATTTAATAATCTTATACAATTTAACATAAACTAAAACCGAATCACCCACCCACCCATCCACCCATTCCCAACACACACAAGCACACCACATTCACTCAACACACCACTTTCTCAAGCAATATTCCCCCTACAATCAACACTTAAAAAAAAACGTATATACATATATCAATTCATACATATCATGCATAAACATGACTATATAAGTGTCCATAAAAATTAAAAAAAAAAAAAAAAAAAAAGAGAGAAAGAACACTTACATGCCATGTAAATTGGCCAGGCAAATACTCCATTTCTTATTATGATCCGGTAATCTATTGTTATTAATTGCAATAATTTTTTCTAAATTACAATGATAAAGAATCCTGTTTTTAAAATGTTTTAGACATAACTCAGACGTATTTCTTGCTTTATAAATAAATATTTTACCCAAGAGTAAAACAATATTTACCAAAAGCATACAGTTTTCCTCAAAAACACCAAGCATAATATTCATCGGTGTGAGATCCAAACTAATACTCATAGTCTTTAACCAAACCTGAACAGACAACCAGAATCTAACAACACATGGACAATAATAAAATAAATGCATAAGATCCTCCTCTTCCTCCTCACAAAACCTACAGCTGGGATTACTTACAATCTTCCAATGACACAATGCTTTCTTAGTTGCAATTATCTTATAAAATATTTTAATCTGAAAAATTCAAGAATAAGAATCTATTGTGGTACTGTATATTGTTTTAAAGTAATTCCTCCAAAAATTTGGGTATTAAACTCATCTTCCCAAAACAAGCAGGGTCTGTGAGGAAAAGCAGAGGCACCCATGATATTCAAGTTCCATTTATATACCATCTTATTTATCTTATGTAATGATAGCCATTTATGGCATCTAATCAGTGGAAGACAAACCATTTGCTTATTCTCTTTTCCTCGATGTAATTTTATTTTCCATGATTTGGGGATAGCTGAAACCAGTTGATTGAATCGTATTTGATCTAATGAAATATTATAAAATTTTTTGAAATAAGAGTAGGGAATAACATTTCCATCATCATCTAATAAGTCATTAACAAAAACTATTCTATTTTTAATACATTCTTCCCATAACAATGGTTTATCCCCTATAATAATATTGGAATTCATCCACAACACTTGTGTCTGAATCTCCAATACTGAATCTGGGGGGTGATATTGATAATTCAACCATGCCTTGAGTACATCTTCATAAAAATTTGAGAGATTCTCAAAATATTTTTTAAAAAGATAATCAATATGTGTGTTTTTTAACTGAAAAAACGGAAATAAATTGTTTGAAAAAAAGGAAAAAGCCGAATGTAATCTCTGGCTCACAAGCCATTGTTTATTACGATAGATTTTAACAATCCAAGATGCTTTTAGGGAACGATCCATCACTTGTAGATTTTTTAAATTTAACCCACCATTTTCATGTGTATTATAAATATATTGCCTTTTAATCTTGTCTGGTTTACTATTCCAAATAAATTTAAAAATTTTTTGTTCAAAGGATTTAAAAAAACTAATTTTAGGGGATGGAAGGATCATCATTAAATAAACAAATTGGGGTATTACCAAAGTGTTCACTAACGTTACTTTACCTTGTATTGTCAAGGAGTTACCTCTCCAAGGTTGGAATATTCTATCAACTTTCTCCATCTTTATATTCAATAATTTCTTCAAATTTTTCAGGTATATGAACCCCTAAAATATCAACAGAACCATTACACCACTTAATTGGAACAGGAGAACTAATTGTATAATTTGTTCCATTTAGTGCACCAATTCTCAATATAGAACACTTTTCATAATTGGGTTTTAATCCTGAAATTCTAGCAAAATCATTTAGATCTATAATAAGTGCTTCAAGAGACCTTGGATTGGGTTGTAAAAAAAAGTAGCATCATCCGCATACATTGTCAACTTAGTCTCCCTTCCATTTGGAAACAAACCCAGTATATCAGGGTTATTCCTTATTTTTATAGCTAAAATCTCTATACACATAATGAAAAGATAAGGCGACAGAGGACAACCCTGCCGCACTCCTTGTGTCAGTGAAAAAGCATCCGATAAATAGCCATTATTTATTATTCGGCTAGTAGGCTGGCAATAAAGTGTTTCAAACCAGTGTATGATATTTTTACCAAAACTAAAATAAAGCAAACATTGTTTAATAAATTTCCATTGTACTTTATCAAATGCCTTTTCAAAATCTGCAATGAATAACAAACCTTGTTCCTGTCGCCTGTCATAAAAATGAATTGTATCAAGCACCTGTCTTAAATTATCTCCGATGAATCTTCCCTTAATAAAACCCACTTGATCATTACTTATGATACTACTTATCACTTTTTTTATTCTTAAAGCTATACACTTTGATAGAATCCGAGTATCACAACATAGTAGGGTCAAAGGTCGCCAATTTTTTAAGAACAATGGATCTTTATATATTCCATCAGGAGATTGTTTCAAAAGCAGTGATATAATTCCTTCCCTTTGAGTATTAGACAATTTGCCTTGCTGAAAAGAAAATTTAAATGAATCCAGCAAAGGTGTTTTAATTTCATCAAAAAAGGTTTTATATATCTCGATGGGCATGCCATCTATACCGGGAGATTTTCCTGAGGAAAATGAATTTATGGCTTCCAATAACTCTTGCTCTGTTATGTGTCCCTCGCAACTTGATTGCTGTGCTATAGAAAGTTTATTCACATTAGAGGAAGGGAAAAATTGTTCATCTATGCTATCTAAAGACTCCAATCTATCACTGCAATATAAAGATTTAAAGTACTCCATTTCCTCATGTAATATGTCTTGTGGATCTAATAATACAATATTATTTTTATTCAATCTAATTATGTTTTTTTAACCACATTTCTTTGATTTAATCTTAAAAAATGTTTGGTACACTTTTCTCCTTTTTCCATCCAGACAGCATGGGACCTAACAATTAGACTGTTCACTCGCTCATAATAAAGGCTCTCCAATTCCTCTTGCTTTGTTTTACATAAAATTTCAGTTTCTATTTCATAATTATTATCCAGAGTTGTTTGTAGCCCATTAATTTCATTAATTAAATCTCTTTCTTTTTTTAAGTCAGTTTTTTGTCTAATAGATCCCATCTTTATTGCATGTCCTCTAAAAGAACATTTAAAAGCTTCCCAAACATTGTGTGGGTTGGAAGATTGCACATTGTTATCAAAAATTCTTTAATAAATCTTTTTGTTGTTTCAAGGAAAGATTCATCGTTTAGAAGGGAAACATTGAATTTCCAATAACCCCTCCCCCGAGAATATTGCAAATTTTTAATTTGTAGCATCACTAAACTGTGATCTGATTTTAACGAACCACCAATAGAGCAGTTACATATTTGCGGGACTAGCGAAAACGAACTAAGAAAATAGTCAATTCTGCTAGCCTGTTGTCCTCTGCGCCATGTATACCGTATGGTATCTGGGTTTAAAAATCTCCAAATGTCAACCAAATCGAGTGATGCCATCATATCTTGAATTTCTCTTAATGCCTGGGGATGATTGTTAGATTTTTGTAAACTCCTACGATCCTTATTAATATCCAAAATAGTATTAAAATCTCCTGTTACAATAATTTGATCAACTTTAATAGAGTTTAAGCATATATTAAGCTCCCTAAAAAATTCAGGACTATCCTCATTGGGCGCATATATATTAGCTATTATAATATGTAAATTATTTATTGTTACCTCTATTACAATCCATCTACCTTGGTTATCTTTATTAAATGAATGTAGTGTGTATTCTATATTTTTTCTAAACAAAATCATAACTCCTCTGCTATTACCAAGTCCATGACTAAAATATACATCACCTTCCCATTCTGATTTCCAACTTAGTTCATTTTCTAACCTAGAATGTGTTTCTTGTAAGCAAATAATGTGAACGTCTGTCTTGTCATTTAACCATACAAAGATTTCTCTCCTTTTTGAAATATTTGCCAAACCGTTACAATTGAAAGTTGCAATTCCAACTAATAAATTCTCCATTAATCTTATAAAAAAGTAAAACTTAAAATATGGATCTGAACAATGTTAACAAAAACAACATGGAATATAGCCTTTCCCACTACACATTCAATCCATACATGCAAGCAACACTTCAAACGCAACCCAACCTGACAACCAATCATACGCCTATATTTCCCCCTCCCTATCTTACCAATAAAAAAGACACCTCTATAAGGCCCATGTAGAACTTAACTAAAACTCACCTCCCTTTACTAACCAAACTACTATTCACTACGACTAGGGTAATTAATCAAAGACTTATTCTAAAACTAAAACAAACTACAACCAAAAAACTATTCTCCCCTTTCTAAGAAATAACAAAATAATTCTATAATCTACCCATTTCATACAATCACTGGCGGTAGCAAATTGATGACGTCATCTTCACGCTGCCGTATTTACAAAATGTTCACTGAAGTCTAGAAACATTTTCTGCACCCGTTTCCATGTACATCCAGTAGGTTTTATCGTCTCTGTAAATCTGACCATCAATGAACAACCGGTCGATTACCATTCTAGTCTTTTTGTTACTCCGCCTTGCTTCTTGCATGATCGGCTGAAGAATTCTCCGCCTTTTAACAACTTCTGCAGGGAACTGATCGCCAATAAAGCAGCCAGATCCTTTTAGCCGCGGAGCCTTTTCAATTACAGCGAGCTTCTTTTTAAAGTCCAAAAACCTCGCCACCACTGGCCGTGGCCGCTGTTGGGGATTCCGTTTTTGTCCAAGGCGATGCACTCGCAACAGCTCTGCAGCTTCAACTTCCACTTCACTCATGCCGAGTTTGTCTTTCATGAACCTCTTCACAATCTTCTCCGTGGAGCGATAGTTTTCCCCAACCTCCTCTGGAATACCATGTATTATGATGTTTTCCCGCATCCCTCGACACTGTAAGTCCAAAATTTCAGCTGATATTTGCTGCTTGTCCTTTTGAAGTTGAACTGTTTGCAACTTTAGTGCTTCTACTTCAAGTCGGAGTGAAGCATTGTCCCCTTTTAATGTCTCAATCAATGCATGACTATACTCTAATGAATGTTTTAAATCCATGATATCTTGGGACATTTGTTGCAATACGTCCAGTTTTTGCAATTGTTCTTGCATTGTGTGCATTGTTTGACGCATGGCTTGCATATCTCCTATGAGAGTTTCCTCCTCAGCAGAGCTTAGCTCCAGACGACCGCGTTTGGGTTCTCTGAAGTTTGCCATGCTGTCGTGGTATAAATCAATGAAACCTTGTAAAGTTTCAATCGTATCTTCCTCCGACGTTGAATCCAGCTTTCAATATCGCTCAAACATTAATATTACTTACAAAACAAGATATTATATCTGGGGAGATTTTAGCTCTGGTCTCACTCAGCTGCTCCCCCCGTCCACCATCTTCTCTTATTACTTACTTACACGTCCTTCAGCGGGCCACACGCTAGCATCCGAAGTAACAACTCCAGCTTCGGGGTCGGAGCTGAAACGACCTCCACCATTTAAAGTTACTTCCATCAAGGTAACAAACAAACAACTGCAAACTAAACTGCTACAGACTGTGAACCATGCAAAAATACTTTGGGATCCACAAGTTAAACCGAAGGGGATTTTTGGAGGCCATATTAATATCAGAAGTCTCCTGTCTAAAACGGAACAACTGGAAAAACTTTTACATGACTCTAATCTGGACTACTTGGGGTTGTCGGAAACCTGGTTAACAAAAAATACCCCAGTAGGCTCTTACACTATTCCAAACTATAATTTATTTAGAAGAGACCGACCAAATAAAAAAGGTGGTGGTGTATTATTGTATGTAAAAGTAATATCCAGTGTGACCTGGAATGTGTGGGAGTCACGATCTGTCTATCGCCCGAAATGTCTTTTAATGTTATTGTGTTGTACAGGCCACCTAATGAGAAGGATGTTTTTATGATATGTTGAAAGAGATTTTGAAAGCCTGTAACAATAAGGAAATTATTTTAATGGGTGATTTTAATTTAAATTGGTTCGATAAAACACGCTCTAATAAGCTACGGCTTTTAACTAAACAATTCAACTTAACTCAAATTATTAAAATCCAACGAGAATAACTAGGTCCACCAAAACATTGTTGGACTTGATTTTTACTAATAAATGGGATCGTGTAAATAGAACTTATAACTTAATAACAGGTCTATCGGACCTGATAACTCTGGTATCGAGAAACTTTCAAGGTTTCGGTATCGAAATCAAAATAGAGATAAAGTATATATATCTCATATTCCAAAACGCGATATAGAGCTGTTTGATATTGAAATTACAAATACTGTTCAAAAAGATCTAGTTTGTGGGCAGGACACTGAGCAGGCTTGCAGCACTCTTAAAAATTATATTTTTCAAACTCTCTCCAAATTTACAAAAACCCAGGTGCGGAAATTTAAAAGTAAAAAAATGCTCCCATGGTTAAGTGAGAGGCTATGGTTTTTAATGAAAGAAAGGATGCTGCCCTGAAAAGGTATCTTAATCTAGGCTCAACACTGACCAGCTGCTCTTTAAAAGCCTACGAAACAAAGTCACAGGACAGCTGAGAAAAGCAAAAGCTGACTTTTTCTAGAAATGATACAACAGGCCAAAGGAAACAGTAAACTGATATGGAGGTGTATTGATAAACTATCTGGGAAAGAGCAGACTAGCAAAGGAACCATTGAACTGATGCAAACTCTCAAAATAGTGGAGCATCTGCTCCTGCTATACAAACAACTGTAAAGGACAGCTTGAAGGTTGCAAATATGTTTAATGAGTATTTTATCACCTCCATCTCAGAGCTATGTGGTCCCTCTAACATCGAGGCACCAACAACATCACTATCAGCCTCTGTAGGGTCTGTAGCTTGTGGTTTACTAGAGGGTCACTTCCCTCTCTGTTGGATGTTCTGAATTTAGAATATGTGAATGAAGAAAAGGTCAGCAAAGTTATTTCGTCACTCTCTAATTCCAGAGTTAAGGATTCATGGGGACTTGACCCGTTGTTTGTAAAGAAATATAAAAATGTTTTAGCAGCACCACTTGTGCATATAACAAATCAGTCTTTCAGTGAAGGTGTTTTTCCCTCCTCTCTTAAAACAGCAATTGTAACACCTATTTTCAAGTCAGGTAGCAGAAAGGATATTAAGAACTATAGACCCATTAGTATACTGCCTGCGGTCTCTAAAGTTATTGAAAAATTGTTGCAGAACAGCTGATTGAGCACCTTGATAATAGCAATATTTTACATCCCATGCAATTTGGTTTTCGTTCAAAACACTCTACCGACACGGCATGTTGTTATTTCCTCGAGGTGATCAAATCCAGTCTTGATAAGGGAGGGGTAGTTGGGGCCATTTCCTGGATCTTCGTAAGGCATTCGATACAGTGAACCACTCTGTGCTGCTGAAAAAACTGCAAAATTTTAACCTTTCCGCAACACTATCAGTTGGTTTCAGTCATATCTAGCAAATCGCCAACAGTGCGTAAGAATAAATGACAAAACTTCGCCGTTCACAACCTGTTTTACAGGTGTGCCCCAAGGGTCTATTCTGGGGCCGTTACTCTTTCAGTCTGTACATCAATGACCTACCTTCCATCTGTGATGATGTGGAGGTCTTGATGTATGCTGATGACACGGTTTTCTTTGCACATGGCTCTGATGCAAATTCTGTCACATCTAAGCTTTCAGTGACAATGGGAAAAGCACTGAATGGCTTAACAAGTCATGCCTTACGTTGAACACAGAGAAAACCGTTACAATGTATTTCTCCAACAAGCAAAATCTAAATGCCCCCCTAATATCTATGTCGGTAGTCATATGATCAAAAACGTAGAGGAAGTAAAATACTTAGGTGTTATATTGGATCCTACGATTAATTTTAAAAAGCACGTCAAAAAGATCTGTCAGGTTCTAAATTTAACATTGTGAACTTCCAGCACATTAGGAGCTCTTTGTCGCTGGAAGCTGCAAAAACTTATTTCAATGCTATAATCATATCCCATATGTTGTATTGTATGTCATCATGGTCTCAAGCTAAATTGACAGTTCTAAACCCTCTTAGGGCACTACATAATCAGGCCTTGAAAATCCTAGATAAAAAGCCCCGGCGGTACCACCATTGCAACATATTGGAAAATATAAACTTTTAAGCTTTGACAACCTGATCAGGTACTCTGATATCCGCCTGGTACATAAAATCTTATATGACGCAGCACCACCCCCTCTAAAGACCTATGTACAGCTACGCTCTCAACTAACCAGTAGAGTGCTTAGGTCGGCGTCCAGGGGTGACTGCCACATTCCCAAAAGAAAGTCTGCCTTCTCTCAGTCAGCCTTTTCTTACAAAGCCATCAAGGAATGGAATGGGCTGCCTGATAATTTTAAGAACATGGCAGATTTCCACACCTTTTCTCGGGCTGTTAAAACTGGCTGTTTGATCATCAGTCCTGTTCGCATTAATAATACCAGACGGGTATTTGGCCATCAGATGATACCCTCGTGGGTACCATCTGATGGCTGCCAGACTACCAGACTATCAGTGTAAAAATAGTACAGTGTGTATTTATAGTACCAATCTGGTATAGAGCTATCAGATGCTACCCTTGTCGGTACCATCTGATAGCTACCACCTTTAGGATTTATGAAACTATTGTTTCGCATACAACTCTGCACTTTATCTTTGTACTTTTGCACTCTGTTTTGTCATTTAAATGCACTTTAAATATATTGTAATTGGTTTGAAAACAGTCTTCCTCATTATACTTTTGCATTTTGATTATTGTTCTATAAACCAACAACGTTCCATACATATTTGTAAATATTTTAAGATTGATTTTGATTTTGTTTTGCATTAAGGTAATGCGTTTATATGCGTTGTTTTAAATAATGAATGTTTTTTATTGACCAAGGACTACAGATGGAAATTAGCTTGAAGCTAAATCTGGTGCAACCATCTTTTTAATGTAACTGCACGCTGTCCTTTTACAAATAAACTTGAAACTAACTAACTAACTAAACCAAAAATCCTGGACATGCACCTAAAATGTTGAGTTTAACCGAGTATTCCATCCAAAATCCTCAAAGAGACCTGAGAGGCTGGTTAAAAGGAATATTCCACCTAAAACCTCAAATATAGACCTCAAAGGGTGTTTTAGAAAAATCTTTCAATGTAGAGGAATATTCCACCTGAAATGTAGACCTGAGAAGTTGGTTTGGAAGAATATACCATCCTAAACATCCTTAAATGTAGACTAAAAGACGGTTTGGAAGAAAATTCCACCTAAAATCCTCCATTGTTGACCTTAAAGGTGAGTTTAATGGTATATTCCACCTCAAATTGACTACTGTGGACCTTGGAGATTTCAAATACCTCTGATCGTGTGCACGAACATGTTACATGACGGTGCGTCTGCAAAGAAATAAATATGAGCTGCCAGTGTGGAGGCGGCTCAGGAAAAGCAGTAGCAGCATCATGATCAACCCAGTGCCATGACTGAACACCGACCCTCACAGCCCAAACATCCGACCGGCCCACCGGGAATTGTCCAGGGCCTCATTTATAAAGCTTGCGTACGCACAAAACAGGGCTAGAAACACAAAGGTTGTGATTTATAAAAACAAACTTGCCGTGAGAATGTGCGCACCGGTGCGCCAACCTTGATTCTTGATGCTTGCTTACGCACAAAACAGGGCGTAAATCACAAACTTTGCGTAGAAAGTGGCGTACGCTGTGTACGTTGGGATTTCTAAAACAAACTTGGCGTGAGAATGTACGCACCGGTGCGCCAACTTTGATGCTTGCTTAAGCACATTTTGGACACAGAGGGAACGGCAGTGCCGAAGGGTGAAGTGGCGAATTGAAACCAGATTGATCTCAAACCTTTATTGTTATCACATATTAGACTTGTAGAGCCGGATAATCATAAACCCTCATTGTCGTAGATGTTCATATAGTGCGTCATTCGGCTGACGACTGTATTTGCAGAACTATGTTCATATATCAACAGGGGCGGATTGAACGTTATTTCATTCAGTCGTTTGACCGAAGGGCCGGTCCACATCTGAAGCCGGTGCGGTGATCTTTATTAAATAATTTTGTTTATTGATCACCCGGCGCCCGTATTGCTCATCGGGGAAAGCAGAAGACCCATTTGCAGGGGTGGTCTCCGACGCAGTGGCCCGGCTTCGATTCCTGTCCGCGGCACTTTTATGCATGTCTTCCCCCTACTCTTCTCCCCATTTCCTGTCACTCTTCACTGCAATTATCACAGTAAAAAGGCAAAAAAAAGTAAAGAATTTGTTTATTTATCCATATGCGGCCGAATGGGATGAGCGTCCAACCATTAATCAGCCCTGTACAGGCACACATGCTTCACACCACAACCCCCGAGTGAAAATGAATTTGTATATGTGAACCGAAAAAATGTACATTCAATCAGTTTACAAATTATTGTACATCGGACATGATCATAACAAATTTAGTGGCAGGGTGGCCTGGGTCAACACATGATTCATTCATCCTGACGCACAGCAGTGAAAAGACTGCCGGCCGGCGCTGCGTGAAATGCCGTGGATCAGCAGCTTATTTATATACAGATACATTCATGAGTTACTTTGCATTGACCATTCATGGTAAAATGTGGGTGTGTTGTGGGCGGAATGTGAGGTGGATCCACTTGTTCAATCTTCCAGCTGGTGTCTGATTTATCAAGAAATTGCATGCAGCTGTGCTTACGCAAAGTTTTATAAATCAGGGGCGAAGGGCATACGCCCATTTCGTATTTTCGGCGTATGCAAACTTTAGTATGGATCCTACACAATGTTTTATAAATGAGGCCCCTGGTCCTTCCGATTACCCACCCCGGACCTGGTGGAGTGGTAAACATTAAAATTTAAATTAGTCAGGTAAATCTGGACTCTATATAATGTTATAGGGTCTTAAACGTTTTATATAGTGAGATCAATTCATCCTTTATTTGTATTGTTGTAGAGTCTTAACCTGAATATTTAAAATTGTTCACTAAACATCAAATAAGTCATTATCACTAATTTAGGTACTTTTGTATGATAGAATAGATAGAACACCAAAAATAGACAAACTTCTTAAAAAATTATAATTTATGATAATTTATACTCTTGTCTTGACCACAGTTGTATATCATATTGCAGGATCCTTAAACCCTAACATTTCAATTGAGCAGGTAAAATTACATTTATGTGTTACTTTCATATTTTAAATTGTTATTCAAATTTGTATAACATATAGCACTGTAGGGTCTTAATACTGAAATTGGTCAGATACATTTCTATAATAACTAATATTGTCAGCTCTTCACCTTAAGTCAGGTACTTTTGTATCATATATTATATTGTAGTGTATTTAACCTAATATTATAATTAGTCAGGTCAATATATATATGAAATAATATTATGCAGTCTTAATATTTAATTCAGTCAAATAAAGTTGTAATAGTACAATAAATATATAGAACATTGCAAGAACTTCATTTTCATATTGAAACTTGTTAGGTTTCCAGTCATTTCTTTCCTAGAAAGCAGTTTTACTCGAGGTTTGTTGCTTTGAATGTGTTGTTTACATTCCTGTGATTTGTTTTGAGACTACTTCAAAGACAGAATGTAAACATTTATTTCCAGGGATTTTGCTGAAAAGTGCTGGAGCTGCATGACATTACTAGAAAGCCATTGTGTGTTGACCACAGTAAATTAGGTCAAAAGTAGAATTTCAGTTTCAAGGCTGTTTTTTTTTTTTGTGGCTTGTTGTTGCAGGTGTTTTTTCCCCCTCCATTAGCTCTTGCGTCAAACAAAACGGTGCCCTCTGGAGGTTAGCTCCGGTAAATGTCAGGTAGTCACAGTAACAGGTGCAGCTACCTGAGCTTTCAACGGTTTTAATTAAAATTAATGAGCTGGAGCCGCTGTCATGTTACCATAAAACTGTGAATGGACGCCGCCGAACTGGAAAGGAAAATGAAGAAAACGGTGAGAGACTTTACTAAAGCGGTAACAGCGTTAAATTGGAACGAGCGAACCAATTAGCTACATGAATTCAGCCAAAATAATGTATACACACGTCAGGAAAAGAAAAACTTTTATAAATATTTCATTTGGATAAGTACTTCTACACATATAGATGCCTCTTTCTAAGTTTGATCAAATCACGATAACTCTGTGTCCTGTTGTACGACGTTTTCCCAACAGATGGCGCTACCCTCATGAATGGAGCATCAACAAATGACATCTACAACGGAACAGAAATGTTTGGAAGCCAGTGGCCTCCACTTTGAGCACCTCTTGTAATTTCAGAGGCCAAAGATAACTTTTATTAATCTGCACAAGCATGCTGAGGTTCAAACTCAGAACATAACAACAGAGTAGACAAACTCTGTAAGCAACTGTGTCTTCTTGCTGGGAAAGTTTCTGTTTCCAATGCCGAACTTCAAAATCCAGAGGCAAACCAAGGTTTCTACATATAATCTTGAAAGTCTTATTCCCCTAACATCCTTTAATGTGATCAATATTACTGAAGATATCAAAAATAATATGAGACTGAAAAGTTTGAACAGGGCAGATAGAAATGTTTCTAAGACAAATGCACTTGTGTTTGTTGGACACCCAGATCTTTTCTCATAGTTGTACAACTTTATTAAATTTCCCTCTTAAACAGCCAGAAGTTACAACATATTAAAGATATAGAGAAAAGAAGCTTTCCCCTGTTAGTGGGCAAGCTGGTAGTAGATCTGTTTTCAGGAGGTATGAGGCTTTCGCCAGAGTAATTAAAGTGATATACACAGACATGTTGATATCGACAGACATGTTTCTCTGTTAAGGCATGGAATGAGCAACGAGGTAATGGCTATCTACTGCATCGCTTCGTCACAGTTGCAATAAAAAGAGTCTCTCCTGCCCCACTGGTCTGAACATAAGACATCACATACACAAAGGGAACAGCATGACCAGCACTTCAACATCAGAACAAGTGTCATTTGTACATAATATATGCCTTTTTTGTAAATATAACGGCTAATTTTAGCTGATACAAGTGTGGAGACCACTGAAACACAACAAAGAGATACAGTCTTTGGTCACAAGTGAAATACTCTGCTGAGACACTGAGCAGCACAAGATACACTGTAGAATCATGGGACATATGGTAGACACGGCGATTGCTCAGTGACAGCAGCAGTTATCTGCTGCTGAAGTCAGAATCTACTCAACAGTGGAACCGTTGTTTAAGTTCTGGTTTTCTCCAGCTCTCATTTCCAGTGCAGTTTTCTTTCAGAAGAAAACGATGCAAACAAACAAACAGATAAAACATAAAAAACTGTGATATCATTCAAGTTAAAGGGGCTATAGCTAATTTTGCATTTCATTTCCATTCAGCTGGGGCAGCTATGAAAATCAGTGCATCTGAGGACAAGATAATTCGACTTCAACTGCACTACAGTTCTCGTAATGTAACAACACAGAAGACTGGCAAATACAACTAATCATTTATAAAAGATGGACGTTCCCTCTGGTTTAAACAGATCTGCATCCTTTCTAATGGCCAACAGGGGGAGACTCCTCTGTTCAGATTGTATGAGACACTTTCTACTACCCAAATTAGAATTTTCCTAAATAGTTTGTAGTCTCAATCACCATTTTCAAATATTCTAAAATTGAACTTCATGTTCATGTTGTACATTATGGTCCCATTTAGGGTAAAATAGACAAAGCAGGGTATGTTTCTGGTTTGAGGGGGTTGGCTCAAACCACCAAACATCACTATATGGTAGTATGGGTTTAGAAAACCTAAGGTGGGGACAGCCAAGTTTCAAACTACAGTGGAAAGTCCATCTTTTATCTGGTCAGTACATGTTTTTCTAACTCCTGCATGCCTTTCTAAGAGTTTTCAATTCAGTCCCATTAACATGAAAGACTTTTTTTAAAAACACATTCAATTATACTCTGTGGATCTGACTGAAATTCTGCCCTTTACTATTCAACTAAAGCTTTCCTCAGCTTGTTCCATGAACATTTTTGCAGTATATTTGACACGGACAAAACGAACATGTTTTTTCTAAAATATAAAAATTTCAGACTTATGGCTACAACATCTCTTACTCCTGTTCTATATGACAATACATGAAGTTTAAAATACATATATTATGTATATTTATTTCCTTTATTTCATTTAATAAAAAGGTGTAAGTTAAGTCACCCACTTTAGTTTTAGAATGGCTCTTAATATAATCATCCTTTGGAAGTTAGAGCATCTCCTTTTCCAATATAGACATCTAAATATAGACTTTAGGTAAATAATCATTCTCTGATTTTTTAATTAAGTAGTATTTGCTATCCTTTCAAATGTTATGTATGACTGAAAATATAACTAAAAAATAAACTTCTGATCTTAGAGTGCACAGGCAGACTTGAAACATCCAGCATTTGAACATAAAATTCTGTGATGAAGTAAGGTAGATCATATACATTCAACCCTCAGCTTGAGGACAGACAGAATAGTAGAATGAATTTGAGGATTTATGAAAGCCACTAAACAAAACAACTCAGCTGAGCAGAGCGCAGTTTAGTTTAAGGGCAAAGCCGAGGGGAGAAGAGAACCAGCGAACAGGATTTGAGTCGTTAATGAGGTGCCAACAGACGGATTTTTGGTAGCAAACACACTGTTCTGTTTAAATTATGTTCTGTTTAAATTGTGTACCTTTAGATTGTCCAAATTTTGTTAAATGTTTTGAAATTTACACTGCGCAGCCTTCAGCATGTTATCCCTCCAGGTGTCTGCATGGCCTTTGGCTCAGGCTCCAGATAGAAAAATACAATCCACCTGTCATCTCCCTCACACGTGGGACTCATCCAGATCCAGGTCAACAGGGGAGAGGGGCAGTGGGCAGCGGCGGGGCGACCGGCGGGGTGAAGGATTGGACAGCAGCGGGGTGAGAAGGGGGTTCTCGGTGCCATCTTCCTCGCTGAGCTGCAGCAGGGTGTCACTGCGTGGCAGCAGCGCAGTCGTATCCTCGTCCCCGGGGCTCTCTCTGATCCTGGACGGCCCCGGTGGAGGGGGAGGAAGAAGTGGGGTTGCTGGCAGCGGTGGTGGCAGCGGTGGTGGCAGAGGGGGTCCCGGGGCCGGCGCGGTGCTGAGAAGAGGGAGTGGTGGAGGGAGGGGAGAAGAGGTGCGGGACAAAGGGAGGGGAGAGCAGGTTCGGGAGAGGGGCAGCGGGGAGCAGGTTCGGGATGGAGGTGTCGGAGTGGAGGGACGGGAGATGGAGGGGGGAGGAGAGAGGCTACTCCGGAGCCCCCACTGCTCTCTCTTCTCCTTGCTGCTGATGGCTGGAGGAACCTGAAAATACACTTGCTCCTGTAGTTTTAGCTTGAAAAGTGAGATAAAGGGCCAGTGCTAAAGGGCCACATCACCCAAAATCAATAACATCTTGTTTTCTTCCATACAGATGCATTTCAATTCAATGATTGTACAACAGCTACCTGATATCAGTTTCTGCCACCACTCCAACAAAACAGGAGTGGAGATTATACATATATATAAATCCAATTCAGAGTTGAAAATTGAGTTGAAAATGTAAAATTATCCATTTTTATACCACTATTATCAACTGTTTTTTTACAATAACTGTTTTGTTACTTCTATATGTTTATGTCAAACTTCTGTCAAAAAACGAAAAAAGAGCCTTGTCTATTGTTTTGATTGATAGACTAAGAATGTAAATTAATGTGGACTTTGGAAAATCTAAACTTAATGGGCTGAGTTTTAAGTTTCATTAGATTGTTTTACAATTCCATTGTTTTACTACATGTTTAGCATCTCTATCTTAACCCTTACAAGGCCATGTTTCTGGAGAAGTACATATACTAAAACATATACTAAAACCACCTAATCCATAAAAATATCGATCAAGTCTTGTAAGGTCGCATTGTCGTAGACGTTCGCCATATTGAATTTCGGCCGGTACGCGGCCCCGATAAGAGCTTCGTAATTGCGGCTTCATTGTAACGGCTCATACGGCTTTATCGTTTGAAATAAGCAAAGTTGGGGCCAATGTTTATATCTTACCATTGGTCGACTTAAACATACGGGTGTGTGGATATTTTATGTTAATTAGCAATCATAAACAACTCACACGTGTTGAGCCGAGAAGGTTTGGTTTCGGCTGTGTGTACGAGTAAGCGGGAACGAGTATACTCGGTCCCGGTTTTTTAAGGGTTAATTGGAAATATTGACTGCTTGGCTGTTGATGTGCACAGAACAAGCAGATGGATTTTAGCTGCATTGTTTAAACACATACCTACCCAACCTGCTACACTGTTCTCTCTTCTCATCCTACCTGTGCGTTTGCAGGCCCATGCAGGTCAGCAGTGACTGTGGCTGAAGAGGCTGGGGGCACTTCCAGTGTTGGGGACTTGGAAGGGGCAGGACTGGCCTTCCTGCTCTCAGCTGGAGGGTCCACAGTGCTCGGAGTTGAGGGCTTGCTGGGCCCCGCAGATGCCTGCTGGCCTTGATTCTCTGTAAAGGTGACTGACCTCTTTTGGTCTCCATGCGCTGTGGGCACACATGCATGCGCACGTGGTCAAAACAGAGACGACAGCGCCAGCTAGCGACTCGCTAACACATCAGCACCACCAAAAAGAGTGGAGGCAGGGGTGGGACAGGAGGGGAAGGCAGGGGCTGGAAGGGGATGCAAGACAGACATGCAGAGCGCCCTATTGGGTGAGGGTGCAGATAAAAGGGGCGGGCCGTTGCAGGGTGGAGAGGAAGGGTTAGGGGTTGTGTCTCACCTTCACAGTCCAATAAAGTTTCTTTATTTCGAAACATAAGGCATGAGACAGAACAGAGTGAGAAGAGTCAGTCTAGTGATAGGTGGTACAACAAACAGCATTGGAACAAAGACAGAGGTTGTGAAGAGGGGGGACGGGACAGTTCAAGTCAGCACACGGACACATTAAATGTAAGGTTTAACTCTCTAGATTTGGCTTATTGTGTGCTTGATCTGAAGCACAGGGCAAGTGTGGCTGCTAGTTTTTCAGTGAGTCAAAATTTTAAGTGCTTTCATCATCACTGAGCTACAGACAGACATACACCACACACACACACACGCAGATGATAGCATGTGTGCCGTTACCCAGTGGTTTGTTCTTGGGCTGGATGCTCCTACGTGTTGTAGACAGCCTCGCTCCAGATCGACCACGAGGTTCAGTCTTTGGAATGGACAGCAGGGGGCGTCGCAGCTGCAGGAAATTCACAATTTAATGTCATAAATTAATAGGCTGGTTTTCTATTCATACATTCAAGTGCACAATAAGACGTACGAGTGCAGATAATAAACAGCAAAACACAGATACTGTGTGTGTGCATGCATGTACGTGCAAAGCAGCAACTGATAATGACTGAATATCTGTGTATTTACATATTTAAATTTTTAGAAAACACTAAAATTTTCAAATCATATTTTCAACTTAGATTTTTTTAACATTTCTTTTGCCGAAAAAAATCTCTATTTCATTGTTTTTGCACTGCCTATTCAGTATCCAGAGTTTAATTTCCTCAAATTTATCCGAATTTTGTCATGTTTGAATGTGCTAAAATAAAAATTGTTCAACTTTTGCTTAATTTTAAGCATGCTCTATCACACATCATAGCTGTACATAGTAGTTAAATGTTCATTTTCTCGTCTTCAAGCTGCTGCTCACGTTCAAATGCATGCTTCTGGGTCATAATTTCAACAGCAAAGAAAATAAAATCGCTTTCTGTGGAGGCATGCTTGGCTGATCAAGCCAATTCTGACATTTTGCCATAAAATTAGGCCTATTTATTCATCTGTTAAATAAAATATGTGAAAATCTTGATGCACACACCTGTCTGAGTCCTCTCTTTCTTCCTAAAGGAGGCTGGATCAGGAGATTCTGTTGACCCGGTTCACTCTGCACACTTGCAACCCTGATTTATTAAATCAGACGGACACACACATATGTTCGCATTTACCGGTGCACATACGCACATTTATACACATAAAAAAAACACATATATACATGACCATGAAGGAACCAACAGGCCACCACATCCCCAGCTGTGCTCACTAGCTGAACACATCTTTGATCACAACAAGATGTTGCTGCTATTCTACTCATTCACTCACTACACAACACACATAGTATACTACAAGACACCCAGTCACAGTGCAGAAATAAACAATGATTCATACATCGAAAACACAACAGGGGATAGTAGGGGCTGGAGTAGCAACCCTGACAACGGAAATTTGTGGGATAATATGAAAACTGTCTCTTTTTTTTACCCCTTTTTTGTCCTTGATACATTTCAAATTTATCCAAGACATCATAAAAATGTCCTATTATCCAGAAATGAAGCAGATCAGATTAGATTTGAATTGCCCAAAAAACAAACTGGACAGAGAAAATGGAAGTGTTCTTGTATTTTGATTGCCACCCCAGTTCCCCCTTGCCCCTACAGATTGGTATCCACAGTAGGACGCCCAATTTGATCAGCAAGAAGCCTGATAGACACGTATACAGTATGAAAACACCATGGCACCAATGGGCGAGAGGCTGACTTTGGTGATGGCACATCAACGGTAAAGACCCACAGCTCACAGAGAAGGAACAGAGGCAGAGCTCCCTGGCCCTGGGAACCTCTTCAGCTACTTTTTTTTTTTTTTTTTAGGACGGGGAGGGGCCTGGTTAGGATAGCACAGCAGATGAGCTGAGAAGATGAGGGTCAGTGTGGAGCTCAAAAGGAAGTGACGGGGCAGGGAGGAAGGGGACAGAGACAAGGCACATTGGACCCACAGAGAAAGAGATAGAGACAGGGAGCGGGGGGGGAGAGGTGTGACGGGCCAAGGTGATTTGACTGGATGTGGATGAGTGATCAACGGTGAGGCGGCCAATAGAGGAGGCCGTCCCGAGGCGATGCCCCTCCCAGTGGCGGACAGATGCCAGAATGCACCAACGGGACACACACAGAGAGAGGGCCACTGTACCTAGAGAGGTTACCCTCCTGCAGAAGGCCCTGGGACTCATCTAGCACATTGGGTTCACTGTAAAAAGGGGGTCGAAGGGGGAGAATGGGAATTTAGGGAGTGTATTTGAGATCCTTCACCACTCTGAGCTCCTTCCTTATTAGGGTGGGAAGCCAGGGCGTTCGCTCTTATCACAACTATCTTTAGTTGGAGCATAACATTCTTACCAACACCGAGTCTTAGCTACTTCACAATGCTGCCCTGAGGCTGCTGAGTAAAGAAACATTATAAATCAACAGAGATATACACAGAAAAATATGATTGTGGTTGTGGGATATGACTGGTTGGTTATTTTCAGATCTACATGCTATATAAACAATCCAAGATTTTAATCGTGCACGAATGTTTCTTGAAGACAGAGGAACCTTGAAACAGAAATTATCTCATTGGTTGATTTAGACCTCAGTGGGTGGAGCCAATTTGGACAGTTAAAAAGGATGGGTATGTTTTACTGTAGCTCAGTTAAAACAAAAGAGAAAATGTTCCTTTTTCTTTGTCACTGTTAAAGTAAGTGATATACAAAAAGTGGCTACATGCCAGCAGAGCCTGGACACACATAAGCGACTCAACATGGAAAGAGGGATGGTTATGTAATTTATTGCTTCCACTTGAGGTTTCACCCAGTGAGATTGTTGTTGTCTCTTTAGCTGCTCAAGTCTTCTGCCATGTATCATCCACTACAACAAAAGATCCTCCATCCTCCGGGACGCTTCATTTATTAAACAGCCAGTGTTTTCAGCCAACAAGAATGCTTAGATTTAACAAAAGATTGATGTGGCATCTTTTCTTAGTCGAGAGTTCATAAGAACTCCAACTTTTAAGTACGTTAAAACATCAGCTAGCTGAGCTATCCTCACACACTTAGCTTGAAAGCTAACTGTTTGTTTTGCTAACAAGCCACTTGGTAAAAGCAGAATTTGCAACATCATACTTAAAACTCTGTCTTTAAAAGAAGCTACACTTGTTTGTACACGTGTGCAATAGTGCTTATTAGTGTGCATGCCTGTGAGTGTTGGGAATGTTACCTATGGCTAGGTAGCATGGTGGTGCGCGGGGCCTCGGGCTGAGAGGCCGCTGAACCCGTGGCATGGCTGGAGAAACGTCGCTGCGACATCACCCTGGGCAGGAAAGCCTCATGCTCGCTCACCACGCTGGGAATACTCATGGAATCATCTAAGAGCGAGAAGAATGGAGCACAGCGGGTTCATCCAGATGTATACAACTGTTGAATGTGAATAAAATGGCCATTTAAAGGAAAACGTTTCTGACTCTCTTCATCGTCCTCGTCGGTGCGGCTGAGTGTGTCCTGCGAGGGTTGCCGTGACGGTTGGCTGTCCTGCTCCCAAACGGTGCCGGTGCCTGTGTTGGAGCGTGACATTGTCGCCAAACTTAGGCGATAGGCTGATGTAGAGGTGCCCACTGTGCTAATGGATGTCTTGCCCTGGTATGCTGTTGGATGGGAGATGATCAAACAGAAACACCAGGTGTAAACAATTTTCTTTATATTGCACATAAAGACAATTACTCCGAAACAAAATAGCCACCATTGAGAGTTCTACTCTAAATGTGGGAGTTACTGGTTAAATATTTAAATTTTAGTGTCAGTATCTTACCAGAGCCACTGTGTACGGCCTCTTTGAGGATCTTGAGTTCGTTGTTGAACTCTGCAAACAGGGAGCTTTTGCAGAGGGGTCGTGGGATGAAGCGTCGCTCCAGTTGGTCAGCGATGTGATGACGTGCTGTAATCTCCTCCTGGGAGTCAGCTGGTTGGGTCAGCAGCTATTGAACATGCATAGATGGACAAGTATGAGAGCAAAATAAATCGAAAGGTTAAAGGAAAAGTGGTGCACTGAAAACATTCCTTAGGTATGAATTTAAGGCTTTTCCTCAGAGATCCTTAAGGTGTCATGGCCGCCCAGCCTTGGCCTCAGCTCGTCTCACTCCGTCTTTCCCTTATCCTCTCCCTCTCTGTCTAGCTTAGCATAAGCACTTGAAATAGGGGGTAACAGCTAGCCCATTCAGTTTAGTTTTCGGTCCTGTGAGTATCCCTGTTTTGTTTGTCCTGCTTTAGTTTATTTTCATCAGCTTTCCATTAATCTCATTCTGCTTGTTAGAGTCATTTCTAGGTTTTGTAGTTTTCCTCCTTTTTCAAATGAAATTTTGTTAGTCTCAGTTCCACCTGTCCTCCCCCAGTTATCCCCGCTTGTGCTTGCAATTTTCCCACTGAATTATTCTGCCCTTTGTTCAAGTAAATAATGTTTGTCCTTGTTTGAATTGTTTAGGTCGTCAGTCTCTCAGTTTAGTTTCCCCATTCTGCATTATTGTATTGGTTTCCTTCTTAATTTTCCACTTCTGAGTTCATTTCAGTCCTGATTATTACTACCAAAATAGATTTTCATAACTTTACTTAATTTTTCACTAATTTCTTCAGACAACACCAGTCCTAATCATAATTACCAGATATTTCATTCAATTTTGGGATAGCAACCCTTTAAATGGCAGTTTGTATATAGTAACGCTGTAGTTATTTAAAATATACAAAGGGTGTTCTTTTGATCATTCATTCTGATGCATTACTTTTTGTAGTGTCATTTGTAAAGAAACACTCACACTTAAGGAGAGCAACATCCATTTTATGTCATGTATCCAACATCAGTCCTTTTCGTAACTACCAAATACTTACTCAATTTCAACCATTTAAACCCGAGTGCAAATCAAAGAAAGCTAAACAGAAGTCCGTCAGAGGTGAATAACTTAAAATCGGTGATTTACCTTGCACTGTATAAACGGTCTCAGCAGGACAAAAATAGGGATGCGGGTCCGGACAATGAAGTCGATAAAGTCCCAGAAGGCCAAACCGCCCACCTTCCTCAGAGCCATCTCTTTCACCTGCAGGCTCAGCCGATACCACTGGTTTCCCAGTGAGCGCTCAAAGCAAACCAACACCACCTTCAGAGCTGTGGAGGGAAGGACGGAGGAAAGAGGATGAGAATGCAAACATGGTAGGAACCTGAGGAGACATGAAACGCTGCAGCTTCTCAGTCATACCCAGATATGCAGCTTGGCTGGTGGACTCTGCCAACCCCTCTCTGCGCAGATCCTTCCCTGTGTCACCAGGGGTGGAGCAGTGAGCTGGAGAAGCATCAAGCATAAAGTTCTTGGTGCGGGAGGTGGAAATGATCCGGGGAGGCAGAAGGATGTTGATGACAGTCTGCAGGAGCAGGAAGATCTCTGGCTGCTCCAGATGGGGGCTATCTGCAGAGTGATGAACGCAAAGACATTAAATTTAAACAAGTTTGCAAGCAATTGAACAGAATTTACTTTCTGGACAATAAAATTATAATTTTAATGTAATTTAATGCAACCAGTTAACAAATCAGATCCCCAAAACATAGAAAAAAATAGACGGAAAAAAAAGAAAGTGCTTGCAATTGTGCTTTAAGGTTTATTTTTAAAGATGAAAAGAGCACAGCTGTTGCCATATTTTCGTTTTATGATGCTACATCAATAAATCAACTGCAAAGACAGAGCAGAATTTTAGATCTCATCCTGCAATTACAGTCCACTTTCACCTTTGCTTCCAGACCCCACTGTCAATACAAAAGGAATAAGCAGGTTGAGTAGCATTCCCTCTCGCCTTTCCTGATTGGTGAAAGGTGAGATCACATGACTGAGTGGAAAGTCTTCCTTTAAGGCCTGGGAAGGACAGAAGTAGAGTACAAAGTTTAAGTAGATCCAGCTTTTGGGCTAACTGAGCTAAGAGTGAATGTTTGAGGTGTTTTTGCACCTGGATCTGGAGAGCAACCAGCCGCACCACTGCTGTGCTGAAAGGAAGCGGAGGTGAGAGGTAGGGGCTGAGGTGGAGAAGAGGTAACCCGTCTGCCACGCTAGAAGGACCAACTACACCCATCACCTGACAGCACACAAACATAGATGCTTGAAACATACTCAGAAAGGAGGAACGAGTGAGTTTCTTCTGGTGTATTTCCATACCAGATTGACGCAGACGTTGATCAGTGAGCGGAGGTGTGGGAGGAAGGAAATGATCGGCTGTCGCTGCAAGGTCAGGCAGATTCCCTCGATCAGGTTGCTGGCTGCCTCCCACTCCACTTGTCTCCTGGAGAACACGCAACCATACAACACCACCCCGCAGCCAAATAAAAAGCACATCGTCATGAATTTAAAAATGCAAATGCCACATTCAAATCATGTAAAGATGACAAGGAAATGCCGGTCATTTTATTTCTTTGTCTTCTTTTGAAACGACAAGAATGTGACGAAAGATTAATTTTAAATGTGGAAAAAGGAATCATCATTTGCTCCCGTGGAACACTTACCACTTGATTATGAACTTCCCTCATATATTCATCACCTTTGTGATAATACTGAAGACAATACTGACAACAAATGTTGCAAAGCTCACAAAAATAGCCAGCTAAACACAGCAGCAACAGAACAGATCCTCGTGTGAAAACACACCTGAGACCAGTGTTCACTCTGACCTCGCTGTGTCGAGTCTTTTGTCATAGAAGCTTATTTCCTGTTTTCTGATTTGCATCCAGCTTGTAGACATGATTTCTTAGGCAGTGGAAACCTGCTATCTGGTTTATTCTTAAAACAAACAAATAGAAATGCTGAAAGGCAGCCACAACAACACAACCTTTGCTCTCCACCCGTTCAGCTAACCAGATTTGGCCTCCTGTACGTCTTTGAGGAAGTGAAATTCAAGCTGAAGGATCGCAGTTTTGACAAACTCTAGGAGATTCAGCGGACGGTGTTTGACATGTTGACATAACAGAACTCCTGGGGAGAGTTAGTTAAGTGTTGTAGAAGTGCTGGAAGAGTTCTGTCACTACACAAGAAGAGTACATCGATGGAGATGGTGGTGAAATTTAAATCAGCGAAGATTATTTAAAATTTCTCTTTTTGATTGCACCTTTATATACACACTGGTAAATTGGATATGCAAATTGTATAGTGATGTTTAATTTTACTGAAGCTTGTTGAAAGGTTTAAAGGTTTTAAAATTGCTCTCTTTTTTTTTGCTAGCCTGCACTTTATGTGTGAAATGGCTGCATAACTACTATTACCGTTTGTATTATTAGTAAAATACTAGAATAGTATTTCTGGTTGTGACTGGCAAATACAGAACAAAGTTTTTGAGTTGCAAACTTCAACTTGAACAAAAAGTCTAATTATAACATGCACAAGTATTAAAAGACAGTCCTTAATGAGTGTAAAAGCCTATATAACAAAGAGTAATGCTAAAAATTCCCAAGTAGTGATGTAAACAAATGTTAAAAAGATACATTTAAGTACTAAATCAGATGAGTTCAGTACAGTTAAATCTGCAACTTTGATGCTGAAATTATAATCCGTGTTCTGCTCCATGGCACAAGACTGGACACCCCTAGCTTAGAGGGAACACTGCCAGTGACTCTTTGTTAGAACACATCATCACACACCCATTTATGCATTTAACTCCTCACGCAGAAGCACACATGTGCCCACGGGAAAACACACCACAGCAGCACTTACGGTACAGCACCCACGGAGGCAGCGCTACAGAGGACAGTGCCAAGAAGCCGGATATCTACTGTACACACCACGGCACTGGCACAGCACGATACACTCACAGGGAGACAGTGAAAGAAGAGGGATTGTATTCAACAGACCTGGTGCATAGTGCCTGTGGGCGAGCGCACCTGAGCGTAGGCATCTTGTGGATCTTGTTGAACATGCGGTCCAGCCTCTTGAGGATGAGGATCAGGGCGGGTCGAACGGCCTCCGATGACCAGTCGGTGATGGGTAGCATCTCCATGATGTAGCGCCGCAGTCCTCTACTCTCCATGGTCAGGGTGTCGTAGGGTGCCAGCTTCAGCAGGGCATGGGCGATCTCTGCCAGCCTGGGAAATAGGCACACAGACACACATTCAGTGCAAAATTTAAGGGATATTCCTATTTTCTCCTGAAAGCATCTCTCTAGTATTTCAAAATGTTACATCTACAAAAAATGTAAAATCCAGGATTTTTTATCAATCATAAGTCTGCAACTTATGATTAATTTCCTTATGTTTATGACTTCACTGACTGATTAATTCAGTGCTTGGTAGGGAAAAGTAAGCACAAGCTGACAGATTTGTTTTGTCCAGTGAAGATTTTCTTAACATTTTTGTATTTTCTTAAATACCTATATATGAAAGATATATCAGATATAGCCAATGCTTGTGAAAAATGGCACAGAAGTATTGCTATCCTCCATTTATATATTTTTTTCCCCCAATTTGTAGGACCTATAAGAACCATTCATAAATTAGTTGATATGATTGTCATTCAAGTGGATGCCTGTTTACTCTATATAAATCAAGTGAAATTATATGAAAAAATAAAAATAAAAATGATTTCATATGGCATTATTTTACATTTGCAAAATCAGCCATTGCTTGATTTCAAGATCCATCTTCAGATCTTGTGAGCAGCAGAAAGATTCAGCTGCATTTGAGGCTGTATATGACTGTAACGGAAACAAGATGTAGGTGGTAAAAATTTGTGAATCAATGAGTCAAGGGAAAACTTGGTCAGGAATCTGTTAAATGAGAACAACCGTCTTACTTTTATCAGTGAAACTCATAGAGGACACTTGGAAATAAATGAACAATGAGTAAACCTTCTTACCTCATGTGGGACTTGATGTCCAGCAGCTCCAGAGCCGTGACCCGCGGCTCACCTGCAACGTTCTGTAGGATTTTCAGTCGGGGTCCGCAGTGTTTGTAAAACTCTGTGCAGATGTTTAAAAGGGATTCCCGTGGACGGCGGAACTCCTCCCTGGCGATGCGCTCATCCAGTTCCTCCCTCGGCATGCCCTGGCCTTCCTCCAGAAGGTGGAGGTTGTCTCTGCAAAACAAGAAAGTCACCTCAGTTTTGGCTCTCAGACTCCTGAACTGTACTGTAGCTATATATTCTGAGCCTGGAGCAAGGGGAATGAAATCATCTCTAGCAACTCACCTGGTGTTTACCCCTCCGGACATGGCGTGGTTTGCTGTAGTGCCACCCTTGTGGCCCTGATCGCAACGAGACATCTGGGGGGCGGTCATGGGTCTGTGAAGAAGGTGAAAATTATGAGAACTGAAAGCAGCTAAAATATTTTCATGTCCTGCTCCGTTTTCAAGACAAACCTTGTGAGGGCCTCGGAGCTGTAGAGAAGGGCCTGCAGAGATGTGGCAAGAGCAGCAATGGCTGCAATCTCATCCCTGGCAACTGAAGCAGATTCCATTGTGACTGTGTTGCTCTTCAGCTTCTGGAGAAAGCAGGGAACCAAGGCCTCGAGCACCATTAGCATCTGGAGACTGGAGAGACACATGCAAAACATTATGATGGAAAAAAAATAAGCTGTAGAAAAGCTAAAAAATGAGAGAGAAAAAGAAGTGATACTTTTCTATACCTCCTAAAGGATTCAGGGGCATAGGCAACCACAGTGACACACAGCTTGATGGCTTCACTGATTGAAAAGGCCAAGTCCTCATTGCCATAACAGAAATCTGTTTAAAAAAAAAAAAAAAAAAAAGTCCCTCAGTTTAGTTTTGTTTACAAGTACATACAAGGCACTGACAAAGTATTGCAGCCTGCAGGAAAATTAAGAGGATATTCAGAGTTTTCCATGAAGGCTGATTAAACTTCCAAGGTCTGGTTTCTAGGCTTATATGACGCAAGATAAGCAGACATACAGTACACTATATGGCCAAAAGTATTCACTCACCTGCCTTGACTCTCATATGAACATACAGTAAGTGACATCCCATTCTTAATCCATAGGGTTCAATAGGACGTCGGTACACCCTTTGCAGCTACAATAGCTTCAACTCTTCTGGGAAGGCTGTCCACAAGGTTTACGAGTGTGTTTATGGGAATTTTTGACCATTCTTCCACAAGCGCATTTGTGAGGTCACACACTGATGTTGGATGAGAAGGCCTGGCTCTCAGTCTCCGCTCTAATTCATCCCAAAGGTGTTCTATCGGGTTGAGGTCAGGATTCTGTGCAGGCCAGTCAAGTTCATCCACATCAGACTTTGTCATCCATGTCTTTATGGACCTTGCTTCGTGCACTGGTGCACAGTCATGTTGGAAGAGGAAGGGACCAGCTCCAAACTCTTCCCACAAAGTTGGGAGCATGGAATTGTCCAAAATGTCTTGGCATGCTGAAGCATTCAGAGTTCCTTTCACTGCAACTAAGGGGCCAAGCACAGCTCCTTAAAAACAACCTCACACCATAATCCCCCCTCCACCAAACTTTACACTTGGCACAATGCAGTCCGACAAGTATGGTTCTCCTGGCAACCGCCAAACCCAGACTCGTCCATCAGATTGCCAATTGGTTGTACATCGACCAAATCAATGACAATATGTAAATGAGAATCGCTCCCCTAAACTCCCTCAACTCTGGTGCAGATTCTTTTTTTCGTTTTCCCCCAAACAAACATTTTTTATACAAGGTTATATATACACTGCTCTAGAGTCCAGTGGCGGCATGCTTTACACCACTGCATCCCACGCTTTGCATTGCACTTGGTGATGTATGGCTTGGATGCAGCTGCTCGGCCATGGAAACCCATTCCATGAAGCTCGTTGTGCACTGTTCTTGAGCTAATCTGAAGGCCACATGAAGTTTGAAGGTCTGTAGCAGCTGACTCTGCAGAAAGTTGGTGACCTCTTGTCACAACGCACCTCAGTATCCACTGACCCCGCTCCGCCAGTTTATGTGGCCTACCACTTGGTGTCTGAGTTCCTGTCGTTCCCACACACTTCCACTTTTTTATAATACAGCTGACAGTTGACTGTGGAATATTTAGGAGTGAGGAAATGCTATGACTGTATTTGTTGCACAGGTAGCATCCTATCACAGTTGCACGCTGGAATTCACAAATGTTTGTGAAAGCAGTCTGCATGCCTCGGTGCTTGATTTTATACATGTGGCCATGAGAGTGATTGGAACACCTGATTCTGATTATTTGGATGGGTGAGCAAATACCTTTGGCAATATAGAGTAGGAGTGCTTTCAAGATTAATTAACTCTGGCATTCGTCTGAGTTTCTGGTCATCTAAACTGAATGACAAAACAACTGGTGTATCTTTACCTTCTGATTTAACCCCTGCCTATGACAGCTTTGGCACCACATTAAGCTTACCTAAAGAACGCAGAGGTTTCTCAGCCTTGACAAGCTCCAGGGCATCCAGGGCATCCTGGGTTTCACCCTCCAGAGAAACCAGTAGGTCGAAAAGACATTGGGCTGACACTCCCTTAGACAAGCCAGTACTGGTGCTGGTCTGGGATGGGTGGTACAGACAGTGAAATTCACTCGAGCAATTCACGTACTGTATGAATCCCAGAATACAAATTTTACCAACGACCTAATATTATTCATTGATTGCTGTTTCATTTGAAGACGTGTGAATGTCTTTACTCAGAAGACTTACCGTAAACTCGAGCAGCGGCGCCACGCTGGCAAACAGCTGCAGGATGAAGGGTTTTCTGTGGAGGATGTAGAACTGCCGGCAGCAAAACTCGATGCCCTGCCTTAGTAAAGGGTTGCTCTCATAGTCAGCATAGACCTGTCACAGCAGCAGAGAGAGGATGAATTCTAAGAAATGCAAGTTCGTGATAAGAGAGGGGGGGCAGGTATCCACAGCCTGCTGGTAAATCTATGATATAAAAAAACTCAACTTTTTTTTTTTTTAGACATTTCACACTGTATGTAGCGCTGACTGAAACTCCTTTGATTCTATTGTTAGAATAAAGCTGATGTTGCCTCTTCATAGTCGACTGTATAAATGTAATATCTTGATTCAGATGATTGATATTGTTTACACAGTTTGGGACACTAAGATAAAACACGATTTATCTGCTTTTTTCTTGAACCACTGAGCATTTATTTGGAATCTTGAACCAAATTTGACCAGTTCTCTCTTCACATTCGTAATTCCCAAATCCTACTCGTGCTCTCTTTATATTTGAATTCCAATGTTCTTGAAGTAGTAGAGACCTTTGTGGTATGACAAACTGTCTGACTACAGTAAAAGAATAAATGTTTGTTAGTATATAGGCCCACTATTTAATAACTGTCACAAACAAACACTCAGTTTTAACATCCAATCTTGTCAACAAAAAGTAATGGCAAGACATCATACTTCTACATATTGGTACCTGCAGCATGGTGGGTAGGATCCATTGGTAACCGCTCAGAGAGAAGAGATGGTTGAAGTGGACAGCTGTGTTGATGGCGGTCGCCGTGTACTGCCTGAGGAGTGCGCTGTCCTCCGGATGCAGCAGCAGCGCCCCGTTAAAGACATTGAGGAACAGCATCATCTCGTCGCCCCACGGATACTCACTTGGCATGCCCAGAAACATTTCCTCCAGAAGTTTTATCCACAACACCTTGTGGAGGGTGTCCAAGCCAAACAGCTCCTTTCCTGTGAGATACAGAGCGAGGAGACAGTGGTAACAGCAAAAACAACTTCAACATTTGCTTCCCTTAAAGACTTACATTAACTGTAATTATGTTTAACTGTCTGATGATGTAGTTGATCTCTGTCTCACCTTGTGGCTCATTGAACAGTGAGAACTCTGCATCAATGGCAGTTCGTGGAAAGGACGGCAGGCGAAGGAGGTCTTCCTGCAGCAAGGAGACGTGGGATTGCTTGTGCACAGCTGGCATGTGTTGTGTGAGGGAGATGAGGAAGAGGACCCGACCGACCTCCTCTAGTTTACGGGAAAACACCTAGATAGAAAAAAAAAAAAGAAACAAGGTAAGGTAATAGACACTCAGATAATGTTTTTACTATTATAGGATCTAGTTTGCTTTCCGCCAAGCTATTTTAAGCAGACTAATTTCATACCTGTTTCTGGATGAGCTCCTGTCCTTTCTCTGGCAGCATGTGGACCAGGTTGAGCTGAGGAGAGACTGATCTCCGGAAGGGGTAAATGTCTCTTACATATGTCTGCATGAGGGAGATGGCAACATTGTACAGATTCAAAAATTTGAATCCATGAAAAGTCAGTCAAGCCCAACACCTCTCTTGATAGTGTTGTATAGTAAGTGGTCCATGGTTCACATATCAATACATTTATTTTTTCTTTAGCTATACCAAAAAAGTAAGCTCTCATATATTCTTTAAGTAATACTACATGGCCTATAAAAACAATGCCAGCTTGGAAATAGCAAACAGATACGTTAAACTAGAATATACATCTATTGATGACTCAGTGGGCTTTTAGGCCTAGCCTGCATGTAGAAAGGTATTCGTAAAGCATAGTTTTGCCTTGTACCTACATTAAAATAATGTCTTAGGACAACTGACCTCTTGAAAACTCTTTTCAGAGTAAAGATTTTTAGAAATTCTGTATGCAGTGTTGACGTATTTTAATACCAGCAATATCTTTTCTTCACGCTTCTGATTGACTAACATGGCTTTAGGGTTGTGTTTACATAGCTGCATGTTAGTTTGGCATGATCTTGGAAGTGTTTTGCACTTTTTTATGCATTTTGATAACAAAGAAGGAAAAGCCCTGTTTAAAAAAATAATAATCATTCAACATGTGGAATAGGCGTCAGTCAGAAATTGTATTTCTCAACAAATAACTAACAAAATCCTAGAAAATAAGAGTTCCAAAGAAAGCCAGTTTGACTGTTCCGACCTTTGAATAATGAATGAGGTTCCATCGCTTGTCCATGAGGAAGTAATGTGCTGATCTGGCTTCGGGAATGTTGAAAAATTCGAGACATTCCTGGTTGGACAAAAGGAGACAACAGAGATAGCTATATTAATTGAAAAGAATATCCTCTAATAGTCCCACAAGGGGAAATTTGTAACATCACAGCAGCAAAGTGACAGTAAGAAAAAAAGCAAGAAAACGCAGCTGTAAATTAAAGAGGTGAAGTATACATTATATATACACAATATAAATAAGAAAAACAAAAGAACGCAATGATACTAAGACACAAATTCAAGAATATTTACACCACTGAATTTCACTTTGGTTTATTGCATGTGACAGTTGGCCAACTGTCATTATGAGTGTGTAATATTTTGAGGTTGACTGTTACCCAGAGTAATTTGTGATGTAGTTGCAGTGAGCGCCTGCCTTCCTAGATTACAGAAATTCTCACTATACAGTCAAGTCTGTGTCCATTTCAGTATCCTTACCTTCAGCAGGGCTTCAAACTGAGTGTCTTCATGGACAGGTAGCTGTGTTGGAATGTCACATTCATTCTGCCCATGCACCACCAATGTTTTGGTTCCTGCATAAAAAAAACAACAACAAAGAGAATATTTTAGGAAGTTTGACAGAAAATGTTATTTTTAATTGTTTTTCCCAAGTTTCCTGTCATTTTTTTTTAAATCTCAGTGGAATATGAAGCTGAACAAAACCTAAAATGTAGTCATTCACTTTAGAAACAAAATTATTGTCTCAGCTTACAAATTTCATTGAAATGGTCCACTGATTTAATAGTTAGCATACTGCTTAAAACATACCTGTATAACTATTAGCATTAATACTGTCACTTAATATCAGCAAGTTTACCTGGCATTGATGCAGTGACCAGGAGTTTCACCTCACATTGCTCCTTCTTCATAGTCTGCTTCAGGTCCTTAAAGAAAAGTCCCTCCACGTAGCCGACCACCTCCCACAAGAAGGTCAATGTGGCTGAGATAGCATCCATACCCCATTCACAAGGAGTCCGCACAAAGTACATAATCAGTCCCACCTAGAAGGAGGAGATTAATTGAGAGAAGTGATGGAAAAGTGAATGACTATGGATGAAAAAATGCAGAAAAATGCATATAAAGGTATCTGAGTTTTATCTGTTGCTTTACCAGATAGTTAAAGAGGATGTGAGAAGTCTGGGCAGGCAGATCTCCAATGTTGAGCAGAAGCTTCCTCAACATGTACATCAGTTCATCCTGGCATACCAACACAACAAGCAGCAAGTCATCTTACGTGTAGTGTTTTCCACTTACAGCTTGTGAACTCATCCTCCGTGGCTTTTCACTTAGTAAGTGTAAAGGTTAAAATAAAAATCTTTAATTCCCAAATTACCAACAACATTAACCTAGAGGGAATCTCAACTGTCAAAAAGTACGTCTCCTGTGTTTGAATGTATATGTTCTTCAAATGTCTGCCTACCTGTCTGTTGCTCACTGTTAGTTTTTCTAAAAAGTGTCGGAGAACCAGGGCTGGATCTTCAATTAGGCAGTTCCAGAGGATTTGCTGGGCAACAGCACTCACTGAAGAAACATGGAAGAAAATTTTTTCCCATGCATTATAAAATACACAAATATATATTTTTTTGTGGTAGTACCTATGAATCTATTAGAAAATGAATTTTTACTCATAAAGACAAATTGCTTCTTATAAAATGAAAAATACCAGCGACACCGTCCTCTCGAACCTCCCCGTCTTCCATGAGGTGCACTATTGGTAGGACAGCAGCACAGATGCATGCTGGGAAGACGGCTTGAGGTGGCTGTAGCATGTGGTGAGTAGGAGTGTGCTCCGTTGTATTTTCTTCATCTGCCAAAAAACAACAAAAAAAAATGAACAAAAGGAAGATCAGGAAGATGTCAAGAATAAAATAGCATAAGGATTTATTGGCATCAGGGAAAAAAAACGTCACACCTTCAGCACTGGCCAGTGAGCGGACTGACCATACAGAGCCACGGCGGAAAGAGTAGTTTCTGTGGGAGTTACTGGAAGCACAGGATGGGCTGACGGACAGACGGCGTGATGCCAGGTTCACCACTTCTTCTGCTAGCGGGATCAATGTCAAAAATAAGCAGTACAGATATGGGGAAAACAACATGCTATCAGGGTACAGAGCTATCAGCAGCTTGCCAATTCCCATGAATCAGCGCCTGAGTATGCTTATGTATCCATGTACAATATGTGTTTCTGTGCTTTGTAGCCCCACCTTCCTCCTCCTGCTCGGGTGGAGGGCTGCACGTGGGCTCGTAACAGGCCTCCTGAGCCACGGGGATGGCCGTGATGATGCTGGCCTCACGGCCCAGACGCCGCTTCTCCTCTTCCTGCTGCAGGTTCTTTAGGATGTGCTCAGCACGCTGGTGGGAGCGCGACACTGCCCGCGCAGAGAAGGATTTCTACAAGGAGGGAAAGGGCATTGAGGAGTTGATCAAACTACATGCAAATAGAACAGCAGGTGTGAACATACAGAAGATTCAAAATGAGGGAATGCAACCGTTCAGATCTTTCAGGAACGTGTGTGCACAGCTACTCTAGGCTTATGGTTACATCTGAGGAGCATTTTGTAATGTAAAATGACCGGACAACACATTAATACAGTAACTCTCCTCCAGCACATTGATATCATGCTCTAAAGCCGTCCTGAGCATCATAAAGAACACTGTTGAGTATTGAATAGGAATGATTTCAATCATGACAAATTGTGACACGAATGTATTCAGACTGGAATATGGAGAATTTACTGTATCTTGTGTACAGTAAATGCCTCACAGCATTCATATGAGTGCTCATACACATACATATCTAAACAGGCTGAGCGCATGATATGAAAAACATACACGGCAAAGTCATTCTCATCCAATGACCATGCATCAACAGCACAACACACAAAATGTCTGTATGTCCGATGCATGCTGTTATTTTTTTTTTTCTCTTGAATCAAAGCAAGTGCTGGAACACTTTTTAAATGTGGTGTGTTTCACTGCTCAAGATGCAACTATCTGAAATGACCCATGAAACTGCCCCCGTTTCTGGTCCATGATGAAAACCTACAGCTCCCAATGGGCTCAATGATATCAATTTTCCCTCCTCCTATTTAATGATCTGAGGTAACAAGATGCATCAGCACAAACATCCGGACAGAAATACCAACTTACTATGGTATGGACTGACTGAATTAATGTGGAGTACTAAAAACAAAGACAGTCGATAGATAAATTATAGAACATGTGCTCGCAGGTCGTCATCAAAATCTACAAAACATATTTTGATAATCATGCTTTTGAACAAAAAGAAGTAAAAAAGAAACACCAAGAAATCTGTTTTACTAGTTGAAATTCTAACCTCAAAAACGTATTCAGTATATTTTAGCAGATTTCTTGGTGCAGTTGTCCACATTGCACTTGCGTAGCAATAACAAATGTATCTTGAAGCAATCTAAAGTGCACTTTTTCTGCTTTGGGTACACTGTAGGGCTAAGCGGGACCAAAAATAACTTTCAAAATAAAATATCCGCAATTAAAAACTGAGATATTCTTAAACGGTTTCGGGATCTAAAGGGCAGGCCCACCAAATAACAGAACAACACTCTCTCTCACTTAACTCCAGTCAGATTTAGGAATGCATTCTCTACAAGTTTTGTGGTCTCTATTGTGACATTAATTCACTTATATGTGCATGCTAGGGCTGTAGTGTCCAGGTCATTTGGTTCATTTGTTGGTTGATATGCCGTCAGCCAAACAAATTCTCATTGGTAGAATGAATCGCCTGTGGTACTCTCATCAGGAGAAAAGCCTTCATCAGTCTTCCTGGATTAATCCACTATTTTTGGCAGTAGGAGCAGGAGGCTATATATGAACAACTCTCCCAATATTTACTCGGTTCCAAACCATTTGACACAACGTCAAAGAAGTTGTCTGTGTGTCTGAATTATGTTAAACCTAATGCCAAAAGTCGAGTGTAAACTTTGCAAACAGCGACTTGCATATAGTGCAACCAACATGGCATGTAATCTAAAAACAAATATCTCTTTGAGTCTGTTAACATCATTTCAGTGTTTTAACAAGGTTAAAATGATTTAATATTGCAGCAAATACAACTTTAAAAAAAATCTTGCTGTTAATTGGGACTAATAAGGCTATAGTGTCGCATTTTCTTCCCCAACAAACAACAGATTGGTTGAACAATATGTAAAATTTCAGTCAGCTAAAACCTTCTTTGGTTGACTAACAGTCTCAGTGTGTACATTTTTTTTTTTAAATCAGAAAATCTTAGAGCTGTTTTTCCAAAAATCTTTGTTGCAAATGTGATATTAGTAAATATTTGCATATGAGGTAACCCATTTGAACAGGGGCTCACACTTACAGACTGGTCTTCATTGATTGGATCCTGGACACTGCCAGTGTTCTGAGGCACCCAGGGGGGATCGAAAATGGGGACACAAGGCATGCCCAGTATTGGAGATGGCAGAGTGAAGTTGATGCTGGGTGGAGGAATCTAAAACAAAGACAATTATAGTACCAAATGGATCAAAATAGGCTAGCTTTGTGGGACCACATGTTCGAAATTAAAGGCATTAGAGGAGATTTAATTTCCTACGACTTTGAACGTAGCATGCGCATGCGCACATACAACCTCTCCCTCACCCCCCTCTAACCTCCCCCCTCTTAACATTTACGAAGAAACGCCCCCCTCCAGAAACTTGCGTAGGACTTGTGAAGTTGTCTTTTACGGCTGGGTCCCCCTGGATCTTTATCTGCCATTATGTAAAAAAAGATGAGCAGAACAAGTCGCCAGCTAACTACGAAGCTATACCAAAGCAACAGAAAACACGTAAGTCCAAGGCGTACGTAATCTACGTAACTAGGCCTGAGCCGGAAGATTTTTGATTGACAGGAAAGGGAGCAAACCAAACGCCTCGGTCCGAGCGCGTTGATTGGCTGATGTTTTTCAGGTCCTCCCATGTCCACAGTTTTTTTTTAATTTTTTTTTTATTTTTTTAGAAACCATACATGCAAGTCCACTAAAGGTCAGTATATTCATTTTATGTGAATCAGACAAATTAAACAAATAAAACATCCTCCATAATGCCTTTAAACGCCGACCCTCTCAAAACCAATGTTTACCCTTTCTGGATACATTTTCAGAGAAACTTGATAGAGCCATTATTATTCTGTACCTTAAAGATCTGCTGGGCTCCTTCTTCCATGCGAGGCCACACCTGGTAGCGGAAACGCCACAGCGTGTAAAACTTCAGGATGGAGTTGATGCGCTGGCAAGCCTCCTGGTGCTGGAACTCTGCCATCATCATTTCGGTCACTGCGTCAGGGACCTTTACCGCACACAGGAGGAACATGGCAGCTGGAGGGGATTCAGAGAGGGCACAGTGGAGGAAAAATGAGGCGAGATAGAATTACAAAAGGGAGAGAAGACACGGGAAAGAGGCAGAGATGAAGAGGAAACAAAGGGCAAAAGAGTGATTCATTTGGAGGAAAGGTTACCATAAAGGTAGACATTTTTAAAATATGAGACAAAGAAAGGTCAATTATGAGAGAAGGCAGAAAGAACAAGGACAGGAAGCAGGAAAAATTAGAAAATGGGGACGTTTAAGATATGAAGTATTTGATTATCAAAACAAAATGACTGAGGTTGGATGTCAGCTTAGTGTGAATGAGAGATTTGGACACCGTGTAGGACACAACAAACTGCAGAGGTGACCCACAGATCAGTAATGCACAGTCTGATGGTCGACTCACCAGCAGCAGCTGCCATATGTTCATCCACACTGAGCAAGAGCTCCCAGGCTGCGGGCTGAATGTCTCCATACATGTCGTCGGTCAAGATGGGAGCTGCTTTGATCAGCAGCGAAAGAGGAGCTGGTGATAAGCTCATCACCTGGAAGACATCAAAATAAAAGGTAATAAGGTTCAATGTTTAAAATCCTGAAACTGTAAGAGCAACCTTTATAAAAACGGTAAACTGTTAAGATTCCTGCAATAGGAATTCATTTAAAATAAGAAATTTACTGTCATGGTAAAATCAGCATTCCTATTGTCTTTTCCTTCCCAACATTGCTTTGCTGCTGTGCGAGTGAGATTCGGACGTAGCACTATTTGCTCAAAGTTGTGCTTCCAGTTGTTCTTTTTGGTTTGACTTGTTTGTCTGCTTTAGTAATTAGTTGGCTATGGTGGACTAACTCCTTGTATTTTTATTACCGGTAACAGGTAACATTTATGCTATTTTCGTCACTTCCTTATTTGATCCTCTGTGGGCAAACAACAAGCAAGTAGGAATGAGATCCAACTTTGTGTTTGTTGTATCCAGGAGCACATTTATGGCTGTATTATTTAACATGTAGGTGACAATTTAGAGTACAGTGACATGTAATCTGTCTCCTCGGTTCCCATTAGGGTATCTCCTTTTGGGATGAATGGAACCCTGACATTGTCTATCAAATGCATATTTTGTGGCAATAAATATAAACACTTGTACAAATACATTACTCTGTCAGAGGTTTATTCAATGTTTGGCCTTTAGTGTGAGCAATCTACAAGATAGACACATCATTTACTCAAACACACAGCATTTAATTTGTCTCGCTTGGGATCTTTCAATCAAAATAACAACAAAAGACATCATTTGATAATGTCATAACGTAGTGTGGGATCATGGGATTTGTCGTGTTTCACACAATTGCCGATATTGCCAATATCTGTCTGGCCGAAATCATGTTCATCGAAGAAGTCATTACCGTTTTTCTTTCACATTTCTTTCCTGATATTCAAGGTATGTCATTTTATGCTCCAGGTTCGACCACTGTTAGAAATGTACACAAAATATATACCACTAGTCTGGTTGCTTTAACATATTGGAAAGCATAAATCTCACATATTATATCTTTAAGATTGAAAACACTACATGTTTTCTTTTTTGTAATGGTAGATATGAAAAGGATAAAGTAATTCAGCTTGTCCTATATTGATGATTAAAAAAAAAATTCACCTGATTGCGAATATACTTCAGCATGCCTGTATCCTTCTTTCCTTCTGCGCTGGAGTCAGTGGGTCTTCTCTTCATAGACGGGGTCCTCAGACAAGATTTGTCTGAACACTGAAGGCAAAAAGATTTTTATAAATCAGCAACAAAACACAAAGAAACAACCCAGCTCCTTATTTCATTCCTTTATGCCACCAATTGAAATTCACCTCTTTGCTTTTCTTTGCACGTCCTCCAATGTTGCCGGAGGAGGCGCTGTCCTCTCTCAGGCTGTCCACTGACTCGCCGTACACGAGCTTGATAGCGCGGACCAGACGGGCGCAGGAGCGGCTGTGATGCTGGTAGCAGCGTGGATGGCAGAAGTCGATATGGGTGCAAATGAAACTCTGCTGGTTGCACAGCAGGATCATAATCTGTGCCGAGGGAAAGAAGACAGGAGAGGGAAGAGAAGGTCAGTGTGGAGGAAGGAGCACAAAGTCGCGCTATGCACTGATACTGACAGACATACATGCAGCCAGGACATGTTGCGGTGGTAGTTGTCTTCTGCTCCTCCTGAGCTCTGACCCTCTGGCTCGATGCTGGGTTCACTGGTGCTGAAGGGGCTGCCTGCAACATTAATCAACAACGCCTATATGTTTAAATACGTCATTTTGTCACAGACAAGACAGAAGAACTTGTCTGGATGTACAATCAGGTGCTCATTCAATCGAGTATCCCGGTCTGTTTTTTCGGTATTACTATATTTTTTTAAATTGCTGTTGCAAATCAAGCATCAATCAATCATTGTTGGAAAGGCCAAGTCGTGCAGTTTTATCTTATACGTGCTACATTGTAAAGCAACAAATACTTTAAGAGCTATTTTAAAAAAGAGAGATGTATATTTGGTGGTAGCATGCATCCATCAATTTCTAAAGATTAAAGGCACTTTAAGGAAATGCAAACATTGAATTGAAATGTTGCTTTTCTGTGTCATTTTTTGTTGCTAGATGGAAGCAGGAAAGTCTCCAGAATTGTTCATTTTCCCGTTATTTCACAACAGAGAACACCATTTAACATAAAGTGCACACCAGCATATACACACGTGGACAAAATTGTTGGTACCCCTCAGTTAAAGAAGGAAAAACCCACAATTCTCACTGAAATCACTTGAAACTCACAAAAGTAACAATAAATAAAAATTTATTGAAAATTAAATAATCAAAAACAGCCATTACTTTTGAATTGTTGATTAACATAATTATTTAAAAAAACAAACTAATGAAACAGGCCTGGACAAAAATGATGGTACCTCTATAAAAGATTGAAAACTATTTGACCAGAGTGACATGATTAACTCAGGTGTGTCATTTAATTGACATCACAGGTGTTTCCAAACTCATAATCAGTCAGTCTGCCTATTTAAAGGGAGACAAGTAGTCACCCTGCTGTTTGGTGAAAAGGTGTGTACCACACTGAACATGGACAACAGAAAGCGAAGGAGAGAATTGTCCCAGGACATCCGAAAAAAAAATTATAGACAAACATCTTAAAGGTAAAGGCTATAAGACCATCTCTAAACAGCTTGAAGTTCCTGTGACAACAGTGGCTCATATTATTCAGAAGTTCAAGACCCACGGGACAGTAGCCAACCTCCCTGGACGTGGCCGCAAGAGGAAAATTGATGACAAATTGAAGAGACGGATCGTTGGAATTGTATCCAAAGAGCCCAGAGCAACCTCCAAAGAAATTAAAGGTGAACTCCAAGGCCAAGGTACATCAGTGTCAGATGGCACCATTCGTCGTTGTTTGAGCCAAAGTGGACTTCATGGGAGACGACCAAGGAGGACACCACTGCTGAAAAAAACTCATAAAAAAGCCAGACTGGAATTTGCAAAAATGTATGTTGACAAGCCACAAAGCTTCTGGGAGAATGTCCTTTGGACAGATGAGACCAAACTGGAGCTTTTTGGTAAGGCACATCAACTCTATGTTCATAGACTCAAAAACCAAGCATACAAAGAAAAGAACACTGTTCCTACGGTGAAACATGGAGGAGGCTCAGTAATGTTTTGGGGCTGCTTTGCTGCATCTGGCACAGGGTGTCTTGAAAGTGTGCAAGGTACGATGAAATCTGAAGACTATCAAGGCATTCTGGAGAGAAATGTGCTGCCTAGTGTCAGAAAGCTTGGTCTCAGTCGCAGGTCATGGGTCTTCCAACAGGACAACGATCCAAAACACACAGCCAAAAACACCCAAGAATGGCTGAGAGAAAAGCGTTGGACTATTCTAAAGTGGCCTTCTATGAGCCCAGATCTGAATCCCATTGAACATATGTGGAAGGAGCTGAAACATGCCATTTGGAGAAGACACCCATCAAACCTGAGACAACTGGAGCTGTTTGCTCATGAGGAGTGGGCCAAAATACCTGTTGACAGCTGCAGAACGCTCATTGACAAATACAGAAATCGTTTAATTGCAGTGATTGCCTCAAAAGGTTGTGCAACAAAATATTAAGTTATGGGTACCATCATTTTTGTCCAGCCCTATTTCATTAGTTTTTTTTTTTTAAATAATTATGTTAATCAACAATTCAAAAGTGATGGCTGATTTTGATTATTTAATTTTCAATAAATTTTTATTTATTGTTACTTTTGTGAGTTTCAAGTGATTTCAGTGAGAATTGTGGGTTTTTCCTTCTTTAACTGAGGGGTACCAACAATTTTGTCCACGTGTGTACTGGCAATGTTGCCTATTGTTGTAACTACAAGCTTATACTGTACACAGTACCAGGCAACAATCCTTTATGTGAAAATAAGTTTGTTTCTTTTAAAGTCTGCATATCTACGTTAAAATTCTAGGCATTTCTTAATGAACCATCATCATTTAATTAATATATTCAAGGACTCAGCAACGTTATGTCTCCACCATTGACATATTTCGTCTACATCTTACCAATGTCAGTAACAGTGTCCCTGCTTTGTGTTTGTGACAGCAGCCCTTCTTCATTTTCAGATTCGGAGTCTTGCCGAGACAACTTGGTGCTCTTCAGGCTCCCTGCTCGACGTATTGAGGACAGGGAGCCACCCTTCTTCACACGGAAACTGCGGGCCCCCTTGATCTGAAGCAACCGGGAACCTCCGATCCGAATCTTCCGAATTGGTGCTGGGGAGCAGGGAAGTGGGGAGAGATTATCTATAATCATGAATGAGAAATGAGCAAAGGGAAGAAGTAATAAGCCAAATAGCCCAGTCTTAACGACTGCTGGTCTCACCCTGAGCCTCCTGCGTCTTTTTATCTTCACCAGTGGTGTCAGACTTCAGAGTATGGCTGCTGCTGTTGAGCGAATCGTGTCCATCTTCGTCATCAAGGATGCCTGCGAAGCTGATCTTCCTCTCATAGCGATGGCGTCCAAGTTCTGGGTCCAGACGCAGACGGCAGCTGTCCAGATCCTACAGCCAACACGTGAACATCTTCGTGTTATACTCATTTCTGCATGTTTTTAACAATTTTTGCTGTTCATGTTCTATTTTCTTTTCATACGTTTTCATTCTTAGTATCACTATCCTTAATTAGAAATGGAGTTCTACTGACTACAAGTGGTTCAGTGCGTGGTCGTGGTAAACAGGGGAATGTCTCTCGCAGAAAAGTAGTGATTTCCAACAACAGCTGGCAAGCAGCCATCTTCAGAGCAAAGGGACAGCCACATTTGGTAGGGTTGACTGTGTCTGAGCAGGAATAGATTAAAAAAAAAAAATGAAACAATGTGGTTAGAACATGTTTTTTGTTTCGTAGACTTGTTAATGAGTTTTTGAAAGTAAAATCTTGTCATTAAACTTCGTAGCTGGACAGCAACAGTAAACTCAGCATCAACAAAGGAATTTCTAAGTCATACAGATCAACTACTAGTCATATTCCTGTTCTTGGGTAACATGAGAACTCCATCGAAGTGATTATTTCAGGGAATCTAGATTATTTTTTTAAATCATCAACAAAACCAGGTCAATAAACACTGTTCTGACTTACTGTCATCTAAATAATCCTCTTCCTCGTCCTCTTTTCTCATCCTCCGTTTGGTCTCTTCATCATAAATATAACCCAGGATGTTGGCAGGGCTCTCGCTGTCCGAGTGACAGAGTTCACTGAGCCGCGTGCCTATTGCCTGAGTAGGTTCAAATCATTACAAGCAGTTAATGAGGTCTTATTATAAGTGTCACGATAAATACTCGATGAAATGTTTGACTCACGTCTCCCCACTGGCAGAAATGTTTGGCAGCGTTCCACTGGAGCTTCTGGTTTCGTTTGTTGCCCACAATAGGGGATCGACCTCTGGACAAGCCTTTTTTGGTGATATTTACATGGTGACCCTTCATCCACTCTGGCCAATTGCCACGGTTACAGCGGTGAACGAATCTGGCACATTCGAGAAAAAGGGAGGCCCGGGCCACAACTGGAGCTTCCTGAGAGAAACAGAAGAAGAGACATCACCTGAAGCTTTGAAGTGCAGAGAACAGCCAATGTTGGCATGTTTACAGTAGTTCATTGGGTCTAAAGTTGAATCTACCAAGTCCAGAGCAGCAGCAAGGATGGAGGCATCAGGTATGGTTCCTGGCTCACAGCAGTTCAGGAGAAACTGGAAGCGTTTCATACCCTGTCGGATGGCTCCCAAATTCACCACATTCTTGTTCTTCATGGCCTCCTGACTGGCTGCTAAACGCTCCTGAAAACCATGAGGTCCTGGAGGATAAGATGGAGGGGAGAGGAGAAAAGAAGAGTATGACAGAACAGTGAAGAGAATTTTTTTGGGGAAAAAAAAGTATAATATTTGTTTTATCGTCGTCAAAAGTAGAGACTGCACTGAATATTACAAAATATGCAGACATTGCATGAAGAAATATCACCATCCAGGACATTTAACAAATACAAGAGCCACCAACAAATGAAGCTGAGTGAGAGATGACACACAGCCATCGGCAGAGGTTACACTTGAATTTTCAATTTACCATCTCGTCTGGTCTCACAAGACGGGACAACTGATGAGGACAGCAGTGAAAAAAAATAGAGGTTTTGACATTTTCATACATTCTGTATCATATATTCTGTATAATGCCATCCAGTAAATCAATATTGAAATGACAAGTGTAACCGCAGCCGCACATCAGAAAGCTGTAAGTGGACTAGTCTGTTTAATCACTTCACTGAGACTCAGGCACTGAAAAATACCACCAGACGTCACCACAGAAGAGACGAAGAGAGCACTGACGGCGTCATGCTTGACGTAGCACAGAAATATGCTCTACAGCAGAAAGATGGTTTCATAAATATGAGTTGTTGTCAGACACCGCCTGCTGTCCCCTCTTTTCACTGCATGTGAAAGAGAGAGGAGGAGTGGGTTTAATGTTGAAAAGAATAAGACATGCATAGTGGGAAAGAGAGAAATGTAGTGTTGGTAACACACAAGACAAAGGTACAGGACAATTTTAAGAAATGTAATCAGAGTTCTGTACATACATACATATATTTATCTTTTTTTAAAAAAAAAAAAAGCTGGTTCGCTTTAGAAAGGATGATACCTTTAGGCAACTGCAAACAACTGAATGTTGCCTTTGGAGAGAAGCCATTTCACGCCTGAGTAAACTCAAATAAGGCATCGGGTTTTGTGCACATCTGAATGTCTGGCTTTGGGATGTTTATAGCAAATCTCTGCACAATTTTTGTTCAGAAAAGTTAGAGAATAACACTGCATTGATGACACGAAGGATCTGAATATGAGGCGTTTGACATTTTGAAGCTTTTCAAAATTAAAGAGAGGATAATGCTTCAGTATAGTACAATATGCAGATTTCTAGATTACATATGTGTTTTAAAGGTTGTGGCAGCTATCTGCCTTGACCAGTTGGGTGAGAGTGGGGATGGCAACTCTATATATTAAGTGCATTATTTGCTAGAGCATCCCAGCCTGCTAAATGTCTATGTTGAATCAAAGGATAATTACTTAATTCCTTATCTTTCCCCTGAAAGCAACCAACAAATATGTCTTCAATGGTGATTTGGTGCGTTTAGTTTTATGATAACACCAACAATTTGTTTAAGTGTAATATGCTAAAACATTGACTGACAGTACCACAAGTCAAGAAGAATCAAAGACGGTAACCTGGGCCTGCAAAGTTTGCTATCACTGTCTTACATGAGCCACCTCTACCTATGATAATGTGAGGATGGTGCAATAAAAACAACTGTGCATTTCTGACTAAGCAGGGTTGTGTTTTACTCCTTGCGAGTTCATCTTTATATTTCTAATAGTTTTGTTCTCAAGTGTCATCGATGCATCGTTGTACACAAACTTTCTGGAGGCTAATTTGAAGCTGGTCATCCGGAAAAATGACCAAAACTAAATGTGCTCGACACTCTGATGGGTTAAAAATAATGCGTTCAGGCAGACAGAGTGTAGCGGGCAGCTATCCGGCAGAACTGACATGGAGAATGGTGGACGGAAGAACTGGCAGACCACGACTTGTGAGGTGATACAAGACATGACACCACAGAGGCGGGGACAGAAAGAGAGAGTAATAGACAAAGGACGATGGGCGTGGGTGGGCGAGGGGCACCCCAGGGTGGGGGAGGTCTACCATCTTTCTCTTCTGTGTGGTGAAGCTTGGATGGATTCCTCCTGCCAGACCTCCATTTACCGAGCCGCTTGAAGAAATTCTCCTCCTCGTCCCTGCCGTACTCCGGCCCTGCCACGCCCCCTTCAGTAAGCTTCACAGCACTGGTGAACTTCACCTGGCACAAATCAGCATGCAGGCACAGACACACAAACGAGGCAATCCGCAAGCAAGTCAAATCATCGGCAACTTAGAGTAAATATAACCAAAAAGTCTCAAATGGTTTTGCAGACAGTTTTTAACCCGACACCCAAAATCAGATCTATAGATTCATGTAATTTGGTTCTTTTAAATGTTGCATTTAATCATCCTAATCCCAAAATCCATAGGTGGACTTAAGAGGCATGTTGTCTTTGGGGGGAGGGGGGAAAAATCACCAAAATTCCACAATTTATCTGGGGAAGACACCGTAAAAAAACAACACTCAGATTGTCCAAGATTCCAACAGTTGTTGATCCTTTGACCCAGCAGAACCAAATCTACACCTAAAAACTCTAATATTTCATCACATTTCTATTTATTCCAGATATCTCATTTAAAAAAAATATGCCAGAAACAAACTGTTTGTTTGAATCAGATTCTGTAAAAACTACTACTAACAACTAGCAAAAAGCAGCATTAGTGACATGTGACTAAACTTCAGGGACACTTCACCTGAACAGGGGTGTACTGCAGGCTGTGTTTACACATAGCAGATAGAAGACAAGTATGAAAACAAACAAAAATGTAAATAGTAAAATATCTATACTAGAACCCTCACTTTATTTCAGTGTTCACACTATCTGTGTACTCTTGACAAAATGCTGTGCGTGGTGATTCCATGCTTTTAAAAATCTTGGAAAAAAATAGATTCAACCTTATGCAGTATAAATTTGTTATACTGCACATAAGGAATTTTTGGATTTCTCTTCATTTAATGCTTTGATTGTACCGTTTCATAGATATGCAGGACTTCACATTACAGAAAAAAATGAGTCCACAGAGAGCAAAAATGTAGCAACAATGCCCAGAACCTGCCTGAGGGCTCAGAGGGTTAGCCACCTTTACAATTTTACTTTCTACAATTGAAAGTTGAATGTTCATGTTGTGTTTCAAACTTTTCCTACACTAATTTTTTTTTGCTTATTTATTTTGCCTGAATCAAAAGTAGTCAATTTTAGACATTCAAGGTCTTAAAAAATAAAATAAAAAAATACAGTAATCATGATAGCTGGAGCTGTGAGCTTCCAGGTGTGAGGATAGTTGTTTTTGATGGCTGTAGCAAGCTCTGGTAACTGTAACAGGAACTGTCAACGCCCTGACCTTTGAACTCTGACGTATGAAGGAGAGTCGATCCACTGAGCTGATGTCCAGCAGGTCCTCCACACCATCAGTAAGTCCAGAAAGAGAGGAGCGTTTCAGCCAGTTACCTGGAGACACGATTTTAAAAAAGAAAATGCACATGAACATCTAATACTTCAGAGTAAACTTGTAAAGCCATAAATCTACAGTAGACACTGGGTTAGGAATGCAAGTTTACATGCACACAAACAAGGATTAAATAGAGGAAGTTTAGGGCAAACAAGAGCAAGAGCATTCACTCATTGTTATTATACAGATGCACACATTCAGGGTGTTTAAAGTCAAAAATTGACAGACTGAAGTGCATTCAAAAATGTTGCAGAAAAGGTACAAATTTGACTTTATTGCTTGCAGAAGACCATGGCTGAGTGGTATTTGCAAATACAGTTTCATAATACATTCACAGATAGCAGGCGCCAGATGGAAGAGGCTTCCCTGTAAAATCAGAAAAGCGAGACGTGCTAAAGTAATGAAACTCAGACAAAAGTGTTTAAAGTGTTTCAGGCTGACTGCAAACTGCATAACTGACAGAATGGTTTCATTTAATGCCATAAACAAAATAACTACTGTAGAACAAAGCCTACATAATACTTGTAAATTGTGAACGCTGTAGTGAATTATTTACAGTTTTAAATCTATTTTGATATGCCTGTCCACACAAATATTTAAAAAATTCCAATATAATTGATATTGTATGAAGCATGCAGCATGGTGACCAAAGTTTGGTGGGACAGACTCCTTATCCTCTACAGTCTAGAGCCTTTAGGATAAGCAGGTGTAGCCACAGATTGTATACAAAGGATGGATGGTAGAGGAACTCAAGAAACTATGTTCAGCAATAGAGCAGCCATGCTCTAAAACATATCCTACTTTATCTTTAATTTTTTTCTAATTGAGACCATAATTTGCAAAATAAACACTATGCTGTCTTTAAGGACACTTCAAACTCGTGTTTAGACCTTAAATCCATTCGGAAAATGCTTTCTGAGGTATCAGATCAAGAGAGAATAAGGGTAATTTTCCTCAGATTTCTATACAATCGGAGCACCCTTTGCAATCAGAGGAATCGCCCCCTGTTGGTTGTCACAAAGAATGCAGGTTTAAGCAACTTCCAGATTGGCTTCACTTTTAAGACCCACAAAATATGTTCACTTTTTATATACAGTCTATGGATGTTGCTACTAGATGGATTGATAAAAGTCAATATTATAAATGACGATATTACTTAATACAGGGTAATATATTTAATGTATGTGTGGCAACAAATTTGAAATAATGGTAAAAGCTAAGTTTTTGGTTTTAGTTTTTTTTATAGCTCCATCTTATCAGCTCACACTAGCCTTTATTGCCGTAGCTCATTGCTCCTGTGTTCATTTGTTCATAAGGCTAGTTTATCCCCTACAAAAATGCACTTTTGGATTCATGATTTGCAAATACAATTTGACCCAGGTCTGGAACGCCGTGCACACCATGTGAGATGACGAACACAAACAGACATGACACAAGTACTGTATGAAGATGGTTCCACATCCACATACGTAAGACAGAGAGAGTGAGTGGCAGGCGAACAGTCCGACGGCATGCTAAGGCACAAAAAGGAACACAAAACAGACCAAATAGATGAAGTGACTTGGCCTCATGGCAGGCAGTGTTACAATGTTGGACATACAAACACATCATGTTAGCATGGATTTTAAAGTGACATCAAATGCAATGAGATAGGGTCATGGAAATGCATACTGTGACTGGATATGACAAATAATTTCTAAGCTTTGTTAGACATTTCCTGTAGGTTGCCTATCTCTTGAGCATATCTAGCATTTTTGACATGAAGCATCTGACAAAGTTTAACATTTATTTTGTGTTAGTGGGGGAAAAAAACCCTCCAACAACTGGTGCACAAGATCTTGAAAACGTATCAGAATTTAAGGCTGTTGCTGCACATTCAATTTTATGTTACACTCTTCTACATTTAGAACATACCAAAAGTAAAATATTGTACATGAACCCTTTCAATCACAAGAGCTTTACTTGCATAGATATTTGTAACTGACAGTGCTGCAACACTAGCAATCAGGGTAGCAATTAGCTTTTTTTTTACTTTACCTAAGCCTCCATCAATAAGCAAGAATTAAAGGTACCTTGTCTTTTATTGCTTTTTCACCATGTATAAGTTTAAAATCAACTTTTTTAATCTTAAGACTCTAATTAGAGGATGAATAATAACCCCCCTTTACCTATAGGCAGCTTCAGTTTCTTGCGAAGTGAAATGCGACGGGATCTGGATCGAGAGCGCCGGTCGGTAGTGGTGCCCGAGTGTGCAGTGGTGCATTCTGAGGTGTCCTGCTCTGATTGGCTGCTGGTGTCACTGGCGGCACTCTGCGACTTGAACATTTTCCTCCAAAAATCCTTCCTGCCCAGCAGGGCACCCGGAATCTGCTCTTCACTGCAGGTTAAGAAAGGGTGAGAAGGGCTAGAGGATTTGAATGTTTACATGAGGACAAAAATATCTCAGAAAACAGATATTTAATTTCAGTTTTTACAGTTTTTTTTTAATGTAAATTTAATATTCAGCAATGTAGGCTGTTCTTAATTAAAGGGGGAGAGGAAGCAACAGGAAGTTTTCCTATTTTGAGCAGAGAAATGGCAGCGGGGCTCGACATAGATGGTGCTATATGGAGATGCTGTGAGGTGGACACTCACTGTTCGGGTGTCTGGGGGGGTCTGCTGGAGATGTAGCTGCGACACTCATCTGCAGCACTGGACACCTGACCCTTCTCCCCGGACACACCCGCCTCTGACCTGCGCGCACACACACCCCAACACACAGACAGAGCGCTCAGGCCATATGATTCAGACACCAGCTGAACTCTCCTGACGCAGCGATGACTCCCACAAAAACTGAAAGTGTTATTTGTTCAGGGAAATGACATTTAGCATTGATCCTTTGATATGCCTTCTGTGTGTTCCGACTTGCTACTTCATATAGCTCACCTCTGTGGGGGAAACTCATGCACTGATTTCTGCATAGTTCCTGCATGTTTCAAACAGTCCAAGGCAGGTTTGATTTTGGTCATCGTTCAAACTGTGTCTTTAACTGGCTCTAACTTCAAAGCTCAGTTAACCACCACAAACTGCTGTGGGTGCTGTGTGAGCTTCTGTACATGACAAGACAGTAAGCTCCTCTGACAAATCAACTGCGACTGCAAGTCACATCTTATGTTAGTGGACTTGGATGACCAGAGGACATGGATGTAGCACACTGGGTACTGCCACTTCAAAGTGGAAATCATGACCTTATAGCCTAAAAGCATAATGTGACAAATAGTAATTTTATTCATCCAAAATTTGCAATAAAATAAAAGTCACTGGACATTTCATCGCTTTAATGCTCTTATGTGACTTCTATTACAAATCTGGTAGTCACAGGAAGTGGCAGTAGAGGTGTCTCCTGGCAGGCTTCTTCAGTGTGCCACAGCCATCTTGTTTTAGAAATAAGAACATCAAATCAGTCACTCAAGCAAGTAAAATAGATGCAGACAGGACAGAAAAAACATAAAAAAATAAAAAGTCAAGCAGTGATGAGAAGCGTAGCTCTGATTTGTCAGAAAGGGAGAAATCTTAAAGTAAAATCTTACACTACCAGTCACTGTGACTGGATGAGAAGTAGTCTGTTGCCACATATAAGGGGAAGGATTTTGAGGTCTATGCTCAAAGGTACTTCAGCAGTCATGGACCTATATTTAACGATTGTATAATCGGACAAAACAATATGCTGTTTAGACCATCTTTGGCCACTACCTCTTGGGTCCAGCCTGTTTTGTCTCTTCTTTCTCTTCGGGTTTTTTGGTGGTAGTGACTTTCTCGGCGCTGTCCAAGAGTGCACTCAGTGCCACCCTGCGGAACACGTTTCCATGGGCCTCTTTAATAAACTGGACCAGCTGGCGAATGTCACAGTACAGCCCCTGAGCAGGAGGATGACAATCAAAGTGAAACTGAGGGATGTACAAGTCAAATGGTGTGTGAATTAGAAAGTGTGTCAGAGGGAGAAAAACACAAAGAAAACTCACAGCTCGGACCCAGAATGTTGCTTATATTACTTTGCACTTAGCATCAAACAGTGTGTGTTTTGCACATGCATATATTCATAAATGTGTGTGGTGTGAAGGAGCAAGCTTGAGTTTATCAAGGCACCGGCTCCAGCTTGTGAGTGGGTGGCCTCTGATTCTATGCCATGAAAAAGCTTGCTCTGAAAAGTGTGTCATCATCCGCCAACCTACTCCAGTCATGCCAGCCTTAAGGCGTTCCAGGCACCACAGAGAGGCCACGGCACTTCAGAGCGATCCAAGTAGATTTAGCAAGGATGCATGCAGTATTTGATAATAATTTGGGTTATATGAATTCAGCAGTGCTAACAAATTAAGGTCAGCATTGAAACCTATTTTTATTTTGCTTTTTACTTTGTAAGTAAACAGAGTTTTGTATTATCACACAAGTAGTCCATTTTTGTCAGGCATACACTGTCTCCTGACAACCACCACTAAACAAAGCTATTCAGTTCATTTATGGTACACAGCAAGACTACTTTAGATTATATTAACTTCAGCTTTCACTGTATTTTTAACTTCACAATAATGGCATTTAACTGCTAGTTGTTTACACAGCATTGCATTTAAAATTAATATAAATAAGTATATGCTATTATAATAAAGTAAAATGACTCTAGTTTGTAGTTACAGCTTGCTAGCTAACATTACCATAGTCATATTGCCATAATTAAATAGCTGCGATTATCTTTTTATGAAAGAATATAAATTTCAATGACCAGTACAACTAAGGGTAAATGGAAGTTGCTAGTTCATTGTGTTTTGAACACTTTTCTCATGCATTTCCATTATGTGAAGCAGCTTAGATTGCCACTGTGGTTGAAGGATGCTGCATAAATAAGCTTGTCTTGGAGTTAAAAAAATAAACATTCAGATCTCTCATGAGCCTCTCAAAGACACTAAGCAGCAGTCACCCTGTGAGAAACAAGAAGAAAGTTAAAATTTCCCCGTGAGAGGTATCAGCTGTCTTGCAGAGAATCTGCCAAGACTCAAAAGACATTTTTGAGCACTCCTGCTGATGGTTTGAAAAGGCATTTAGTAGCTGTGTACATGGAAAATGATCATGCACATTTCAACAGCTTGTTAGATTGTGGTGTTTTTTGCATCAGCTGTTCTGACAAATACAGAGTCTCATGGATGTTCCAGGAATCTGTAACAGGGATCAGGGGTGACCTTTCTAAAAGAAGTCCAATAACATAGAAAGACAGACTTTTGTTAGAAATGTATGTTTTAGCAAATGCAAGAGAATACCTTAGAGTCAGATACACCAACATGACAAAGCATTAACAAAAGTCTGAATGACTGATTGTTCTTGTTTGGCCCAGTATAAAATAAGTCATTAGCAAGTCAGATTGAACTTCCACTAAGTCTACAAATAAACTCCGATAGGAAGATTACCTCACACACCACTCACCAGATTCTCAGGGCTGTGCAGCTCATGTGTGGTGGAGGCACAGCGGGTTATGAGCGACTTAAACATGCAGCCCACCACTACCGCCTCCATATTCTGGGCCACGGACTTGTTGTCCCCTGTAGTAAAGTTGTTTCCGAAGCCCGCTTTGTCTGGAAGCAACATGGAGGTAGGAAAGACCACAGATCACACAGGGGGTGGTTTAGTGATCAGAGAGAGAACATTGTTGACAGCTGTCCAGAGTATAAAACAGTGAGCCCATACAACAGGGAGGGAGGGGGGTAGGTCGGGCAAAGGAAAGGGGTTTATAAAGCATATGGGGAGCAAGCAAACTCAAAAGGATTCTGGGTAGGGAATAAGGAATACATGCAAGTGACTAAGGCCTGCTTAAAAACATACAGTAGGGGCCTTATTGTCTTGGTCCAGTTCGATGAAACTTGTGTATGCAAAAAATATCAGCCAGATTCAGACATTCAGGTCTAAATTTCAGAATCGCAGGCGAGTTTGTCACTTTTGGACAGAGTGAGGGGTGCAGCAATGAAAGCGGTGCCTAGGGAAGGGTCTGATCAGGTGAATATAACCATATTATTGCTAATATTATTGACTGTATTTGATTATTGATCATGTGTATCTACCGATGTTTCTTTTTTTCGCCCTCCTGGACCTCTCACCTGCACTGCCGTACTCTGTAAGAGAAAAGAGGCGGGGCACAAGTTGATTGACATCAGGCCAGCACAGACATGTAGGTGGTGTCAGAAAGGAAGTGGCACCCCACCTCCGGAAGGAGGTGAATCCGAGACGCACACACACACACGCACGCACACACACACAGACTGCCACACTCAAAAATAAGACACATACACCAAAACTAAACAAGGTGCCCTGGTCACTTTCAGAATTAAAACACTCATCGGTTCAGTAACTTGCCAATTACACTGTATTTTGTATGATATGACTATTGATTGTAGTTTATGTACAAAATTCTTCAAATTTCAATGCAAAACTGAATTGGCATGTACAATGTGTCTCAATGCTCAGTGATCAAACCACTGATTGAGCAGAGATGTAATGGGCAAAGCTTTGGATTGGCAAGTGTACAGAATGGATGAGTGAGTAAGGAAGGTAGGATTTAGCTCATTGAAGTGGATGGAGAAAAAGGAGGAGGATGGAGGCAGGAGGACAACGACAAAAAGGGACACAGACAAGCAGAGACAAGTGGAAGGAGGAAGGGAAAAAACAGATACATAAACAGAGATAGCGCTGGAATGCAAAGTCGAAGTGCGGGGTGAGACAGCCGTAGGACAATTCAGCTTTGTCGGCCACACGAGAACATGATTGTCAAAAATTTCCAGCCTTTTATGCTCTACTCTTCTGTAATGCAGCACCCACAATGGACCTCTGAGTGTAGTATAGATTTGAATATAAAAACAGAGTTTACTTGCGTGTACTGCACAGTAATGTTGAAACAATTAATTAATTACCCAACAACTATTTAGAAAATCAATTAATCGTTTAAGCCATTATCAGAAAAAGTGAGCATATGTTCATTACTATAGCTTCTCAAATGTGAGTATTTGTAGTAATTTTGAACTGTTGATCAGTCAAAACCATTTGAATACATTACCTGGATCTGAACTGTGATAAGATGTGTGGCATTATTAGCTGATAAAATCAGCATGAAATGTTTTCACATTAAACATCAAAGTTTCCATTTCAATCCTCGGGTAAAAATCTGAATCAGTCCAAATCTTTACTTTAACTGACCAGTATGCAAAACTCAGGATGTTAACATGCTCACTATGACAATGCCAACATGCTGATGTTTAGATTAGGCTAATGTTTGCATGTTCAGTATCTTAGTTTCGCCTGTTAGCATGCAAATGTTTGTCCATTAGCACAAAAACAGCTGAAGCTGATGGGGATGTTTAGCAGTTTTGCAGATATTTGGTTATGACAAAGTGCTAACACATTAGCATGCAAACAATAAACTTGATGGTAAACATGTTAGCTTACAGTACCTGCTAAACAATAGCATGTTAGCATTATGTCAAGGCACTGTTGTACCTTGGGAGAGTCTCATTGAGCTAATAGTGGGGCTGTGAACTTGGTTACTTCATGTTTGTTGACATTTGTAGACTGAACGATTAATTGATTAACTGAATAAATAATGGTAGGATTCATCAATGAAAAAAAAATCATTAATTTCAGCCCTGCTGTATAGGATATCAACTTTTTGCAGCATCAGTTCTAACCTGATTGGTACAAGCATTCAAAACTGGTGGTGTTCAAATCCAGATTTACTCTGGTTCTGCATTTTTTCAGCGCATATGACAGTTATTTTCCAGGATCTGCATACCACTCACACACACCACTGTGTGAGTGCACTTACTGTCAGTAATGGGCTCCATGCAGAAGCCCAGCAGTGCATGCAGGAAGTCCACAATGTTATTGAGGGAGTCTTTGTTGACATACTCGCGCATTGTCTGGCGAAACTGCAGCTTGTCCAGTTTGTACAGGCTAGTCAGGCAGTTCTGGGCCTGAAAGGAAAGATTTGGGACAGGGCACATTAAAAAAAAGTCCTTTTATGTAGAAAAGCCATGTTCTGGAATCTGGCCTGCTTCATTTAAAAAAAATAAGTGAGGTAGTAATGAAGTGGCTTTCCTTACAGCATGTGCTATTTTCATCAGTTCCATCGATTTTCATGACAAATAGCAGCTGCCAAGATAACATTTTATTTCTCTCATACTACTTCATCTAATAATAAAAAATTATTGATCTGCATTGAAATTGAGCTGCAGCTGTTTTGCACTAAAGCTAGAAGTTCATTCCAGCACCCTTGCAGGATTTATTTTGGTTTCATGAAACTTTTACAACACCAAAGCAGCAATACAGTTAATAATTAATAGAAATTATATTACATATCAGGACCAGAAACCGTTGATTTGTTGAAACTTCTAATATGCACACAAGAGGGTACATCAAGGTACAGAAAGGAGTTTGACCTGCATCCTGAGACGATCTCCTGATAATCCACGATGCCCCTCGCCACAGCCGTATGCACAGCCAAGGGACTTGACTATCTTTATCAGCATGGTCAACGCTAGGCGGTGGGTGCTGAGGCCAGAGCCCTCTTCCTGTTCATGCCAAAGAAGAGAAGGACACAAACAGCCAGGAGTTTCTGGTTGATATATTTAGATATCAAACACATTTCTGAGCTTGACATCCACTGCGAAATGTGCAATATGAACACACCTTTTTATCATTATCCTTATTATTCTTCACATCATCCTTGCTCCCCTGTCCACTCTCTCCTCCACTTCCCCCTCCGCCTCCACCTCCATCTCCTCCTCCACCTGCCCCAGCGATTGGTCCGCCTCCCTGGGCGCCTCCTCCGAGGCCCTGACCAGCCGCGTCTTTGCCACGTGCCTCTTGGTTCTCCTTGTTATCAGGCTTGGACAGTTTCTTGCCCATACCGGGAACCACGCCCAGCTGAAGCAGACAGTCGATGATGTTCAGGGCCACATCGCAGATCCTAGAACTGATATCATGGCTGAGGACGGCATAAAGAGCCCGCAAGACAGCCTAAAAAACAAGGGAGAGGGGAAAATAAAGATAATGTTTATATTAGTGAAGCTCTTTTATCCAACCAACACACATTTTTATTAAATTCTTAACAATATTCAAGACAAAGAAGAAGCAAATAAAGCAGCAAAGAAGGCCACAGATTCTATTAATTGTATTTGGGATCACTAAAGTGACTCACTGTGAGGTCCAACATGCCATTTTTCAGCACAAAGTTATTGGTCCCCTCGATATTCTCCCCTTCCTCCAGACAAGAGTAGTTGATGCAGGAGTCGGTAAGGCTGCGTGGCAGGTTGGCACAGGCCAGCGGCTCCACAGGAATCTCAGGCACAGCAACAGGGTTACAGAGTTTCTTCATGTGCTCGGTGAAGAAGTCAGCGTAGCCGACGTTGAAAGATGCCACTGTTGTGTTAAATGCCGCCATGGTTATGGTGGAGATCTGAGATCGAACTGCAGACAACAGGAGAAGGAAGGTTTTCATGCATTGAACACAAGAGGTGATTGGGGCAATATATGGTTTCTGTATCCTTTGTTTTAAGTGTTTGGAAATATTCTTTTCCATTGATCTGGTGTTCAATTATGACAACCTAAACTGCTAGTTTTACAGGCTGTCTTAACATCTGTTTGCATGATGGCTTTTATTTATGATTTACATGTCTTTGTATGTTTTCTGTCCCCAGTATTTTTGTGCTGTACTTGACTGCAAGACAAATTCAAGTCTGAAATAATGTAATTTTAGAGCAAAAAATGCTTATTTAATCAATAAATTTACTTAGTTTACTAAAGAAGAATTGTAAAATGTGTGTGTTTTTGATTATTTTCTTGGTTTTAAAGTATTTAAGCTTGCATGGGTCTTAAGAAATTTATACCTAGATAAACAAAATTTGCTGTTTGTTTAAAGATTGCTGATGCTTTTTAGTTTACTTTTGTAATGAATATTACATGTTTTATATACTTATGTTTAGACTTTAGGGTTAATGTGGGGTTTAATTCAAGTATCAAGTTATACAATCTTGTTAATAAAGAAAGCACTTATTTCTTAATTCCTGCATTTCATGTCAGAATCTGCACTCTCCTATATTTTATCATCTGCTCTCTCTAAACTTCACACAAGCAGTGTGAAGCCGAGACAAATGCAAACACTTCTGAGTGTAAATTAGAATTGTCACAACAAGATTGCAGTTACATAATCCTGTCCTATTTCTGCTCTGCTCAGCAGGTCTCAGTGCAGCCAGCAGCCTCTGTCCTTCCTTTATTGTAGCTAATAGATAGTACTAAGATTAGCTGTGTGTAATTTGTTTAATTTATTCCTATATTTTCATGAAAAGCGCATGTCAGGCATTATTCATGCACACTGCTGGCCTCTGTATGTGCTATTATTTTCTATCATTTTGATATTAGTTATTGATGTATGCTAACCTTAATTAAGTTTTTTCAAAAAAATATATTTTTTGTATTTAATGGTCTACTTTACCTAGCACCAACACATGAGAGTTTAAGACTGCAAGTAACATCCTCAGTGCTCTATTGATTTGTTGGGTATTATAAGGACAAATCGGTATACTGACAGCAAGTTTGCAAGAGAGCCCTTTTAAAGACTGTATTGTTTGGAAATGTTGCTTATATCAGCCAGAACTTGCTCTTTTTTGAGGACTTTAGATCGATTCCAACTAAATGCCCTGGACCACATTTCTGCCTTACCCTCTTTGACAGTGTTATCGCTGTGGCTGTTGGAGTGGTCGGGCATGTCTCGGAGCAGAGAGTGGTGGGAATGAGAATGTTTGGCACTCAGGCTGTCTACGTCGGCAGCTGTGTCCGTGCTGCCTCTCCGTGTGAATTTGCCTGAAAAGCAATGTAACAATTATATTTCAGGTGGAAAATCACATAGACCCAGACATCAGGTTGTGTTGGAATACTATAAAAGGTAAGATCAATCAACTTCAAACTCTACTGGACAAAACTTAAACTGTAGGTTAAAACAGTAGATGGGAATTCCCCTATTATATATTATGATAGCTACTGCAAACTGACTGAAGAAGCAGCTAAGCTAAAGGGTTCAATAGGTTTATGGAAATTAAGCTTTAGAAAGTCACCTACTCTGGATAGTAATGTTAACAAAACATGTCTTTTGGCCTTGAGCGAATTTTAATCACACCTCTCAGTGAGAGCAAATACCAATGTTAATGAACCGACCTAATTCACTAGCTGACAGCCAAACAGAATCCTCTGACTCACCAAAGCTTAGTGGAGGGGAAGCAAGGCTGCCAACTAGTGCCATGCAAACTGTTCTCATCATGAACACCAGTCTGCCTACCCATGATGGTGGCTTGCCAGCCCCCGCGGTCCAGAGTCCGACGGTCGTCACCCAGGCCTGAGAAGCTTCCGAAGGAGAAGGTGCTGCGTGTAGGCGACACGTCCAGGTGGTCCTCGTGCAGCAGGAAAGGAACCCCCATACGACGCTGACGCTTCTTTCCAGTATGATGGAAGGGAATGGAACCCTTTCTCTCCCTGTCCTCACGCCGATTCTTAAACTGAAACAGAGCACAAATCCTCTAAGTGCTGCAAACTTTTGTGTTGCTACTCAACATATTGTAAACACACTCGAAACACATTATAGAAGTTGAACAGCTAGTGGCAGAATATTCAGTCACAAATCTAATCTGAAAACTGATCAACTGCACATGCCTTGTGCTTGACCTAGCTAAGACAGCCATTTTTGTCGTGGTCTAATACATACTGCTTATGGGATTTTAATCTGATCACAACACAATTACCATACTAGCATGTCCAAGGGGACATATGGATGTCAATATCTACCTTCTTGAAAATGTTCATGCCCAAATCAGAGGACAAGTCAGGTACTGCCTGTCGACGGAGGTTCGTCAGGGACACCTTTGCAAAGGTCTCGGTGCTCAGAGATTTTTCCTCTTCGTTACATTTCAGACTCATATCCTAAAAAACAGAGCAGCATGAACATTTTGAAAGCTATATGAAGGTACCTTAATGACAGTCTGTCCACAGAAACATGGCCTTGTGCTTGACCAGAGGTTTCTCCGCAAGTTCTGTCATTTATACCACAAATGTCCAAAAAAAAGTCCAGTGTATATTTTGTCTTCTTGGCATTACCTGAGTCTTGTGGGTGTTGACTAATGAGGGTGTTGCAGCCACCATGGAGCTGCTGCGTGGGCGTGGCAGAGGCGTGACCAGAGGTTCTGGGGTGCGTTCAGGCCTCTCCTCTAGGATCTGCCTCAGGCGCTGCAGGTAGTACATCAAGGCCCAGTGCACACCCTCCTCGGTCCAGTGCGGCTGTAGCAGACAACGCAGCACTGCCACGTCAAAGTAAGTGGCATAACGTGCTCGCTGGGCCAGAGATGCTGGCAGGCCGGCAGGGGCTGATGTTCTAGAAGAGGAAGGAGACCAGGATAGTTTAATGAGTTAAACCATTAGGATCAGATGAATGGAACTATATCAGTGCAGTTTATTCTGTGTAATGTCTCTCAGAAATGAAGCGTTTGGAAGCAGAGTGGTCTAACCCACTTTCTGTAGTTTTTAAGTAAAATAGGCTCAAAGTTTTGTGTTTTCAAGAATGGTCTAACATTCGAAGCACCATTGTAATCCTGCATTTGGATTGTGGGTTAGACCACTTTGCCACTAAAATCTAGACCATAAAATGCGTACAGAACTTACATAACACTCAGTTTGGAATTTTTGTGGGTTAGTCCACTCTGCTTCTAATCCTCTCAAATTATCTGGGAATTACGTAAATCTAAAAAGTCAAATAAATTTAACTATTTCTCTATTATTAACCATGGTGTTGTCCTGCGGGTCAAAATTGACCCGTTTGAAAGTTTGAAAATGTGGAAAAATATATATATTTTCACAGTGAAACTTCTGATGGCCACATTTTCAGGAAGTTTTTGAACATTTTTTGGTGGGGAAAAAAAAAGAAATGCTAAAAATGTTTAAGAGTTTTTAGGTGAATGTTGTTAAAGAAAATAGAAGTTTACCGATATACATGTAATCATTTTAGATATTTTTAGGATTTTTTGAAAGATTTTTACTCAGTTTTTGAAAATATTTATAAGAATTGTATTGCCAAATTTGGAGGATTTTTTTAAAAAGATAATTTTTAAGGGAAACTTTTAAGGAATTATTAGAATTTTCTTCCTGAAGGTTTTGCAAATTTTCAGAAATTTGGGGAATTTTTTGCAGAATTTTTGGATTTTTTTCAGACAAGGAAACAATGTTTTTTGGAGCCCATAAATGAGGACAACAGGAGGGTTAATCATAATATTCAGTGATTGTTGTCTTACATCAGTGGTGACAGTACAAATAGGAACAACTGGTACCTGACATGTTGCTGCTCTTACTAGTTTCTGTATATGTTACATGTACCAAAGCAGAAAAGAAATGAGTCAAAACTGTTGACATGAAGGGAGGAAAATAGCAGATAGCGGAAGCTGAAGAATGGCAGGGATGGAAGGAAAAGACAAATTAACGAGGCAGAGAATAGAGCGGCATGAAGAAAAAGCTGCAATGACATTATTTGAGGCTGCCTAACAAGTTGCTAAATTAAGGAAAATGAAAACGTTGCCAAAATAAAACTGAAATTGGAAGATTCTGCATGTCTTTGAGTTTCCTATGTCACCCGACTGTGAACACAACAATTACACTGTATCATGGCCTTTCCAGTTATATTAGCATGTCATCAACTCCCGCCACACTGCTCATTAATAATGCATCAAAGGAGGATGGTAAACAAGGGCAGAGTCCCCCTTCAGCATCATAGGGAGAGCAGCAGGGAGAGAGGGAGCCTCGGCCTACGTGAGTCCACTATAAATAAGCTGAAATGAAGGTCAGTGATTTGGCGAGCTGCAGAGCATATAGGGTGCTGCAAACTGTGGAGGAACATTGATACCATAAGAAAGAGAGGGACAGAGCAAGGCATTTAATCTTGGCTGTGGTAATAAATGGAGCAGGAAGAGGTGGTCGATATCTACATGAATCACTTTGAGAGCCAACAGCAGAAGGAGGCTATATCATGTTTCACTGTCTAGCCAGCACACGTACACACTGTGCCTGCTGCTGTTGTGTCAGGTTGCCACGGAGACCGAGTGACGACAGCCACCCTGGGCCATCAGAGAGGCAGCGGCCCAGCCCCCCGACTACATGCGGTAGGAGATGCAGCAGCCAGCGGTTGTCATGGAAACTGCCTCAGCATCAGCAGTGCACTGAGAGGCACGGGTTGCGGTGCCACGGGATGAGTAAGCTGCATTAATCACAGGAACTGATGCCGGAAATGATCTTATCCGTTTGCAGAGGTGTGTGTGTGCAAGAGGTTGAGGAGCTGATGCAAATATAAACTGGGTCTCTTGAGATGATGGAGTAAAAATAGACTGATTAAATTCTGAGGCTATTTTGATTTGATTATTGGATTGAAATCTGCAGGAGTGAGTCAGTTGTGTCTTTGTTGATTAATACATGAAGAATCCAACAACTTCCATGTGCGAAAAAAATCTTTCTAACAGCGAAAGCCCTTCAAATGTCAGAAATTCTGTCTTGCTGGATGTTTAATTTACATTCAGCTCACTTCTTCTCCAATCTTGCAGTCAGCCTAACCTGCAATTCTTAAACAGTGTCTTGAAAATCTCACCACTGACACATAAGAAAGCAATTAATCCATCCATCTTGCCGAGTGTGTGCACAGAAACAGTAGGGATAAATCTCTCCTCTCTGCATTGCCACGTGACTGCTCAAAAATCCTTTGGTGTTCGGGTGTGTGAGGATGCAACTGGCATTGGGGGGGGGGGGAGTTTGGGACGACTGAGGCTTATTTTGATTCTCAGTCAGTTGCTGGCTGTCAGAGGGATCAGGAGAAGCGTTGGAGTGACTCGTTTGGTTGTCAGAATGAGTCGAGATGAGCAAGTGATGGCTTATGAACCTCTCTACGTCTTTCTTTCACAACACTCATTCTCTAAGCCCACCAGTTGGGTGATTCAGGATGATGACAGAACTGCCTTGGTTAACTTTAAAAACAATGAACACCCACATGGCATGCACGCAATGCAAATGTTCTAACTGGAGACAATCTGCAGAGCATATTTTGCTGCTTTTAGATAACCAAAACTTTTGTGACAAAATCAGACAGTCAAAACCGCCCTGTTTATGCCAAACAGACCACAGATTGAGCATGCAAAGGCCGAATAATGCCAGATTTGCCATCGGCAGACCAAATCAAGCCAGGGCACTGTCATGCCAGGCCAGGGACACTGCCAGCATTAGACATGTAGCACATTACTTCAGCATAATTACCCGTGTTATGCGGGCAAATGTCAGATGGGTCTGTAAATGCTGAAGCAAGACGAGGACTCGGTGTGCGTTTGTGTGTGTGTGTACTGACTGAGGAGACAGTACTGCTTAGAGCAACACATTACACAGGGGAAGGAGGAGCTATTCATATATGCTAGCACTTCACAAGCTAGTGGAGCGAGCTGTGCTGTGCAGTGTGTTCGACAGACAGTGCCGCAGGGCAAAATGTTTAGCCATCAACAAGATGATGGCACCGGCTCTGTGTCAGTGTGGGTCACTTATAAATCACTGCACTTGTGCACTGCTTCCACCAATGGCTGCCTTCTTGGCTGCATGAATAATTATTCATTTATGAAGGCTTTTATGAAAACTTAGTGTGCAGTAAAATCATTTATTGATTAATAAGATTCTACAAGATGGTTTCGCTGTGTGATTTGACTCAATTAAGATTATATGATTTTTAAAAAATTTACTTTTGTGTGTTTCATTTGTGTTAAAACAACATGACAGCAACCACATTTACAGCACACACCTGTGGTGCAATCATGTGGATAAGTTATTTCTTTAGTAAGAAGACAGCCATTTAAACTCAAGTGACGTTACCCCTCTTTAATCCAATGTGTATGTGTTTGTTATAAAACACAAAGCCACAAGACCCCTCCTGCTGAACATCAAGCCTGAATGGACACGATGCTTCAGCGCAACAATCTAATCAAAAATCAGTGATGCAGGCACAAGCAAAGGCTAACTACCTCACTGCTTCTTGAGTGGAAATTGAATAACGGAGCTCACTTTTTCTTGGAAGGGCCTTTGACCGGTGGGGGTTGCTGGGAAGGGCCACCTTTCTCAATCGAGTTACCACGACGACAGCTCTGCTCTCCAGCGGAGGGGGAAGAGGAAGCCGACTGGGCAGCTTCGCAAACCACCTGGAAGCCCTGTGGGCGGAAGTGAGAGATGAACAGATACTGCAGATTGGTAGATTAACAGGCTAAAAGACAGACAAGGTTTCCACCGTGACCCTGTATAACCACGCTCCCAAAAGGCTGCTGCTAATGAATATTAACAGCCAGCCCCAAAGGGAACACTGAAACAAAGAGGAGGGGAAGAAGCCTCAAACTCTTGCACGAACACAGTCAACATGGGAAGCAAAATTGGATGAGATCTGAGCTAAAGCGCTTACTCACCATGGGACCTGGGTTGCCAGATCCACAGGGGCTGCACTGGTTGTTGACTGGGGAGTTCCTTTTGGCTTTTGAGACAGGAATAGCAAACACATGTTTTAATTATAAGCAAATGAAAATAAATTAACTCTTACCAAGAAAAATAAAGCTGCATTTTTTAAAATTAATTTTTACCCGTCACAATGTTTCTGACAGGTTTGATGAGGGCAGTAAAGGCAGGGATGTCAGGCTGTCGGTGCTCCCACATTGGCTGCCATATTACCAGACCACTGGCCAATCGGAAGGTCAGGTCCGACTCCTAAAATTTGACATATTTACAGTCTTGTATATAAAACAAGCAGCTTTGCAGATGAGTCCTCCCTCTCTTCTGTCTAGCCATCATTAGATCAAAACAAGATGCAAATTGTAACACTGTTAGTATGACACAATCACTTGCAAGCTGCAATAATTCATTATACTGTTGGGAAACAGTATCCCAGGAGTATTGTAACCTGACCCTTTCACCTGTTGTACACACAGATCAATAGGCATAGGGTGACCCGAGTGTGGTGGAGGGTTTATTACAAGTTTCTTGCCAGTTAGTATGTTATTCTTTCCAAAATGTAGCTCCATACAGATGCTGAAAATCTTTCAGAATGACAAATTCATAAAATCTCCTGAAGAAAGTAACTCTGCGTATGGTGAAGCAGAGAATGCTAAAGGTGTTGGCACGGTACTTTGTTACAAAAATCAATTCCAAGGCTGTACACATTTGTATCAGCAGGTACAGACCTTTATCCGATGAATAAGCGGAGCAAACAGGAACACAAACAGCTCCACTGTGGCCATGCTCTTATGAAACAGCTTAGTACGAGTGTGTTCATCCTCCTCCAGCAGCGAACCGCTGTGCTGGGGTCCCGATCCACCGAGGGCAGACCCTGAACAGGAGCCAGGAGCCCCTGGGGAGGAACCCTGGTTCCCCACAGGCTGGAGGAAGGCGCTGCTGCTGCTTCCAGCGGACCACCCATGGCCTAGGCTGGGCTCATGATTGCACTCCTGGGCAGCATCCAGCAGCATCCAGTGGAGCGTGTGGAGCAGTTTGGTCTCGGCCACGCCTAGCTTGTCCTGGTGGCCTGTGGGAGGTCAAAGGTTCAGGGGTTAATGTTGTTTAGGATTCAAGGTTATTCTTGAACTAAGCAGCACTCAATATTAATTCATTAACATTATCCCCAAGGGTTAATGCCAAGTGCTGCTTATTTAGGTGATGAAGAGCAGCATAACAAGCTAGTGTTTACGTGGGCGAATTATGTATCACTGTGACCCTTTCTAACTTCAGGATTAGTGATTGCCATATTCAATCAATGGATTTCATGGTTTCTAAAAGTATTATTCAAGCTTTACCTCCTAATCTCCTAGAAAGCTAGAATGGGGCATGGGAGGGGTCATGTATGTGTCGTTGTATTATTGTTGACATTTAACATACAAAAATGGACCATCGGCTGAGAAAATAATCAGCAGAATAAGAAATAATCATTAGTAAAATCTCTATCAATGGTAGACTGAGGCACCTTTTCTATTTTTTCTAATTATTAGAGCTCTGTAAATAATTATTAAATTCTAATTCCATCCCATATTTTAACAGATTTTCATTTAAATGGAGACACTTTCTTCTTTTCCACCAACAATCCAGAATCTGACGCATTATGAAATCAAACTGTTCTGCATATGTCCAATAACTGAAGGAACATCAGCTACATGTTCTGTTCAGTCGGCTCAGTGCTTAAAGCGGTGGTAAAATATGCCCTGCATGTCCTCACCCAGCTTGTTCCTGTTGGACAGCAGGATAGAGGTGCAGTGGAGTACGTGAGGCAAGGCTGCCTGGACGAGTTCCCAGCGGGAGATGCTCTGGATGGCCTCTGACAGGGCCGGCGACAACCCGTGGAGCTTGTTCTCCACCAGCACCCGCTCAAAAGACTGGGGACGCAGCCAGAGAGAGGGAGAAGAGAGACATCAGCCAGGAACTAAGACCTCTTTCTTTGACAATCTAAATGTCCCACATGGCCCCAAGCAAGGCAATGCCTGTGGGAGAGACAGTGGCAGCTCTGTTTAGATCCAAAGGGATCTGGAGAGGCGTCATTATGGATATGGGCTTCCAAGCGTCTAGCTCTTGGGTAATAGGAGGAAGCAAAGGGGAAAAACTAATTTGCTAAATGTAAAATCAAGAGCTCACTTGATTTGCAGGTGCATTAAGGTAAAAACAGATTACTGGGAAGGGAGCGATTATTTCCTCTCATCACGCACATGGCATTATGAAATGACTTACCACACAAGATGCTTCATACTGTTTTCCCAACTTCGGACGCAGAAATGCGCTGAAAAACATGCATACAGATGCTTGCATGAGATTTAAAAAAATTATGAATGGAGGTCACACAATAAAATGTCCTTCAACAAACATTTTGCACAAACACGTGCAGTCATTTCATTTCAGCTAATCCACAGAGCACTCTGTTTGATCTGGCCTACTTTCTCTGTCACTTTGCCTTACAGGTGTGACATCATGCAGTCTGCATCCGTTCACAGTTGACACCTTGCAAAACATACAGCCTATGTTCCTCCATTCTGTGAAGTCACGGTTTCCCGTTGAATGATGAGCAGGAAATACATGCATTTTGACGCATGTTAGGATTGGAAATTCGGGTATTATTTCAAGTGGAAGTCAGTGACTTTGCCACGGCTGCTGTCAAAACCTTGGTCCTCCTTAACACCTGTTATCAATTAGCACTAACCTGGTTTGCCTCCACAGGAAGGTCTGGATAGGAAATGGTATTCCCTTCCCACACTCCGGCTCGTTGTCGTCCAGGCTTTTCCTTTTCACCATTTTGGCCGGACCTGCCTCCGTGCCCCTCTCCCTGCCTGCCTGCCTACACGCCTAGTTGTGTGCGACCACCGGGACGCGCGGCGGCAGCGGCTGCTGGCTTTGCCCAGGTGACCAGCGAGGTTCCGTTCACGACATGATTGGGTTCGTCCTGCGTAAAATGGCTGCAAGTGTCGATCGGTCGGCGGCAACACACAGAGAGAGAGAGAGAGAGAGAGAGATACAGAGAGAGAGAGAGTGGGTGGGGGGAGCGATGGAGGGAGGTAGTGGTGGGGAGACGGAGAGAACGCTCTGATTTCAGCACCTCCCTCACTGGACAGCGACAGTTGATCGGCGTGTTAATTTAGCGGAGCTTAAAGACACAGTGTGCAGCCAGATGTTTCCATGTCGAACCCCTCTCTGCATTGTGCATCACTGTAGCAATAAACGGTGCAAACCCAAAACGAGCTGCATCCGGATGGTGTATTCACATCTGGGATAATCCGCCCCCATTAGAATATCAACAGGTAGTTTAAATGAGCCAGGTGGTTTACTAGAAGACAACAATCTGACGCTTTCAAACAGGAAATAAATATTCAGATGACTTAGAGAAGCGACCTCACGACCGTACACAACTCTATTACACGAGTACAGTCAAAATCAAAGTCTACAAGTACTGAAAAGATGCATTTAAACGTTCAAAATTAAATGGGATCTTTAATGGAGAATGATCATTTGAATGTTCTCTTGTACATCAACGTTCAAAAGTTTGGAATCACTTAGAAATGTCCTTATTTTTGACAGTTTTTTTTTCAATGAAGATAACATTAAATGAATCAGAAATACAGTCTAGACATTGCAAATAGAGTAAATGACTATTCTAGCTGGAAATGGCTAATTTTTAAAGGAATATCTACATAGGGGTAGAGAGACCCATTTCCAGAAACCATCACTCATGTGCTCTAAGGCTACATTGTGTTGACAAATCGTTTTGAAAGGATAATTTATGATTATATAACCCTTGTGAAATTATATTAGCACATGCATAAAAAATGAAATGAAATTGCCTGAGTGATCTCAAACTTTTGAACTTTAGTGTATGTGCTGTAACATTTATTCATTGTCTGAATTTTGCACTTTTCTTAAAATCGATAAATACATTTTCAACACAAATCAATGTAGATAATTTGCAAAATTGGTGCATAAAACTTTTGATGGTCAGATCTTGATAATCATTATAAAATATCATGTTTATTATATTAAGAATAACGCCCCTCCAGAAACACTGCACAAGCTTAACGCTCTGGTAACTCATACTACATGTCAGTGAATAAATAATGATAACCTCCAGACTCCTGGTATTTGCTCTCATGTTAAAAACATGTTTTTCACTAAATAAAAATACAAACAAATGGAGAAAAACAGACCAAACATGCACATATTTCAGCATATTGTTATTTTAAGCTGTAGAAAAGATGAACTGATGACAATGTTTTCTGTGAATACATACAAAAGACTAAAGCAAATCAGTTTTTATTTTCTTTATTTTCGTCATCATCATCCTGTAGGAGCATTTGTCATCAGTACGTCTCAAACATCGGAAAGTGTGCACACATCTACAAGGTCTTTTAAATACACTTACACAGGCAAAGAGGGGGCTGGAGAGAAGGAGGCAGGAATAGAGGAAGCACAGAAAACACTGGAGAGGCAGGTGACATCAGGGCAGGAGGAAGGGAAGGGTAGAAGAGTTTCACAATGGTGAGCAGAGAATATGCTAGAACAGTTTTGCTTTTTTAATTCTTTTTTTTGTAAAAAATGGGTTACTCCCATTCTTCATTGTTTATTTCATTTCTTGCAACGGTCCAAACAGCCACACAATCTGGCTCAATCACACAAAGGGACCAGGCAGCTGCTCTCTCAAATGGAATGTTTTCATACAAAGCTTCATACTTTACACTTTCCTTTTTAAAACAATCTTTGGGCCCTTTACCCATTCAAATAAATTGTACAATTGAGTCTTTGCAAAAGGAGAAACATCACAGGGTGTTTGGGATCTGATCTTAATGTATAGACACTAAAATCCCCCCTGGCCATTTACACTCACACTGAAAAGTTTAAGACTGTTCCAAATATATCTAATTTATTTATCATTTAGTTGCCATGCCAGCATAACAGCATTGCTGTAGCCTAATAAAACCACAGAGCTAACGTAAAACCAAACAAAAAAAGAGCAGCCAATTGGTTTGCGGAATAAAACAAACAAAAAATCTATTGGAAAGCTAGCCTTTTAGCGCTTGACTTGACATAACTGCAATGGTTATCCACATTTAAATGCTAATAAGCCAGAGCAGCCACAGGAAACGTACAAAACTGTAACAACTTCCACTACAGTGACATATATATATATATATGTATATATAAAAAGCAAACAAGAGAACACAAATTGTCCAACAAATCAGCACATATCAGGAACTCATAAGATTAAAATCCAACAAAGAAAAAATCATGTTTGACTTGAAATGTCACATTTTAGCAGACATGCTCATCAGCCATACTTTTGCAGGTCAGTTACACACCATATTTCTGTAAGTTAAGTCTCTCATGCTGTTGCATGTTTAAGACTAGCTTCTACTATCTAGTAGCTATATCTTGCATTCAGTACCGTATAAATTCGAAATGGACATTTTGCATGAGTTCACCTTAAAAGTTTATCCACGGACAAGTTGAATGTGGTGATGCTGTTCATACACAGAACAAAAAATATCACTGTACAATCTTAAAACTGCCAACACCTTTTTAGACAATCACAGCCACTCAAACCTCAGCGTTCAGCTAAAACAAACCAGAAAAGTCCATATTTGAGTGAATAAACGCATGAAAAACAAATAGAGCGACAGGCGTGCCTGTTTTCAGGGAGTAAGTGAAGATTTTTGAAGAATTCAGTTTTTAAAAACCCACCGGAAGGGCTACAAGGACTGTTGATGGGCGAGATGGTCTATCAACTACAACCTGTGGGGTGAAATGTGTGGGGGTGACACTGCTGTGAAAGACCCTGGGACAACACTGGATGCCTATGAGTGAATGATTGGAAGAGGAGTAATGGTGTGGATTTTTTGAGGGTATCCGGAGCAGACGCAGTCAGCTCATAAGCCCTGCTTGGCCAGGGCAGCGGTGACATCCTGAGCCAGCGTAGAGAGCTGAGGTGACTCCAGGAGGTTGATGCTGCCTGCGGAGGACAGACGAGGAGAAGTGCCCCCGGTCTCGATCCCCGGGGACTGGGTGATGACAATTTCTGCGCCGTGGTCCACCCGAGCTTTCGCCGTTTCCCGGAAGGTCAGCTTGTGGCTCTCGATCTGGTGAGGAAATAAAGACTTTTCAGGTCAGAGTTGTTTTCTCTATTTATATATTTAAAAAAATGGCAATGACAATTGATATTAAAGATTTTTTGCGTGCTTCATTTTTTTACCATCACATTCCCCCCTCCAGGTATGTGGGCCGTGTTGTCCAGTGAGCCGACCTTGGCTTGGGCCTTCTCTTTAAAGTCCAGCTTCACATTGTCAATACGCACATTGCCTCCTCCTGGGAAGATGACGGCAGAGAAAAGAAGAAAGGTATCATACACATGAGGCTTCACTCGCCTGCAGGGTAGCTCTTCTCCTGGGCAATGCTGATGGCAAAGAATCTCAGCAAAGGACACTATGCTCTAAAACTGCACAGGCTGCTGTTTGACTTGCCTAATACTGTGCATAAATGGTTAAAATTGACAAATACTACAACACAGAAAACATATGTTCACCAATATATCAAATAAGTTACATGAGAGCAAACTTTATGCTTTACATTGTTCGCTTTCGAACACAACTGCATTGGGATTATTAGTTTTAACAGAGATTACCAATTGACAGCATGACCACATATTATTATGATACAATTCAGCTAAGAATCAGTAAATGTACACATCTTTCATCTGTATTCTATCACATCTACACAAAAGTGCCTAAACTAAACAAAACAAGGTGATGAATCTATTTATTTGCAATTTTTCATTGGCATTATACCAACACATTAAAGGACCAGTGTGTAGCATTTAGTAGCCTCAAGTGGTGAGGTGATAGACTGCAACAAACTGGATATTCCTTGCCTCGCGTAATCGCAAAACCAGTCGTCGCTGGTAAAAATGTAAAAGGCCTTCTCCACAGCCAGGACCCATGTTTCAATAATGTGCTTTACGGAGATATGAGTATTGCATTTACATCAAAACCGTGACAAGGTTTTTGCAGTTTTATGTAGTAGTTTTTGATGATTGCGTACAAATTGGAGATGTAAACAGCTTTTCTGAATAAGTTCTGACATAGCAATAGACTTGCATGACTCTTGTTGTCTTTATCTCCGAATGGCATGACATGAAAGAATTTGTATATTTTTTGCCTGATTGAAAACATCTCATGAAGACTTTGATGCACCTTTCTCTCGTAGACGGACAAAATTTTGTTTGTTTCTTCGAACTTTTTCTGCAGTTGGCAAAGAACTAATTTTCTTTCTGGATTCGTTTTCTCTGTTTATTACACCCATGTAGCCCTCCTGACAGCAACTAATAAAAAGAAAAGCTTAACTTGCATTTTCTTTTGTTCATGTCAAATTCACTTGGAAATTATCGGGAAACACAGCTGGTTATGAACTGTTCTAGAAATATGCCTCTTGAAGAAAAACTGGTCTCTCGGTCGATGCAAGCGACTCATTCTAAGGTAAGAAAAGCACAACTCTCATGTAAAGGTGATTACACACAAATGAAAACATAATTCTGAATATTATATTGCATGTCTGCTAGCAGATGCCTTTAAATCACACCTACTGGTCCCTCAACTTTGAACAACTAGTCATCAAAGGTTGCACTGTGAGCCACGCTTTTATCACAAGAGTCTTTTAACATCTGCTCAGTATCCAGGAAGTCAAGTAAAATAAAGGATAAGCACAAAGCAACAGTAGCTTTAAAAAGAGCCCTGTACAGTACCTGGTCTGTGACGGATGTTGGACATGGAGCCACATTTGGCAGTGATGTGGCTCAAGTCGATCTTCTTGGTCTGGATTTGGACCTGTGGGCAGCAGCACAGCGCACAAATCAGCCCCTGTTAACTGGAAAAACACTCAAACAATCTGCTCAGGAAGCGTCTTGGAGAGATGCAAGCTACAAAGTCACAGACATGAAATGTGGTGAAGAAAACACTGATATTTTTGTGGCAAAAAAGAGAGCTGGTGGAGAAAATGGACGAGACAAATGAGCCTTGAGATGACACAACATGAATCTGTGGATAAAGGCAGAATAAGTCAATCAATGTTTTTCCGCACAAGAGCCACAGAGATGCTGATTCCCTGGAGAGAGGTTAACATGAAAGCAAGCGGTGACGGCACAGACATCAAACAAACACAGAACACAAGCGTTACGTGACGCTACAGGGAGCAGGTGCTTCAATTAAACTTTATTGTCCATGGGTGATGTGAATTAGTGTGCTGTTAAAACAATAAGCTGACAACCCTGCATGCATGCTGCAAAGGGATATTATGTTAGGAATTTTGTGCACGATGCAGAGATACTGTATGCTGTGCTCTAGTCAAACACATATTAATGGGGCAAATGCATGTAGGACGCACAAATACAGTAGATAAAGATGAGAATACTGCACAACTACAATCAACACACACACATGTTTATCAGAATGGTTAAAGTTGGAGAAAGGTTTTGAAATGAATTTTCTGCGAAGGCACTCACGTTTCCCCCGCCTGCCGTGTGCTGAATTTTGTCCAGGGAGCCACATTTAGACTGAACATGGCTAAAGTCCAGCTTAACACTCGGAATCATGACCTGGGAATGACAGGGTGATACTTTTTTTATACAAGCAAACAAGCATTGAACGCCGAAGACTTCTCGGACTGGAGAGAAATGGGGGGCTTATAAATATGACCCCTCTCCTCCTCTCTTTTCCGCGCAAAACATAATCCTGTAAAAGCGTCCCAATTTTACATCCGTGACCTACCAGTCTGGGAGCTCACGCTTTAACACTGCAGCACTTGAATCTGAGCAGATGTAGACCACAGAAAGCAAACTGAAGGTGTCTATTGATGGAATTTATGCAAGGATAAAGGCATTTATCAGAGTGCAAGAGCTGCTTTTTTTAATGTGTTAATCCACTGAATGTTGAACCTGAAACATATTTGAATATTTAATATCAATTGCAACATCCAAGATTTGATCAACTACTAAAAGACAATAAATAAATGATAAGAAAGACATACTGCTTAAACTGTAAGTGGGAGAAGTAGAACACCTCTTTTTTTGACAAAGAAGCAACATGAATGTATTACACTTGAGAAAAAAAGCCTTCATTTGCTTGTCTGAAACAAGCCAGTGGCAGAAAAACAGATGGGTAGACAGATGAACACATAAAAGTAGCATGGCAGAGCGCTACAAAAGCCCCAGCTGAAAAGAGAAAAGATAGGAAATAAGAAAGAAAAGAGAAAGGCGTACATACATTGCCTCCTTTGGGCGCGTGCTTCAGATTATCCTTGGAGCCGCACTTTGACTGAACATGACTGAAGTCCAGCTTCTCGCTTAAAATATGAACCTAAAATAAAATCGAATCACAAAAAAAAAAGAAAAAAGAAAACACTATATGTGCCTCAGTTGGATAAGTCAATTGGATAAGTCAAGTGTGCAATGAGTGATCAATGTGTGCTCACATGCATTTACATTTAACATGTGTTTACAAGTGCAACGCTCTTCTTCGTACAAATGTACAGAGCTCTAAGAGTAGTGGTGATTTGGGGTGTGGCTACTGTGTCCAGCGGCCATGCTAAGAAAGCACTTTTACACTTTTTTGTAGAGATTTGAGGAAAACAGGAGTTGCACAAAGTAGCTTGTGGGCTGCAATTTATGCATGACATTTCTGCATCTTCATCATCACTATTTTTAAATTAATAATTTCACATTTATTTTCATGTTTTAGATTAATGTTTCCTGAATTTTTAAAATTTCATCACCACTCATCAACACCTTTATAAGGAAAGAGCCGTAATTGTAGTAGCCGCAGCAATGTAAAGGGCAACATGTATACCCCCCTGTCAAAAGTTTTGAGACACTTTCTCATTCAAATAAATTAGAACCCGTCTCAAAACTTTTGACAGGGGGTGTACCTATCGCTTACGAACAGAAACCAATGTGCTTCCATTGTCCACCTTTTAAAGGATGCTGAATGCATTACCTAACCCTCAGGAAGAAAACTGTCACCTCAAAGAGTGGCACCAGTGGTCGGAACTACATCTCAATAATCTGCTGGAGGTAGATGTTTCACCTTCCCAAAACCAAAACACAATCTAAAAAAAAAAAGTCCACTCCAGGTGGCTAATTTCTGCATTTAATTTTAGCAAATTGAAAAGAAGCAGCTTAAAATGATTCATGCAAAAATCTTCTTTCTTTGGAAATGTCATGCCTGCTAAATCCTATTTTCCTGAATCTCTATACTGGATGTGAAGAGTGCAAAGTTAACACAACACTTCATGGGAAAATATTCCACATAAACGGGAAATACGCCTGGTTGAAATAGCCACTTTTAAAGACATCCAATTTAACTTTGATACTGTTGAGAAAGTGCGGGAACCCCAAACAACCAATAGGAGTCACAAGGAGCAGCAAGGATTGGAAGACATAATCCCTCACTGGCTTCCCACCTATGAACAAAACAAGCTGTGGTGTTTGAAAAGCACCACCAAGCAGGTGGAAGAAATTAGAGACAGGTGAAAACACATCCCAGGGCTCTCTTCTACGGACACATAAAAGTTGTAGTTTTAAGAACATTACTAAGAGCTGCTCTGGAGGCAGAAATATCCTCAGTGGCCAAGTTAAACCTAACGGAAAAATCCAGTTTCTGGTTGAGTAACTTTGGGTCGATACAAATAAATTAGGTCTTAAGGAACATAATGAAGTTTAAACCTTCAAAATGAAAACAAACAACATGTGAATAAGGCCAAAATTGTGCCAAATGACAAAACAAAAAAAAGACTCTTGTTTGATATCTGAGTTGGTAGTAAACAGTCATAAAATGGGGCAACCACTGAGAGCGTTTCTGCCGTGTCCACCTTTTTGTGCTGCTTGTGTTTTTTTCTTCAAATGGCCAAAGTGAACACAAACATTAACGGTAAAGGATGGGCAAGACAAGAGAAAGGGGTTCAGGTAAAACACACAAAAGCCACGGCAGCCTCCATCTCTGGGTTGCACTCAAATTGCCTAGATTCACAGTTTTACCTGCACAAATACACATGTGGACACAAACAGTGTCCTGAATATACTTTTTTAAGTCGCTTTGTATGTTATTCTAAGCTGCTTCTACACTATTTTATTCTTTTCACGACTGTAGCAGCACAGACAGCTGCAAGGTCAAATCAATGACACAGCACATGAGCTGAACAGAAACGACAGCCTCATCAATCAAAGTATACAGGTGATTTCCAGCATTTAAAATGTCTATATTTGCAATCTTTCTCCCTCTTATACAATATTAAACATAACAACTTGGATTTTGCTTTATATATTGACAGATAAAACAAGTTCCATGAATATGCCAAGATTTTTTTTTTTACTACAATCAAGCATTCTGTGGATTAAATAATATCCTGATAAAAGCAGAAACTATGTGAATGATATCATTAATGCAAATACCATTTTAATCATGAGTGGTGGCCATATATTACACACTATACATACACTCGATTTAAATATTTCAAAAGACCTATGTAACATGACAGAGAAAACCTACCACCTGACATACAGAAAATAGCCCAACAACAAAATATTTAAATCTGCAAGTAATGCTTATTTACATCATTGATTAAAATGACAGCTATTTTACTTATCAGTCAGTTTAATATTTGGTGTATAAAACCCAAAGGCATTTAATTTGATATAATGTAAAAGTAGCAAATTCTCACATCAGTATGTGAAAGCTAATATAGCAACAGGGCCAAAAATTACGCTATCTTAAAAATGTCATAAGATGTCATTTAAAAATCGAATTATTTATTTTTCTAAATGCAAAATCCATACTCTGACATTAAAGATTATGCTCACTGTGCTACAGAGCTCAAGTACATTACAGACTGTTCTCCGCAGAACTTGCTGTGCTGCTCCTCTAAGACGTGCATCACCCAGCTTCATTAAAAATTTCCGCCCTTATGCTCTATTCCTCCCCAAAGAGGAAGTGAGAGCTGGTGAAATTACAGCAAGTCCCCCTGTCCTCCATATATCACTGGGGTTAATGAAAAGTCTCACCTCTGCAACACTGCAGGAACATTAAGACTGTGCGTTCCCTTGGTAATGTGATTAAGAATTTACATGCTATTAGTCGGCCACACATCTGTTATACCCCACAGACAAAGATGACAGGAATAAGACTTTGTCTCTTGTGTGCATGCAAGACCCCATCACTCCTTTTTAAAAAAAAACTTTTATGTAAGGCTAAGGCGATATTATTCAATGCAAAGGATCTCTCAGTCAAGAAATAATTTCTCTAACTGCTTGGCTATCTTGCAATTCTGCTTAAATTTTTCATCAAGCAATCCTTAGACTGCTAAAACTGGCTCCTTTTGGGGACAATGTGTAAAACCTAAAAATATAAAGAGGAATTCTGCCCGCTTGTAATTATTTATACCCAGAGCCAGAGGGGAAAAACCCAACGCGCGACAATGACGAAAGCAGCTCCAGAAGTGATTCTGCAGGTTGATTGCTCCTTGGAGGCAGTAGGATAAAACACATGTGGAAACACACGGTTGAAGCTCCTTCAATGGGGAGAAATTTGGGACAAAAAGGTAAAGGAGAAGGAAGACGGAGGGACGGTCAGGGGAAGAGGCCGGGGGGAGCCGATGACGGTTCACCCACACTGACGGAGATGACAGCAGACAGGGAGAGGGCAGAGGACAGTCAGAGGAAGTAGACGCACAGTGACGGCACAGCAGAGGTTTGGAGGCAGGCCAGACAGTGAGTGAGAGTGAACATATGAGGAGAGATATTTGAGCAGTTGATGACATTTCTACAGCTTAGAGGGAGACAGGGAGGACGAAGACGAAAAGAAATGCTGCTGTTTAAAAGCTCAAATCAAGTCTGCGTTTACAGAAGCTGCTCCAGATGTTCCCACAACGCTTTGCAAAAGAATCGCAAATCGACTAGAGGCAACATCTGGCAATAACAGCTCAAGCTTAAAGCTAAATTAGGCATGCTGAAAATGCTTTAAGCAAAAGTTAATAATCAAAGACATGAGCAAATGTTTACTTCTTTTCTGTTTTTAACTGCACATTGCATTGTATCTTGCCTGTATGAATAGTCACAGATATACATGTAGAACAGCTAGAATAAATCAATGTCTTTTTTAAAAATTGGTCAAGTAAAGACACTTTTTTTTCTTTATTTGCAGCCAAAGTGCTATCTAGGTTAGGTTAAGATGTAAATATTTAGGTTAAGACTCTTTAGTGTTATTTGCGGTGTGATTTTACCTAAGTAATTTACATATTATGGCTTAAAATAATACACATATATATGTATTTTTACTTCACCAGAGTAGAATACTACAATATTACAGTAGAGATTCTACAGCACCAACAATTATGTAAGTAAGTAACCTGACTTATGAAATAACAAATCTAGCGCCCCTTTTTTTTATGATTAATTACAGAGCTTAACCTATCCAAATCAAGTATTAGGGCTAAGCATTAATAACATTAATAATTGCAAAAATCAACTTGTGTAATTTTGAACTGAAGCTGTGACCCTACAAACACAGTCATGAAAACCCAGCAAGGATCAAGGTTTGTTTTGATTTAGATTTTTTGTTTTATGTAACTTTCATGAGTCAAAGAAAAATCCATTTAAGAAATTATATTATTTTAAATTAAATGCAATAATATAGCTAGTCTTGGTTAGCGTTCAGTACACAGAGAGACATGAGATAGCAACAAACAACCTCGTATTTGTCCTTTACTGCCCCCATGTGGCAGAATTTGATTAATGCTTCATTATTCTATGACTGAGATTGATTCCAGTTAAGTATATCTTAGCTTTCTCCAGTTGTTTGTACTTTACTTTGCATGCTGCAATCGATGTGTATTTAAGTTTACGCATCTTGTAAACATTTTCCAATTTTTATTTAACTATGATAAATTCGTATGTGCTTTGTTTCTCTGGCCAAGTGTTCCTAACATGTAAAAAAAAAGATTTTTTTTTTTTCAAATTTCTCCTTTAACCTGAGTTTGTGTTCAGCAGCCCACTTATTTTTTATGACTGTTACATTACAGCACTGTCCTGTTACCTGTCCGCCTTTCGGTTGATGTTTAAGGTTGGAGGTGGACCCGATCTTGGACTTTACATTCTTCAGGTCGGGCAGGGGCTGGTTGAGAACCTTCAGCTGCCGTTGAGCGGAGGATGGCGACTTGGGTGGGGTCCGGATCACCGCCACCTTCTTCTCCTGGAGGACGCTGAAGGACTTGGGTGTGTGGCTGCCAGGGGTGCGTGAGCCCGGAGTGCGGCAGGAGTAGCTGGGGGGCGTGCCGGGTGTGACGGCGGAGGAGCCCGGGGTGGAGGCTCCGCTACGGACTGATCGGGAGCGTGCCGAGTCTGTACCTTAAGAGACGAGGGGACATTGTTGGATTACAAAACAAGGTGCAGAAAAAATGGCAAAGGAGAATCCTTCCTGGAGACAGAAACACCTCAAAGTGAAAAAGAAAGAAGACAGATAGGTAAATACAAAAAAAAAAAGAGACAAAAATATTAGGGCAACAGATTTGAGTGCTTGATCCTTCATCTGGTTCTGATGATGGTGATGGTGATGAGGGGGGTGAAACATTACAAGCATGGAACTATGAGCGCTGTCTGCTTCCACAGAACAAACAACCCAGGTCAAACAAGAATGTTTGACAAGGAGCACGAAAGCACACAAAGGCAGCTGAATTAATTAATGGCTGGCGGCTTGTTGCTGGGCTACCACAGCAGATATAATTCGATTTTAGCTGGCCAGGTGCTGAATAAGGACAAGACACAGGCCTGTTGTTTTGCATCCCAGCTATTACTCTGATGAGGCAACTCCAGATCTGACTAAGCCAATGTATATTTCATTTTAAAAAATACTTATTTACATTGATTTGGGGAACCATGGAAACAAAATTTTTTTTTCTGGCTAGATAATGAAACTAAAGAAAATAGATAAGCAAATGAAGAACGTTTTTGAGAAAAGGACATATTTGAAATTATGCATGTTTTGCAAATTGAAACTTGATTATAAAAGATTTTAAGACTTTTTTGAAATCTGCAGACGCTCTTCAGAAAAATGTGTAATAACTGTAAAGAATGAATGCTTTATTAATGGATGACGCTGACTTTAATACAGATAGTAAGTCCTTATCTTGGAGTTTTAAAAAATAAAATAAAAACACTACATACTAATAAACAAAAGGGATGTACCATGAAGCGAGTTCAGCTTAGCGAGGATTGATTGAGTAAGGCTTGACAAAACCTCAGAAATATCAGGTATCAAAGGAGTATTTTCTTCATCAGGGTGTGTTTCTTAGAATAAACTGGGTGTTTAGTGAGTGAGTTCACTCTTTTTCCACGTGAAACGGACTGATTTCAAGCCACCTACTTCAGTCAAGAGGAACAGGTTGTTGCTATGAAAAATATAAACGTTTTGCTGGTATAAAAATTGATATCCATATAAGGTAATATATCTATTTTACCACTGAAGCTCTTAAATGTGATACTGCAGAGGTGCATTTAAGTGGGAATCTGTCCCATCATGAAGCATATGAAAAAATCACATTAGTTTGTGGCCGAATCAAAGTGAAATTAATGTTATAGATTTAATATTTTCTCTAGGAGTAATCATTGATCTAACGACTGCAACAACCAGCAGTATAAAACGGAATTAACAGCAAATTAGCAAAAAACATATTTATGCTTTTTCTGCGTCACCCACTAATTAACTTTTGATACAGTTAATCTGCTGTAATTATAACAAAATAAACAGCTCAACAGGTTTGCAGACATAATTTATTCCCTCAGCGGAGAATCTACATAGCTTATGGTAAATAATTAGTGGAAGGATGACACTTTAGAGTCGATTTATGCCTCAAGCCCTGAATTAAACCTCCTCTGGAGCAGGTTAGCTGTGCATTGGCTGGTTTCAGGCTCAACATATCTTGCTAATGTGACTTCATAGTACACCCCTAAGATGTCCCATGTCAATGACGAGGATGTGATGGCTCTAACAGCAGCTACCAGGCGTTCTACCTGCCATACTAGGGGCTCTTCCAGACCTGCCGTCCGCTCTGGACTCGGTTCGGATCGCTTCAAGAAGGGAGAAGAAAGAGGACAAAGAGGTAAAAAGGGAAGAGTGAAGTGAAGGGTAAAAAACAAAACAAAACAGCAAGGCAGGAAATGGAGATTGGCAGGAGTCAGATTTTAATAAAATTATGTGATTGAGGAGTCATTAGTAAAAGTGGGAGGTGAACAAGCTGAGGGTCGTGAGCGGTGTGTGTCTTCTTACAGGTTGGCCTGGAGGGGGTGCTGTTGTCTTCTTGCTCAGCAGCAGGGATGTGGCGGGTCAGAGACTTGGCCGGCCGAGGTAGAGACGACCTCTTCTCCGGGCTGCGGTATGATCTCTCCTGAATTAACACACACACAGCACAAAGTTAATCTTAGTCATGTGCACACTGGTTGCAGCTACCTTTCATTGCCTGTTTTCCCCCTTTCACTTTACCTTCTCTGCCCATTTGTTGGGCAGAGGAGATGGGCGGGAGCATGCAGAGGAAGGGCGCAACTCACAGAGCTCCGCCTCCACAAGAGGACTCCGTTTGAGGCTACAGGCAGAGCCAGGCCGGGGGGGCTGGTGATTGGACCCCCGACGCTGCATTGCCATCTTTAACAGAACGGCCCTCGTGGGGCTCTGGACCGAAGCAATGAGAGGAAGATGGAAGGCATGCAGGAGGGAAAGCAGAGGTGACAAACAGATGGAGAAATGAAGAAGTGAGAAAGCATGGAGTGGAAATGGGCGGTGTGTATTTGTGAGTTAAGGAGAAATGCATAATGCATGGCATACATGTGTATGTTGAGCTATATTGTAGTATCTCCACATACTCTATTACGTCAAAGCTCTACACTGAACTCAAGCATTCTGTTGTATATAAAGTCTCAAAAATGACATCTGATAACCTGACACTCAACAAAATGATTCATGCTATCTTTCTGAAAAAAATATCACATCATTTATCAGGTTCAGAAACTGTGAAAACTCAAAGAATCATCAGCTGTGTCATTTAAAAATCTGCCCAAAACTAAATGTCAGCACAAGCCACATTCTGTAAAAAAACTAAAAATTCTTTGCTCCTCGGTGCAACTGTGAAAGTCCGACCAACAGTCACAAACAGACACATTTTAGCAGAACTGAGCTGAACTGCAGGCTATGTTTACTCAGTGTACATAGGTGATAAGTATGGAAACAAAGTCAAAATCAAGTAGGAAATATTTATGGTAGGTAGTGACTGTTTTTTCCTCAGTGGCTTACAGGCATGTGGAGCAACGCTGTACATGCTGATTCTACAGTCTTCTTAATTTCTTTAAAATAATTAAATAAAAAATAATAAAACAAAAACCTGTAAAATATTATTTTGTATTATTGTATGACTTAAGACATTATAACTTTCTTAAACTGCACAAAATCTATTTTTGAGGTCTCTGCTTCCAGCTGTGGTTGTGTTGCTGCTGTAGAGGTGCAGGACTTTACATTGCTGTAAAAAAAAATCCACCCAGAGAGAGTAAAAATGTGACCGGGGCAAAAAAAAAAAAAGGCCATAAACTGCTTATGGTTCAGCGGGTCAGTGTAAATTATAAAGTAGGAGACCAAATCATGGATCAACATACACATTGTATTATCATTAGTTCTGAGATTCAACAAAACAGTGTTTGTAGGATGAAAAATGTATAGAAAGGAAATAAAACAGAAAAGGAAGCAGAGTACTTGACTATGGATGAGAAAAAGAGGTCTGAAATGAAATGTTCTGCTTTATCCGTATCACAACATATCATTTATTTAAATTGATGTGTCACGCCAGCATCATGGGTGTTTCTTAATTGGTAAAATGTACAATAAATGCCCACTGCAATTAGTTTTTCTGTACTCACAGGTTTTCTCTGTCGAGACTGACACAGACAGAGGCAGGCATGCAAGACAAAATGATTATGCACAGGGACAGAAATAAAATAAGGACAACACAGATGCAGACATGCAAAAATGAGAGAAATACGAAAGTGTCATCCAAATCAACCCTATGACATAATACAAAATACAAAATAATGATGCTAATACTGATGTGATTATGTGAGAAAATCAGTGAAGGAACACTGCAAAGAACCTCCTTCCATGTGAATAATGTGTTTTTCAGAACACAAATGAATTTGCTAAATAAGATTTGGCTATAATTCAGCACTTTGCCATCATAGCGTGTCTTCTGCCTCCACCTCTAATTGGATCAAGATGATATATTTGCTAATATACTTTCATATTATTGGCAGTGGCAGATAAAGGCCTTAAAATGAAGTATCAACCCCACAGTAACAGTAGGCATAATAATGTGTTAATTCCACTACAGGAATTTTTGGTTTTGGCAATACGGTGGAAAAAATATGCACACATATGTATATATATCTTAATCTTGAAAAAAAAAACAAAACATAATATGAAATTAATACAAAAAAATGTCATTCAAATTAACATTACTATTACTGGTATTATTCTGGTTAATAAGGTGCAAAATTATAATTAACCAAAGTAACAAATAAAATGCAAATCACGGTTGTCATATGTGTTGATAGGACTTACAGTGGTCCTCTCTCTGGACTGGTGGGCCACACTTAGGGGCTGATGGTGCTCCATACCTGTGAGGCAAACAGAGTCAAGCTGCCAGATCAATATATACCAGCAGGAGGAGACATTTGCAAATGTGACACATGCATGTACTGAAAGACAGCGGAAAAGAGAACAGTGTTTGCCGCATTGTGTTCCAACAGTAGACACGCTCAGATGACAGGTTGGTGAAACACCCATATATACATGGTAAGCATCACATTTAGTCACTCTCACTTTACATCCATGGAGCTATTCACACCAGTCGCACAGACGCACACCTTCAACATGCAGCCATTTCCAGCAAACATATACAAGTGGAATTAAGGTTCGAGAAAAAGAAAGAAATCAGTGTAGCTTTTCACTTGGTAAATATCAGTCACAATAACCTATAGCATCACGGAACAGAAACTAAAACATGAGAATGAAGCCAAGCAACAATAAATATTGCATTTTTTGAGAAAGGGGGAAAAAAAGTAAGGCTCACAAAAAAAAGACCAGACATGATCATTTGAAATATGGATCAATAGCACATGATGTTTGCCAGCTACACCGCACCTGCTTGATTCCTCATTGAGCCATCAATAGAGAGAGAGCAAAATCATCACATTCTTCCTTTATTGTTTCACCTTTGATAGATTTTCCAGTTAAATAAAGTATTCAGTTTCTTAAAATGTGTAACAAAGCTGCGATGTTGGGGTCAAAATTTGGTTGCACTCTCTCTCTATCCACAGCACTGATTTCGGGTGAAGTGTTCACCTGTGGCCTTGCGTCTAGCAGAGCCATGAAGCACAGCAGGCCTAGGATGTCTGGCCGCCACTTTGGCTACACTCTTTCGAGACGGAGAACGACTTTGGAGGGCTGACACCTTATTCTGGTCAGCCCTCCTCACGCCTACTACAGTAGCAGAGAGGAGAGACAGGATTATACCAACATGCAAAACCTCGGCTAAATCTACTTTAGGCATGTAAATCTGTGCTTAACATCAAGTTTTGCGAGAGACAATACATTCGATTCAGTCGATATAAAGGACTGAGAAAAGTGAAGTACAGTACATAAGATTCTGTGTCAGACTGAATAAAAAATACTTTTTGAATACAGGATTGGAACCTTTTTTCTTCTTCATCTCCTCTCTTGGTGGATGGTGACTCAGTACTTTGCGGGACACTTTACAATCAGTGGTACCACAGTGGCCCCTTCCTCTGCTAGGGCCCCGTTTAGCGGGTCTGTCCACCACCACTGGTGTGCTGGTAGAACTCTGGGTCTTAGGAAGGACTTCGATTTGCTCAGTCATGATACTTTTGTCATCATCTGCAGTAGAGAGGGATTAAAAAAGGACTAAAATGCCACACTTTTTGCTAGCTAGGAGCTAGCTTAATACAAAAGCATCTTTCTAGTGTTAGCAAGCTTTTGGTATTTATATAAAAAATAGTTAAATATACATCAGAGATCTTAAAGAATATTTTACAAGTGATTTCTTTACAAATTTTATAAGCTCTTGGTACCTTGCGACTCCATCCAGCCACTGTCTGTATCAAGGATCGACGTGTCCATGGTGGTTTCGTCATTCGCTGCCTGACTGGTCTGGCAGAGAACATCAGAGGTCTCGTCCACCTCCTGAACACTCTTACTGTTGTCCTCCTCCATCCTCTCTGTCCCCTCATCCCCTTTTTCCAACATTTTATTCTCCTCTTCACCTTGCTCATCAGAACCAACTTTCTCCCCCTCCTCTTCTCTTGTTTGATCTGTCTTTATCCCTTCGTGGTCCTCTTTCTCCTCTTCTATCTTATCTATTTGGAAATCCTCTTCACTTTTATTCATTCCCATCTCTTCATCTCTGCTTCCTTCCTCTGTTTGCTGTGGTAGGTCATGATCAGAGCATGGAGACAAGTGTGAACTGTCTGTTGCAGGTTCCCCATCATCACTGTTTTGGGCACTATGACTCCAATCATCTGCTCCAGACTTCGGATCGTCATCCAACAGCTGATCACCTACCATCAGCCTCACCGGCTCTTTCTTTTGCTCTTCTTTAGAAATCTCCGTAATTAGACTTTCCTTTGTTTGATCTGTCTTGAAGTGCAGAGGCTCTTCAGCTTCTTCCATCATCTCTTGAGGCTCTTCAGCTATCTCGATATCATCCTCCTCCTCTGCTTCTTCCTCTACTTGTGCTTGAGGTATAATGATGATTGGAGAGGATATCAGTGGCATTAGTGAGCCTTTTGCCGGAGTCACTTCCTGTATGTGGACTTCTTTCTCATCTAAAGGCTTTTCTGTGCATAAATCCTGAGCAGTATTTGAGATATCTTTATCATCTCTTCCTCCTAATCTTGTAGGTGTCTCATCTTCACTCTTCTTGTCATCTTCTTTTGTGCTCTCGCCTAAACACTGAGGCAACGCTGAGGGTTCATCATGTCTCTCTTCAGATTCTTTCGTCTCAGGTTTCAACATTTCTTGGTCTAACTCTGGCTGTTTATCATCAACCCTCTCAGATTCTAACTTGCTCTCTGCTTTCACCTCTGCTAGGATATCTTTTATTGCCTTCTCTTCAGTGATTTGGACTTCTGGGGGTGTACCGTCTGGGGATTTGGGGGTGCTGGGAGTCAGGGGAGTCAGGGGAGTCTTGCTTCCAGTTTCCGAAGAATTGAAAGTAAAGGAATTGTCTGGTGGGATGGGAGAAGCCTCTCTTGAGGGGTCTTTTTCAATGTCTACCTCTGGGATTGCTTGGATTTTTAGGTCCCCAGGCAGGCCTGTCTCTAAACGAAACTCACTCAGTCTGTCTTTTGTACCAGTCATTGGGAGTCTAAGGCGATCCGGTTTTATGCCACTTGTCACAGCTTTTTCAAGAATCAAACTAGTCTTGACCGGTGCATCTTTCTTTTCCATTATTGTCTTTGGAGAGATCTCAGGGGTAATTCCTCTAAGACCTTGTTGCTGCACTTCTTTGTGAACACCTTCAACTTCTGTGGCCCCAACATCTTCCTCTACTTCACCCTCCATAGAAGGGAAATGCTGGTGTGGAGAGTCTCCAGGACTGGGAACGTCAGCAGGAGAAGGCATAGGCCCTGAGTACTCACTAAAGACACAATAGCCAAGTTCCTCCAGCTGGCTCTCTCTTGTCACCACTCTTGAAGTTTGATCTGCCAATGCAAGCTTTGCCAAAGAACTCCCCACTAGAGCCGATACATTGGCAGGCACTGACTTCCGTCTCATGTCGATCTCCCTCTTCTCGAGTGACAGACGAGGCAGCGCTCCAGCCAGGTCCAACATCTCAGAGAGGCTTCCTGATTGTTCAAAGCTAGATGTGTGCTTTTCAGAAGGTAAAGGTGCTTCTGCCTTGGTGGGGATATCTTCAGCTTGTGCAGTGGTAGTTGGGGTAACAGAGACAGTGGGAGGAAATTGAGGTGTAAGGCTTTCCGCAGATGAAGCTGAAGGATAAACCTCTGATTCATCAAAGCTTCCACTGATTGCAAACAAGCTTGCTGAGGTGCTTGACTTCTCTCCCTTTGGTGTCTGTGCCATTGAAGACCCAACAGTAACATTCAAAGAGAGGCTTCGTTGTTCTGAAGACATCTTACCAGATGTTATAACTTTTTCCTCTTGTGGCTCCTCGAGCTTTTCTGCAATGCTTTCATTTTCTCCACTTAATTTTGCCTCTACTGCTGTGCTGAGTTCATAATAGCTCTGGGTTTGTGGCGACTCCTCTTCTTGGATTTTGGAGAATGTCTCAAAGTAGGTTTTTGATTGTGATTTGTTTTCTACAAAAATATCTGACGTGGTTTTCAACTGTGTGCCAGGTTCAGGACTTGACTTCACTGTTTCTTGCCTCTGGTCGGCATTTTGAATGTTAGTCACTGGTGTCTCATGCAACCTGGCATCACTGCCCTTAGCGTCCTTATTTATCGCCTCGACTGCCCCTGTTTTTTCTTTGCCCTCACCCATAGGGGCTCCTGATTCACTCGGTAACACAATTCCCACTTTGTCCTCTGCCTTAGGATTTGATAAGTCCTCTGTTAGTAAAGCTTCTTTTGCTTCAGACTCCAAAAGCATTTGGTTCTCAGCAGCCTCTTCTAGTGCATCCGGTCTGTTTTGATTATCCTGCTTAGTTGAGGAAGTGTCAGAAAGATCTTTGTCTTTCACAGAGGGAAGGGAAGGTTCATTCAAGGCAAGTTCTTCTCCTTCAGGTTTTGCTCTTTCAGCAGCCACCTGTTTCTCATGTAGCGATGACATGTGAGGCTCATCTTCCTTCATAGCAGACTCACAACATGCCTTACTGATACTTTCTTCTGGCTGGGCTGTGAGTTTGAAGGATACTGTACAACTTTGGGCCGAGTCATATTAGCTAAAAGCTTTGCTTGCAGCATCCACAAAAGCTAGCCAATACAGTCAAGCCGAGGCCTTCTGCACATAGATACAGTAGCTTTCCATCAAGCAAAACACACAGCACAGTGTATTTTGTGGCAGGCCACAGCAGCACAAGGGGAGGAGGGGGGTCACAGCACCTAAAATAGCGTGCAGAACTGGAATGAAGGAATGAGTTGCATGATGTTAGGTGACAAGAAAAAAAATGATACACCAATATACTGAATTCCTATTGCAAGACACATTGGCCAAAAAATGGTCAATCTGATGAAAAAGAAAGATTATCTATGTATTAATGTTAATGGCATTATTACAGTTTCTACTGTAAGTCTGGCATACTGTGGATATGAATGAATCTTTATCTAGCTTAAATTAAAATGTGTAAGTAAAATTTGTGGTATTTTATTAAACTTTGACAAGGCTGATGATATATGTCCAATGAGGGTGAGTTTTAATGCCCATAGTGTGTTCGTAGCAACAATAGGAAAACATAGTAATCTTTTGCATCTGGATGAAATGAAAACAACACTGAAACTTGAAGCCATTGATATAGAACAGACTTAAATACATTCAGGACTGATTTGTGAAGCACCCATGCAAGTGGGTGTTCTCAGAAACAGCTTCTTCACACACAATATTCCAGCAAAACCCACGTAAAATATACAGACAGCAAATTCTAGCAACACTTATATCTACAATGCTTGACAGTTTAGACGGTGGTATTTGCATTTGCAATGTAGCTGGCAATATAAAAGTGCAGAAATGATCAACTATTATATGGTTGATCAGGCGTTCGAATGTCACTCCAATGAAAAGCAAATGGTTATGTTTTGCATGAGAAAGCATAAAATCAAAATGCTATGTCACATCATTTTGCACACAACAGCTTCAGGTACTGAAGCACAAGCTTAAGGGTTTCAGAGCAACAAAGCTGCAGGAAGGTTGGCAGCAAAGCCTGAGTTGCATTACAGTTTATAAACCAAGAACAGGAAGTTTATACCCATTAACAGAGCACATGAGGTTCATGCAAAAAATAGGGCCAACTCAGGCTCACTCAGACAGAGAAAAGTGCACATTACTCGCACATACCTCACACACGCTGTACACACACACACAAAACCACACAAAATCACACACACCTTTTTGTGATGGGCTGTGTTCACCTTGATGATTTCCTCCATTGAGAGCCTCAGGTGTCTGAGCTTGCTGGCAGCCCAAAGCCTGGGGCTCTGCTAAATAATCTGTCTGTTCTAAGAGCAAGTCTCCTGGCTGCTCATATGCCACTTCCTCCTGGTAATTGTGGAGCTCCTCTGGAGCCTCCTCCTCATCTTGCAGTTGACTGACACTCTCTAATTTATCATCTTTGGGCAGGGAAGGGAGACACATAGATGAAACATGGAGGGCTTGCATGGATTACAAGATGCTTTCAGCTCTGATGGAGATGCATGGGATGCAATCAACACACCTTCTGTCCTGGTCTTTGTAGATCAATATTTAACAACATGAATTATAAATGCAGTAGATATATAAAAGCTTGCACATTACACATATGAGCAGTTACAACATCTTATTATAGTTGTAAACAACGTGTCTTTCAGCTTGAATAAAACATGTATTCTATGTGTCCATTCAGATCATATTCCATTTTAATAGAACAAAATTAAGTATAACAGAAAATGTCTCAGAATTTGGCCTGTTTATAAATGTAGGCACTAAAATGCAGTAAAAAAAAAAACATGCAGTGAAATTAAATAATTCTACACTTTGATGATTGCATGCCACATGCTCAAACAGAATGATTCGAAAACAGACTGCAGTGTTCTTTGTGACAAGGAGTAAAGAGCTGAAAGTCAATCTGTGATTTACTAATGGAGAACATCGATACACAAAATGAGCAAAGGAACAACAGAGGAGTTGCTGGAGGGTAAAGCAGTGAAATGAAGGGCTCCAGTGGCAGGTTATGTGCCCGAGGGAGGGAAGAGTGTTTGTGTTGGCCAGCCTTTGTGTCTGTTATGCGTTAGACAACTAATATTGAACTAATACTGGCATTTAGAGGACAGAACAGTGTGGCACATGCTGTAGACTTCCTAAAGGTGATATGACGATCAGCTCACATGCAAAGAGACAGAGAACCAGGAAATTAAAGACTAAAGCGACCAGGAGAAAGGGGAGGAGCGGCTGCCATCTTGATCTCTGTTGAAATCCTCAGTGTTTTTAGTGTCTTTCCTTCAGAGACATTTGTGCCACACTCACCACCATTCACACTGTCATCCTGGATGGTCTGTGAGTGATTTTAAAGTGTGTGTAGGTGTACCTTGTGCCACGGGCCCAATCTGCTCAGCGGATGGAGAGGGGGGAGGGGAGGGAGGCAAATTGGCTGAGTCATCCACTGCGAAGGGAGAAAGAGAGGGAAAGAGAGAGAGAGAGAGAGAGAGAGTGTGTGAGGGAGAGAAAGAGAGAGAGAGGGAGAGAAAGAAAGAGAGAGAGAAAGACGGACACACCGGGAAGACAAGACATGGATGGGAGGAAGGAAATGAAAAACTAATAACTCTGCTGACCTTATCTCTGTGTGTGGCCTCCCTTTGAAATCACAACTGTGCTGGTTTCGTGTTTCTTTGTTAAGTTTTGGATGTAGAGGACCGAATGCACCCTCCTCTACATTTTGATTAGTCTGGGCTTTTATTTATTGTCCACTGAAGATGAATGCAAAGACAACGGTGACTTACCTCAGAATGATTTATTTAGTAGTGTATTTATATGGGGCAAGCACAGAGAAACTATGAGAGTAGCAAACACTGCGTCCAACACATGTATATAGTCAAACACCCATTTCTAACACCACTAGCTTGATGGGCATTATGATGGTGTAGAAATGTAAAAAAATAAAGAAGTCTTCTATAGTGACACGATTCACTACAGATACAGCCAAAAAAGCCAAAAACTGATCATTTCCATGCAATTCACCATTTGTCCTGCGGTTATATTTTTTGAGATTGTCTTCAATATACATTTACGGAATGCCTTTACAGACTTTTTTCACACATTTTACTCAAGAAGTGCCTTCAGAATGTTGTTGCACAGCTGTTTTACAAAGCTTACAATGTCTATAAAGCTTCTAATTGTAATATTATTTTTTAAACTATCTCTATCATACCTATATTCTTGGACCAACTACGCTGTACATGTATCGACATGAAAATTGCAAATATGGATTTCTGTCCCTTTAAATTTTCCCGATGCTGACAAAGTCATATGGCAGTTTATTTAATTAGTAAGATTTAATTACAGCCAAATTACTATAATTTACAGTCTGGAGGGTTTTATTTGAGAGACTATATACTCATGGCCAAAGACAAAATCCTTAAAAACAAGCATGTTCCTGAATGGCAAACATCTTTAATAATCCTGACTATAAAATAAAAGGGCATTACTCAATTTTTATTTAAATCAAAAGCTAACGAGTGTTTACAACTCTGAGTCACAGAGCTTTCCAGCCAACTTCCAGAAAGGTCCAAAAGCCCTACTTCTACACATTTGAGTGGTCAACTCCACCGGGGACCCATAGCTACATCTTTAGGGACCACCAATATGCCCCTCTGCCTTTGTTAACACTGCAACAGCAGCTTGCTCATGTTCAGCACTCATTCAAATGTGAAACTGTTTGATCTGTCCAAGTGCCTTGAAGGGATTGATTGCCCTTGCCCGGCATCACGGAACCAATCACAGTACTCACAGCTGTAGACCCATCTGGCGACATGTGTTGGCAGTCCAATCAATGTCATTGACACACTGCTGCATGCACATGCTCATGCACACAAACCCACTATGCGCCTACCTGTCGTTCCAGGATGCGCAGCTGCCCCACCGTGGTATCCATTCTCCCTGTAGGCAGAGCTGTAAGCGGAGTAACCATTCTCGCCATTCTCCTGGCCATTTGAGGCCCAGTGTTCGTCTGGCTGCCGACCGTCTGCCATGCCTGCCTGCTGGGAAACTGGGGAAGGGTTGGGTCACCTGTTGTATCTGTCGATGTGGAAAGGGGAACAGATGAGAAACCGAATGTGAAGGGCAATAAGTAGTGATGATAAAGTCAAAATATACAGCAAAAAGAAGGATTTCTGTGAAAAAGCCGAATGGTAGCGCTCACAAAGGAGCCACTAGAGGGAGCACATTGTTCATCTACCGGAGGAGCCAGCCGGCCTTTGTCTCAGCATCCATGTGCTGAGACTGGAGGGAAGAGACTGGCAAAAAATAGCTCTAACCCATTGGTCATGATTCATTGTTTTTCACTTTAACAGTGCATGTGAATGCGAAACACCACCTGTTAGACACATCGTCACCGTGGGATTATTTGGATGAAAATGTTGACCAAATGGCACAGCATCAACCCAAAACACAACAATAAACGGATGTGGGTAATTAGTAAAATGCATCTGAAACCAAAGCAACGCGTAATTCGAAAATATGCTACACCCTGCTGCAGAAAACCTAATAAAATGAAAAAGATAAAAAAAAACCAACAACAATGAACACACCCTTCCTATCCCCTCACCACAGATAAGGAGGTTGTTACCGTGGCAACTGGAACAGGTCTTATGGGGGTCCAGCAGATGGGTTTGACAGGATTGCCCCATTCAGACAAATCTCGACATACAAGAGCAGTGCAACACAGACAACAGCGACAATGAGCTCGCTGCAACAAGCTCTTTAGCACCAATTATAATAACAAAAAGCTTTGTCATATTCAAGGGTGCCTAGTATCGAAATTCTAATCAAGCACATGCCCTCACAAAAGCAGCATTTTCCTTATAGAGGAAACACATAAATTTTGCTTTTTAAACATTAGCAGTGGGCCCTCCCATGCCTGGCAGCCTAAACATGGTCCTTACAATCAAGCAGCTGCAGCTAATTTCATCATAACAAATTAGCAGTCTTTCTTGCTCATCCCTCCATATCGTTTCACATACCCTTTTCATCTGAGATGCTCAGCTGAACTCTGGATGTTATTTTTCTTATTTTCTCTCAGCTTTTCCATCCCATTTCATGTCTACCTGCAGTTCTTACTCTTCATCTGATTTCTTTTTGCACCTCTTCCTCTGCTACCAAGCGGCATAAAGACATGAGAGAGGTCGATTGTCTTGTCTAACTCTCAGCAATAAAGCAAATACTTGTCACAGTACTGCAATAAAATTTTCCACTGTGCTAATACATGAAATAGCATCACTCTTTTTCATTTCCTTTCTGCTCTTTTTTTCCAACCTCTTCCTTCCTCATTCCTCCCCAAGTCTGCCTCAGTGGCAAGGCTAATTCAAATGGGGCTACTGTCTGCTGCAGAGCGAGGATGTGGAGATCAGTGGAGAGGGAGGATGAAGAGGAGAAGAGGGAGGAGGAGAAAGACCTACTGACACTCAGAGATACTGGGCCAAACTGTCTGAGACTGAAAAATCACAGCCAAGGGCTCAGTCACAGGCGAGGCGAGTCCCAGCTGTTGCTAAGGAAGAAAACTGGTGCCGGCAGATTGTGCTGATGGTGGTTTAGAATTGCACTGACCTGCTTTCAGCTGCTGTTTAGGCAATGTTATGCCACCCTTCGCATTCACACATTGTCCCTTCAAAGGGCGTCATCAACCTTGGCTGCTTACATAAAGCTGAGTGTTTTTATTCCATACAGAGGCACTAAATTGCTGAAAAAACACAATCAGCACACCATTTCCTCACTAACCTAAATGAATGTATTCACATGCCCAGGGGTACCCAGGTGTAAATACCTCTTTTATTATTAGTTGGCCACACTTGTGCTACAGATAAGCCCCACCAGTAGATTGTAAAATACTAAGAAACACTGACTTTTTAATTAGAAGCTTAAGTAGCTTAAGGAAAACTGGTAGAAGGGTTGCTACATTAGAGCAGTTGTACCCAAATGAACCTTGTGAGCTAAGCTGATAGTAATTATGCAATGAGTTTAGAGTCACACTGATCTCTTTTTCTATTTACTACTAACAGCATGACTTTACTGATTAATAAAATAACATTCACAACACCAGACAGTCTATTCTCACTTCTAAACAGCCGCACCTTTTTTTGTCAAATGTAACCCAACAGCACCAATAAACTTACCCTTCCTCAACATCACCTGCCATTTTTTAAAGTGTGTCAATTTTAATTCATTTTAAATTAAATGTCATAAAGTTTTGAATGCAGTTACCAATGCTTCATGACTATTTTCAGCTAGTTACACACGTGGACAAAATTGTTGGTACCCCTCAGTTAAAGAAGGAAAAACCCACAATTCTCACTGAAATCACTTGAAACTCACAAAAGTAACAATAAATAAAAATTTATTGAAAATTAAATAATCAAAAACAGCCATTACTTTTGAATTGTTGATTAACATAATTATTTAAAAAAACAAACTAATGAAACAGGCCTGGATAAAAATGATGGTACCTCTATAAAAGATTGAAAACTATTTGACCAGAGTGACATGATTAACTCAGGTGTGTCATTTAATTGACATCACAGGTGTTTCCAAACTCATAATCAGTCAGTCTGCCTATTTAAAGGGAGACAAGTAGTCACCCTGCTGTTTGGTGAAAAGGTGTGTACCACACTGAACATGGACAACAGAAAGCGAAGGAGAGAATTGTCCCAGGACATCCGAAAAAAAATTATAGACAAACATCTTAAAGGTAAAGGTTATAAGGCCATCTCTAAACAGCTTGAAGTTCCTGTGACAACAGTGGCTCATATTATTCAGAAGTTCAAGACCCACGGGACAGTAGCCAACCTCCCTGGACGTGGCCGCAAGAGGAAAATTGATGACAAATTGAAGAGACGGGTGGTTCGAATTGTATCCAAAGAGCCCAGAGCAACCTCCAAAGAAATTAAAGGTGAACTCCAAGGCCAAGGTACATCAGTGTCAGATCGCACCATTCGTCGTTGTTTGAGCCAAAGTGGACTTCATGGGAGACGACCAAGGAGGACACCACTGCTGAAAAAAACTCATAAAAAAGCGAGACTGGAATTTGCAAAAATGCATGTTGACAAGCCACAAAGCTTCTGGGAGAATGTCCTTTGGACAGATGAGACCAAACTGGAGCTTTTTGGTAAGGCACATCAACTCTATGTTCATAGACTCAAAAACCAAGCATACGAAGAAAAGAACACTGTCCCTACGGTGAAACATGGAGGAGGCTCAGTAATGTTTTGGGGCTGCTTTGCTGCATCTGGCACAGGGTGTCTTGAAAGTGTGCAAGGTACGATGAAATCTGAAGACTATCAAGGCATTCTGGAGAGAAATGCGCTGCCAAGTGTCAGAAAGCTTGGTCTCAGTCGCAGGTCATGGGTCTTCCAACAGGACAACGATCCAAAACACACAGCCAAAAACACCCAAGAATGGCTGAGAGAAAAGCGTTGGACTATTCTAAAGTGGCCTTCTATGAGCCCAGATCTGAATCCCATTGAACATATGTGGAAGGAGCTGAAACATGCCATTTGGAGAAGACACCCATCAAACCTGAGACAACTGGAGCTGTTTGCTCATGAGGAGTGGGCCAAAATACCTGTTGACAGCTGCAGAACGCTCATTGACAAATACAGAAATCGTTTAATTGCAGTGATTGCCTCAAAAGGTTGTGCAACAAAATATTAAGTTATGGGTACCATCATTTTTGTCCAGCCCTATTTCATTAGTTTGTTTTTTTTAAATAATTATGTTAATCAACAATTCAAAAGTAATGGCTGATTTTGATTATTTAATTTTCAATAAATTTTTATTTATTGTTACTTTTGTGAGTTTCAAGTGATTTCAGTGAGAATTGTGGGTTTTTCCTTCTTTAACTGAGGGGTACCAACAATTTTGTCCACGTGTGTATTTATCCATTGGTTTCAGCTAAGCACTGCCTATAATTTTAGCTGGTTATCCATTGTTTTCAACTAATTATTATACTAATTACTCACTACTTTTAGATAACTATGCAGTCTATAATTTTAGCTGTTTTTACATTACTTCAATCCAACTACTAAAGTATGGATTTATTACTTTTGGCTAACTAATTCAAGTGTTTAATATTTTCCTGTAGTTAGCTATTTCTACGAAATCCATTATTTTTTTTAGCTAACCTGCCTTTACTCATTTCCTAGCTAGTTTTCTTGCACTCTTCTTACAACTCCATTTATTTGAGGATGTGTTTTTAATAAAATTTTAAGAAAAATGTAATTAGTTTTGCAAATTTCAAATTAGCTTAAAAATTTTCCACATACTTTATAACAACTGCAAAAGTACAGTGGGTATAAGATGAGATAAATTGAGTATATTTCTGAATTTCAACCTTTAAATCGGCTGATTCACTTTACTTATTAGATTCTAGCAACATTTGATTTTGAACTCATGCTAGCCAGCATTTGGGTTTAGCAACTCTCCAGTCCTTGCTCTCCAGGCACACCCTGTCATCCTAGTGTTGTTAATGTGATCTGGCATTGCTCTCCCTCATTGCTTCCCTTTAGGGGTTCAAGAGTCTCATTGTGTTTGAGAGAAAATGATAAAATGTGCATTTTCACTAACACTACACCACAAAAGCAGATGATTAAATAAGACATATTGTGCAGGGATGGAAACCCTTATAATTGTTTTTCCTCACTATTTTTCCAATCACACTTATTCACTAAGAAGACACAATTGACCAACAAACCTTTTACAAGCAGAAAAACTACATGTACCTGGAGACATCAAAGTCAGTTCAAAGTGAAAACCAACCTTCTCTTCAGCTTTAAAACAAACCTTAACCATTCACATGGAAGCTAAATTTAGCCCATCTAGAGAGGTTATCAAACCCATTGTATAGAAGCACATACCAATAAACAGTGTTGTATTTTCAAAAAGGTGAGAAACCCAGCAGTTTGCCCATAACTGCTCAGCATGTGAACCATGACTGAATCCTAATCTTGAAAGGGTTAAATCAACAGCACTAGGAGTCAAAAAAGGATTGTCAAATCCCATCACGTCTACAGATTGATGTCTCAAATTAAACATAGCAGCGTGATCTCTTGTAGAGGAGAAGGTGTGGCAGCAGGCCTGAGGCTCATCTGACTTCAGTGGGCTTCCTTCTTCTTTTCTCCCCCATTCCTTTGTCTGTCACCACTGTCGTCTTGCCCCCCTGCTCTTCTCTACCTTCCAACCCCAGCATCCCGCTCTAGCGACTTTGCCCCACCCCAGCCCTAATCCGACCTCACTTTCCTCCCTGTCTGTGTCTCACCCCCAACACCGATCTGGGTCACCCATCACGCCTCCATGGAGCGCCGCTCACATCGGAATGTCACCATCCATTTATGAGGGAGGATGGAATCTCTGGCAGCCTGTCTCAGTAGGCCAACCTGGCCTTAATCCTCTGTGTGAGCGGCCGAGTGTGTGTGTCTGATTGTGTGTGTTGGTTTTTGCATGTGAGTGTGTGTCCAGACCATTTAATTTTATCATGATTTTCTACATTCCAGTCACTCATTGCAAGATCAGCACCACAAATTTATCTCTGAACACTTTGTTGTGTTTTGCTAACATGAACTAATATCTCAATAAAATTAACAATTTTCGCCTTTTTCTGGTTGTCTTAATGACATTCTATTAATGAAAAATGATAAGCTTTTGTTTCCTCCTTTGTACATTTGACAAGCAGTTGTAGGCTGTGGATTAGCATTTTGAGCATGTGGCTTATATTTCAGAATATCTCTGCAACTGTGAGCACATGGTGAGCGAAGGAACAGCAATCCAATAAAAAAACATTGCAAATTTACTTCTTCATGCCTGACATCTACCAAATTACTCGCAAGTTTACATAGAAATTATCGCAAATTATTCCAAATAAGACAATAGCTGATTTTACATGCATGTATCTTACAGGATATGATTTTAGGATGTGTGAAGAATAACTGGCAAAAAGAAAGCATTTTAGTGAAATTGTCATAAAACCGACAAAGGAAAGAGACCAAAATTTCTGGTTCATCTTCTCACATGTGAATATGTTTCTGGTTTCTTTTCTTTCTTTTATAACAGGAACATAAATATCTCTGCTGGTCAGATGTGAGGGCGTCAACTTGTCGATATATTCAGAAAATAATGTGCAGATTTATCAGTAATTAAAACAATAATGGCTAAAGCATCCCAAACTTGACGATTTTGGTGCTTCTTCTTTGGTAAATACTTGGCTCCAACTGCTCGATTGTGCACATTATGTCACCTTGACATGTGTGCGATTCAAAAACACTGGAAAAAAATTGTCATATAGTCACTATAGAAATATTACATACAGATCAAAGTTCACAACTGTAGGTAAATTGTCTGTTTGGTAGAAGGTAATATGTTTCTAAAGTTGCATAAAAACGCAAGCTTTTTTAAGGACTGCTTCGTTTAGAATAGAACTAATGTTAAAAGCCTTGCAAAAACACAGTAATTGTGTGGTGCATTGCGGTGAATTATGGCTATTTGTCACTCTACACAGGATCTGAGGGGGATAGTAGGGCAGTGAAGGTTGCTGTGACCTGTAATCAACCCAGAATCCAGTGGCTTCCTCTTCCACAGCAGCAGCAGAAGCAGCACAGAGGATTGTGTTTCGCTGATTTAGCAAGACGTGTGGGATTGAAGCATAATGAGCGCTGCCAGTGAAGTGTGAATGAACTGAGTAAATGACGAACACCAGCATGACGAGCAAAGCATGCACACACAAGCACACACCCATGTACAAGAAGCAGGGGACTGACTGCACTACTTACAGATTAAGCGCCGTAATAACAGCAGTATAGGAGCACTGAGATTTTTAGTTTACACCTGATGAAAGTCATACAAAAGTCCTACACAAATAACAATCAGTAATTTTGCCAATTTGCATGTTCATTTTCACCACATCAATCCGGCACAAAAGCACGTCATTTGGCCTCTTTGTGTCAATTAACTCTCTTGATCTCCAAAATCTGCCAGTGAGTTTGAAAACCGTTTTGTTTTTAACAAAAAGGAAAAAAATAAAATCACTAAAATGACATCATTTAATGAAGCCTGAAACTGTACAAACTGGTCAAATATTCAACTTTTTAACGATACCTGAACCACTTGTGTGTGATGTGGTGTTCCGTTGAAAAATGTAACTAAACTGAAACTTAAAATTGTGAGATTTCATCCAAATAACAGTATTCTCAGCATTTAATTTTAACAATGGCAAAAATAAGTCTTTTGACACCAAAAGTCTGCGCTATTCTTTACGATTGTGAAACTATAGTGACCTGAGTGTGACCAGGAGACACAAATGCGTAGCGTTTTCAGTGGAACTAGGCTGAACTGCAGGCAGTGTTTGCACTGGGCAGTCAGGAGACAAGTATGGAAACAGGTTAAGTCAAAAAGATACTAAAATATCTACAGTATGTACAAGTCTTTTTTTGTCTGTGACCACTTCAAAATGTGTGGTCCATGTTGGCTCCAGGTTGTTTTAATTTCTGTGAAATAGCCAATATCAGAAAGACATTAGACATTTTTCTTCTTTTTGTTTATCATTTATGGCATTATAATTACACTGCATAGAAGACATTTCCCAGTTCTCTCTCCCTCTGTCCACGGTTGTTTTGTTTCCATAGAGGTGCAGGATTTCATACTGCAGTAAAAACAAACCTACCATGGGTAAAAATGTGACAGGGGAAAAGAAACAAAAACCACAAATTGCTTGGGATTCAGAGGATTGACAATTACATAATGAGATCTTTATCTTTATATTATTTTTATCTAAATTAACTTAAAAAAATGTGAGCTTATGAAACAAACTTAAAATGAATGTATTTGACTGTTTCCATCATTGATTATTTTCTCCATCCATCCATTCTCTATACACCGCTTTATCCTCACTAGGGTTGCGGGGGGTGCTGGAGCCTATCCCAGCTGATTCGGGCAAAGGCAGGGGACACCCTGGACAGGTTGCCAGTCCTTCACAGGGCTACATATACAGACAAACAGTCACTCTCACATTCACACCTGCGGACAATTTAGAGTTATCAGTTAACCTCAGCATATTTTTGGACTGTGGGAGGACGCCGGAGTGCCCGGAGAAAACCCACACATGCACAGGGAGATGCAAACTCCATGCAGAAAGATCCCAGGCCCAGGCCAGGATTTGAACCGGGGATCTTCTTGCTGCAAGGCGAAACTGCTAACCACTACGTCACTGTGCAGCCTGATTATGTTCTCAGTTAATTAAAAAAAAAAACGGGCACATTTAAAAACAGTATAAGCTCATTAAAACTTTACAGAACTCAGAAATTAAGTCTTCAAATGCCTCATTTTGTTTGACCTAAAGTTCAAGCACCGTACTACATCTTTAATCTTCCATTTGAGGAGCTCCGATCTGAATAATTGCAGCATTTTCACTGCTTTTGCTTGACAAATGACTGAAACTATAACGTGACCATCTAAATAGGAGGTGGGTTATTTTGCTGTTGGTCAGCAAATTCTTTCACTTCTACTTGGCTTTGCCTTTGAGTCATCCGCCGTCCTTTCTTATTTGTTTAGCTTAATTCAGTATGCATCAACATGACTACTAAATAAAAGGTTCTGATCTTCAATCACGGCGCCCGATGTCCAATTATTGATCACAGACCAGATCTGGACTGGTACTTACTGACTGTAAGCCTGGTTAGACTCAACTATAGTGACTGGAGGTACAAATGGGGTAAAAACATAACAAGACAGCAATAAAATTGATGAGTTTTTACCACAAGAGGTCAGGGAGACATTAAATTATGTGACATCCATCAGCCAGAAATGATCGAGTTGTGAAAACTGAGCTTATAAACTGAAGTTCACCCTTCAGAACCATTTAAATCAAACCGAGCGACTGCTGTTTCTCTACATCCTAACTCACATTTACCCTCTTCATTCAGTTTCAACCACATCAGCCCCACCCCACAGTGATGTCATTGTTCCCATGGTGATATAAGACTCAGGGTTAGAGGGGTTGACGGCAGTCAGTGGAGGATATTGGCTGTAGAGAGCGGACTTTGACTATGGTATGGATTCAGAAATAGGTCACCAGATCCTGCAGGCTCAGCCCCAAGGGTGCTTCCTAACTGCACTGACACAAATGGGAGCCGAGCCATTTAAATCCATCAATATACCAATAGCTGGTTGCTGGTCGGGCTCTTCATAATGTTTTGGGCTTTAATGCTGGTGGTGCTGATGGGGGTGGTGTGTATTATTCATTTTTGAAGGCAGAGGTGTTGGTATTTCACTTATCTTGGAATATCGCTGTCAAGAAATGCAACAAACAGCAGGATTCAAAAGGAGAAAATGTCAAGAATTTAACAATCTAATGCTTTGTAACAATATGAAAATAGTTGAGTCAACCATTTTGTTATACTGTACAAGATCATTATTATATTAAAGTTTTATTTTATGGCAACTTAATCCTCTGAACCATGAAACACTCCAAATTTTCTGATGGTCCTACTAGCAGTCACAAAACAAAAATTCTGTAAGTTTTCATCTGAACTGGGCTGAACTGCAGGCTTTGTTAACGCAGACCAGATAGGAGACACATAAGGAAACAAATTAAAAACGTAAGAAATAAAACATCTATAGTGTGTAGAGTGACATGTTTTTTTCCTCTTGAGTATTGCTAACACGTGCTGTCACTGGACATGCTGTAAATGTCAATTTCAGTTTTATTCAATTAATGTAAAAAAATAAAAATAAAATACAATCAAGAAATTATCTTTTGAAAATGTGACGAGCAAAAACACCCAGAAAATGTCTGGGGTTCAAGGGAAATATTTAATCACAACTTCTCATTATATGAGAGCAGTTTTTTTCTAATTAGTGATTTTTACAGTGTTTTACAAAATCTGGCTTGAACAAACTGTCTGTATTGGTACAATTATTTTCTTCATTTATGATGCAAAAGTAATTAATGTGGAGAATGAAATCTTTCCTAAAATATATATTTTACAAATGTATGCATTTTTAAATAAATAGCAATAGTTTTTGTTTTAAGAAAATATATATATGACAATTTTAGAGAATGTCACTGATGTGTGATTATGGTGCATTGTTTGTAAACTTCTAAAGATCCATTGTACAATTACAAAAAAGACAAGCCATTTAACTTCCACAATAATTACATATTCAGATTCTCTCCACTGTTAAATAACTCTGTGAGAGCTGTCAGTAAATTGCAAACAGGAAATGCTAATCGATAAAACTGCAACTGTGAATGAAAGGGATTACACAGAGCAAGTTAACATGACTGAATCAGTCAGAGGATTCACATTTTGTACTTGTGCGATGAATACTGTTTACACACTCAACAACTGGCTACCAGGATAAAAAAGTAGGACAACTGTGACATTTTCACACAGCAGTGAGTTCTCCGCTGTGTTTCCCAGAACTTCTCGTCTGTCAGCCCGAGTTGACTCTTCAGCAGTCAACCCCTCCCTCCCCAGCCATCTTGCCTTTTCATGCGCCCTTCGTGGCTGAGGGGATTATGATGCTGACAACTTACTGTCTTAGAGCTCATGCCCTGCATGCTCACATACACCTACACACAATCTGCACAATAACCCAAAACAATCCAGAATTCTCTCGCTGGGAGTGAACATATTGTTAGCATGAGCTACATATAGAAAGACGCGCAAACAAAACACATTTTTGAAGCAGCATTTACCATCAAATCCATCCATGCCATGTAAGTCAAATATATTTAAAGAGGCTAAAGCCAAAACATGACATTTTTACTTGATGACTGCTTTTTTTGGCGATCAAAAATATCTCGCATGACATCAACCCCAAACAATTGCTTCTCTTCTCCCATCCACATGTAGCAGAGCATAATTCGCTTTTCTCTGTGAACGGCCAAGCTAATCATCTGGCTGAGTGCAGCCACTTACATCTGACTCCAGGGGCCCCATGAGTCATGGGAAAAGTGAGTGTGAAATGTCATGAGTAGAAGTAGTATACCATCTGGCAGCAGGCCAGACTTCTATGTTGTTGCTTTCAGTTTAAAAGCTGGAATGAAGCTAAAAAGTCCCTTTATGTTTTGTGGCTTAATTCAGAATTTACAGGAGCATGGTTGTCACAATCCTTAGGTTATTTACTCCGTTAGCCTAGCACATTTCACTGCACATACTGTATGAGCTAGTGACAAATACAAACTCTTGAATCACTGGATGAATTTTCTGCATATTTTGTACAGAAACGCTTCATTTGTTCATTACTTTGGTTTATATCTTAAAAACTAATAACATTCCCATCAGCGCCAGGCAGCATGTTAGCATGCTTAACTACAAAACCAGGGAGGAAAAAACATTCAAGAATACTTCTGCTTACTAAGTACTTTCACCATAAATTGCTGATATTCTTTTAGTTTGTTACTGGACTATTATGTACTGATAAACTTCAGCTTTTCATTGTTAACCTTTTGAGCTGAATAATACGTTCAAGGCAATTTCATTCCCTTTACTTTTAAGCTCTTAATTTGGTCATATTGAGTGCAAGTCATACATACTGTATTTTATTTCTTTCAGAACAGTCTCAGCAATGCAGACAATCCATAATTTAATGTAATCATTTTTGCAGGTTTTTCAGATGAGCGTTTGTATGTGCGTTTTTGCATTTCGTAAAATACAACTGTATTGTGAAATTGTTATGCATCTCCCTGTAAAATGCTGGCAGTAGACATACTGTATTTTTATAACTGTGTTGAGTAGATTGTCCAAAATCTGGCGATATCACAGCCATGATGGTGAGACACTGTATGACTGATAATTAAAAATTAGATGCTTAGGGTGTAACAGAAGTAAATGCGTTCATGTATAGGAGCCTATACTTGACAGGAGAGCCAAGCCAGCATTTGTCATCATTGAGAGCCTTTATCTGTATTTTACAGGGTAACAGTTGATAATCAGTTAAAATTGGACAATATAGACCCTCCAGAAAAACGTGATTATGCGATCGCATGAATTCCCGCAAAAATGCCGCTGATTATGCGGGGGTCAATTATTTCCCAAGAGGCCGCATAATCTCTGCAAAACAGCGCATAATTCCCGCAAGAATCTCACATTTCCATGAAAAAAAAGAAAAATATGCGGGTCCCGCTTGATTTCACAATTTCCGCATAAAATGAGAAAACTATAACCAATACTAGAAAAGCACTCGGAGAGCGCAGACCTCCGCCAGGCCATCTGTTTGTCTGAGTCCTTCAAAAAAGTCCTGGATACAGACGGTGATCCGGATCACCTCCAAAGTCTAATCGATTGTTACTTTTGCTCTTCCGGACATTCTGTAAAAATTTGGTGAAAATCCGTCCATGACATTTTGAGTTATGCCGTTAAAAGACAAACAGACAAACAAACTCCGATGATTACATAACCTCCTGGCGGAGGTAATAAATGGAGTTGTGAGTGAGTTTTTATGTGACACTGGGCCTGACGTCATCAGTTCGCACATTCACACACACATACCACACACACACACACACACACACACACACACTAGAAGCACGAGCTGATGCGGAGCGCGGCCCAGTGTTGCCAACTTAGCGACTTTCCAAAGCGTCCTAGCGACTTTTTTTGTCAAAAGCGACTAGCCACAAATCTAGCGACTTTTTCTGCCAGTTTGGAGACTGACAGGAAAACTCGGATCATTCTGCAGTTACTGTTTTCAACGAGCATCAGATGCTGCTGGACGCTTCTTCCCCTCCCAAAGCACAGGCTGTCAGTCCAATAACCCCGCAGCAGTCCCAGTGTCTGATTAGAAGTCACATCCCTCCGCGGCCAAACGGCAGGTGAATCGCGCATATTTTTGCATATTTCACAACTATTCGCATACTTTGCAACTTTCCGCAATTTCCACGCATAAAATGGCATAAAACCCCCGCATATTTATTCGCATAATCAAGGATTTTAGCCCGCATAATCAAGGATTTTTGCCCGCGTTTTTCTGGAGGGTCTCATAATACAACAAATGCCATACTCCATCAATGTCCTCTGGGTTGACGTCTTCAAACTTACATCTCACTTAATGTGACAAACTGAAAAGCACTTTCTGCCCTCTGCCAGCTGGTGGCAAATTTACCAATTTAAGATCACAATGTGGCTTTTTTCCCCACTTTTGTTCCCCCCAGGTTCTGCATTAAACTAAGATAGGTAACATGGGAAGCATTACACTTGGTCAACATCAGCATCTCAGCATGCTGACATCAACATTTAGCTCAAAGCACCGCTATGTTTCAGTGCATCCTCACAGTGCTGCGAGCAGGGCTACACTCTTAGTGTTGGTTTCCAGTGTGGTGTGTCAGCTTACCTTAGTTAAAGAGCTGTCTTCGCTGATCAATGGAACTGACAAGTGGGTAGTCTGCTCAGAACTGCGAGAAAAAAAGAAGGAAGAGAGAAAATGGATGTTAGGACATCATTCAATTAAGTGAGCACACATACTGTACACTTCTCTCTAAAAAGATAACATGTCACTGGGTCACAGACGAGCCTAACTGCATCAAATTTACCAACATCTGTATGGCGAAATATGCCTTTCTAGTCCTGAATCAAAGTAGGGTTTTCTTTCTTACATGACAGTTTTCATTCTGACCTTCTGTTCAATACCACCATGCATGAGGTGTGCATACATACAGCAGCTTAGCTCTGTCACCTGGAATCTGCCAGTAACATTAATCCAAACCTCAGCGTGGTCGTCTCTCTCTTTTAAGCTGCCGCTGATGTGCTGTGTGCAGCAACAAAGCCAAGGTCAATCTAATCTATTCACAGTGTGCGTGCAACATGTTAATATATTTTTGTTGACTCGCTGCATTTTATTTCTTAGGAAGATTGTGCCATGTGTGTTTTTGTTACTTCAACTGCACAGGCATGTTTTACATCAAAATTAATATTCTCTAAAATTGTGCTGTTCAATTTCCTGCAAAACTTGAAGATTTAATGTCTCATCTCTTGTAATCTTATATCAGATTTTATTACCTACAGTAAGTTAAGATGGCATCATAACATACACAAGTGTTGGAAATGTCACTTTAAAAGGCTCAGTCTTTGAATGATCTGTTTATCCATTTGAACTCAGAGAAGCTGTGTGTTATGGTGTCGATGCAAACTTGCAGACAGTTGGACGGGATTTTAATGCAAGTCTGCAGTAAATATGTAGCTGGATTAGCAGCCGTTAGCATAGCTTAGCATGAAGATTAGAAAGAGGAGGGAAAAGGAAAAAAAACATTTGTAAATCAGTTGCATCATTTACAACAGGAAATTCCCATTTGATGAAACAAAACAAGATGTGTTATTTAAATTTGGAGGTGGAGGCAATTTGGGCAAGAAAGTGCCTTTTTTTCCCCAGTCATTTTGCAAAGCTAAATTAACCATAAGGCACTGGAATTTATCTAGCCATCTAACTCTTGGCAAGAAAGCAAAAGTAAGTTTTTATGGCTCCAAACCAAAAAAAACCTGAGAAATTTGGGGTAGAAAACAGACCAGCATTCAAGTTAATGAATGGGACTGCAGACACACAAAACAAGAGAAACAGAGGTTGGAAGGACAGTTTCCAAGGCAACTGCAGGGACGATAATAACCAAAAAGATATCAAAATGATTATTCTTGAACAAACAAGTGATCACAAGCGGTAGTGTTTTCCAGACAGATTCCACTCATGAGCTGTTTTTAAGATTTGTCAAATTCTTGGATTAGTAGTTGCGGCAGAGCCAGGGGATGACTTAGAGCTTAAGCCAGCCATGAAGAAAGACAGATTTGCACGTTTACTCGGCTTTGGGACTGTAAGGAGGTAGACAACAGAGCATCCAGTTAACATTAAAACAGTGTGAAAGGACCGCTGGGGGGTTCTGGCGCCAGAGCAGGCATTTGGACAGAAACAGAGCGAGATAGAGGATAGACTGGAGAGACACAAAGACAGCAGAGGAGAAATTCCCCAAACAGGAAATAGGTTGATTTATTAGAGAAGAGAGAAAGACAGGCCGAGAGGGAAGAAGTGAGGGAAACAGAACTCACACAGGCGGAAAGACAAATATATCCAGGCTTCTGTTAAAGGACAATTCTGGTTTAATGTGGCTATGTACTTCTTTAAATCAATCACAATTGTACCGGGCAGGGGAAATAATACCCACAGTCAACATCTGGTGAGTCAGACTATATAAATGAAGACATTATTTGTGAGCTTTATTGCATCAGAAATGTGAGAAATAAATAGTTTGTACTTATCATATTTCAGAGCCTTCGTTAATAATAAAACATGAGTGATTGTTTTATTTCCCTGTGCATTTGTGAATGTTTTGCCTTATTTGTCGTCCGTCTGCACAAAAATTAAGTGAGTTGACATCATGAATGAAAATAAAAGTGCAGAGAGAAACTAAGATCACAAAGGAAGTAATGTCTCATTTGAGGGAGAGCTGGTTAGAAGGGAAGTTTATCCAGAAAAAGAACAGCAAGAGCGAGTCTGGCCCAAAAATATCAGGAGCGTGACAGGAATAGAAGCATAGAACTGAAAGCCACATGTTTTCAGCAGTAACAGTAAATGACCCTTCTCTTACACAGCAGCTGGTCTGTTGCGAAACTCAATACAATTCACCATTCATTCTTCTCAAATGTGCATCCATTTTTTAATTTGCTTGATGATGACTCATGACAAATTCACTAATAAGTGGAACTTGTGATCTCTGTCGGTGAACAAATTGCTGCATGTTAAGTGTAACTGAGGGAAAAATGTGTTCCTCAGAGTGTTTTTGGTCTTTCCGAATGCTCTTTTTATCTCTGCAAAGCACTAGAAAGTACAACCGCTCACTGTTTTCAGCCTGAAGTATCTGAAGCCCGTCATATCTTTTGTGCAATCTCATTAATTGGAGTTTTTACAGGATGTAACACTGATAATTTGACATCTCCACTACCAGCAGTACATGTAATTGGTTGGTTTAATGGAGGGCACAAACTGTGAGGACATGACTGCACGGTTGAACAAACAAGCAATTTCTCTCGAGTCTCTGGAAAGGTGGAACAGTTGACAAGCTACTTTTTTAGGTCCGATTTGGCCTGCATGTTCCTCCCAGGAACAGGGAAGCCAAATGGGTCATACAGAAGGCAAAGAGGGAGAGATGCAGGAAGGAGGGACGGGAAGGAGGTCAGAGTTTGACCTAATCCACAGATTTGTCTTCATCAGGGACGAGGCAAACAGGAAATGAATCCTAATCTCAGTGCTTTGCTAACAGGCCTGACAAAACAAGTTAGTTTTCTGAAATGAGCCAGAGGACACAAAAGAAAAATGGCATAAACATTTTTCAAGAATGATCTCCTTTGGTTTTATTGAGTGGCACTCTGCATTTCTGTCTATTTGCAAATTCTGGCAAATGATACGTCTCATTGCACGACTTCAATTGTCGAGCGCAGAAAACAAAAAACACTCCAGAGGACACTGCATCCAACATTACATATGCAAGAAAGGGTCAACGCAGACATTTCCTCATAGGCGATGAACTGATTTAAGCACTTTCACAATCTCTCTTTGACACCATAACCAATGATTTACAAACATAACAGCCCTTCTCTAAAAAAAGCAATTCAAATTCCAATGATACAAAAGTGTGGAGTGTTTTTCCATTTCCATTAACTGCAACAAGGATGCTTCCCGTATCTTAACCTAAGTGTGTCAGCTGTCTGAACTTAACCATATAGTTTATTTTCTCTAACAGAGACTTTGCTCCATCTTAATAATACCCTACTGAGGTGCTTTGTGTCAATACTGAATGCAAGCATTTTTTAAAAGTCTGTTTTCCAGATATTGACGAAACCTGAAAAAAACTCATCTCTGTGTGTCAAAAGAACATACGATTTTTTTTCCTCAAGAAAACTACGTTTTCCAGTCTTAAAATGACTTAAACACAACTACACCATTGCTTCCTAGAATGTGCAGGTCAATGAAGTTCGTTGCCTCTCTCTTCACTCACCCATCTGACAATCGCTGCAGCTTTTTTGGCCCTCCTGACCCACAAGCCTCGGTGCAGCAAGATATACAAATTTATCCCAACACGTTCGAACCAGAAACTGATTCTGAAGAAGAGTAATGATACGTAAAGTCTCATCATGCAAGTTGACAGGATGTATTCATTGGGTTTGTTCAGCCATGACTGGTTATTTCATTTATGATGGAAATTGTAGCATATATAAATAAAAAACACATACGTATGTTCTGAAATCTACTGATTTTTACAGAAAAAAATGTGAAACTGAATAAAATTAAACTAGAAATTGAAACAGAATTTATCCAAAAACAGTTAGTCTCATTCACCATAAGGAGTAATTTGGAGTTTAATATACAGGGGATCCTCAACTTACGACGGAGTTCCGATCCTACGAGCGTTTTATATCTAATTTCACTTCCATGGAGATGGCTTTCCTTTTCTTCAAATTGCTGCCATCAGAAGAGTCTGACTTATGCTTGGGAGCCATAATGAAGAGGCAAAAAGTCAGCGAATGTAGCATAATCCAAGGTGGCGTACAACCGGCGAATGTAAACAAACCCGTTTTATAGCGCCACTTGATGACATACTGGCTTGCTCCGCTCGCCGCGTGCGACGTATTCGTCCGCTCTGCTTGCCAATTACTTCCACATAACCACTTCTGACGTGACACCATATGTCATAAACCAAGGATCCGCCCGTAACTAGTTCTGATGAAGCAACAAAACGCCATAGGTAGAGGACATCGTAAACCGAGGACGCCCTGCACTTCCCAAAAACCAGACCACACATACACAGAAGGAGCTGGGGGGTTAAAATGTGAACCTGGATCAGCCGATGACTCACTACATGTCCTGACAGAGTTTAAGAGGGACAATATAAAGTATGCGATTAAGAGCGCAGGCAAACGGTGAGTATTCATTAGCAACATAGGTGTATTTTATTTGTATGAAACATGATTGATCCAGCCCTAATATTTTTTAAAAAATTTTTAGCCAAAACTAACCTCCTACAGCAAATACTGTGTCCCACTGTTTTTGAAATCACTGAGAGGCCACTTTTGTTCTTAAGGCAATACTTCAGACCCCACTGATTAACAACCCACACAAAGAAATAAAAATCAACCGTGCATGAAAAGAAATCCAATTCTAGAGATTGGCGAGACTGCTGAAGCTGCAGTGCTTTGCTCAGACTGAGTTTGTGGTTCGTTTTGGTTCAACCTGGGGGTCCAGCCAACAAATTTGAGAGAGTCTCTCCTTTGAGGTCTCTCCTTCCTCCCTTTGAGCTTGGCCATCACCCCCACTTCCTCATCTATAATTCACACAGACAGCCTCCCTCTTGCCACACAAACACATGCATGCACATTCCCTCAGGCCAGCACACGCCTTCACACTACAGACACACAAACACATGCATGTTTAATACATCAAAGCCAAGTTCAAGGTGAGGGGTATGCAAGGGTGTGTTGCTCACATGAAAGATACTGCATAGAGGATGATTTAAAGAGCATTTATCTACATTCTTTTTGCAAATTTTTGCAAATTTTTAAACATTTTTGTTCATTAATATTTACTAATTAATGAAGAAACTGATCTTCTTTGAAAACTGAGAATTATTCTTCTTTCCTAAATTTCTGCATCAGTTGCGTGTTCATATCCATTTCAGATGTGGCGTTAAGTGCTTATGGCTTCTCATTATCTTCTCGTCACCGCCTTCGCTCATCGTGAGCCAGTGAGTAATTGCCTCTGTGATTCATTTCGCCTTTTCTAATCATGATTCTGCTTGCAGTCCTGAACTCCTTTATTCTGCAGGGGACTCTGTATAGTCAGTGCAATCTTACAGGTGTAAAGGAAGACAGAAAGGGAGACTCTTTTATAAACCTCTACACCCTGTACAGGGTACAGAGGGGACTGCTGGGCTAACGAGTCAAACTCTGCTGGGAATGAGGCTCATTAGTTAATCTCAGCATCACTGACTGCACAAATATGATTTCAAAGCCTTTATTTATAGTTGAAATAGGGAAGAAACATGAAGCCATTGTTGCATATGTAAGTTATGAGCAGTTGTGGTGGGAGGAAGGGTCTTGATCAAGACTCTGGTGCAGCACTTGTTTGACTGTGATTTTGGAGTAATGGTGCAGTTGAAATTGGGAGTCATGCAGCGTGTTTGAAACCAAAAGCACTTTCTTTTTTCCAGTGGCATCACAAACAATGAGACACTGGCAATTATTTATTGTGTGGGTCAGTAAATTCCAAACAGATGCCACATCACTTTATAAGACATTTCCTTGAAGCAACAAAACAACACAGTTTAGCACTAATTAGCCCTGTGAAGCCTTTAGTTTCTTGTAGGTCAGCTAAAAGGTAAAATTTCTGTCTCATAGCATCTAAAGATAACAGGGCATTTCAAATTGCTATTTTAATGAAATCCGTAGAATGTTTTTGTCACTTTTAACACTAAGATAATGCATTATATGAATAGATTGCCCTCATTATCACAATTTGACTGCAAATTAGCAAATGTAAGTCTTAAAAGGCCATAAAGAAGCTACTTCATTGTCATTCTCATGCCATTTGTGTCTCTATGAACCTAAAAAAATGTGGAAGCCTGAACAAATTCTGTGGTATGTATGCTTGGTGAGCAAATTTAATTGGAAAGACAGATTGTGACATCAGCTTGAGACGCGGATTCAAGTTTATTTAATACTTCCATTCAAGGGCGTCAGTTTGTTTTTAAAAGTGGGGGGGACGGAGACCACAGCACTTTGAGAAAATGTCGAAGAACGGCGGCAAAATGCCACAAGCTGGACTTGAACTCACAACCACCGGACCAAAGGCGGAGGCTTAAGCTGTTGAGCTATCCGTACATGCGGATAGAGGGGTCTGTGGGCCGCTATAGTACTAATTCTCCCGGGCCGAAATTTTGCCCCTGCATGCCTCTGGTCGGAGCTTCCACTTGGCACAGGCGCAAATTTAGCATCTGCACGTTTTTTTTAGTTTTTTTTTAACCTCACGAAGGTGTGCTGCGCGTCTGTGCAACTCTCGGCCGAGTGCGAATGGTGCGTTCAGGAGCGTCGGAATTTTCTATACTACTGAAAATAACTGGGTTTACAACGGCTTACATGTGAAGAATTTGAATGTGTTGGAGACAAAAATGACCCCTGACAAAAAGTGGGGGGGACACATCCCCACCGTCCCCCCCTAAACTGACGCCTATGCTTCCATTAGTCCGACCCCTGGGTCAGGAGCTGCTACTCTTAAAAAAAAAAAAAAAAAAAAAAAGCAATATCCTGTTTATGACAGAAAGAAATGGGAAATGTGGTTTTGATTTAGAGACTCACTAGTGGATGTGAACAAAAACGTAGCAACTGAGTCACGTAGACGCATGTTTACAGGAATTATACCAATATGTTTAATTTTTTGTAATTATACTCTGATGAACTGTCATTTCAAAAATCTGCTGTTGAACAATAACATGATAAGACTGATTAGGTGCCTTTTTTTTTACTGCAGAAACTTGGTAAAGCACAACATGACAATCAAGAAACTGAAAACTAAAAAGCATACCTAACACCTCTTTATTCTATTTATGGGAATCGGCTTTATTGGCCTTTCTAGTTTTCATTGCAACAGAAGATCCACTGCGCCAAAACAGCGAAAAATAGTAGTGACTGGAACAACTCCAGCTGTATGATACAAAATAGAAAATAAATATTTCTATTTATGTGTAACAAGATGGTTGCTGTGTTAGTGTTGTTAGTTTCCCATTAAAAAGGAGTAAATTCTTGCCACTGTCGCCTTAGGGCTTACTCTTTGGGTTCAGACATGTGGGTTCTGTAAAACGTCTTGAGAGAATTTGAACTATAATTGGCGCTATATAAATAAAACTGAATTGAACTGAAGCTTTGGCCTCACATAGTCAGACCATTTTCTAGTGCTGACAGTGCGATGTGGAATGGTCTGGCTACAGCTCATTATTTTGCTATTGTAAGAGAAAGAAAGCTCTGGTATGTTTGTCTTTCTTCAAAAATCATAATTGTCTTTGGCGGCGATAAGAACAGAATGCAGTGATGTGTGTAGTCAAAATAGTGATAGTTGAATTGGTTTGGTGGTGGATTTGCACTTTCACTAATTATTAATAACATATCTGAAAGTTGAAATTTGTAGCATGCAGACTGCTGCTTGGAGGATGTTGTGTTGTTTCCCATAGTGAAGGGGATTTTGAAACTGCTAACACAGATAGCGGAAGGAGAGGAGAAAGCAAGCATCTACTACATCCCTTGAATCAGACAGTGTAAGTCTATTAGAGCTGAAACAACTAATCGATTTAATTGATTAAAATCGATTATTAAAATAGTTGTCAACTATTTTGGTCATCGATTAGTTGGTTAATTATTCTATTTTTACAGTAAGCAGAATGTTTCGCGCATATTTTAAGCCAGCCTGTAATTGCGGTGACCAGGTGTGGCAGTCATGAGCCAGTGTAGGTTTTACGCAACCAGAACTGCAGGAGAAGAAGCAAACAACCAATAGGTTGCCTTGCTTTAGGTCACGTGATGTTCACTCAATGTCATAGACTCACGTTCAGCAGCTCTGTACCCACTGGGAAAGTCCAACAGAAGGTCCTCACATACTTCCGTGAGAAGCCAGTTTCCAAGGGAGAAAATCCGTTACAGGGCTGCACAGTGCCGTAGTGGTTAGCACTTTCGCCTCGCAGCAAAAAGATCCCCGGTTCACGTCCTGGCCTGGGCCTGGGATCCTTCTAAATGGAGTTTGCATGTTCTCCCTGTGCATGCGTGGGTTTTCTCAGGGCACTCCGGCTTCCTCCCACAGTCCAAAAATATGCTGAGGTTAATTGGTAACTCTAAATTGCCCGTAGGTGCGAATGCGAGAGTGATTTCCTGTCTGTACATGCAGCCCTGCGACAGACTGGCGACCTGTCCAGGGTGTCCCCTGCCTTCGCCCGAATCAGCTGGGATAGGCTCCAGCACCCCCGCGACCCTAATGAGGATAAAGCGGTGTATAGAGAATGGATGGAAAATCCGTTACAGTTGTGGAAGTCAAATGAGGTGAAATACCCCCTTTTGTCAAGGTTAGCAAAGTCCTACATCTGTATACCAAGCACTACTACACCAGCAGAGCGGCTGTTTTCTGCAGCAGGGAATATAGCCTCTAAAAAGAGAGCTGGCCGTAGCCCAGAGCATGTGGACATGCTAACATTTTTGCACTGCAATGCAAAGTTCATGATTCATTCATTAGACTAATGTTTACATTGTTTGTAAAATGCACTCGTTTTCTCTAAATATTCAGTTTTTGTTTGTTTTATAAAAAACTCTAAAAAATGTGACTTTCATTTAGGATCCTGAAATGGCACTTTATTTTAAGTATTGTTTACAGTTTCACAGCATGTTAATAAGCTATAAAACTCGTTCTCAGGTGAAATCTGTTTTTTTGGAAAAAATAAAATGCAGTTAACAGCAAAATTGCTTATAGACCTTTTTCCGAAACGTCATCATCTAACGTCACCGCCGGTCACCAGCCCTAGCAACGGGATTCCGCCATTTTAAGAGGGGTATGCTTTGCCTTGACGACCATTACTTTCCCACGTTTCCCTCCCGATTTGAACAACCAAAAGCAGATATGCCCAAAACCTGCGCTGTTTTTGGCTGTAGTTCTCAGTCATGGAGCAACAAGAACATTTCCTTTTACAGGATTCCGACTGAAAAGGGCCAGAAAAGGAGTTTATGGCTCAAAGCATTGAGGCGGATTAACAATAATGGAACCACATGGAACCCACAGTCAAAATGGTCCTATGTTTGCAGTCAGCATTTCGTCAATGGTATGTTGTGTTTCATGCAATTATTAACCCTTAACTGATTTTCTGAAATTATTAATTAATAAGCTTAACCCGTTGCGCTTCAGTGTCCCGCCCGCGGTACACTTTGAAATCTGCATAAGCAATTTGCTAAATGTCTGAAACTGCAAACACGATTATACAAACACTATACGCCGATGGAAAGCTTAGATTCTCATGAATCCGCCGATATAAACCACTTTCAGATGTGATTACCACAGCGGGTAATATAAACACATTTGTCCGACAAAAACGAATATCCATCCATCCGTTCTCTATACACGGCTTCAACATACACAGCGCGACTCACATTTCCGGATTTATTATTACACACAGATGAAAATATTCCACAAAAAACGGCCATAATCCAACCTTGGACATCCAGACGAAACAAGCCAGTAACATATTTTGTCCAAAACATGTCTTGAAGTCGGTATATAATCCACGAATAGGTCGTTTTCAAGGAAATGCACCTCGCGATGCACGTCCAATATTCCCTGTATTTCTCGTCATATTTTTATTTACAAATAGAATATTACCGATTTTTTTGTACTGAAAGTGGCTGGAATTGACTGCAGCTTATGATGTCTATAATTATCTGAAATGTTGAGGGCTAGCTACTTAACTTAGGCTAGTGCTAGCTGTGCTTCCCACAAAAAGTCAGGGGTCTTTCTACTCACACTGCTATTTATAAACCTTCTCTCCTCCCTTTCGTTCTGCTAACTACTATGCTGTAATCAGCAGCATTGTCCTCATTATTGCTAGCACCTCATACCCTTGGGCCTAGGGTGGGTAGAGCTCATTTACAGGTATCTGACTCTTAGTTTTGATAATGCACATCTAACTAATATACATACACTACTTCCACTTGAAATTAAAAGGTGTAATGGCTCACCCCGTTAGCTTAACATTAGCTTAGCATAGCGGAGCTGGTGTAGCCGTATCTTACAAGGCATTTATCATTCTGACATTGACCTGTATGCACAAAACATATAAATATAAGCATACCTCAAAGAAAACGTATGAGTCCAGGCTTTTATAAGTCTTCATCTTCTCCATTGTGTGGATGCCTGGGCTGTTGATAAGGTACTCGTAAATGGAGTGCCAATGAAGATCTGGACACGTAGTAGGGTCGTTTTCCCATGAAACCAGAGGAATTTGGTACGGACATGACTGCAAACCAACCAGTTCTATTTTTTCTTTATACCGTAGCTTGGCTTTTGGCTCAAGATTTCCGAAATAATCACCAGACGTTTTTCTCCGGGTCAAAACCGCGTGGTTTCGGCGGTCAAATCATGGTTGCTAATGACTTTGTTGCCCCCTCTTAAAATGGCGGCGTGCGTTGCTAAGGAAGGTATGGTCACGTGTCCCCGACTCTGACGTCACTGCGAAAAGGTCTATATTTTCTTTCTGTTCTCAAATTACTACCTTAAATTTAGTTCACTACTTTTGGAGCCCTTGTGATATTATTGTCATATAACTTAAAATACATGGGTGCCCAGAAAATGCTTCTCTTCAGGAAAGTTGTTTTTAAAGTATAAATGTTGCCTTGGTGAAACTTCATTTAAGATCTTGTGACGTTGGATGGTTGTATGAGTATGTATGTGTTGATGAGTCAGTGTTTTGATTGCTGCTAATTGAGACATACTAAAATCCAACTCTGGATAGGTTTTTGAAGAATTTAGGACATTGTAACATGGCTAAAAGCTCTTAAAATGTAAGTGGAATGACATAGGCCCTTTATTAATATTTTACATTGGAAAATAAAGGCAAAACTAAAATGTAAGTGCATAAACCGATTAATCGGGAAAAAATAATCGACTGATTAATTGATTATCAAAATAATCGTTAGTTGCAGCCCTAAAGTCTATATGTCAAATTTTACATTTTTGGGGGAAGTGTTTAAAAAGGAGAATACTTCAGCCTTTGCAATAATTTTGCTTGAATGCATTTGACATAAGTCGTCATGAAGGTTCATGTATCTCACATGCCTCCATAATAGAGACCCCTTCCTCTTTGGTTTTATTGGGGTTTTTTATTAATATGCATCACCGTGAGATCACTCCTTTGTAATTATTTTTTTCTATGTACGTCGTGAATATATTTGCATGTGTTTTTTGTTGTCTATATCACCCAGCTCTATAAGAAGAGTGTTACTTGAAGAAAACATGGAGAGGGCAGACAATATGGCACTTGTTGTTCAATTTGTTTAACCAATCAGCAACAAGCCCCACCCAGAAGGTCTTCAGGGATACTGGGAAGCACAAACCTTGGATTATGTAGTTTTTCTTTTCTGAAAGGTACTGCAGGAGAGGTGTGGGTCAATCTAAAACAGCCTCCTAATACCGCTTGCCCTTGAAGTAAATCCACATCTAACTTGACAAAAATCAAAAGCAAAAGACATCAGCGGAGAAGATCATAGACTCACATATGCATGCTCCACACCACAGATGCAAAAATCAAACACATTCTCTGTCAAATAACGTACAAGCTTAAACACATGCGAGCAGCATTTTCTCTTGCTGCGTGACGCAAACCAGGCAAGACCTGGTCTTGGTGCGTCTTAGGCGACAGCTGCACTTAAAAGTGGAGACAGGTGGCAAAGCGGACTGCATACATATATATATGTAGGTTTATTTCATGGCCACAGAACATTAAATGCTCATTCGTCAATCAACATGTTAGCACAGGGCGGTCTAAAATGGTGCCTGGAGGCAGTGATTTTATTACTGCGGAAAACTTTCACCCTCAAGAATGCAAGGAGGGTGTAAAATGTTTTCGAGGGGAAGTTGCAAAGTGATCGGTTTTTGCTAATCCTGGTTAGCTTTTATGGTATATTTGTGTCTGCAGAGACATCATAGGGTAGAAAGACGCAGACAATAAATAAGCCAGACACTCACAAGCGTCTTAGGTGACAAAAATACAAAACTATGACGCTATTTCATTGTAAAGTTAGTTTTTATTATACACTCCCTTGTCGTGTTTCATTTATTTTCATTTACTATCAGTTTTCAAGTTGACTTTTAGGATCCAAATTCATTTGCATGTACTCATTTTTAGCACAATAACCCTCTATGTGGACTGAGCTGAACTGCAAACACAGTACATCAGGTTTTGTGTCTTTATTATTTTTTTATCACAGCTTTTGGTATGCATGTATTACAAACACTGAAAATGGTATAAGTGTGATTTTAATGAATGCCAACGACTTCAGCACTCTACACTTGCAGCATCACAGTAAATTAATCGACGCCAATGCCAGAGTAACAGGTTCACCAATTTTGCTGCAGTACACCCTGAAATAACACGCTGTCTGGTTTGTTCAGCCGCATCTGCAGCTCACCTCATCTTAGTGTTTGACATCCAGCTTCACAGCCATCAAGTATCACTTGTCAACAGACACTTGAGGGCATTCTGTCAAAGTCGAGATACTGCAAATGTGTGTTTCTCCTACCGTTTGTCTCTACAGTACACATTCATCTCTGTTATGAAAACACTGTAGTATGAGAGGCCGATGTTGAAAAAAAATACTGCTGCAATTACTGGATGACTAAAACATCTCATTTAGCAGCTGGATAATCAACTTGCTGATTTGCATGATGAATAAAGCTTGAGTCCAGAATTGATTTTTTTCATAACATGTAAATGTAAATTATGTTAAAAGAATCTTTGCATCTGATCAAGGAAAAAGTTATGAAACACTAAAAAAAGAAAAAGGCTGAAAGTTCAAGCTCAAAAAAATATATATATACTACTCACAATAAGTTAGGGATATTGTGAGGTCCTCAGTGGATTTCATATACAAGGCGTTGGTTTCACTTCAGTGATTTTGGGGATATTGAGGCAATTGTATTATGGTGCTAGACACACCTCATTTTGTGTTTTCCACGTAATGGTCTCACTGTGTACAGTGCACCTTACATATTGGGGCCAACAGTACAAAATACAAAAAGGCAACTTTTTTTCTATGTGGCATCAATTTCAACATTCTGGGGGTATAGAAAGCTGGTATTGTCAGTAAGTCATTTCCAGTTCATTATTCAAGCAACCATGAACACACGACGTCACTTAACGGACGAGCAGCGGCACCTGGCCATAGCGCGCCTTCAGATCAGTAGCAGGCAGTCAGATGTTGCTCGTGAACTTGCTGTCTCAAAGTGTCATCAGCAGACTCTGTAGCAAGACAGAGAACTACTGGCAGTGTTGGTGACAGATCCAGGAGTGATGGACCGCAATGATGACCAGTACCTATGGACCTATGCACTCAGACACCGTTATGCAACTGCCACACAGCTGTAGGCCTTTTTATGAGAAGTGAGGGGTACTAGGTTTTCCAGACAAACCATTGGCAACCGACTCCACCGCTTTGGCTTGAATGCCAGACAACCATTGCAGGTGACTCCGCTGGCACCAAGACATCGCCGTGACTGTTTGCAGTGGTCACAAGACCATGTGACCTGGACAGTGCAGCACTGGTCTACCGTCCTGTTCACTGATGAGTGTCGGGTCACCTTGCACATAACTGATGGTCGTCAGTGCTGCTGGAGAAGGCAAGGTGACCAATACGCCGAGGTCAACATGGTCCCCAGGGTTCACTTTGGTGGAGGAGGTGCAACAGTCTGGGCAAGCATCATCAGTCAGCGCAAAACAGATTTGGTGATTGTAGATGGCTCAGTCACTGCACGTTCTTACCTCAGAGACATCATAGAACACATCATCATCCCCCTGTTCTGCCAGCACACCCCCAATGTTCTGTTCATGGATGATAATGCTGCACCACATGATGTCAGAGTAGGCACAGCTCAACTCGAAGAAGTCGGAGTGCTTCATATGGCATGGCCAGCAATGTCCCCTGACCTGAACCCCATAGAGCGCGTCTGGGACCAGCTAAAGCAGCAACTGGATGCTCATACCCCACCCCCACGTAACCTGGCAGAACTGCATGTAGCACTTGTGGAGGAGTGGAACACATTGTCTCAGAACATCATGAGGTTAGTTAGGAGCATGACACGTTGCTGTCAAGCTGTCATTGTGGCAAATGGTGGAAACACTCGCTATTGACTGTCAGTTTTGGTTATTTGGGGCTATCTTTGTTGTTGTCTTAATTGTTGGGGGAATACATATTGCACTAATGAAAATGGTGCTTCTATTCATTCATTAACAGTAACATTAAAGGGAACTATTAGTTATTTCATTAAAAATTCAGAACCAACACAAAAAGCACTCAAGAAAATAACAATATCCTAACTTATTGTAAGTAGTGTATTGTTCTGATGTGCTTCTGACTGACAGTAGAAGCTTTTGGAGGAAGTGATAAACAGTGGTCTTTTCTTACATTTGACCTCGCTGCAACACCTACATTTATCTCCATTTCATTTCAAAAGCCTTGGTTGACTAGTCAGACTGTTAGAACCAGAGGTGATGTTTGACTCCAAACAATGTCCTTCTCACCCACTGGCTTATGCCCCGCGAGCTTGGAAACAGTTGGTTACCCAGCCGCTGCAGCGTCCTTTGTGCCAAATACCGACCTCACTCTCAGGGCATGAACTTGACAGCACTGGAAGAGGGATGCTGGGAAAAGGGGAACAGGAGGAGGTGAAGGATGATTGGGGGACAGGCCTCCGCTGGTGACCCCAAAAAGGAGGACAGGGAGAGGGCACATTTGCCCCCTCGTCCTCTCCTCCTACACCACAGCATGTCATCCTAAGTTGGTTTCCAGAAAAGAGACAGCTCGCCTGAGAGCTGCCTAGCAACCATGAAGGCAGACATTAACAGGGATAGACAGGGAGATGGGTTGGAGAGGAGTGTAGGGTGGCATGTCCACTGCAGATGTGACAGATATCCTGGTGACTTCTAGCACACAGTCATAGATACAAGCGCATATACTGTTGGCGGACACAAATGAATTGGGAAGAGTAAAGAAAAGGAAGCTATACAGACAGAACAATTCTGTTACTACAACCTGCCTGGCAGTCATGCGGCTTCCTCATTTTAATATGTTATCGGATCAGGACTTATTTAGTAAGTTAATCAAACCACAAAATGAATATTTTACTGTTAGGTAATTCACATAGATTTCAAGCTTACCCAAAAAAAGGCTTGTTAGAGAGGAAAAACTCCACTCTTTACAGGGTTTTGATATTTAATAAATGTAAGTAATTATGGATCTTAGGGAAGAAAACTGTTTATAGAAGACTGAGGTCATCATACATATGAGGTCACCTTTCACTGTAGAACTAGCGGGTTGTTTTAGAGCAAGTCAAGCCTTTCTGCACGGTCTGAACTGCAGAATCTGTCCTTGTCGACTCTTTAAGAAAGTTGTCAGGGGAGGAAAAAATGTACAACTCCAAGTAGTACCTCTGAGGGTCCTTGAAAAACTGCCATGCAGGTGTGACGATAATACAAATGATAATTGGATAAACTCAGAGAGTCAACAAGTGCCCTTTTATCCACCCACCCATATCATTAAGTCGCAGGTTCTTCTCTCTAATATCAACAATAACACACCCTCCACTGTTCTGTTTTACTTGAGTTCACTGAAGTTACATCAAGTATCTACAATTTGGCACTGGTTTGGCTGATCCTACACCACAATGGAAACAGAAGGCTGAAAGGGTTGATTCGGTGCCATTCATCAAATGTTTACACACCTCATGCGTGTTTTGAAATCCTGCGGTGGATAACCATCTTCATAGCTAGGCAGTGAGCAAGCCCTTTAATATTTTGTCTGCAAGACCATCTGTGATTTGCCTGCATTTTTTTACACATAAAATATGGAGATTAAAAGACATTTGTCAAATTTTACCATGAATACAATTATTTTCGGCAGATTTATTTAGATTAAATAGTCTCTGATAACTGGTGAGTTGAAATATGAAAGAAAAATTTATGCATCATGACAAGTTCCATTTTTAAACCCATTAACGAAAAAATGACAATGCTAAAGTCAACTAGTGATATTCTCTGAAACTTATATATAGTTTCATTCCGCAACAACAGAAACCAACATATGATGCGCTTTATATGAAAAAAAAGAAGCTTTTTTGGTATTACAAAGTGTACCACGAAGACAATCACAATGTCGATAGCCAAATTCAAGAGGTGTAGAGTTCTGCTGATCAAAATGGTTCTTCCCAATATAACTGAGAAAATGAAGAGTTCATTTGCAAAAAAGATAACTCCATTTTGATAAATTTTCAGACAATTTTTTTTATTGTTTACTTGAGATAATATCAATCAAACTGAAGTTGAGTTGGATTTGACTCAGTAGAAAAATACAAGACAAATAGAGAAAAAATAAATTCTTAGTGTTATTAATTATCTCAAGTAAACAATAAAAAAAATGAGTTTTTCTGAAAACAAAGTTACCTTTTTGCAATGAACTCTTCAAATTTCCTTTCTTCAGAATTTCTCCTTCACAGTTTCTAAAGATATTGTCATCTCGACATAATCTCACATTTTAATGTGCAAAAAAACAAGCCGAAAGTGGGTGGACAGCCAATCTAAAAATAATATCGCAGAAAGAGACACATGAATCTCAGTTTTCACAGATACAACTTTAGATATCTGTAGTTAATGTTCACAAAGTTTAAGCAAATCAGGGATGGTCAAGCAGGAGATTTAGGGCTAAATGACCACGTAGGGCTCTACTAGTATACCACACATCATTGTAGCTTGGAAGCAAACTACCATTCGAGTGCTGACCATACTGACCAACAGATGGTGAATAATAGTAACAATAATAGTTGTAATAAGATTACATCATTATCTTAATCACCTTAATTCAGATTCTTCAGCATTCAGGACTCAGCAGCAACAGTCAATTTTCTTTATAGCTAACGAAACAGGTATATGGGTTCTGTAAAGTGTCTTGAGGCAATCTAAATCCTAATTGGTGCTATATAAATAAAACTGAATTGAAACATCAGGTCTGCGGATAAAGGGGAGCTGTGAACAGGTTCAGCTCCTTAAATGACATCTGACATTTTCAGCAGATATAAGGTGATTGTCAAGCAAAAAAATTGTATAAAGTAGACACTGGTGTCACCATTCAATATCTTTTCATGCTTACATGAAATGAATAGAATGATAAAAAAAAGTTAGTTATTCGGGAAAACGGGTAAATGAGTCAGATCTGTCCATTTATAATCCATATAATTCTCTTTTGTTCTGAGCAATCAAAGACAAAATTAGCTTACATGTTCTACTACTGTACGTCACATATTACATCAATTCTTTCAGTTAGATTAGGTTTTTTTTTCGTTTTAATTACATTGTTTATTGTCTCCCTTTTATGGAGCTAGAATAATTACTACTGGGACCTCTCCCAGACAGTTGAAGTTCAAACACTGAGGCTGACAGGAAGCAAGGGCAAAAACAAAACTAGGAGACATAGATAGAAAGAGAAAAGTAGGGGAAAATGAGCGGGGCAGACTTGAGAGATCAGAACAGATAACATGCAGGGGAGGAATAGACAGAGTGGGAGGGATAAAAGCGACGAGAAGAAAATAAAGACCGGGAGAAAAAGGGGTGTAGTGAGTGAGTTGAAGTTGGCATCTTTTTACTCCATTAACACCTGCTCCAAAACTCGTCCTGACCAAGCTGTCGGCGGACTCATGTCAGCCAGCTCTGCCGACGCTGACAGGCAGAGTAATGTGTCCTGCGGTCACACTCGGCTTGGTGTTGCTCCCACAGAGAAACCACAAACAATCTGTTGGCTATGAGTCGCTAACCACCAACGGTCACATGCCATCGCAGCCTTAGTCTCAAAATACACCGCCATTACTTCAACATAAAACAATTGCAAAAATCCTTGGAGATCAGGATGGTGTAAAATCTTGGTAAACATCAGTTTTCACGCACACACACACACACACACACACACACACACACGCACAGCAGCAGGAGCACACTCTGCATGAACCATGCTGTCCTCGCTGGCTGAATAATCAACGATGTCTAGACGAAGTACGTCACAAAGACTAAAGGTCACCAAAACACAGAAGCAGCCTTTGGCTTATCACAAGCCCTTTCACTATATTGTTTGCATATGTCATCAGTAAATATCCTGAATCTGTGGAAACAAAAGGGAGCTGAGACACACAGGAAGGCACTGATTAGAGATTATAAGCATGTTCAGAATGAATAAAGGGTCACTTTGCCTCCTGAGATGTTTAATTACCTCTTTTGACGATTAAATAATATACATGGTAACATATTTCTGCTGCTGCAATAGCTGATGCACCATTTTATTCTTCATATTGGCTGCTCTGCTAAAGATTCTTCCAGCTATAAAGCAAAATGCCTACTTTCCAAAGGACATGGTATATAGCGTCTTACCTGTTGGGGTGGGGTGGTTATTCCAGCTTTTTGTCTGCAAAGAGGTACAAACGGAGGGGAGGGGGGCAAGGCAGCGGCGTCTGCAGAGAAAGGAAAAGAAAGGGGATAAAGATGAGAGGCAGAAAGAGGAGCGAATACGAGTCATAAGGGGCAGAGACACTGACAGAGATGGTTGATGCTCCTTCGCCGGTGAGCGGAACCGGCTAGCACAACTGCTGCAGCTTACGCACTCCCTCTCACAAAAACGCACACATACCAAGCCAGCCGGCACGCTCCCTCACATAGGTCTCCCCCTCCACCAGCAGCACACACACTCAGACAGGGCTGCGGCCAAACCAGAGCCTGCATTGCATTGAGGCAGGGTGGAGATAGGGGGTGGGGATGAGAGGGTTCTGCCATGTCTGAGCACAAGACAGTGTGTTTTTGTATGTGTGTATTTGTCAGTCACATTAATTCATGTTTGAAAGGGATATGGAGCTCATCCACCCCTCAGGGAATTGAGTTCCAAGATAAAAGACCGTCTCTATCCAAGAAATTTCCAGAAGCGTGCTTCATTCTCCTCTCTGTGTTTATCTCATCCGTAAAATTCTGCTCTTTTGCTCAAAGACGTTCACATTATGAATGCATGAAACCTTTCAACATGACGGCAAGTGTAGAAGGAGTGTATGCGTATAAAAGGAGGGGTGCGGGGCTTGCCCCATGCTGAATAATTGCTCTGTCCTGGTGCTCATTTGCAGGCATAGCCAACTGCTGCAGCAGCATTGAAACAAAGGCAGAGAGGGGGAATGAGGGGGGAAAAAAAAGAGGGTCTGAGTGAGAGGAGGGGAGACTGCAGAGGCCAGAAGAGCAGCGCAAAAGCATACAACTCCCTGCTCATTACTCCAAGCTCAAACCACATGAAATGAAATGTATTTATAGCGCAGAGACTCACAACGGTCCCAGTCTAGTCATCCATCACCTGCACTACTTGAGATGTCAAAGTTGTGAATAAATACAGAAATTATGAGCTGAACAGAAGGACACCGGAAATAAGCGAGTGCAAATTTGAAAAATTGAATGAATGAACAATAAAACTACAAAACAAAACAAGGATTAACCATCTGGACTGGACCCCAAAACCCACTGTTGGGTTTGAAAAGCAAGTTTTCTTTTATTTAAAAAAAAAGGCCAAAATTACACCATTTATCAGAGCTAGAAACAGAATATTCAGGATTCCAAGAATGCCCTGTTCACTGAAAGACCTAACCAAATCCAAGCTTAAAATTTATGACACGCCACTAAAATCAGTATAGTCTACATTTCTCACTTAAAAATTTGAAAAAAAATTAACCATTTGCATTAACCCAATTTTCTAAAACACAATAAAGTCTGAGCTATTAGTGAATCATCTGCCACAAACAGTCACCTTGCAAAAATTCTGAGACTTTTCAGATGAACTGCAGGCTGTGTTTACACAGAGCTGAGAGGAAACAAGCTAGTAAACAAATTTGGAACAAGCAAAGTGTAAGGTGCAGGAATTTATAGTGCAGTTACGTATGAACACATCATTAAATGTGTCAGGAACAAAAAAATGACCAGAATCTGCAGTGAATTTGATTATCTTTTTGCTCATTGTGTTGTTTTGTCATTCCATAGTTCCACTGTTTTGGTTCCAAAAACAAAATACAGCTAACAGGTAGCTATTTTTCAGGGGAAAAAAATCTCATGCAGATGCAGAAATTTTGCAAGTACCTCATACGCACAGAGGGATATTTACCAACTGAAGAGCCGAATATTTACCTTAGGAACTGGTGTAGACCAAAATAAAGCTAAAACAAGATTGTATTAATGGCCAGAAACACAACTTTGTATTAATGCTAATTTAGCTTTGTATCTTGTTGTGCAAAGAGGAAAGTGTATGCCAACATTATTGCCATAACAACCTCACAAGCTATTAGCATGTCATTGTTGTGGTTAGTGCGTTTTAGCTGCCCAAAAGTGGCAAAGCACGTTTAAGCATCTATGTTTTTACAATTTTATTTAACAATGGAATAATTTTCAACCATAAAATAAATAATTGATGTTCCAGGTCTCAGGCTGCTCTGTGGGAAGTCTGAACCTATCCTTTAAGTAGCGAGTAAATTAAGCCACAAGAAGAAAACCAGTGTGACTAGACTGATGTCAAGAGACACTCCCTGACATTGGTCGCCAAGCCCTAAGGAGACCAGTGAGGTGATGTGAGACTGAATCATGAAAGATACAGTCATATGGTTCCCAAAACCACTTAAAAAAATTAGAGGAAGAGAGGGCAAAGAACAAGCCAGGCCTGCCTCCTTCCCACATCCTTTCTTAGTCCATTAGCTTGCCCAGTAACGGGGCAGAAAGAGCCATCAGTGCGACACTATAATCAACCTTGTCAGCGTCGAGGACTGGATGAAGTTTAAGAAAGCAAATGGGACATTAAAATGCAGCGGGAAACTAATCTTGGTGTCAAACTGAATTATGAGATAATGTTCAGTTTTCAGTTTTTGAGAGGGCTGAGTGCTCGTGATGATCCGAGCAGCATGCCAGTGCATGTATGTTTGTGTAAAAGGAAGCGAGACTAAAGATGTAAAATAAGGAAAACCTGTGGAGGTTGGGTGGCATGAACAAAGAGAACTAAAGCTCAGGGAGGTTCAGAAAGCCCTGTCAACGCCTGCTTCCTTTAGGGAGATTGATTGCCAGTGCTGATTAGAGACCGAGGCCTGACCTGAGCTGCAGAGCAGCTAGCATAGCCAGTAACATCTAATCTCCCAGAAAGCAGATGCTAGTCCTGCTAACACCAATCTGCCACAACTGAACTGTCAACAGACACACGGCAGGCTAAACTCGCTGCTGCCAATTACACATCACTTGTATACCTGGGTTTAGAACAGGATGTATGGACAGTTAAACACCAGCAACTCCCTTGTTCCACAGACGACATCAATGCAAGAGTTCAGGGTGTCCTCAGGATATTTAAATCATGTTTTGAGACAGTTGTTTATCAAATAGGTGGATCTGATCATCACAGGATATTTTCTTCTCATGGTGAAGTCCTACATCCAATCCAAATTGAAAGGTATGTCATTCTCATCCTGAAGTACATTGCTGTAGTGCAGGTGTGGGTTGATCAGTGATCTCGTTGTGACTGCACCCCCTGCAGAGAGACTGGAACACAGAAAAACTCACTATGATCAGGATTAGCTGAGTGGATCATCACGGTCTCTGTGTAATCTGCCCTTGGACCCCTTCATCCAGATTAGACGGGAGATTTCATCGCTGATCAGAATATTTCTACATCAGCAGTTGTGTCTTCTCAGAATGAAGAAAGTCCAAGTGATGAAGTTGCCCTGTATCTAGTCCCCAAGCTATACATATCCTGCCAGAATGAACAACGACATTATCAAAAATAAGGCATAAAAGAGGCCTGTACCTTCTCTCATCCAGTTTTAATTCTGACGCGGCTAGTCTCCTTAAAAACAAACACCTGCTGTTTTGGAAGCTGACCACATACACAGAGAAAGATCTGGATTAGCCTTTGAGGAAGGTTGCACTCTAAGCAAAATCTCTGCAGTGTGAAGCATAACAAATTTAAGCATCATCTGCTTTCCCAGAAAACAAACAGATGCTGACTAATACCGGAATTCATGTATATTCAGATTTCTGGGCTATCGTCATATCCAAAAAGTAGCCTTCCAAGCTGTCACCTCATAGGACCTCTTCCAGAAGCATGACTCAAGCTTTTTTGGAAATGCGGCAGTAGCACAAGCAGGGTTTCACTGAATGGACAAATTTACTGCAGGTGTTTTGTGGAGGCAGCAGCGGTGACTTTGGTAGTTCTGCACCATTAAAACCACAAGTGTAATTACAGCTGTGGGGCCAGTTCTATTTCTGTTATGTAATGGCTGTGAGTTACAGCAGAGCAGACAGCTGTTGATATGAATGCAGATATTGATTAAGATTGAGTTGGGTACTTTGCAACAAGACAAAAAGGGTGGAACAAAGCTCTGCATCAAAACAAGTCTTTTCAGTCAGATAATCTGATGCCACTGGGAAGCCGTCTTACTACTTCAAATTTGAATACAAGCTAAAAGATTAATCAAGATTAATATAATAAAGATTATAGGGGTATTCCCAGTGTACTTTTATTACACTTCTAATAAAAGTCTGTAATATATCAAAATAGCAGATTTGAAAAAATTAAATGCAGCAGTGGCCAAGTTCTGAAATTTCAACCATTTTCAAACACAGAAGACATAGTAGAAAAATTCTCTCCGGGTTCGGCAGGCAATTTCTCTAGAGCCTGACCAACATATCGGTGGCAGATATTGGTCTGTCAGAGACAAAGATATAGGTGCATATGTTGCCGACATATTCTGACATGAAAGCGTACTTTTAGAAAGCATAAGACGGAAAGAGGTCATTTAGAAATGGTGTCATTACAATAATTTGTCCAGCAGAGCAGCTCCATTATTTACAACACTGTCTGCAGCACATGTAGCACGACAGCCAATGGGGTGGAGTCAATTTTATTTCATAGTAAATCACCAACTAGTAAATACATTGCTGAAAGGTCGCTAAACCCCTCCATTTTCACTTTTGAATATAATTCTACACATGCACCGCACACATGCACGCACACAAACTGGAACACACACACACACAATAATTAATATTGGCCAAAAATCCATTAGCACTTCTGACTCTAACCATGTAGTTTAAGCTGATCTTCTTACATAAAATTGGTGGGATGTAACTTTAACTGATTTAACTGAAAAGGAAACAAAAAACACCATTACTTTAGCTGTTAGTTGCAGATCATCACAAAGATCCATTAGTTAAATTTCTTTGAAAAAACCATCTTTAATGATCTTATAACTACTCTTTAGGAACGTGTAACAACATGGTTTTGCATTCATATGCTTCCTCCCTAACTGCCACACATAACTGTGAGCCATACAGTGAACCCATGCTTAATACTTTCACCCAGACATGGACCTAGTAATCCCGTACTGGCAGACGCGTGGTAATGACTGAGGATTGGATCACTGCTAGCATCAACAGGACCACAGGAGCAATCTCCTTCCAGGCTGATGTCCAATTCCAACAACAACTTGCTCCATTTGGATGGAAATAGTAGAAAAATACAGCAGCATCTGCTTGTTTTTGCTGTTTGTTTAAACAAATAGTAAATAGATTTAAGACCACGGAAATCTAATTACCCAAATCCGCACTGATCTGGCTGTCCGTTCAAAGGTTAGCAGCCATATCTGTCAGAATGAACTCATCAAATTACAACCAGATTAATCATGTCTTATGATGTGCCATACATTTCCTCCACTGGATCAAAAGTGTCTTTGTTGAGTCTCATTTTGACATAGAGCTTTCAATTTGCCTATTTCATTATTTTTTCCCCTCGGAAAGATCTATGATTCTGTCAAGGCATTCTACTGCTGCTGTGTCAGGACGCCACCAATATCAGAGTCAAAGGTGAGTCAGCTCAGAGCAACCGTCCAGACACAGGAGCTCATTCCTCTCCATCCGCTAAGAACCTTCTGCATATAGACACAACAGCATGACTCATTGCCAAAGCTAGACTCCTCAGTTTGTTCGAGCCATGTACACAACTTTATGTCTGACCTACACACCATGATTCACACAACAAGCCATCAGAAATTTCTACTAGTGGCACATAGTTGGGAAGAAACTCTAATTGCTATTTTTCTGACATTTTGCAGTTATATTTGCGATATAATGCTTTAAAATCATATTCACTGCGTAATAGATTCAAAAGAGATATTAACAAAAGCGTGAATGTCCGACATGACAAAATTGAACTGAATATTTTATAAAATTATTGCCAATACTGTTTAAACCCTTGGTCAAACGTACTGCAAAATAAATAATAACACAGACGTTATGTCACTCAATCCACATAGTATATGTTACTATATATGTTAATAGACAAGAAGAACATTCCAATCATTTCAAAATAAATACAACTGGATTAAAGCAATAGCCTTATTATTTAACAGTCACACCATTTATACTATATATTGCAGCCTTTGTGATTTGCTAATTGCATCATTTTCAAATTGGCAATTTTCAGTTGATTAATTGTTCACCTCTATTCCCTATGGTGACCAAATTTGATTTCTGTGTCCTTTTCCTCCAGTGTGATTTCATGTTAAGTTCAAGCTTTTGTGAGTACAAAATTTTATGAGCAATAAAGTCGCCTCTCTGCAACAGAGCCATTGCAGCACCATTGTCTCTGCATGTTCCTGCAGTCCCTCTTTAAGCTTAAAGAGCATAAATCATAGCAAAGCTGACAATCACAGTTTCAGTCACCAGCAAAGAGAGCTAAAAGGTAATTCGGTTCAGCTTGAGGGGGAGATTTGTCCGTTTACAAGCTATTTAACCCTTTAAGCTTCTGTCTCAAAATACAGTGTCCTTAAGGCATCCCTGAGGATCCTGAACCTACTCATCTAGTTGGCCTGAAGAGAAGTGTATAAGGAAAATCTGCTTCTGTTGAATCACAAAGAACATTCTTGCTGCCATGCATTGCAACTTCATTATTTCTCACTAAGAGGTTAAGGTTTCACATGTATGCAGGCACATTTCTTTAATCAACAGATGATAAATAGCAAAATATGTCTTTATATAAACTTTATCTTTACAAATAGGGTGAGAAACCTGCTTTACAGTCAGAGTAGAATAACACACAATCAAAATTCCGTTAATGTTTCAGAGACAAAGAAACTGTGACTTTATTATACTGATACAATTACCCGATCAAAGGTACATCGACAACCCAGCTGCTCATCATTATTTAGAGAATGTGACTGTAACAAGGTTCGTGGAAAACTCTCAAGTGCATAAAAACCTAAGTGCTTTGTAAAAGTGCAGCTTTCCTCGTTCTGCAACTGCCAAGAGCAAATATCAGCCGGACCATTTACCAAGAGAGAGCGTCACATCACTCAATGGCCGGCTTGCCGTTCGTGGCAAAATGTAAAACATAAGCAGTAACAGAAGTGCTACGGGAATGTCCAGTGCCCATCTTGTGCAACAACTGGGCCACCACTGGATTATGACGGACTGTGATTATAGGACATAATTTTTTCTCTCTGCCACCCAGAGAGACGGGCCTCTCAGGGGTGAATATTGTCTCATCACTCAAGTATATATGCAACTATGCAAACACCCTTCCTCTCTGTCAGGCTAAAGATGGCCTGTGTGTGCTACTCTTGGACTGTCATTCCTCTCTGATGCAAGCAGAAAACAGGAAATTCCTCAAACGTGAAATATGCCTCTGAGAGGCCCGTTAAAACGGAGATGTGATTTGAGAAGAAAGAAAAAGAGAGGAAGTGGAGGGACTGCATGTTTTACAGCAAGAGAAGGGGGTGGTGGGGTAGATGGGGATTGATGTTCAGACTGTGGGGGGAATTCATGGGTGAGAAGCCAGTCAACTGTTTTTATAGGCTTAAATAAGTTTTTGCCTGTCTGAGGGCGTGTGCCTGGTGTACAATATAGTGTGTGCTGTATATATTAACTGTCTGCCAGGTTGTGTGTGTGTGAACACTCCAGCTTGCATGTGCCTGGCTTTGCACTAACCACAGGGTGTAGCTGTGGACTTTGAAGTCAGCCTTACACCCTGGGCTGAACTCAAACACAGGCTACTGCTACGAGGTCCCGTATTACTCCATGGAAAAATCACAACATACGTTTTACTCACAGGGAACACTGCCCTCTCTATTCCCCTTGTAAAACTTCGCTTGGTAGAAAAAGGAGAAAAGCAGGACAGGAGAACTGAGTACAGGAAAATAGCATTGTAGCAGAACATGGTAAGAAAAGCCTACAACACAGGGATCCAAAGGTTCGTGTACATCGATGTCATTCAATTTTCGATTTGGGGTCCAAACACCAAAAACGGATAACGACCGTTTCCCGTTTTCGTTTTCAAAATACAAATCAGAAAACGTCGTATTTCGATTCTAATGTTTGTTTGGCAAAGTCTTGGTGAAAAAAAAAAAAGGATATCAAAAAATGAAATTTAACTCGTTTTTCGTTATCCACTTTTATTGGGAAAATAAAAATGGAATAACGGTCAATATTCTGTTCTCTGATGTTTGTCTTGCAAAAGTGTAGTTAAAAAAACGGACATCAAAAAATGAATTTAACTTCTAATTTGTTTTTGATATCCGTTTTTATTGAAAAAAGAAAATTGGAAAACGGATTGGTTTTCTGTTTTCTGATTTTTATTTTGAAAACGAAAAACGGGAAACGGCCGTTATCCGTTTTTGGTGTTTTGACCCCAAATCGAAAATAGAATGACGGCAACGTACACGGACCTCCAAAGCCCAAAGTCTGACCTAAACAACCACAACAGAAAAGGAGCAAATCATGAAGTTTAAGATTTTAGACATCAAATATTTTGCCAGTTTTGCTTAATGTAGCAACATTTACTGATTATTAAAATCAGGAATTATTAAAATAAAACAAGTTTTACAGAGCCTGACTGATAATGGATTTTTTGGGACAATACAGATTTTTTGGGGAATAAAACAAAAAAATTGACTTCACAGCATTGCCTGCTCAGCTGTGATGCGTACTCTGCTACATGTGCTGCAGACAATACTGACAGTATTGCAAACAATGGAGACAGCTGCTCTACTGGACAACATATGTAATAAGACCATTTTTTGTTTTATGTTCTTAAGAAAGAAAGTTTTCATATCAGGAACTACATAGATGGATACCAATAAATCTATGACAAGGCAACATTTACTTACATTTTCCTAACTGGAACCTTTGAAAGTGTGTCAAATTAGGCAACAGCCTATCAGTTTGCAGTGCACCAATGGATATACATATGATTATTTCTGGATTACCTTGATAATGGAAAAAAAAATAAAACACGGCAATTCTAAGGCACATTATACATTTCTAAATATGTTTTGGTGATTTCTGAATGGGAAACGATGCCATCCTTAGGAATGTTTAGTCACATTTAGTCAAAAAATATGTCGATCGTGACCGTGTGTTCACATTTGACAGAATAATGAGTCTAAACTACCCTCTCTTTCAACCTCATTCTCGAACTGAGATGGGGCTGCTCTCTTCTGTTTGCATGCTCTGACTGTATGATCCCTGTCTATACCTGCAGGATGTCTAAATGCAGCAAAGCAAACAATTCATCAGACTCCAAAGGTCAGAGATGCTGCACCCACATCCACAGAATGCACAGAAACAGCAAACTAAATGGAAATGACAAAGAAACAATAAATCAAAGGTGCCAGAATAGTAAACATAATTCCTTGTACTGTCTCCAATTGCTGTTTTGTATTTGCCTCAAGTCTCTCTCTTATAATGCCATCTCTCTGAGGATCATTGAAAGGGCAGGTTACAAGCAAAGAAAGGTAAATTACAGTAATTTGTAGAAGGGATGCCCCTGTTTCAAAGCTTTTTCCTGTTGATGGGCGATCCGAACCTTTGCTGTCTAAATGCCATCTGTTCTAAATTAGCACCTACGCAGGGGGGCACTGAGACCTTGCCACCAATGGTCAGACGCTGGGGTTTTAGATTGCTGACGCTCCAGCAGTGGAGAGATGAAAACGGTTCAAGATGAAGAAAACTTGACATTAATCTTTTTTTTTTTAATTTTAAATAAGTGACAGCAGTGATCGCACATTTGTTTGGAGCAGTATTGGGAGACAAAATACTAAATTGCTTCCAAAATAATACACACTATTCAGGCAAAAATAGACTTCAATGTTCATAATATCTAGGGCTGAGTACCGAACTTCGGTTCTTGAATGGCACCGACCGAAATGTTTCGGTACTAATGAGTATCAAAATAAGCCTTGTCTTTCGATTCCATGTTCCGGTACTTATCACGTGATTATGATAAAGCAAACCTGTGATTGGCTATAACATTACACGTGATTGCGGCAAGCCAGAAAAACAAACATGCTGTGGCGTACCACCCCCCGCCCCCCAAATCAAAGACAGGTTTCACGTTAGGTACATTGACTTTACTGCAGTTGTGTAGCGTGTCGTCGAAGTAGGAAAAGATGCCTCTGAGGTCTAAAACGTGGCTCTACTTTTGTAAAATGGACAGCAACAGTGCGCGGTGCAGTATATGCCAAAGCGGGTGGTAAACGCCATCTAAGGCTAAATACCGGCATGAGACTGATAGTTGACAAGTACATTAAGGGAAAGTTGAAAAGAACTTTGAAGAGAGAGTTCAAGAGGGCGTGAAACCGTTAAGAGGTAAACGGGTGGGGTCCGTGCAGTCCGCCAGGGGGATTCAACTCGGCGGGCCAGTGGCGGCCGCTCGGTGCGGGAGGATCCCCTTGCGGGACCTCTCCCCGGGTGCGGGCCGTCTCCCGCCGGGCGCATTTCCTCCGCGGCGGTGCCCCGCGACCGGCTCCGGGTCGGCCGGGAAGGATCCGGGGGCGAAGGTGGCTCAGTATGTACTGAGCTGTACATTGTTTGCAAATGTTCTTTTGCACTGGAAATCACTGGAAAATTAAACTCAAGATGTGAAAAGTAATGTGTAATGCAATTTTCATTCTGTTAGAGTATATATTGTAAAACTGGTATCGAAAAAAGTATCGTTTAGGAACCGGTATCGAAGTGAAGGTATCAGTATTGGTACTGGTATTGAAACTTTTAGATTGATACTAAGCCCTAATAATATCACATATCTCAACCCGCCCGGCCAGCAGGCAGATGGGTCCCCTCTATATTGAGCCGGGTTCTGCTCGAGGTTTCTTCCCTGTTAAAAGGGTGTTTTTCCTTGCCACTGTCGCCTTTGGGCTTGCTCTGGGGGTCAGGCATATGGGTTCTGTAAAGCGTCTTGAGACGATTTGACTGTAATTGACGCTATATAAATAAAATTGAATTGAATTGAATTGAATACAAAACTCATTGAAACCTATTTAGAATTACACTTACAATCAATGCAGCTGCAGTGATCCACATATTTCAAGCTCTTGGAAACATCTAGAAAGATGACACTGGACTATTTGTGACTCTAAAATATTCCAGTCCACATGTTGGATTGTTTCTCCAGAGAGAAGATAAGCCCGGCTGTGACGCTCAGGCTTGGAGGAGAGTGGACACACGTGTCACTGAGACTGAGTGAAGAGCGGAAGTTTCTGGAAGTCATCAGAAACAGGCGGGGTGGAGGGGCCCAGCTGCACAGGACTTTTATTGCAGTTGAAGGAGGATGTCACAACTCAACCTTGCAACTGCGCGCACACACCCACACATATATATATATATATATATATATATATATATATATATATATATATATATATATATATGTTGTGGATTCAAACATAGTAAATGAACGCTTGCATGCAAAGTGCCAAATCGCATTCAAAATATGTCAGAAACAACCCACATCCTGAGCTGGCGGGTCACTGGCCTGAGTGCTAACACTGATAAATGATAAACAAAAACATCCCCGAGTTGGAGTCAACAGCTGTCTAGTCTTACGGGGCAGCTCTGTCATTCATGCGCTACATGGGAACCCGCCCTGTCAGTAAAGCATCCAAAACAAGCACACTGGCACTTTTTCCCTCCTCCCATTGCCCAAACAAGAATGAGTCATGGCAGAAGGCTCAGGAATAGAGATGATGTTGATTTTTTGGCTACATTGAATGGGGAAAACTGCAAGCACCACCCTCATGATAAATGAATAACAATGTGCTATGTTTTGACATCTATTTTTATTGAGAGCAAAATCCTCAGTGACTACCATTGAGCCATACGAGTGGTTTTGCATGTTTTAGCCCACTTACTGAGCTGACTACTTGGCAAACCATTCTGTTGGATCTTAGAATCACTGGTGCTATTTTTCCACCATTCCATGCATTTCTATTCATATCTTTCCCATGTATCACACTGACATTAAGATATGTTTTGTGTTTTTGCTCCGTATTTTTAAGGGCTCTGCTCTCAACACGAATCGGTCAGCCACAACATTAAAACCACTGACAGGTGACATTGATCATCTCGCTACAGAACAGTTCGGCTGGGAAAACTTGGATCCTGGCTTTCACATGCACCACCCACGCAAACATTGTCACAGTACCCACCCACATCTATCCAATGGCAACAGGACACCACAAAGAAACCGCTTGAGGAACACAACCAAGAGCTCTAAATGTTGGCCAAGGTATCTGCTACCAATGTTGTGGCACCACAGGAGACTCCCAAAGGGCCAAATCTGAGGTCCAAAATTTTTCTATAACAAAGCCAGAAAATCCAGTAGTTGCTAAGTGACTTTATTCCATAAGTAAGTGATAGTTGATAGATGAGTTAGCAGAAGTTACACATTATAGTATTACAATATTTTTGAGATTGTAGACTATGTTCGACTCTCTTGGGGTGGCATTGCATTAAAACAAAGTGTAGACATAGAGTTGGATTTGTGCTGGGAATGGAATCCATTTCTAAACTAATGTTAGCTAGTGTTGCACTCTGTTGATGATGTAGGGGAGTAGAAAAAATGCATTTAGGCCAGGCATATGTAAACAAGAATATGCATTCCTTTTTATTTTTTATTTTTTTACAGGAAAATTCAAATTCATCCTTTGCACAGAATGTGTGCAACAATTCATAATGTCTTTTCAAATATCTTATTGTTGCTTTTTAATGCGTTGTTGCCTTTTTATTGTTTCACTGTTGCTATTTTTGAAAAGCAGCTTGTGACCATGATAGTTAGATGTGCTACAGAAGTAAAGTTTATTAGTATTAATAAAGAGAGAGGAAATATGAGATATTATGAGATGACACTCGCAGTCAACAGTTGTCCTATACAGCAGCTGTTGATTCGTTATTAAGAACACCTTCAAACCAACAACTCTAAAGCTAAATTCTAAATGTGTTTGGAAAAACTGACTGTGTGTCAAGTTTTTGTGATTTGAAAAGCAGCAGAAGGGGCTCTTCTATTCATTTTTCTCCTCTTTCTTACATTTATTCTTCTCATCTTGCTACATTGCTTAGTATAAACCAGTGCCATTATGTGAAAAATGAACTCAAACTCAGCTAACTAAATTCAACTTTTAAGGCGGAATTTCACAGCAAGGCAAAAGGTGATCACTGTACTGTGAGGAGAGCCTTTTATACAGGAATTAATGAAAAATGATGGTTGCGTGGCCTCATAGGAACAGGCTACACATCTAAAACTGCAACGTTTATCTGAAAATGTTTATCACATTAGAAGTAGGCAACTTGTGAAAATGCTGGTATGGTCCTTTAAAGATGAACAACGGTAATGCAAGCAAGGGATCAAGAACATCACAGAAGTGGTGTTGGAAGCGCCTGGATTAGCGATAATGTAGTGGAAACAACATAACTATTAACTCAAACAAACTGCCTTTTAAGCTGCATTTAAATAGGAAGCACAGGCCGTTGAATGCACTTCTTTCCTCTGCCGCCAGGAAGTATCTCGGCAAGGCTTTCACCTTGAGTGCAGGCTATTAGTGTAATTGATACAGCAATATTGTGGTTAGAGGGAGAGACAAGGTGGGGGGAGGCAATAACATCCTCAGCCCTCAGAAGCAGGCACATGAGGTATGGTCAGGTGGGTAGGGGGGTGCGGCTTGGGAATCACTTGCCAGTTTGCATTAACAACATAAGATGGAGTGAAGACAATCCGCAGTTAGTGAGAATAAAGAGCAGAGCAGCACCTCAGGTATAATGCACTGACAGGAGGTTTGGTGCGGTGAAGCGATAATGGCTTCCTGCACTTGAGGGACTCGAGGATGAGGTCATTCGTCATTAGCTCGCTGGATATTTACAACCTTTGGTCCAGCTACAGCTCAGGACTCTCTCTGATTATTTCTGTGGCCCCTGGAAAGTCAGATTTGCCACTGTGTCCCATTTCAGAACATGAAAATGAATTCAGTTTATACCCATTGAGGGTTTCAGGAAATCATCTGGTGGCCAATATTCAGGTCTCAGGGCAACCAATACTGAAATTTTTCTGAATTGGTGTCTCATAAACATACAAGATCAATCACAAAAAATAAATAAAGCAATAATAAGTTAGAGTATTAAATTCAATCTGAGTCAAGCTTTAATCTAGTCAATATTTTAGTGCACAGCTGAGGATGCTGTGTGGGCTCCAAGTTGATGTGGGGTTCAGGAGGCTGCTGCAATTGCTGCAAGAATACTAGTTTGTTTCCATGACACTAAGATGAGTCACTATGGCTACGGCTCCATTGGGAAACAAAGTTAAATAATGAAGGAAGATCCAAGGATTGCAGTGACGAAGCTCAATATTGGCAGAGAGGCGATGAAGTGGGAAATTAAACGCCAAAGTCACAGTCTCACAGTATTCAACATTTTTAAAAGCTGTGGTGTTTTCAGCAGAGTTCTTATTAGCATGCAGCATCTGGTACCTTTGAATTCTGTCTTGAAGATATAATCAACAAGTTGCTGGAATATTAATACTGTTTGTTCTTAACTGCCAGGAAATCCATCACTATGAATGAAAAATGTGTCACAAAAACAGCTACAAGATTAAGATTTCACAATTGTCGCCTAATCATTAAAAAAACAAACATGGCATTTACACAAAAATTTGATTCAAAACATCCTTCAGCAGATTTGACTGCTGCTTTCTTTTTGGACACTTCAAGAAAAACACACAAATGAAGCCATGAAACAAAAACCACGAGATAAAAAACAGAAAATTCAAGCAAAGGGAACTTCAGTAAAAAGCGATTTCACAAAAAGTCTATGCCTTGAGTTTATCCATCTCAAAATTTCACACGAAGATGAGAGACTATTTTTCAGTAATATGGCTTGACACTACAGGTCAAACAATTCTGGTTCCACCAACTACTATTATATCAATAAAGATAAGGTTGGCAAAAATTGAGCTTTTTCTATCATTCTGTGAGCAACCAGGATCTGATTTAAGCTGCATGCAGCAGTGCATAGTGAAAGTAAAGGTTAGCTTTCCCTATCTGAGAAGCTGGAAGTGTGCAACTCTTCATCTGTCAGCTTCTTCTTGTTCCACTGCTCCCTACAATACTAGAAAGTGAACCGCTGTCCAAAAATGCCAGCTGCTGTTCTGAACAACACCGCAAAGTGCTAATCTCACCGCCAAATACACTGCACTTACTGTGACTACTTTTGTAATTAAAGTGAACTCTTGTTTGCCTGTAAAGTGCTGTTAGCGTAAAACTTCAACAGCATGAAATGTTCAGTATGTATTGTATTAAATTTATACAGCATGTTTTTTGGAATGCCTCCTTGTACATTTTACAAACTGCAAATTGATCTGTGGGTCACAGACTGAATCAACATCATGTTAACTCTTCCCAGAATAGATCGTGACTTAAAAGACTTTCATTTAAACGACAAACTTGAAAAGACTGTCACTTTACAAACACTCAAAGAACTGTTCCTAATTTGACAAGTGAATAATCCGTTGTACGGTTTGTCAAATAAACTCATGCTTTTAAGTTTTACAAGTGATAATTAGACAAACACCTCCGTTCCCCAACTAATAACACAAGAACCTTCTGTTTTTGTAATGAATCACAGATTAAGATTCAATGGACTTTGTTTAATTGAAACAAGAAACTAGCTTGATATTTTTTTTGGTTAATTTAAAGCCTAAAAGACACTTCTTGTTGTTGTATATGTCAGAAAATATCAGTCTTATTGATCAAAGTCACTCACATGCAGTTAAAACATCAAAAAAAAGATGTCTATAGGTATACAAGTGCAAATTAAAAGTTTTCGAACCAGCACTTTAAATCTCAGAAGGTACTTCGATAACGCAACAGCAAATCATCAAATTTGAGAAGCCTAATAAATTACCCTAACATAATTCCCTATTGAAATCAAATGACTATCATTTATGTGTTACAGTGCTGATGCATGAGGAAAAACTAAACTAGAAACAGTAAATCCTAAAAGTTCAACCTTCTAAAACAAACTGGGCGTCTAAAATTCCCCTTAGCATGCAACATTCCCTGCATCAACTGAGTAATTTATTATTTATTCCTGATGAAAGTGATGATCCAGCAGCAGTAACAGAGAGCCACAGAGGTAGATGACTCAACCTCTGTGCAGGTATCCGTCAGTGCATCATCAGCATCCACAGAGCTGCCACCACCAGCTCTGCAGCATTGTGACATCCTCTTCAATGCAACTGACTGAGTGTCGCTTCGGCTTTACAACACAACCAGACACACATATGCAGACACACACTCAATGTACAGCAACGCTTCACACACACAAAAAACAGCCTCATTCGGACAGAATGATGTAGGACAGGCTCTACTGGACCGAGCATTGTGTTTTAGATGTGGATGTAAGATTGAAGCATCTTGAATCTCCAGCTCTGCCTTGTGGGTCAGATCACAACACATGTCGGATGCCGCCCAGAGCAGGAAATAGCTGAGCTTGAGAACATACAAGCTGCTGCCTATGAAATGCTTTCTCCTTTAAAACTCATGTGCTGAATTAGTGGTGAGAACATGGAGAGATAAAGTCTGCTGGGACCAGGAGTCTGGATGTCAACAATCTGAAGGGTTTGCTTTCCTGTTTGTATCAGCTCAGTTTTCATCTGATGTGGGTGTGGAAAAGGATAAGATAGGCCAGATACTGTGTGCGTTTTTTATTTTTAAATTGTATTCTTTATTTGTTAAAGCTCAGGGTTGAACTGAGCTGTACACTGCATTCATGAAGAACAAACTGTTTTCTTTTTTACATGAAGAAAAGCTTTGCTAAACTGTGTTTTTAGATGTTTTGTGTCATTTGTGCGATCACTCAAAGTCTCTGATTTAAGCTCATACAAGACTGCATTTAAATAGAATTCAGTTTGTCTCTTCCTTAAACCACTCCCCCCACACTTTAAAAGAATCATAGCTGAGGATACAACTTCTGTACCAATTTGAAACCAACAATCCAAAATTTGAAGCTTCCTGCTATTGTAGTCACAATCAGATAACACTTCATACAAATTTTTTAAGCATATTTTAGCCTTAAAAATGTGATAATTTTTGTCAATATCTACTATATAAGACCATTAATATCTTCTATTCTAATTAGAAAATGACCAGTTTCTGGTTTTCAAAAGGAAGTGGCATCATTGCCTCGGTCACAAAAAGGACTTCAACTCTTGGAACAAAGTAGTTTGCTGTCTCTCAATACAAAGCTCCAAAATACTTAGTTTCAGGGCTGATACCTCTTAGTATCTTAGTCTAGGAGAGCAATAACAGATATTCGGTAGAGGCGAAATTGAAAATGAATGAAATGAAATTAATTTAATGTGTTGGGAATAGTTAGAAAAAAAGAAAAGAAAAAACATACCAATAATCAGAAAAATGCTGAATCAGTGGACCTCAAATACCAACTTCACCGTTCAACTACAACATACAAGGATTTTTAATTATTACAGCCATTTTAGTGCAGACATTTTCAGCAAACACACTTTGTTTCTTCTATGAGAGGAGTTGTTTTATCAGAAACTTAACAGAACATAAAAGATTCAAGAGACAATCGGATTCTAACTACTGGCTACAACCATGAAGAGGAACTTCCAGCACTGACTGCCAAAATCTACTCTTATTATGTCATCCTGGAGCTGCAAATCCAAGCACAATCCCACACACCAATTGAGGTGCAGCCACTCTCCAAAAAAAAAAAAAAAACCCACAAAAAAGACATGAGAAGTGTTCCCACTCAAACGAGTGGGAGCCGGACTCCAACGTTTCTGACGTTACGTGTAAATCACATCTGCTTCATTTGATCAGTAAGAAGCCTGGTGGTTTTGAACAGCCCACGACGCTGCAGCAGCAGTGATTAACTCATCTGGCCGGAAGGCTCTTTGACCGAGCGATGTGAGGGGTCATGCAGAAAAAAAAGGTCTATTATGCCAGGGTCCATTGCCTCTGGACAGAGGAGGAAACTTCTACGGATTCTTTCTTTGTCAATGACCCCTGTGGGGACAAACAGGGGGTGAAGGCAGGGTGCAGTCTGCTATGATTAGGGTGCAAACGTTGCAATCAGTCTGGCAGCCCCTCAAGGCACAAGCAGTTTGGGGATTTTCGCCCCGACCCATGGCAGCCACGGACAGGAAAGCATCACATGTAACCTTCCCCTGTGGTGGAAAGCAGATGGCGTAGGATTAGCATCTGAATGTCGACATGCAGCTCCACGGGGGTCCACCGCTCCTCCTGCTTCTCTACGGGGGATAGGTGAGCTGAGGAAAAGGAGGCTCTGGAAAGACAAAATCAATAATTGCCAACCTGCGGCGTGCAGACAAAGGAGCTGGGAAAAGCTGGTGGCTTTCAACAGCAGTAATTTTAAGACAAACAGCTAATTACAGACTCTTCCTCAGTCAGATATTTTCACTGCAGTCCCTCTAGAAGAGTTTCAGTGCATGTGTCATGCTAAGAAATACAAAACAAAAACAAGTCTGAGATGGCAATCGGGCTTGATGTGACTCTAGACATGACAATGTCAGAGATAACATCGGGACACATACACACGTGGACAAAATTGTTGGTACCCCTCAGTTAAAGAAGGAAAAACCCACAATTCTCACTGAAATCACTTGAAACTCACAAAAGTAACAATAAATAAAAATTTATTGAAAATTAAATAATCAAAATCAGCCATCACTTTTGAATTGTTGATTAACATAATTATTTTAAAAAAACAAACTAATGAAATAGGGCTGGACAAAAATGATGGTACCCATAACTTAATATTTGGTTGCACAACCTTTTGAGGCAATCACTGCAATTAAACGATTTCTGTATTTGTCAATGAGCGTTCTGCAGCTGTCAACAGGTATTTTGGCCCACTCCTCATGAGCAAACAGCTCCAGTTGTCTCAGGTTTGATGGGTGTCTTCTCCAAATGGCATGTTTCAGCTCCTTCCACATATGTTCAATGGGATTCAGATCTGGGCTCATAGAAGGCCACTTTAGAATAGTCCAACGCTTTTCTCTCAGCCATTCTTGGGTGTTTTTGGCTGTGTGTTTTGGATCGTTGTCCTGTTGGAAGACCCATGACCTGCGACTGAGACCAAGCTTTCTGACACTAGGCAGCACATTTCTCTCCAGAATGCCTTGATAGTCTTCAGATTTCATCGTACCTTGCACACTTTCAAGACACCCTGTGCCAGATGCAGCAAAGCAGCCCCAAAACATTACTGAGCCTCCTCCATGTTTCACCGTAGGGACAGTGTTCTTTTCTTCGTATGCTTGGTTTTTGAGTCTATGAACATAGAGTTGATGTGCCTTACCAAAAAGCTCCAGTTTGGTCTCATCTGTCCAAAGGACATTCTCCCAGAAGCTTTGTGGCTTGTCAACATGCATTTTTGCAAATTCCAGTCTGGCTTTTTTATGAGTTTTTTTCAGCAGTGGTGTCCTCCTTGGTCGTCTCCCATGAAGTCCACTTTGGCTCAAACAACGACGAATGGTGCGATCTGACACTGATGTACCTTGGCCTTGGAGTTCACCTTTAATTTCTTTGGAGGTTGCTCTGGGCTCTTTGGATACAATTCCAACGATCCGTCTCTTCAATTTGTCATCAATTTTCCTCTTGCGGCCACGTCCAGGGAGGTTGGCTACTGTCCCGTGGGTCTTGAACTTCTGAATAATATGAGCCACTGTTGTCACAGGAACTTCAAGCTGTTTAGAGATGGTCTTATAGCCTTTACCTTTAAGATGTTTGTCTATAATTTTTTTTCGGATGTCCTGGGACAATTCTCTCCTTCGCTTTCTGTTGTCCATGTTCAGTGTGGTACACACCTTTTCACCAAACAGCAGGGTGACTACTTGTCTCCCTTTAAATAGGCAGACTGACTGATTATGAGTTTGGAAACACCTGTGATGTCAATTAAATGACACACCTGAGTTAATCATGTCACTCTGGTCAAATAGTTTTCAATCTTTTATAGAGGTACCATCATTTTTGTCCAGGCCTGTTTCATTAGTTTGTTTTTTTAAATAATTATGTTAATCAACAATTCAAAAGTAATGGCTGTTTTTGATTATTTAATTTTCAATAAATTTTTATTTATTGTTACTTTTGTGAGTTTCAAGTGATTTCAGTGAGAATTGTGGGTTTTTCCTTCTTTAACTGAGGGGTACCAACAATTTTGTCCACGTGTGTACCAAGTAAAGCTGCTTTGAAGCTCCAGTCTGCAATGTTTGGACTTGGGTGACATAGTCGGAGAAAACATGCTGGTATCAACAATGAGCTGCACGTGTGCACTGCTGATGCAACCATACTTCTAAGCTTCATGGTTTTATAACCTAACAAGAACTGACAAACAATCCATTAACTCTTTCAACTCCAAAGCATACTGGCTGGTTTAAGAGGCATGTTATTTAAATAATAAAAATAAAAAATGCCATAAGAAGGAGACTGCTAACACTTTAAGGATTGTTGGATTTTCAACTTTTCCACAGTCACTGAAGTAATCACGTGACTTTTGGTACAGCTAGGAAAGCAAAATCCAAGCTTAAAATTTGGAAATTTCATCAAAATCATTCATGGCCTATTTTTTTTGGAAATTTGCCAAACATAAACCATTTCCAGTAGCTATATTTAAAAAACAAACAAAACTGAACTGCTCTGAACTGCCGGCTGTCTTAACACAGACAACATAGGCGACAAAAATGAATATAAATAACAAATGTAAGCAGCAAAATGCCTGAAGGACATGTTGAAGTTTTCTCTACTTTCATAATTGTGCTGTTTCAATACATGTGCAGGACTTAAAAATGCACAAACAGCAAAAAAAATGCTGAACTACTGGCTGGAGTTCAGATGTTTAAATGGCATTTATGCACAAGACAACACAAGTAAATGGTAGAAGCACGGCAGATAAATGTACAACATCATGTCATATAATCAATAGACCCACAGCACAGCAGGATTTTGTCCCTTACTGTTGTAAAATCTTGGCTGCATGAAAAATACTTGGCAGGTTAGACGAAGAAGTAAAACACAGACGACAGGTTTGCTGCTCCTAAGAGACCCAGAAACTGAACATATTTTTGCTGCATTTGCTGTAGAATCTATAAAATACATTGAATATGAGTTTTATATGGAAACTGGGACTATATATGTATAATATAAATGGCAAAACACAGAGCATGACTCAAATATTAAATACAAGGCTGTACATTATGGAAAACAACTCCTGAAACGCTTTTACAAGTTTTAAGCTTTATTGATATTTCCATCAGAAAATGTTCTCGTTGTTAAAAGAACTTTGCTTTTATGACTTTAAACACACAATGTGGTGTCATAAGCTGCCAAAAAAAGTAACTGCCAGGCATTGTTTAGAATTATTAGTCTTTCCATTAATCTATCAGAAGAAACCAGAGCAGACAATTTTGCATGATTTGACAGATGGATCATGTAAATTAGAATGAGCTTCAAGCTTTAGACATCACAGATTTACCACGTGAAAATCTGGGCCTGCGAGCTCAAGTTGTTCAGTTTATCACCAGCCACAGAGGGTCAGTGGCGCCCACAAACACAAATCTCTCCTCACGAAAAAAAAACATGACAAAGCTCATTGTGGTGGAGAACAACCCTCTCCTTCCCCAGAGGCCATTCACAAACATCTGTTGATGCTCCAAAATAAAGCTAATGCCTCGTTATTCTACCAAAATTTATGCTTCTTGGTTTAACGAGGTGACCTAAGGGAGTCCAGGCCCCCCAACCCACTTTTAATACACAGCTCCTCAGGGCTTTTTAATCCTGGTTAGTGATTGGCATAAAATATAGGAGGAATACATTTAAATCGAAAAAAGGAGAGAGTCCGTGCTTTTAGGAGGACAGCGCTCAACACAGACATATACCGGCAATAGTATATGTCAGATGAGTCTGACGTGCTGAAGGGTCAAAGGTTTTGTTCCAATCAGGGGATTCCCATGTCAAAATGAACAGGATGGAAAAGCAAGGAAAAGCAACACAATGAAGAGGAGAAAAAAAGTGAAAATGTGTGAATGTGTTTTCTAGGCTCCTGTCTGTATCCTCTTACTACACGGCGAGGCAGAGCCACACAGAGGGTCTTCACACTGCGACTCAAAAAAGGGTCATTCCTTTGAGGGGCTGGTTTCCATGGCAGGGGTTGCCGTGGTGAGAGGGGCCCTTGATGATCCCAGTGGAGCAGTGGGCAACAGCCAGCGCTTCAAAACAACACAGTCCAGGCTGGAGAATACTTGTGAATGAGAGATACACAGCAGTGTACCACGAGGGAATGCAACTAATGATTTTTTAAATTATTAATTCATATGGCTTCTTTTTTATTAAATCAGTTGATTGCTTGATCCATAAAACGTAAACAACACAATGTCATATAGTCCTTGAGATGGTTTGCTTTGTTTAAATTCCAAAAGTATACTATGATGTGAGACAAGGAAAAGAAGCTACTATCTATCAAAAAATTTTGTTTGCTCAATTTATTATTGCAGCTCTGGCATATTGCTGTTGCTACATATTAAGTCTGAAAAGACAATGAATGTAAGTGATTGAAAAACTAGGAATTATTAGTAGCATTTAGTCATTGTGACATTAAACTAACTGTATAGTAATATGAGGAAAGATTTTAGATTTGACATCACAGATGGAAAATTCATGGACAGGCATGCTGCAGCTTCAAACCAACGTTAGCTTGTCTGGCAAGTACGCCAGCAGAGATACCATGTAAAAGTAAATCCTAGGGTTGGACCCGAATATCCAAATACCCTAATATTCGGTCGTGACGGTGGTATTCGGACATTAATTATCAGCTCATTAAATAGTTAGCCTGGGTGAATTCCAGTAACTGATGGTCACATCCATGTTGCTGTTGCTTGGTAGCAGCAATGTTCACATGACTTAGAGCTGATATCTCTTAAAACACACAATTTTGCATGTCTAAGTTCAATTTGAAGGCTGCAATAACAAATATGCCAATGAGTGTTTAAGTAGGTATCATATTCACCCAGTTCACAATCTTAGCTTTGTCTGTTAGCATGAAAACACAAACTAAACACATGAGTTGTTTTCCAAGTTTGTTTCCTTTTTTTTTTTTTTTTTTGATCTGATGATAACTCTGCATTTGCAGTTACCAGTCACCAAAGTAATTACAATCCGTGCTGAGGCAGATATGAATGTGTGTCAACTTCAGGGCATTTTTTTTTAAATCTTAGGCAGTTTTGTTATATCGTTTCAGGTATTATTTTTTTTAAGTAAAAAAAAATATAAAAATTACCTTTTGTATAAAAAATAAACAACTGATAATCAAAATAGTTTCTAATATATTTTCTGTCATTTCACTAACCAACTAATGGAACAATCAACTAATTATTTAAAACATAAAGAGAGGAGTAAATACAATTTTTAAAGCCAAAGTGGGTGCACAGAGTTTATTGGTGGATTTAATTCCATCCCGCATATTTATTCATTTTTTGTCTGTTGCATGTCTGAGAGAGGATGTTAGACATGCTTTTAAATCCTTCTTCAGACACATTCGGCGGTGGTCACAGTAAAAACCCTTCCTGGAAGATAGCCAGGGCATCCACTACACACAGTCAGCTGCTGTGTTCGTGCAGTCCAGTTAAAAACAGACTCCAAGGAACGAGATGTACCATCGGCGCATTCATGCCTTCCATCTGTTTCTGTGCTTCACACTGGCTTCACAGAGCTGCTGTGCGTGAAGTTGCAATGAACTGGGATATTCCATTCATTGAAACTACTGCTCTGAGACACAGATGCATCCAAGCATCCACATGTGTGCAGAAACTTGCAGACACTAACGTGGTAAAGAGATGTTCTGGTTTAGTTAAGAACCTTCAAGCCCTCACAAGCAATTTACCCTGAATCCTTGGAGACTTATTTCAATGACATTAGCATCCAACCTTTGACAGATGAACTAAAAAATACACTCACATTGACATGCAACGGTGAAAAAGCCCTTACAAAGGTATGGAGAAACCTTAAAAAGTCTGCATGTTTGAACAATGCATAGACTCCAATAATAAGCCTCATTCAGTTTTCCAGCACATTTCACTCAGTGTATTAGCCTGTAACCACTTCCGGTCCGCTGTTTGCAAAAGGATGAGGAGGAAACAATCTAGCTGTTTAGCTTGCACATCTGGAAATCATAAAGGCTTAGCACCGCGCAGCTAAGCTGCAGCGCTAGGCTAACAGGTCATCCCTGGATCATTCAGGAAAAAGCTAAGGCTCATTAGTGGTTTCTTCCCACTGTTGGCCCATGTCAGAGTCCGAAAAATCAGAACAGCCTTACATGTAACTGCTGCTGCCTCCAGTACATCATTTAGACTCCCATAAAGTCTTCTTAAAATAGTTCTGGCTTTGATGGACAAGTGAAAAAATAACGGCAAACCAAGTGCCAAGATTTTATTTTTTCCTTTCATACATTATTAATGGAAAGAAAATGAACATTGTAAAATGTGAGCTGATAACACAAGATTAAGTTGTTTCAGGATTTCCAGTTATTTTTTAGATGTTTAACTCAATATTATAGCAAAAATGTAGTTTAAAAATTGGTATAAATTTGTGCAGCATTCGCCAAATTTCTGCTGATGCAAGAAAGAATGTTGTCCTCCGAATTACAGTAATTGTTTTCCTTCAGTGAAAGTGCAATTCGTTCAAAATTCCCTTGCTCTTTTAATTACAAAGTCAACAAATGCAGCCAAATTTTAATCTTACTAACAATAAAACAGACACAGTGACCAGCTGGCTACATTTAACTACAGACACTGCCATAATGTTCTCCAAAATATGTCAGCAGTCCAGTTGCTTGCATCCTCATGTGCCAATTAGGGGTGTGAAACCACAGAGAGTGAGTTAAAGCTGGACCATATGTCATAACCCCACTAAGACAGAGACACATAAACTTCCTGCAATAGCCGCGTGTGAACATGCAGCACAGTTTTTGCCTGGAATGTGTTGTTGACCACACAAACTGCTCCAAAAAAAGACAGCTTTCTGGAGGAGAAACCAAAGTGTGAGGCACATGGATCAACACGGAGTGGATTAGCTGTACGCAAGCCAAGTCAACCTGTGCAAACTGAACAAACTGAACCCCTCTGGTAGGCGGGTTGTTTTCTTTTGTCTCAGAAATTCAGAAGAACTTCTTTCCTACACATTCTCTCTCTCACTTCTGCAGTCTCACGTACAACCTCCCATTATCACACTCACCTAATGGATTAGCTAACACGGTTATGACAAGATCGGAAGCGAGAGCAGCAGAGAATATTATGCATGCCAATTTCTGAGGGAGCTAGCTATTGACTGTAAGAATGCCCTGCATGAGTGTCCCCTCTGTCGAGGGGCATCGTCCGTGAGGAATGAAATGTGGCAATAGCTGTCAGGGTTTGTTTGAGAAAACTGGCTCCTAGTCAACCATGGATGGAGCGCTGATACAAGGACAGTGGACGAATGATTAGACAGACTGTCCTAGACCAAGGAGGTCACAGGACGGATCTTTGCACCAGATAAGCTGTAGTTATCAAACTGAACAGATCAATAAATCATCTTAACACTTCATTGTACCAGCTGTGTGTGGTGCTTTAATGTGATGCAAAAACTGTGACTTGTTCAAAGCACAGAGTGAGAAGGGACCATTCAAACACATCTTTTGCAGTTGGCAAACAAACATCCATCTGTCCACTGTTGTTACAGCATGTTGTTTACTTTGTCTTTATAAATACGGAGAGTAATTTTTTTGGCAATATTTTTTCATTCAAATGCCCTTGAACAAGACATTTACACTTTGAAAATGGCCTTGGAGAACAGCTTCAACTATGTGCTCAAAGTTCATTCATTCTGGTAAAACAGATGATGTAAACAGAACACTTGATTTACTCCCCTTTTACAACTTGATTTATCTCCGTCAAAAAATAAATAAATCCTAGGCGCTCAATTAGCAGTGAAGTAAGCACTGAAAAGAAACAAGGGTGGAGAGCCCGTGCATGTGTGGGTGCTCTCCACATGCAGGTCAGTAGGCCGTTTGGTTCCTCTCTGACGTATTTGAATTAGATTAGGTCCCTCTCACAGTCAAGACTTAATCACGCACTAAAAGCACAGTTCCGCCATGTCCCATTAGACACCTGTAGCGCAAAATGCCTCAGACAGGAGGAGCAGCAGGGGACAAAGACACGTTCTAAGTCGCAAAACACCTGTGACTGTGGTGCTAGACTGCACTGTGTTCACCTACTTCACTGAACCAGAAAGCACACACGCAAATTACGCTGTTACCTTAAAAACCCATTACGCACAGCTGCAGTTTGCACCACATGCTCCCCTCCAAAAACCAAACAATTCCAGGAACTGATTTTTACTCCAAACATGAGTTCAATACAATCCTTTCTCACGAGCCAAAAAGGCGTCTTAATTTCAGTGAAGCGCGCAGTGGTTCTGTGGTTTCAGGACTTTGACGGTGCACCTAACCAGAATTGACGTTGGGAAATATACTTATCGTTCCCGCGTGACACAGGGAGGCAGATTGGGTTTCCTGGTGGTTCGAAAAGTAAGAAGTGGCTAAATATATGGCTTACACACATTCCCAATTTGCATTGGAATTCAAGAAGAATTGAAATTGAAATAATAGCTTATGCAAGTGAGCACACAGACACAAACCCAACCTGTTGTGTCCCGATTAAGGCCATTTCAATTAGTCAACCAGTGATTAGACTCAGCCAATCTGCCTTGAGAGAGGCTTGTCCTTGCAGGGGAAACTCTACACACATCCTTCCGTTCGTACTGCTAATGCATTCTGTCAACCTCCATTTGGCCTGAGCTAAGAAAGACCTAATCTATGCTAAATGGCGAAGAAGATGGGGTAAGAAATTGTTACAAGTTCATGCTTTGAATAGCAGGCAACACTGAAATAAACATGTGTGGTCATACTGCATGTATGTTTCTCCCAGTGTTTTGGATTGTATGTGAATTTAATTGACACTTGCGTAGTGGTGCTGTGGTTAAATCAGTAAATCTTGCCATCACATGGGACTGTATCTATAAATCTAAATCCATACAGGAAAAAACGTTGACTAAAATAGAAAGGCTTTTCCTTGCTCGGTAATTTTTGGGTTTGCCTGTCCTTGTGACATCAGACAAAAGTCAGTCTCTTCTTTATTTCAGTTGCTGCTAGTAAAACAAACTCCTGAACATTTACTTCACTTTGTGATCAAATTGAACACGAATGATCAAGCAAACACAGTACATTAAACCGAACATTAACAGAGGCTCAGGTTGCTAAAACCAAAAACAAAGACAGACACGAGCTGCAAAAAGAATCCAACATCAGGGTCACCCACACTTTTATCTCTTCCAGACTTGACTTGAAACATTCAAAGACTGTAGCTGATACAGAAACGTGACCACTTTAGACCAGCCGTTGCAACGCTGCATTGGCTACAATTCTACAATTTCATTTAGCAGACGCTTTTGTCCAAAGCGACGTACAACACAAGCAAGAATTCAGACATAAGGAAAAACCTGTAGTAAGTGCAAAAAGTGGTTCAAGTGTGATTGGTGCGATTGGCTACCAGTGAGATTTAGAATTGATTTTAAGCTTTTATTGCTTGATCAGTCTGGCTCCGGGTTGTATCTGCAGTCTTAAATCCCTATGAGCCTGATGGCTGCTTGAGACCCTCTGACAGAAGCTTACTAAGTAATTCTTGACTTGTCGCCAAAGGTTTACTGTGGAACTCCCTGCCTAAAGATGTCAGGCAAGCAAACTGTGAGCAAATATGCTCTTGAAAGTCACTCATTTTTCCTAAAGGATGGTTGTATTCACTGTTTGGATACTAAGTTCTGGTTCTTGCTGCTCCATTCTGTCACTGTAAAGCACACTGTATCTTGGTTTTTGAAAGTTAATTAATGCTTTTATTATCATCACCAGTATGTCGAGGTAGTTTGAAAGCACATAAACCCAAGTGAAATTTCAAATCAGGTGCATGAAAGACACATCTAAATAATCAGAATCTACAGTTTCTGCTTCTCCTCAACATGTGGAGGAGAAGCATGAGGAGACACTGAAAGGAGGCAGGCTTGGAGTACATCTACGCAGTCGGCACATTTTCAAGATGCTATCTATGATTTAATATCAGAGAGAAAGAGAGAGAGAGAGAGAGAGAGAGAGAGTGAGTACAATCCATCAGGGATAGAGGGATCTCATCACAGCTACTATGCACTGAGAGTCAGGATTGACTATTAAATGGCTTGCTTGTGCCATAACAGATAAATACATTAACTTCACGCATATAAAATACTGGCATTAAAGTAAATGAAGTGATTCATATTAAAAATGCATGAAAACAAACATTTGCTCATGCAAGGTGGCAATGCCAGCAAGAGCAAGAGAATATGATGCCAACTATAAACTGGGCTACTCCCATATCTACAATGCATGACCACATTGGACGTTATCCAAAAAATCTATTCATTGAGATGTCTACATTTGAAATAATCTGCGTTTCTGCTCAGTAAATTCGCTGACTTTCCATCAGACATACCGGTGAAATCGTTGCTGCAGTGGTTTCGCCGGTTTCAGCACCTTGCAGGCGTGGACCAGAACAAAAGGCTGCAGCAGCGGAGAGAGGCGCACCAGAGCGCAGCAAGACAGCGACAAACACCGCAAATAAACACAATATAGCACTGTTTTTTTTTGTTGTTGTTTGCTTTTTTTGTTAGCGGACCGACCTCCAAATTACAAAATTCACATCTTTAGTGAAAAGCGACAAATCCCTAGCTCAATGTCGAGGTTTCAACACATCCAACTCCGCATTCATATCTCCAAATTCATAACTGCACATCACACCATGACGCGCAGAGGATTAGTGGACGGCAACATTTATGTGCACACTTAGACTTTCTCAGAAACTTTCACAGATGTCAGTGTTGCATAAAAAATGCCCGAAACTTTCCATTCATGCTGGTTTGAACCATCAGAAAGCCTCACTTGTCAAAAAATGATACAACAAAGTGCTTCAGTTCTTACCTGTAGGTTCAGGCTGCTGAGCGGCACTAATACCCTTGTGTGTGAAAGGAGCTGTGGCGACAATGAAAGCGGTATGGGGCACTGTGATCCCTCCCATTGCAAATTAAGCTACCGTAAATGCAGCAGTACAGGCGCAAGAGGGATTATGTGTGACTGCACTGCATGACAGCCAATTCTGCTCTGTGATTTATTGGATACTGTGCATCATCTTTGCAATATGCAACAAATGAATGAACCCTTTCACAGTACAAAGCATTGTCTAGTGATTTGAATGCAACGAAAAATGAAATGTCAAGCCATTGTTCAAAGGCTTCTGCGTCTCCGCCACTATAATTGGCTGGTTTTCTGAAAAGGGGAAGCACTCTGTCCGCAGTGAGTCTGAGCTGAAGCACAGGGGTGTGGCTGTTGCTGAGGAAAAGATGGAGAAGAGAGGGAGAGGAGAGGGGGATAATGTGGAAGTGGTGCCAGGGGGGAAAGAGGGAAGCAAGGGGGAGATGGACCACTGAAGAGCAGCTACGCTTCTATCACCCCCCTCCAGGTGAGGTGTGGTGAGGATGATGGGTTTCCTTCAACAATGTGGCTTTTTTGGGGGGGAGAAATTTGAGCATGAGAGGTTTAGATGCATAAGAATGCAAAGACATGTTGATGCAGTGGATTGAAATTGTACATGACTGTGGCATTTAATCAGTAAAATTCACTGATACCCCGAATGCGTCAAAAGGAATAGTGTAAATGCAAGAAAAGGTGCTAATCATCATCCCTTACTTGTACGATGGAATGTTCAAACTTTGTAAAAAAAAAAAAAAAAAAGCTTATAAATCATTTACTCACATTCAACAGTCTGCTTTTTCCTGCTGCATGCACCGCAATGGGATCAAATCAGCCTGTCCATTTGTCATTCCTCTAACAGCTTTATCCTTTCACTTACTGCCACCTATTGATGCAAACCAGATAATGCACTGAGGATGCTGCCCTGTGAGAAAATCTGCAACTCAGTGGGTCTTTACAGACATTCTTTTCAACTCAAACCTTCGGCGGACCTGCTCCCAACATCAATGCAAAATATCACAAAAATGTTGCCATATCAACCATTTAAATGGTTTTCCCACAGCATGTGCATAAATGAATGAAGTTATATTGTCATCATGAGGACAGAAAAAGAAATGTAAAGATGTCAAATGAGGTCATATAACTTTAATTGAGGCTCTGAACATTTTTTTTTATTCTTATTCAAGGATGCAGAAACTACAGTTTCAATATTTTATTCATTCTGATTAACACTGGCCAGTAAAACAAATTATTGAATATTAATTTGATCAAGTGGACACATAAGCAGCTAATGACAATTTCAGTCACTAATAGCTTTCAGTACATTACATGCAATCTGCTATCTCTCAATACAATAAAACAATACAACGATTAATACTAATGCAAGACTAAAAAAAAAAAAATCAGGTAATGATTTTAGAAAAGTTGTATATTTGAGAATGGCTTTGTTGAGAAACTGTTGAGAAATCAGTGCTTCATGTTATGTACATAGAGAGAATGTTAGATTCAATTGACATCACTCCAAATGATGCTCAATAACAGTTGAAAAAAGCAAGCTCACAGGTTTGCCAAGACAACTTAAAAAAGTTGACAACATGCCAATGTTCAAATGAATACTACTGGTTTCAAGTAGCCTAGCCGCGCTAGACCCATGTTCTGAAGGCACAAGGGTCTAGGACCGCTCGACAGGGAGGGAGGCGGGCTAAAAGGTTGTCTTTCAAATCACTCTGCAGCAATTGGGTAGGTATACAAGCAATTAGTGCAACGAATAGGCTGACGTAGTTCCTAGAGCGCCGGCGGATTGTGGCTAAGTCCCATTAGCTTCCCAACCAGCGGAGCCAACTGGTATATTAAGGATTTGCCATATCCCGTCAGCATAAGTCCAAATACGTCTTTCTTCTCAATGAAACACTTCAGTGCCGCCCTTTGTTTATCTTTCAAGTTGAATTTTAGCTTCAAATCTTGAAGGGCTGTGGCCAAAGCCGAGTCGAAAGATAACTGTTTATTGTGCGCCGGTTGTTTCTGTCAGAATCGTTGCGCCTCTGTCGTCACTTAGTTACGCCCGCCTTCTGACTTTACACTTCATGGTGATTCGTCCGGCCAGTTTTAGGAGAATCCAGCCTCGAGCCTTATGGAGGGTAACTAGACCCACCCTGGCAGAGAATTAAATTCGTTGCCGTGGGTTGTCTAGCGTGGCTAGGCTAGGTTTCAAGTGAATCTGTGCAATTTTAGATTGACTGCTACAAATGAAAACTACAGGGCAATGCAAAAACTGTAGAGGAGAAAACAGTCATGAAGTCAATAACCTCACTTAGTGATGTCATGTAAACAGCAATTGCTTTTTAAAGTTTGCCAACACTGGTTGTACCTGTAAAACTGCTAAATCTACTGAATGAAGTAAAAGTTTTATGCAGAGTCTGTGATTGGTCATATAACAAGCATTTAACAAGTGTGCACCAGGTTCTTCACCAGCACTGTGCTTGTGAAGAGGCAAAGATATAGCGACTGCGGATAAAGCTCATCTCAAGTTCACCAAAAGGCATGTGGAAGACCTTGAAGTCAACGAGAAGAAGGTTTTTGGGTCTGATGGGACCAAAACTGAGCATGTTGGCCATCAGACAACATTGCAAAAACTCCAAATCTTACCAAGTCTATTTGTCTTATTTTTAGTCAAAATGTCTCATCCCACTTCATTTAGGATAAATTCACTTAGCAAGTGACATTTCAGCAAGATGGAGGGACTTGTTTTAAGACGATGCATCTTAAATACATTGTTAAGTCAAGCAATCTTGAAATTATCTTGTTTTGAGTTGAATTTTACAGAAAAAAAAAACTCAAAATAAGTTTAACCCTCGTGCCGTCCTGCGGGTCAAATTGACCCGTTTTACAGTTTGAAAATGTGGAAAAACATATTTTCACAGTGAAAACTTCTATGTTTTCAAAGTTATTTGGGAAATTATTTAAATTTTTGAAATGTTAAAAAAAAAAAGTTTCTTTAAGAACATTCGGGGGGGAAAAAAAATCAAACAAAATCCAGCAAAATTCGCTGAATTTTGATTGATTTTTTCCTGAATGTTCTTGAAGAAATTATTCAAAGTTTTACTGATATATATGGAATCATTTTAGATTTTTTATCAAGATTTTTATGCATTTTTTGAAAACATTTACAATTTTTATATATATTTTTTTATTTCTTGCCAAATTTGGGGATTCATTTTTTAAATAAAACTTGTAAGGGAAACTTTTAAGAAATTTTCTTCCTGCCGATTTAGCTTTTTTTTTTTTTTTTTTTTTTTTAAATCTGGGGAATTTTTTGGCTGAATTTTTAGATTTTTTTCAGACAATGGAACAATATTTTTTGGTGCCGTAAATGAGGACAACAGGAGGGTTAAGACACCTATGCTTGACAATCCTGGTAAAATATAGCTTAAAATAAGTTTTCCCAGCTAATTTTAAGATCTCAATGTTCTAAACATCATATCTTATTTTGAGAAATCTTACCAAGCCATTTTTCACTTGTTCTATTGGCAGATTATTTCACTCATTTCAAGGGAAAAGTTCTTTGAAATAAGTTTTTTTTCTTGTTTTGAGAAGGGCATTTTTTCCAGTGAAGGCACCCAGTTTGGTGGACTGCACAGCACATCATCGTAAACATACCATCCCCACTGTGAAGCGTGGTGGTGGCAGCATTGCGATGAGGGGATCCTTCTCGGCAGCAGGCCCTGTAATGGCTTGTAATGATAGAGTAAAATGAATGAAGTTAAGCACAGGGAACTCAAAGAAGATAACCTGAAGCAGTCTTCAAGGGAACTGCAGCTTGGGAGATGATTTGTTTGTGTAGCAAGGTAATGATTCGAAGCACGCAGACAAAAAAGGTTTAAAGTCAAGATGAATGTTCCAGAGTTGCCAAAACAGAGCCCAGATCTCAATCTAATTAAGAATTTGTGGCTGGATTTGAAAGGACTGATCAATCCCTTAGAAAAACTGACAGAGCTTGAGCTGTTTTACAAAGAAAAATTGGGTAAAATTACAGTGTCCAGATGTGCAAGGCTGACTGAGACAACACGGTAATTGCTGCTAAAAGTGCATCTAAAACTATTGACTTGAAGTCAGAATTTAGGGGATGAATACTTACAACGCACACTAATTTATAGAAATCTGTTTCACATGAAAAGTTTTTAGTGTATTCTTGTCAAAAAAAAAGGGTAAATACTTATGTCACCATGTGGTGGATTTACTGTCCCTCTAGTGGACAACAAGGAAATATTCACTAAATTTGACAAAAAGTGTTTTGGATTAGAAAAGCATGCTCCAACATTAAGTTAAAAACTTTGATTTGTAAGATGAAAAATATGTTTTTCTTCAATTAAAAAAGTCTTGCCTCAATCCCACTACTGATATGAAAAATTCACCATTGTGTCATTTAGCTACATTCAAGGCTGTCTGTGATCACATTTACACTTTAAAAACAGACAAAGTGCCAACTAAGAAACGCTTCAGTGCAAACTACCCCACATTGCACAGAACGGTGTTCCTTCACCACGAAACCTTCAAATGTCTCACTTCTGGCTGACGATGGGGCGAGCGATGAGCTCTTTCATGATCTCATTGGAGCCTCCGTAGATGGGCTGTACACGGGCGTCCACAAACGCCCTGAGAAGACAGACAAGTTCAGCAGCTTGGTAATGGACCAGCACACAAACAAACAATGTGTGAATTAATCCTGTTGTTATGTGACACTAACTTGGCGATGGGGTATTCCCACATGTAGCCCCAGCCTCCGTGGAGCTGCAGGCACTGAGTAGCCACCCTGTTCTGGAGGTCTGACGCCCTGGAGATGAGATGAAGCAGCTAGCGCGAGGACAGAACATGCTGCAACCTGTTGCTGATATTAGAAGTCCAAAAAAATACACTCTTACCAAAACTTGGCCATGGAGGCTGTGGGGGAATCAAGGCGTTTCTCAGCATGAAGCTGAAGGCAGTTATCTAAGAAGGCTCGGCCCACACAGATCTCAGTCTTCAGCTCCGCCAGCTTGTGTTGCACAGTCTGTTGAGTAAAATATTTAAGGCATTTAAAGTACAGTTTTTTGCTCCTGTCACATTTTTTCGTCACTCTCGGTTCATTTTTCACTGCAATACAGAGTCCTCCATCTCTATGCCAACACCATAACCATGGTTAAAAGCACAGAGAACACAAAATATATATATATTTTTAAAAAGCAGAAACAAAAGTTTGCTTTCTTTTGCTACCTATTTTACAAAACTTGAACAAACCTGCAGTCGACATGTACAACATTGTTAGGTGCTACTAGCACTGGAAAACATGGTATCTCTGGATTACATGGATATTTTACTGCCTACATTTTGGATTTGTTTCAAATATTTGTCTCTTATCTTTCCTGTGTCAACACAAATTGTTTCAGCTGAGTGACTAAAGGCTTCAAGGCTGCATTGATAAGTTAGAAAAAAAAAGCTGTTTTACAGATCCAAGTAGGTGTGGACAATTTATTTTTTGGGAGAATTTTAAGACATGTTGAATAAGGTGATTTTAAAGCAATATCACAGTCTGTAAAAAAAATGCAATGATATACTGATTCCAAAGCCGGTGCAGAAAATATTAAGTGCAGTTCAAGTACAGTCCTTGAAATTAACCCTCTGAACTCCAAGGAGTTTCTGGGCAATTTCTTTGCTCCTGTCATGTTTTTCCTCATTGTGGGACGATTTCTCACTGCAATGAAACTTCCTGCACATCTAGAAGTACAGAGAACTCCAAATAGCTTTTGTGCAGTATAACAAATTTAGATAGTTTTTTTCAAAAATGATGGAATCAATTTGTACAACATTTTTTTCTGCAAACATTACAGATATAAGACAAACAAATGGTGATTGTACATAGTAAAAATATTTTACAATCTAGATTTTTCCATGTGTTTCCATACTTGTCTTATAGCTGCTCTGTAAAAATACAGTCCATTTCAGCCGAGAAGCAAGGGCTTCATGTCGGCACTGAAGAGTGCAGACTATGAATAAGCGTGTCATACAACTTCACTTCAAAGAAATCTGACTATCCCTTTAATGTAAACTCCTAGGTTTAAAAGTTCTCTAGTCTGTGTGAAGCTCAGCTCTTAATCTTAAAAGAAAGTACACTCTCTCCCTGACTGAGACCTCAAAAGTTTTGTCTTGATAATGAGCGCTGAAAATCAAACATTTTCTGAAGGAAACCTCATTATACTGACCTGTAGGTGTGCGATTGTCTTGCCAAAAGCCTTCCGCTGCAACACGTAGTTTCTTGTTTCCTCAAACATGAACTCACAGCTCGATATAGCCATGTTGGCAACAATTAGGCGCTCCTGGGGTACAAAAAAGAAAAAAAAAACTATCAAAATATGGACATATCTTTGTAATGAAACAAACAAAACTAAAATGCACGAAGTGAAATATAATACTTAATAATGCAATACCAGACTAAATCTAAACTGACAGCAGTTGATCTAAGTGCCCAAATAACAAACAGTACTATTTATTTATGATTTTTCAAACTGTAAAACTGAAAGCTCAGGACTCAATCTGACGACCGCTGCGACATAACAAAATATTCAACTACATCTAACTTGTCTGATGTGGAGAAAAGTAGACAGTGTGACCTGCTGTTAGATCCTGATCAATCCTTAGTCCGTGTTAAAGACAATTTCTAATTAAAATTAATTAATGAAGCTACAGAACAATGGGAACAATGCAAGTGTCTCCTCATGCTGCAGATATTTAATTTAAAAAAATGGAAAAATTCCTAATAGCTAGAAGTAACAAAGGCAACTGTGATTCTGTGAGTCAGAGCTCACCTGATTGATGAAATGGAAGTGGGCCTACATAGTGTGGCTTGCTGTCAGATTCTGGCTCAGACTGATCCACTCTAAATGCTCTTTTGGGGAAAATTTGTAATTCTAAGAATTTAATGAGGTGAACAGGGTTGCAGTTATCCACTTGCATAAATGTACGCAACTCTCTCTCCTCGGAGACACTTGTAGATTGTACTGCAGTCTGATGATACAGGTATTTTTAAAAATGCAACAAATGTCAGCACCTGCTAACATTTATTACTAAAGAGTATCATTTATCTTTAAGCTATTAGTGTCCAGGGTGCGCATTCAGGCATGTTGTCCTTAGATTAATGGTTCAGGGTGAATGGCTAAAGATTTTTTTTTTTTTTTAAAGTGTACTTTTGGGTAAATTTTGCCATTTTCTTTTCACCTGAGGCAGTTCATTCATCAGGTAGTAGAAACCTTTGTTCGGTTCCCCCAAGAGGGCATCAGCTGGGAGACGCACATCCTCAAAAAACAGCTCAGCTGTGTCCTTTGAAAGCAGGAGAAACAGCAGTAAGAGGACACAATCGACTTCTGCATGACCTGGTGGACTTATCAAACCACCTCTGAACTCCAGTACCTGGGCCTTCAGACCAATCTTCTCCAGCTTGCGTCCTTTTTGGAAGCCCTTCATGCCATCCTCCACCAGGAACAGACTGATGCCATGTGCCGCCGTCTTCGCCTCCCGGTTGGTCACAGTCACGACCACCACCAGATCAGACATCCAGCCGTTTGTGATAAACACCTGAAGATGGAAAAGACTTCAAGCTGTTGTCCAGATGCAATGGAGTGATCGTTTTTGCTTTCGGTACCTTGTTGCCGTTCAGGATCCAGTCACTGCCATCCCTCTTGGCATACGTCCTCACACCCTGTAGATCACTGAAAGTATTAAAAAAAAACCTAGTCATCAAAGCTGCATTGCTACATTAGTGCAAATTTCGTTGATCTCACATCTACGCTTGAGTCCACACCTGCCTGCTCCTGGCTCTGTCATGGCAATGGCAGAAATGCATTTCCCAGCAATCATTTGAGGAATGAAGCGATCAATCTGTTTCTTGCTACCATAGTTGATAATATACGGCATCACAATGTCGGAGTGCAACGAGAAACCAGGGCCTGAGCAGTTGGAATACGATCTGGATGACGAAAACAACATCTTGTTTAAAAAAAAAAAAAGTTACCCTGTGTCAGATTTACAAAATGGTTTTCACATTACAGACAACTCACTGCTCCTCCCATGTGATTGCCGCAGAAAACAGGTCTCCTCCGATGCCACCATGCTCCTCTGGTACCATAAGTCCCAGCAGACCTTGCTCACCAGCCTTCTCCCACACCTCCCTGCTCACCTGACCCGCCTTCTCCCACCTGGAACAAGGAACAGAGATAAAGGTGAGGTTGGGAAAGACTGAAAATTAGTCCAGTGATAAATTAATTTTGTGCCTCCTTGCAGCCACTTCAAACAAAGCTGGGTCAGGTCCTCGCCTCCACCTACTCTTTGTGGTGCGGAACCACTTCCTCTTGATAAAAGCGCCGGACACTCTGTCTGAACATGTCGTGGTCCTCGTTGAAGATCCGACGAGTGCCGATGTCCATCAGGTTCTTGGCGCTGGAGGTCTCCGGCCGGATTGATCTCCGGTTGGGTTGAGTCTGCTCAGCCTGACTGTGCTGTAATCTGAAAGGAAGGAACGACAGAAATTTAACCACTCATATTATGTTCTAAAGCAAGCATCTGACAACCTATGACAAATAAAGTCCCTTCAGTGAAGCAGCAGAGGGTTTTGACAGGTGCGTTGCCAAGTGTTTGTTGAAAGGGAATCACAAGATTTGCTGGGCGTCTCTGTGTAATATAATATCAGAACGTTTTGAGCTAACCATCTGCAGTGCCCTGAGATGACGTATGCTGTGAACTGGTGATATGGCTAAGCAATTATTATTCCTCCATACAATAATCTCCTGGCATAAGGGAAGATGCTTGTTTGGTAAAGACCAAGCACCACATCAGAAAGCACATCACCACTTTAAGATTTTAGTGGCAATGGGCAATTTTGTTTTTCTTTTACAAATCATCACAGATGGAAACTGGACATTACAATATCAAAACAATTACTCACTATTAAATAATTATTGACATTTTCACGCTATATATAATAGCAGTGTATATATTTAATGTTAATATATACACACTGTAACGGCCATAAAAATGACAACATACATCATAAACATTGCATATACATTACATACCAGTAAATACTGCGAATAAATTGCTAGATTCTTTACTTTTTCGCTGTTGTTTCAAATATGGACACTTAAAGCTGCTGTCCGGAGTTTGAATCGCAGCGTCTCCCAAAACACTGGTGGTCCCACCCTCCCTCCTTCTGATTTCGCCCCTTTATTTGTGCACGCGCGCAGTACATGAGAGAAGTGCCCCGAGTGCTGCAGCATCTTGCCTGTTTTGCTGTTTTCCCCTCTTCTACATTTAGTACATTTAGTAAATAATAAAGGAATTACGTTGAGGGTAATGCTGTATTGAGTCTAACTTGTCCTAATACCAAAATAACATGAATCTGCTAGGACGAACGAGTAAAGTTTCAATATGTGATTACACTCGTGTATCCCTCTCGATTACGTTGTTTATCAAACTTAGTGCATTTACGCGTGTATATGTGTCACATTGTTTATTTATTTCTATCTAGAGTTCAGAATTGCATGACTCCTCGGACGAAGAGTGTGTCCCAGACGCCCCAACATCTTCCTCCAGAGGTCGGGCATCTAAACGAAGCCGTCAGGCGGGCTATGGAGGCCGTGGTCGGGGAGCGATGCAACACCCCGAGCCAAAAAACGTCCTGCAGTCTCTTGGCCTGACAAGCCGTGGGATTGATAACTTTTCTGGAAGTTGCTGAGCCCCGATGCTCTCTCCTCCACAAGCAAAACAAACGTGCGCGCGGTTGCGTAGTGCGTAGCTCGCCCACCTCTGCATGGGCTTGCTTGCTGTGCGCGTAACCGTTGATTGACAGCATGACAAAGCTGAAGCTCGAACTTGATTGGTCGGCAGCAACCGGCACTTTTTGGAATAACATGGGGGTCTATGAGAGGAAGGCGGAGCTCAGGAATAAATTTTCATATCGCGTTATACTAACTTTATATTATAGTATTGAACTAGACTAACACATTTAAGCTTTGTTAAAAAATGATACATAAATTGAAAACAAACGGAAACTCCGGACAGCAGCTTTGTTTAGTCCAGTGGTTTGGATTGTGACTTTTTACAACAAAGAAACTGTGTCAAAGGTTGCTGTGGCGAACTCCTACGGATTGACATTGATTACAGCTGAAAACAGACACAAGTTTTGAAGTGCAATGTAAAAATGCAACCATTTTCACGTAAATAATAAAACTGCTTAATAAAAGTTGTTGAACGTCATTTGTGGTAGCTAATAGCTAATATTTATGAGAAAAGACTTGGCTGAAGAACTTGACTGTGATTTGCTGATACTGTGACGTGTTAGTGTTTAAGCCTCATATTTTACCTTGCAACAGCCACAGAGAGAGGCTGTTCTCGTCCGGAGACATTTCTCAGTCCAAGAAGACAAGGTTTAACAATTCTTTTCACCAACATCTTGTTCAAAAAGCGACGAACTCAGACGAGATACCTCCTATATGTTGACAGAGCAAAGATCGTCTATTAGCGTCGTAGCATACACTTCATAAGAAAGATGGACGTCACCCGTTGGTTTCTGCACTGAGAAAATCAAGCCAGTTTCCTGGTTGCCATCTTGGATTTTTGGAGCCAGAGATAAAAAAAAGAGGGCGGAGCCGGAGAGCAATGATTGGGCAGACAATCATTATATATATGTATGTATGTATATATATATATATATATACACACACACACACACACACACACACACACACACACACACACACACACACACACACACACACACACACACACACACTCTATGGTTTACTATGGTTTGCTGCTAACAAAGTCATAGCTTGTTGTTTCTTTTTGTTTACATCTGGACAATATTACATATAAAGCAGTGACCTCTGATGTAAACATGTTCCAACATCGTGTTTTAAAGTTGTTCTGTAAATCTCAAGTTACGTTTTCCGACTTAGTGTTAACACTGATGAAAAGTCAGGTTCATCAGCATCTTAAATTAGTTAATTGTCAGCTGTAGCTACATGTCCTTTTGCAGGTGACAGCTGTTACTTTTTTGCTGCTATTTGATGTGAAACAGAACAGCTGGGTGTTTTCTCTACAACAGTGGAATGTCAGATAATTGTGGAGGTCATGTTAAAGCTAATGTTTCAATAAAAAAGGAATAAACTTTATTGTCCATCTAAGGCAGTGAAATGTTCTTTGGTCTCAATCAGGAAAACAAACATTTTCATAAGATTAAAAAATAGGGCAAAAAAACATAAGTCTATTGTGTTACATTCATATCTTGATGTGTTCACTCTGATATTTAATGTTCCAGCATTTGGAATGAAAGAACCTTGTAGAGCTTGTTCTCACACATTATTGTTTCATCCATTCATGACATACTTTTACACATCTTTACAGTCCACAACTGTCTAATAATGTGGTTTTAAAATGTGCAATAAAGGCAATAATGAAGCTCTTGCCCTGAATGTGTTGACGTTATTTCGCATGTACGAAAGTTTTGTCTATGAAAATAGCAGCAGAGTGAGACCTCTTATTACTTTCGCTACTCTCAGTGCAGTTGGATTTCTTCTTCTACTAAAATTTGAGGCGGTGTTCTTGCTCAGCTCTGACACCTATTGGTACAAAACAGACACCTACAGGCCAGAATATTTAAAAAGATGATTGTATGCAACCACATACATCATTTCGTATGTCTTTTTATATTTTTCATTTTCGTAGAAGATTTTCAATACTTTGTATGAAAACCTTTAACTTTTAGTGCCTTATATGTGTATTTATTCACAATGCATGTGGTGACAGGAATGTTTAAATTTAGTGTGCTGTAAATGCAGAAATTAGGGAACATATTAGTCTAGTCCTGGAAAAATGACATTAGCTCCCCATGAATTATAGAATGCAGGTTATAATTTGACTTTATAAGGCTTCCAAAAACCCATCATTCTGACTTTTTTTTTTAGTAATTTTCTCTCTTGTTAATTTTCTAATGTCTTATTGTTGACCCTTTAATGTATAATTGTCTTTAATAATGTTGTATAGTTGCCACCTTTTTTGTTAAAGCCCTCTGCAACTCCAGTTTCGTAAGGTGCTGTACAAATACAGTTTATTTTTGCATGCTTGACATATTCACACCACACCACATGAGAACAGGCTTATTTTTGCTTCCATTGAATTAAGTTCAAGAGTAATATATATAGATATATTTGCAACAGCTAAATTAAAAATATAGGTAAACTAGAGATGCATATTTAACCTATTTAGTACAGATCAATAGGTCCATGTCTTCAATTATCTCTGAAGGTTCCTCCTGATTATTTTGTTTCATACTTTAAAATATTAAATAATTACAGAGAATCTGCGGAAACTTTCACACTGTTCATGCACCTTTTAAAAAAATCCCTCTGAAATAGTTTAAAAAAAAATCTATTTAAGACATTTGCAAGATAGCAAAAACATGGAAAGGCAAGGGATTAAAATTGTACGTGACTGTAGCATTTAATCAGTGAAGCTCAGTACATATGTCAGATGTATTGAAAATGTGGCAATCATACCCCAGTTGCAAGATGACTGGTTCAAACTTTGTAAAAATGTCAGGAATGCGGGTGGGTGAACCCATGCAGCAGGCGACAGGCAGGCACTATGAAAAAACAATTTTGAGTAAATCTTCGGTCTGTTTGACTGTATCATACCGTGACTGGATGACATCCAGAGTCTGACAGATGCTTATCTCTGCTGACTGCAGAGCCATTGATACCTATCCTTTCTCCACATATGAGGATTATTTTTCACATGACATTCTGTGACATTCTATGAAAGAAAACTGTCTCTGTGATCCTGAAGAAAGACTACTGGATAACCTGAGAAGCTGCATTTTCTGCCGTTTTATTACTGTTCTTTTTTGTTGGTTCTTTGCAACTCCAGCTTTGACAGGCGCTTTAGAAATGAATTTTATTATAATAAGCATGTCATATACATACAACACCACAAGGGGTCAGTGTTTCTTCCTTTAAAACTTTGAACTTGTTGCGACTGCATGCAGAAGAACAGAGTAGGTGTAAGTGAAAGAAATGTATAGCTGCAACAGCTAAGGTAACAACTCTAATTAAACTAAGGACGTAAAACTGTGTAGCCACACTGACACTTAAATCATCTGTTTGTAGGTTGTTGCTGCAGCTTTATCCTTAAACACAAATTATTTGACAAATCTATATATTGTGTTTGCTAATGGTGCTAAAATGCTAATTGATGATTAGAAAATGCTTGTGCAATTATGTTAGCACATGAATAAAAGTGTGAGTTTTCATGGAAAACATGAAATTGCCTGGATGACCCCACACTTTTGAACTGTAGTGTGTATGATTGATTGATTGATTTCTTTATTTTTGTGTCATGCACACGAGCGGTCCAGCCCTCATAGATTTACCAGTATACTTGCATTACTGCAATACATCCAAAACACACAATATTCTGCTGCTCAGTCCTTAAACAAAATATGTTGCCTTTTATCCCAGGCCTTCCAAAGAAATTCTGCTATGACAAAAGTTCCTCTTCTAAAACACAACTCTAATTTTTCATGGTCATCCAGCCTAAAACAATCAAAATAAACAGAGGACATCTTACTGAAAAGTACCTCTCTTACATCTTCGTATACAGGACAATAAAACATTAAATGAACCGCATTCTCAAGTTCACCTAAATTACACAGCAAATGAAGTCTGTCCTTTTCTGGAGTAGCATTTAACATCCCAGTCTCTAAAGCTAAGGGTAAGGTTCCTGAGCGTAATTGTGCGCACAGGGATACTTAAATTGTACTTCAGATAAGGTTCCACACTGTATCTGTTGTTTATGAGACAATAAGTTTGTAATTTTGTTTTATACCAAATATCAAGAGACAAATTTTCTCTAAACGTAAGAAACACATTACTCCTCCTTTCCTGAATATCACAGAATGCCCCAATTAAATATCTTTTTTTGTCTGATTCGACATCTTCACCAGTCTGTTCCAAAGACAAAGCATTTGGCATTTCTGTCTGATGTTTGGAGGCTCCCATCCCATATCTCCAGTAATGGCCAAAAGTGAAGTAAAATTATAGACTCTCAGAAATGATCGAATCGCTCTGTGATGCATTGTATTACAGCTTGTATGTTCCCAGACGCCCCAAATACCAGACGCATAGTCATAGACACATAAATTGTATAGTTGTCTATACACACGTGGACAAAATTGTTGGTACCCCTCAGTTAAAGAAGGAAAAACCCACAATTCTCACTGAAATCACTTGAAACTCACAAAAGTAACAATAAATAAAAATTTATTCAAAATTAAATAATCAAAATCAGCCATCACTTTTGAATTGTTGATTAACATAATTATTTAAAAAAACTAACTAATGAAATAGGGCTGGACAAAAATGATGGTACCCATAACTTAATATTTTGTTGCACAACCTTTTGAGGCAATCACTGCAATTAAACGATTTCTGTATTTGTCAATGAGCGTTCTGCAGCTGTCAACAGGTATTTTGGCCCACTCCTCATGAGCAAACAGCTCCAGTTGTCTCAGGTTTGATGGGTGTCTTCTCCAAATGGCATGTTTCAGCTCCTTCCACATATGTTCAATGGGATTCAGATCTGGGCTCATAGAAGGCCACTTTAGAATAGTCCAACGCTTTTCTCTCAGCCATTCTTGGGTGTTTTTGGCTGTGTGTTTTGGATCGTTGTCCTGTTGGAAGACCCATGACCTGCGACTGAGACCAAGCTTTCTGACACTAGGCAGCACATTTCTCTCCAGAATGCCTTGATAGTCTTCAGATTTCATCGTACCTTGCACACTTTCAAGACACCCTGTGCCAGATGCAGCAAAGCAGCCCCAAAACATTACTGAGCCTCCTCCATGTTTCACCGTAGGGACAGTGTTCTTTTCTTCGTATGCTTGGTTTTTGAGTCTATGAACATAGAGTTGATGTGCCTTACCAAAAAGCTCCAGTTTGGTCTCATCTGTCCAAAGGACATTCTCCCAGAAGCTTTTTGATTATTTAATTTTCAATAAATTTTTATTTATTGTTACTTTTGTGAGTTTCAAGTGATTTCAGTGAGAATTGTGGGTTTTTCCTTCTTTAACTGAGGGGTACCAACAATTTTGTCCACGTGTGTACGTATGGAGTCCTAGATTACCACAATGCTTAACTTTGTTTAGTACAGATTCAGAGCTCTGCCTGCTGACTGAGCTAAAACATTAACAGCTTCCTTGAATGTCATATGTTCATCCAGTGTCAATCCAAGATATTTATGCTGGTCAGTATATGACAGCACTATTGGACCAAAATTAAAAATAACTGAACGTCTCTCCAATGATTTTCTCCTGAAATGTACTATTTGGGTTTTGTCTTGATTCATTATATGCATAACGTTAACAGTTGTTTCTTATTTAACAGTATGAATGAACCTCAGATAGAGTGAAAGCACTTTTTTAAGGTAGGATTTTCCTGAAGTGACAATATGTCCTTGTATGCTTTGTGAAATTGAAATCTGTTCTAGTCTTAGGCACAGAACAAACTGATACACCAAATAACATCTATTCATTGAAAAAATAGCCTTAAATAAGCGTTTTGGAAATGATTAAACACAGAATGCTGCAGGAAAATATGGCATTTCTTTTGATTCTCACGTACTAGTTTGATCAGAATATTTCGGTTTCTGCAGTTTTGTTCTCCTAACTAGATTTAATAAAATTGCAAAAATGTCTCACGAGAGCCTGTCAATAATAGTTAAACAATTTTTCAACTGATTCAGGGTCTAAAGACTTAAAGATTTTGTTTAATACGCTTATAGATGCAAAAACAATGTGCAAATGTGAATGTGATGTTCTCTATGTGTAGTCCTGTGACTGACTTGCGACCTGTCCAGGGTGTCCCCTGCCTTTACCCTAAGTCAGCTGGGACAGACTCCAGCCATCCACGACCCGAATGAGGATTAAGCGGTGTATGGACAGATAAATGTGAAACTTAGTTCATGGTGTCTCCTCTCAGATATACCATCTACAAGTGTTTGTGGGCAATAAAAGATCAAGGATCAACCCAGGTGGGATGTACGTTGGAAAAGTTTATTCTGAAATGAACAGAGTGAAAATAAATAAAACTTTTCAGGGAAGTGGGAGATTTCTGGCGGTCTATCCACGACCATTCTCCAGCACCTTTGGCATTGCTGGGCCAGTGATGGCGAGACTGAATGAGGTGGCGGTGGGAAGGGAGGGATCTACCCTCACTTGATGAGCGGTCACCCCTTCTCCCCCGTTCCTCACCCCATGCGGCGGGTGGAGACGCGCCCCGGGGGGAAGTAGAGGCCGAGTGATAGGGGGTCTACAACGGAGAAGTGATGGTGATGTCCCGAGAGCGGCGGATTTGTTGAGACGAAATGGAAAGGAAAACAAAATAAACAAGATTGGTTTGCTTCAACATCCCTTGTACATAGTCCTTGTCTTTCCTTGGTTGGTCTTTGAAACAGTGTAGATGTCCTGAACACCGTTGGGCTGTCTGTAGGCAAGCTACAGTTTCTTCAGCACTCCTTCTGCTGGCCTCTTACACAGACATGATGTGCTTGACGAAAGCTGTGGGAAGAAGTTCAAATCTTTAGCTTCCTAGTTTTATAAAATGTGGAAAAGAACAGGGCATGTTGGGAAATCTCACCCTCATAGTGCACACTGCCGTTCTCGTCCTCCTGTCCAGCCATGAGGGCATCAATCTCAGTCTCGTTCATCTTCTCTCCTGTAGGAGGATCCATGTCAGGTGCATGCTCTCCATTTCACACACTGTGCATACTAAGCAATCTATATTTGTGCACTTCTAAATTTGGGTTCTCACCCAGGGTGGACAGCACGATACGCAGCTCAGCGCCCATGACTGTGCCGTTGCCTTCCTTGTCGAAGACGCGCAGGCCCTCAACATAGTCGTCGTAGGTTCCCTTGGGGAGGGCGTCAACCTGCTTCAGCATGGGCAGGAAAGCGTCGAAGTTGAGCCTCTTGTTGGCCATGTCTGTTGAAACCGCAATAGACATAGACAATTTTAGTACGACAAAAACAAAGCGCAGACGGCTCTTTAGTTTAAAACGCTCGTGTTGACTCTCACCGTCAGCAGTTGGGTTGCCCAGAATCGTTGTAACGTCCTTGTTAGTGGGGTTCTGGCCCAGGGCGCGCATGATGTCGGCCACCTGGTTGTAGGCCACCTGGCTGTCACCAACTCTGTCAAAGAGACCAAAAGCCTCCTTGAAGTCTGGACAAGAGAGGGAGAGACAAACGAGAGGGTTTGACACAAGCTGGTCAAAAACACTGAAAGAAAACATGAATTATTTAGGAACTAGATCATGTCCTTAGTTAGAACACATGCAGTCGTTTAGACTTCAATAAAATGACAAATGGTGAATCAGAATCCTTTTTTATGTTGCCATTAAAATTTTACATCTGACATGTCTGGTATGTGTCTTTTGGCTGCCCTTTCGATCCATCCCCTTTAGGTTTTCTTTTATTTCTGTTGCAGAGTTCTTAGTCATCTAAGGCAGCTATGTGGTGCCACACTGCACTGGAGGATCAAAGACAGCAGAAGCCACATACTTCTGACATTGTTCTCATCTAATTGGGAGCAACAGCTGAATCCAAGCAAAGCAGAGGAAGGCACTGAACAAAGGTTAGCTATTTCTATGAGTCCTACCAGGAAGCCAACTCAAAGTGACCTTTTTGACAGATTAATGTGTGCGTCTGAGCAGCGGCAGCAGCAGCAACTGTACCCTCCACCCCCTCCTACATTCCTGCCTCCAGTTGCATTTAGGGCATCATTGGAGGCAAACTGATACACCCTGACTGTGAAACCCTGGCCATATAGAGCCATGGGCCCCCATGGCCCTCCTCAGGTTAAACCTACGACTGCTGACGATGTCGTAATCAACACTTTAAACTTATAACAGTCAAGTACAGAATGTGCAGAAGTAGCACTTTTCTTTTTTGGGGGAAAAATTAGGATTTGGATGTCTACACGAACATACCCACTGCTAGAACCAAAAGAATGCAAAATATATTTAAATGTCATGTCCAATTGGAGAGGCAGAACACATTCTTTCCATCAACCATAGTTGACAGAGGGCACATCTTTCAGCAGCAAACAAAAGGGTTGAGGATGGTTTGGATTCCATGTGTAAAATGATGCCACCATCCCTGCATCTTAAACCTTGACCTGGGGATTAACGCTTCTGCTGTGCAAGGGCCACAAGACAAGGCTGAGAATAGACATATCTGAAATCCTCCACAGCAACTGGACAAGTCAATGGAATGCCATGCTCTATGGTGGATTTTCTTTATCCCCACTTCCACCTTTTAGCACTTAATTCAGACTAAAAGGATCAGCTGAACAAGCCTGCGGCTACTCTGGGAGTTTGTTTAGTGTGATAATTACAAAATCACTACACAAATGAGAGACTCCGCTCGAAAGAAGAAAATTGGAGGGCATATTCTCTCTTGCTTCTGCGAGTAAATGTCACCCAGCATGATGACTGAGAGTGGGAGTTTTTGCGACTGAAGATGAATGTTGCTGCTTTTCTTCACTTACCCTCAATCTGGTCCGCTGAGAACTCAGTCTGTCACATGAAAATACACAAAAACACACAAATACATAAACAAAAACACACAGAAGACAGAGAGATGGATTAAAAACAAATTGTTTGTGAGTGTAGAAACAGCACAGACAAAATGCAGCTAATATAAGATGCCCTAATGAGAATTTTATCGCTGTAAACTGTCCAGAACTATTCAAAACACATGTGATGGATGATGAAATTATAGGTAGCTTCTTTGCATTTTTATACACGTCTACAGACATTAAAGACAGATGTGTTTCATGGCAGTAGTCCTGGGTGCAAAGTCTCAACTTTGCAATCTTCAGAGAAGATAATTTGGTTTCATAATTTACAAACAAAGAGCAGAGAAGTCCTGATTTCTCCTCCTTAAAATGACATCAGTGATGCCAATAAAGTCTCAATTTTGGGGTTATTTTTAAGATCCAAACCCAAAAAGGAGAACAAAAAAAGTAACTCCATCAGTACCACCCAGAAGGTCCAGAAACACAATATTGTACACACCATTTTGGAGAGTAGGAGCTGGAGGAGCGGAAAGAAAAGGAGATGAGAAGCAGAAGTCCCAAGACAGACTGGTCCTGAGCCATGGTCAAAACCCCCCTCTTATTTATCCCAGGCATGTGATGTCATGTATGCTAATGGGCAGATCAGATGACACACTGGAACATCTTTAACTTTCTTAGGGCAAGGAGAGCTGTGCCCTCAGAGCCTTTAGAAGGGGACAGGGCTATTTTTGGAAGGCCGAAGAACTGTGTCAAGACTTCTTGTGTCAAGATTCGAATAAAACTGACAACTTTTTTTTATTTTTTATAAAGAACAGAATATTTTAATTATCTTGTCAAGTGAGGTTTAAAAGTTTGGCAGAAATGCACAGTTGCTGAGTGAAAATACAGAAAACTCAGCAAGCCAGTGGCCCACTTCAGGGGAGCAGCAGACCAGAGAGCTCATTTACAAGGAGGTATTTTTAACAGCCAGACTGCTCCTCCTCTTATGGTGAAATAACAGCAGGGCAAAAACCTTTTGAAAAGTTGATGCAGTTCAGGCAGGTATGAAGAAGAACAGTTTTGAGTAGTAGTTAGCTTAAGAATTGTAATGTGTGAGGTTTTTGGACGATTTCCCTTCAACAGACCTGTCTTGAAAACAGCAAAATGCACCAGCTCATCAGCAATACACGAGTAATTCCAGAGGACTGTTATGTGCAGCTTCTCTTGCTTTACCCTAAGTAGAAACTCATTAGTGTCTATATATATGGAACTGAATGGAAAGACTGTGATTCCGAAGCAAGGTTGAGGAATCAAAGGCAGATTAAGTTACCCAAAAGAGCCTTCATTGCATCATGTGTGGAGGTTCGGTCGTCGTCTTCTCTCTTCTTCCTCACCAGAGCTCTCCATGGTGCTGATGCCAACATGAAAAGATAATTTCTTTTAATGCAGTAGATACATAAAACTGAACAGCTTCAATATGACAGATACATTTGATGTTGAAACTGTGGATTTTTTTTTTTTTTTTTTGCATTTTGTTAACTTAAGTTTGAAGCTGCATACCTCAACGCTTGTAGAATGGTGTTCTTATCATCTTCGAAATATTTCAAAAATACAATGGATTCTAACTTTTGGTGACATAAAGGCCATTTTACATGCATTTATCTCATCAGATGTAAATTACTGCAACTGTTTTTTGTTTTTTTTACCAGCCTGAACCAAAAATCTATTATTTGACCCAATACTCTACAGAACTCAGCTGCCAGGCATTTAGCCATAATCAACAGCTACCATAAAATTGTTCAGATTTTAGCCTCTTCGGATTTTCATTGCTTCTCTCCCAGCCATATCTCTGACCTCTTAGTACAATTCAGGACAGCGCCTTTGTAGCCAGTACCCTAAGGCTCTGGAACCATCTGCCCAATTAAATCAGGCCTCTTCAAGTCTCTTCAAAAAACATATTTTTACTGGAAACCCTTTTCCAGATAGTACCAGAGTTTAAATTTCACCTCATTTGCCGTTTACACTACCATGCAAAAGTTTGGGGTCACACAGGCAATTTCATGTTTTCAATGAAAACTCACACTTTTATTCTTGTGCTAACATAATTGCAGAAGGCTTTTCTAATCATCACTGTGTACCCCTATGTAGATACTCCATTAAAAATCAGCTGTTTTCAGCTTGAATAGTCATTTACAGACTGTATTTATGATTCGTTTAATGTTATCTTCATTGAAAAAACTACCTTTCAAAAATATGGACATTTCCTAGTGACCCCAAACTTTTAAATGGTAGTATATTTCTTAAAAATGTATTGACATCTTCAACAATGCCTTAGTTTTTCTACACAAAATTGAGTTCGCATGTGGCCCCAACAAAAAAACTTAACCAAATCTAAACAGAGAAAGGTATATTTAATCAAAATCACTTTATTCTACATGACTCATTTAAAAATAATGCCAAAAATAAATCATGTTCCCTATCCAAAATCTATAAAGAAGAAAAAAATATTGTGCAGAACTGAAGAGCCATCAATGACTCGGCTACAATAAAGTCATGCATTTCAGGCTATGCTTGCATAGGGAAAAGTAGAGACAAATGTGGAAACAAATTAAAAACACAGGCAGCAAAATATCACTTTAATCCATCAGGACCCTTTGACTTTGGAATGACCTCCCTGAGGAGAGGCCTGCAAAGTCAGGAACTTCTTTTTAATCATTTCTTAAAACCCACTTTTATAGCCTTGCTTTTATGCGAAGTCTATTTTTAGCTTTATTTGGTTTGAGTGTTGTGTTATGCATTATGTCCTGTTTATTTTATACATTCTCTCGCTTTATTTTGCTTTGAACTGCCTGGTTCTTCGGTATGATATCGCCTCTATAATTCTTAAATTCTCAATTTTTTACTTTTCTTGGTTTTTAATTGTAACCCTCAGTCTTATTCTTAATTTTCAAACTGCCTAGTCCTCTTGTTTGATATGAGTGCTAATCCAGCTAATTATTCATTTAATTTATTAGCATTATTACAATTTATTTCAATTGACTGCTCTGACTTGTTTCCTATATCTTTCGTAATAGAATACATTTGTGATTGCCTTTGAGCTTTCATCTGTGTAGAAATGTGTTCGATTATGTTCTCAAACCGTGCATTTTCCCTGCACTGGCTGCTGAAGCTCTCTGTAGCAGGTGCAGGCTAAAGATTCATTTAGCATCTCTGCATTTCCCCACACAAGCCTCTGCTGGCCACTACTTACTCCAGATGCTAATGTTATGGAATACATTATAATAACTCAGCCTAATACTAAACACATGGTTAGAAATCTGCTGCACATTTTTGCGCAGGGATATTAATATGCAAGTATCATCTACAATAATCTATGAACAATTGACAAATGACTTTGAATCAGTAAAAAGTGTAGTTTCTGTGTAGTAAACACCCATTTTGGCACAAGCTATCGCGCGATTTCGGAATGAGATTTGCTTTCTGGCGTCCTGAGATTTGGATACAGACCACAACAAAGAGCCATCGCCAGGTAATGTGGAGGTTTTCGTTCACTTCTCATCTCTAGTATGTTGTGGGACACTCATTGAGGCTATCTGAGCCGGTCAGTGTGGGGCAAAAAGCACGTTAGGGCGGATTTTGACGCAGGGGGGCCAGCTGCCCCATACTTTTCGCTAGCCGAGCTGCTAGCTGAGCTGCTCAGCTGCCTGCCTGGCTAAATACTGGAGCTATGTCGAAAATTCATTTCTCCATCACTCACATGTATGAAATGACATATGAAAACAGACCCCAGGTTGAAAAAAACCAAAGTTCCCCTTTAAGTAATTCCCTCGAAGCTTAGATGGCTGCTGTGTTCATGCTGCCAACCTCCTGTAAGTCTTACTTGTCATCAGCTCTGTAACATAGAATGGCCGACTGCTGAATATCGGAGGCACTGTAGGACATTTGTAGGAGGGAGTGAACCGAGGTGACAAACAAGTCCAGGAGACCACGCCCTAGACAGATGAGCACTATTTTTACACCCGTTCCTGCTGGAGGGGTTCAGTTTCTCCTATGCTCTGTGGAGGGGGGTGGGGGGTGGGGGGGGGGGGTGGAGAAAATTAACACTCCTGTTTCTCAAGACTCTCTGGTACAGTAACCACCATCCCATGTACACCAAACCCCCAGCTGGCCTCAGATCATAAAGAAGCTTGGGCAAGAGGCTTAAAAAAGAGCAGAGGCATTGTGTCGCTGCTTGGTTTACAGAGTGATACGTGAGCCTTATTTGGAAAAGATTGGACAAGTCGGGCCAAGTGTCCCAAGCAGGAAGGGCCAAAGGATTTTACACACGTAGTAATGTAATATTTGGCATCTAAAGCCATTTAAACTGACAGTTTAAATTGAAACAGATATGTCTGTGTCCTGCATTCTGGTGTCACATGGTTTACAAGGACAATTTCTTTCATAAACAAGTCAAAGCAGATCACATCATGAACACTTAAGTTGTGGTCTAAAGCATCCACATCCACGCTGAATACGGAAAATAATTCTGATTAGCATAAAAGCGACTATTCATGAAGTTTCAAGGTGAACTCGTTTGATCGTGCATTTCAGAACTTCACAGGTCTCTGCTGCCCCTTTGTGGTTTATCGTCACCGCTGCGCAAGAAGAGAAAATTTGAAAATCACTACAGAGCAACAGCTGTAAAAAGTTTATTGCTCAAACAGTGCAAAGAACAGGCGACAGCTTTACACCGGGTATTGTGGGGGTTAAGCCCTGCACACATGACACAGCTTGTACAGTAATAAATCTAGTACGACATTACAAGCATTGCTGCTTTTCGAAAAAGAAATAAAAACACTAAATCGAAAACAAAAGCAACTATGTTCAACTTAGAAATTATACAAATATACAGTTTAACATCTTATTTGTTTGCCCACATTTTCTTTTTCTGCTTTGACAGTCTGAAATTAAAATTGCTTTGTCTTTTTTTTTTTTAGCTGAATCCCTAAAAGACATTACAATGTGAGTTTACAGAGCAGAAGTTACAGCTAGACCAAAAAAAAGATGCTATAGAAGCTCGCAACATATTTTTGAGATCTAATAAGATTCTTCTTGTTAATAAGACATCAATTCCTAGGAGAGAAGAGCAGGAGAAAGATGGCACAAAGTCTGAAGCAGGAGCCATCAAGACTACATTTCTTGTAAACTCCTTGGATATTATTCACCAATGCAGTGTTTCCATGCATGCGTGTGACAGAGAGCAGAATGAGTCGTCTTCTTGTTAAATTATCTGCAGTGTGGGTGGGGAGCACTACCTGTGGACCCTGTCTATATCTCAAAGGCCGGGAACCTTGCTTTCATTGGCTGCAGAAGGTCGGACAAGAAGTAGATGGTGCCTGCCATGCCTGCGAACAAGAAGTGACACTACTGAGTTCAGAGTTATATGATGGTGGGCAAAGGACAGCGCAAACTTGTATTACTATCTGAGGACTTTGTTCAACTTCAGTGACATTTTTGAGGGAGCAGTTCTGTACTCTGCAAAGCAAACACTTCCAAGGTGTGTTGGCAAGAGTCTCTACATTGTATCACAAACACAGCATTGGATTTACAACACTACAAACACGCATTACTGGAACAAACCACATCAGGAGAAATCTTCAGTTGTTACATTAGAGGTAACATGACTAGTGAAAACCAACAAAACAAATGTGATCGGATTCAGAGTTGCACTAAGAATGGAAGAATTTTTGTCAATATTCTTTCTCAGAATGCAGCAGTTGATCACACAGGGTGTGAGTGGTGCGTTTCAAGGTTTTGTGGGCTTTGTGATCAGTTTTGAAGCTGCACAGCTGATTGAAGGAATCTAAATAACTTCAATTGTATAATTTGCCATGTTAAATACTCTTGTTTAAGTGGTATTCATGTAATATCTAATATTTCTAACAGAGATTACAGCATTGAACAGATGAGATATCATTAAAAAAAAAATCACAAATGAATGTACTCCTATTTAGTGGCAACTAAGTTTTAGCCCACTGAAATCAGCACAGCTTTGTTTTTCCTCCCTCCAAAATCCAGTGTGGACTCCAGAGTTGTAGCTGATCAAAGAAAATGTTGAAATATTGAAATTGTACCAACTCCTCAACTAATCAATTTATGAGTTGTGTTTTTTAACCTAACTGAAGCATAAATGAACATAAAACGCTAGTATTTGAAGTTTATTCATGTCTTGAATCTGAAGCAGTTTCTGGGCGTTTCTTGCTCCCGTCACATTTTTACTAACTGTGGGTTCATTTTTCACAGGAACATAAAGTCCTGCACAACCACAGCTAGTAAAGAGAATTCAAAAATGTCTGTTGTGAAGTAGAGCAAAATTATACTATCATAAATCAGAAAGTGAAACTGTCAGTCAAAACTGTAAACCTGTCTCTACCATAGATACCTTACCACTGACACTTTTAATTCACGTCCACACTTGTCTTCTTTGTTCTGTGGAAATGCAGCCTGCAGCTCATCCAAAAGGTTCCTGAATTTTTCTCACAACACTGAGCTGAACCACTAATTGTTTCTTGTGTGCAACAAAAGCTACAGAACTTTTTGATTGTACAGAATCATGCTAGTTCTCACAGTTTGTTTTTGGTCATTTCTTTAACGAGACAAGTCATTTTGGTGAAATGTCACAATTTTACGTTGTGATTTGGTTCATTTTCTTGACACCTGCAACTAGATTACAGGCTATCGGACAGTTGAAAATGTATTAGTTCTCTCTGTTTTTAGGTTTGTGGTGCTAATAAATTTGAATCTGGCCTTCTGTTCTCTCCTGTTCCTCAAACAGAGCCGGCATGTCAACAAAAAACCCCTCCTAAATCAGAGTAAATAACGCTCGAATAGACAGACTCCTCTGTAGATCAGTCACAGAAAATGAGAACCATGCAAGTTTTGATGTATCAAGCAGCAAAAAAAAAAAAAAAGCAGCCTGTTATGTTTGAGTTACTATGCCTTACTTCTCACTGCTTAGGGCAAGCACATATTGCATCGATGATGCTGAAATGCTACAGCTCTATGGATTTACTCTTTAATTTCTATTGCATCAGTCCTTCGGGGCCTCATCATATTTTATACCATCTTTTTCAACAACACGACTCAAATATTTTCATGCCTAAAACACAGGTGCGTTACACACAAAAACTGCTAAATTATGCAACATGGTAGTCAATAGAAAGCTCAATTATATATTAGTGTATACGAGCTGGAGTACTGTTTGGATTTTTTAAATGTATTTTTGTAAAAATGAACATTTACAAGAAACTACCGATGAATTCAACCATCAATCACAACAAAAACTAAACACAAAAGGCACAATTTTATTTATTGCAGGGTTGTTCCTGCTGTTTTTTGCTTTCTGTACCTCTATCACTTTTCAATTTTAGTTTCTCAGCTTCATCTAGCCATAGTTATGTAAAAGCCAAGCATAGTTATGACAAGATATTTTTGGCAAATGGGATATGTCATCTCATATTACCTTCAAAAAGAGAGAAGGGAGTGTCAGGTGTCCGGCATCCATGTTTGCCGTAGTTCATACACCAGTCTGCAAACTGGAGGGACAGAGAGAGGGAGAGTCATAACAACAACACAACACCAAGCTGAAGTGTAGCTGGACAGTCTCAGGAGAATACCGAGCAATGTCAACAACTGCTGAAAATTGTGCTCCACTCGGTGAAATCCAAGCATCTGTCGAGGTATCACACTATAACCACAATGTCACTCTGCTGCACTTGGAGGATGCAACAGAGCTCTGGCGACGCATCTGAAGAGTTCATTTCCATCCTCTATGAATAGCCTCATATTAACGAAAGTACTTGCGGGACTCGTGCCACCTGGAGCGCATCCAAACAGAGTTTGCTACCAGCCCGCTCGGCTGGCTTTGACGCCGACTCGCACAGACAGCCACCAACCTATTGTCAACCTACATAAAAGGCCCTGCCTCTCACATGCCCACCGTTTCTGGAATAATTCTCAATTTCAAGTCTGGCGGGGGGCCAGCTGTGCTGCGATTGGTTGTGCTTTGAACGAAGTTTAATGCGACTTTCACATCTTACGTCAAAGTCAGAGAAAGCAAAGGATGGACACAAGACGAAGCCTCAAAAAGAATTATAAAATGACCTCTTCTATTTGTTATGGCTTTGTACTGCACAGATTAACTTTTATATTAGTTGTTTAAAGGGTAACGATGCAGCTAAATCCCTTGACAAGTATTTGGCAGATCAATGCGAAATACTTGCACTTTCAGTTAAATTCACTATAATGTATATTTTAGGGTTTCATCATGAGGCTTTTTTTTTTAATGCTCTCTATGATGTACTTATTTGGGAGAAAATGCTGTTATTTTCAGCCACAGAGTTGATATACGACATGAATATGTATGGAGCATGTGCACAGAAATATCATGAATGAAAGCTATGTGATACCTTTCTCTGGTAAGTAACTGATGACATTCATCAAGTCTGTGGATGCTAATTACGATGGACGCACTGCAGGAGCACCACAATTGTTATTTGCAGTTGTCTAATCAGTCAAATGGCTACTGCATCCTATTGACGATCACATTATTAAGATTCTTTCATGCGCTCTCACCATGCAGGCTCTGTAAAGGTGCTTGGGATCCTGCGTGTGCCGGTAGAGGGCTAAGAAGGTGTAGGCATTGCCTGCCGCGCCATGGCACAACCCATAGCCCTTCTTGAGCAAACCGTACCGCCACACCACCTCCCCGCAGTACAGAGCGTCCTCCAGGTACTGAGGAACACCAAAAGTCTGGAGCAAACAAAGCATCAGTGAAAAGTGAGATCATGAAAGGTGTAAGAATATTTTTTCCCATATCTTCATAAGGACAAGCTTAGGTTATAATATTCTGCATTGTGTTCTCAGAGTCACTTTTGCAAGCAATCGTGATTATGTTCTTATTTTGAAATAAAAGTTATTTATTCTCAGTAATGCCAGTACAAAAACTTGAGATGAAAACAATCAGTAAACTTCACCACAAGATGGCACTATGACCCCGTCAATGATCCATCTCTCGCTTCTCTTAGTCACATTCTCTCTCTAACTGAACATTCATTTCCTCTTTCTGTTGTTACCTTGTAGGCCTGCAGGAGCATGTAGATAACCCCTGGAGAGCCATGGCACCAGTGCACCAGCAGGTCTCGATCATCTCCGATGCACGGAGGGTAGTTTCCTGTGGGGAATCTTAGATGGCAAACGTAATCGACGCTGGGCTTCACCAGCCTGTGCACATGCTCCGCCGCAGAAACAAAGCCTGGCTGTGAAGGAGGAATTACACTGTGTTTAAAAGAGGAGGGTTGACCAAACGTTTTTTTAAGGGGCTGACACTGATACAGATAATCAAGATCGCAAACTAAATGTTTGGAACTGACATATACTGTATTTGCAATGAAAATGAAGACTTTGAAGTTAAAATTCTAAAACAAATTCCAACCTAATAATTTATACATAGGCTTAATTAAAACATATTAGCATTTATCTGTCAGAGTGTTTATATATATATATATATATATATATATATGAATAAAATTGAATTGAATTATATAAAATGAATATATATATATGAAGCCGAATACAGGGATCTGACAAGTGCCTTCAGTGACTGGAGTCACAAAACTCCCTCCTACTCAACGCCTCAAAGACAAAGGAAATGATCACAGATCTCCACAGCTTTTTAGCCAGTGAACACTTTTGGCGTGGACATCGAGGTGGTGACATTGTATAAATATTTAGGTGTCCGCCTTGATAATAAGTTGGACTGGTCTACAAATGCAGACTTCATCTACAAAAAGGGCCAGAGCCGACTGTTTTGCCTCAGAAGACTTTGATCTTTAGACATCTGCAGTAAGATGGTGCAGATGTTTTATCAGTCTGTGGTAGCAAGTGTCCTCTTTTATGCTGCAGTCTGCTGGGGAGGCAGTATAAAAAAGGAGGATGCAAGGCGTCTGAACAAACTGATTCAAAAAGCTGGCTCTGTGGTTGGAATCAGACTGAACGCATTGGAGGATGAGGTGGAGAGATGTGCACTGAGCCAGATGGAGGCCATTCTGACAAACATAGATCATCCACTTCATATCTGTGTCAATGAACAATGAGACATTGATGGAGGGTCATTTTGGTACTAGTGATCCACTAATGAAGGTATGAGTTTTTAAATCAAGACAACTTTTGCTGTTGTGCTTCATGTCTACATAAAGCCAGGAGAAAATTATTCAGAGAGAAAAATGGCGAAAACAAGGAACGCAATGCAGGAAACATGCCTGAAGACACAGATTCTCAACCAGGAAGGGTACAGCTGCCGCCAGATAGCGCAGATGCAGTCCTTTAGCAGTTGGTAACACTGCAGAAATACAGATGAACCAATAGCTTGGAAGACAAACCAAGATCTCTGCATGCAAGGGCTTCTATAGCAAGAATTGTTCGGATCCTGATCCACATGTGCAGGGAAAACCACTGAATGGCATCGCAGGAGATTCAGGAGCAGTGGTCAAACCAAACCGGTGTCCAGTGTTCCACCCGTAGTGTACATGGCCGATCATGAGATCATGGTTTCAGGTCCAACAAGGCTGTCAAGACGCCCCTGATCAATGAGAGACAGAGGGTAGCCCAGCGTCATTGGGCCCAAGCACACAAGAACTGGACAGCCAGGAACTGGAAGAAGATTCTATGATGAGATCAGTCCAGTTTTCAGCTTTATCTTCCTCCTGCTAATATGAGGGTACACAGAAGGCCAGGTGAAGCATTATGTCCAACATGTACGGTACCTACTTTCAAGCATGGTGGAGGCAGTATCATGGTTTGGGGAAGCATGAGCGCTGCTGGTGTTGCTCATCTCACCGTCTGTGATGGCACACTGAACTCTGCCAAGTATTGTGCCATTCTCCAAACCCACATGCTCCCTTCTGGACGTGTACTGTTCCGTCGAGGTCCAAACTGGACGGTTCAACAAGATAATGCCCCGTGCCACGCATCCAGGGCCAGTAGAACCTGGCTGCAGGGGCACAGTATCAAGGTCATAGAGTGGCCATCTCAATCCCTGGACATGAGCCCTATTGAAAATCGGTGGTGCATTATCAAAAGATCTGTTTCAAAGTGTAATCCAAAAAAATTAGAAGAGTTAAAAACAGTAATTCAAGAAGAATGGGACAAGATTACTCCTCACCAAGTGTGAAAGGCATGTGGTCAACATGCCAGCCAGGATTGGAGCTCAAAAAGATTTTTCCACAAATATTTCATGATGATATTTGAGACTGTGTAAAATTTTAAATGTGTCCAAAAACTATGTGAGTATGACATTACTTGGAACTACAAATGGAGACAGACAGCGGCATGGCAGCCAAAGTAGCCAATTTTATAATTTTTTTTCAAGAACTGGATAAAGAAAAAAGAGAGATACAGATAACTGGAAAATGCTGCAATGGATAGAATAAGTGTGCTTATTGGAAATTAACTTTTGAGTTCACCTACCATAAACTGGGAAGATACCAAAAAAGATGAAATCGCCAAGATTGAATCAGATTGGTCTGATATGATTTGTTCATTCAATAATGTATTTATAAACAGCCATTTTAAAGATGAATAAATCATTTAAGTATTTTACGAGGCAAAATGCAAAACATTTGCTTATTATCGCATCTTAAAAGTGTCCTTTTCTTTGATCTATATCCAGATAAAATTATACAACAGGATTGTAGCCATAGACCACATTACATTACTGCATGATCCACAACTATCTGCTACACCCACCTCTCTGTGGATGGTTGTCATTGCTGTAAGACCACTAAAATATACTTAACTGAATACAGTATATGCACAAGTCTAGTCACAGACTTCTTTAATCCTAACCAGAGACCTGCTGTACCTGCATGAGGAAATAATAAATGCCAGCCAAGCCGTGGGCAGCGCCAACATACTGCTCCTGGTACCACTCGTACATCAGGGGGCTCTGGTTCTGCACCCGGAACTTCCTGCTGAGATGCTCACCTGACGCCACCACAGCTTCGCTGATCTGAGGAAAGAAACAACATATCCAAGCTCACAAAACCTAACACCTAATCTGCACAAATGAAGAAAAATCAATGGAGATAAACGAGAGCAATTGGACATCAATATGTGCCGGACTGCGCAAATTACAGCAAATCAAAGTCATTGGAGGCAGTGAAAGTCCAATCAGCCATCACATTGCTGGCATCCCCGCATTTCCATAAACATTCAATGCATTTCTTTCTTTTTTATGATTACTGTAGATGTATCTAACACAAAGGAGGGTAATGGCTAAAAAGAAAGGCGTTCCTGAATAAAATAACATCCTGCAGTAGTGATAATCCACACATTCAGGAGAACACAAACACCGCAGATGATTGTATCCGAGGTCACCACCTGTTGGATGTACTGCAGTGGGATCCTGTCTTGCCCAAGCTGCTGGTTGATGAAGACGAGAGAATAGAGGTAGCCCATCCGCCCATAAAGCATCTCGTCTGGCAGCCCGCCTGAACCCGTCACCACAGTCTGGTGATACTGCAACAGTCTGGGAGAAAGGCACAGGATTCACAAAGCCTGTGACAGACTATTGCACCAATGAACCACATGAAAACTGCACTTTCTATTCAGGGTGACCTATAAGCATATACAATTAACTATATCATAAATGCAATCACAATTCCAGCTCTGGCAGTTAATCAAACCGGATCTGGACCATTAAATAGGACCAGTCAACTACATATGAGCGCATCTGATAGATAATGCAGATTCTTCCTAACTAAGTGCAATTATACTTGCCGTTGTTTTATACTGGACTTGCAATAATGATTATGGTATTTCGCCAAAAAAAAAATAAATACTGAGGAAAGCTAGAGCTAAAATTTTGCAGCACTGAAAATGAGGCTGAGTCAGGCGCAGCAATTTTTTTACATAAACTGCATGTATAAATACCTTGAGCGCAAAACCACCACTTCATTTAAAACACTGCAAGTGGGGAACATTCATCAAAGTGACTCAAAACTTGATCATCAATTTATCACAAGCATGGAATTACAAAGCTTAGAAAAAAAATGTAACTGGATAAAAAAATACATATAAAAACTCAGGAAATAACACTTAGACACCTAATAATTACATCTTCTAGACTAACCTGTTGATGCACTCATCAGTCTCTTGCATCCTCTGAAGGCGATGGTAGACTACAGCCGCTACAGCCAGCGGTCCCGCGTCTCCGCACAGGAAGGTGACGTCATGACGCCGGGTCAAACACTTGAGGCTGCGGCTCACATATTCTAGTGCTTTTTGCAGGAAGGAGGGATCCCTGAACACATTGTGGAGGTGCAGGTAGAGCAGGGCAATGCCTGTGGACAATCAGATGTTTCGTGTCAACGTCGCAAAGTTGAGAAAGTAATCCAGAAATGTTTCGTAGTTGAACCCCTGCATGAATAAAGCAAGGCTGCACATTTGGACTATAAGAAGACGTAGAAAGTCCTACCCTGCAAGTTGAAATTGCTTCACTGATATAAAGTCTAAAATTGCGTGATTTTAAAATGAATGTTGGTCAGTCGCTGTTTCAAGATGAAAAAAAAATACATCAGCCATGCCATTGACTGCTCATTCATGGATGCGTCCAGCATATAAAAACACCATGTAACTTGATTTTCACCAGAAAGGGCTTAAAAAAAACACACATTTGGGTTCTGGGAAATTGTAGACATTCTTATTATTGAAATGAAACACCCATAAAACACCAGCCCTTCAATCAGACGGAAAAACATCACAAGTTTTCACTTACAGGGTTATTTTGTGGTGTCTGCAATCACAATCACATGTGCAGCCTTACTTTTTGCCATTAAGATGCCATCCAGTCACATGCATGCAACTTCTGGCAATCACTCATTTATATCAGTTGTTGTAATCCTGTCATCACCTGCCCAGCCTGTGTAAGTAGTGCAATTTCTTGGATCAGCAGACTTCAGCCCATTTTCCATGACAGCTAAGAGCTCACAGATCTTGCTGCTCAGCTGCTGGGCAAACTCTGATGTGAGCTAAAGGTAAAGAAGAAACAATGAGGTGGACTTAAAACACATGCGCACACACAAACATTTGACTTGTCGACACCTTCCTTCATGCATTACCTTTCCCTCAATATCAAACAAAGCCTGTGTAGACGCAGGACTCCCATCATAATCAGGATATGGATTCCTCAAGGCTCTTGTGTCCATTTCCAAAGCGTCGTTGCTGTTGCACTACTTTTTATCTGGGCCGGGAAGAAAACGATCTGCAGAGAAAAGAGGCAACGTAAGTCGCAGGAGAAGAGAACGAGGCGATGTGAAGGTTAAAATACAAAGCTATCGATCTTGCAATACAAAGTATAAAGCCACATAACGCAGCAAGCCTTCTGTGCAGGGATACACACCCACACACTCAAATTAACAACAGTTTAGCTCGCTGCAGCTTCTAGCTAGCGTAGCTTAGTCGCTAAAGCTAGCGGCGAACATTCGCAGGTGTAAAAAAAAAATTGCAAAAACGTAGCAAAATACATTTTAATTTCGGAATATCACACATTCATTAAAAGCTACAGATTGTAGTTAATTTTGCACATGGGTAGGGACCTGTGCAGGAGCTTCAGTGTTGATGTTGGCTCTTCTTCGTTTCTCCAGACGGGATATTAGCATTAGCTCGCTCGTTACTGACATCATCTGTTACGGAAGTGGAACTACAGCTGCACAGTGCTACAGCTTTTGATGTAAGAACTTAAGTGTTTTTGGTAATTATCAAACAAACCATAGAAAATGGCTAGATATATGCTCTTAAATTAAACTCTTATGAGCTATTTTTGTTGGTATAATTATATTTGTCCAAACAAATGTACTTTTAGTTGTACCAGGCATTAAAATGAACAATAAATTTAAGAAAACAAGGGTGGTCTAATATTTTTTTTTCCATGACTGTATGAAGGGAAATAAAACTGGAACATAGTTTATGTAAGTGCTACTGAAGTGGAGAAAATACTCATTTTGGGAAAAGAACTTGAAAGAAATTTAAATTTAAATCTACAGAACAAAAGCAACAAAATGTGTATTTTGGATGTTTTCTTTCCATTAGGCAGAGCAAAAAAAAATCTTTGAATTGAGAAATGCAGAAAAAACTATGTTTTTGCATATAGAGTTTTGCCTTCAAAGTTCAGGATCTGTCCCCGAAGCAAATTCCATCTGCTGAAACAGACAGAAAGCTCTGGGAAAAACTGAGCTTTTGTAAAACAAATAATTTACTTAGCCTTTCAAGGATTATATCTACAAAAGTGAATGTAATTTTACAAATTGTTGGTGATGTTGAGCCCACCTGTTTGTTTTGAAAAATGCATTCTGGTTCTGCTTTGTGATCCTTACTTAGTCAAGACAAATATTCACAAACTAAACCAAAACCCCCTCTTCAGTTGTATGAAGTCCAGCCCTTTATTTCCTAAGGATAATCTCTACAACCTACTCCCTATCACCATTACAAATTGAATAGTCTCTCAGTTCACTCTTGAGGCTTTGAAAGACAACTTCTAACAGTGGTTCAACAGATCAGCAGCAAATTGAAGCAGATTTTAAATCTCGGAGGCACTGTTTTAGAAAAATAAGAGAATATGTGACGTATTAGAGTCCCGTTCTGAAAGCTCCATACAGTGCTGGGTAGTCAATACAGTTTTGCAGATGAATGCCATGGAGAACAAATATAGGCAGCCACGTATTTCTATAAAGCAAGAGCAAAGTGTTCTTAGTTTAAATTGCCTTTGTTAAATTGTGTCCATGCCCTGAGCCCCATCAGACACAGTTTAACTTTTCTCCCTTGCAAATAAATATAAAATGTCCTAGTCAGGGGACATTATGGTGAAGATTGCTCTTATCAGAGGTCGTCAGATACCAAATAACAAAAAATCCCTCCTGCTGAGACAGAATCTTGTCGAATTTGCCTTGTTGAACTGGTGTTTTACGTCCTGATGCACATCTATTTGAAGGGGCTGCTTGACATGAGAGTTTTGCAGATTGCAACAACACCCTTTATAATTTTCCCTTTGGAGCTCAGAATGACTGCAACACAAGCACCTAATCTCACATTAGCCAATCAACATGAATTTCCCCAACGGTTTATGGTAATTGCGCAATCATAGTCACATACGTCAGTGAACACACCACGGCTGATCTTTTACTTTTTAGCTGACGACCGCAAACATCCTGACAATGCTGGTGACTTCTAATCTTAACAGGAAAAAAAATCTAAAATCATGATCACAGAGGAGAGCATGGTTAATTCACATTGCTACCATGGAAACATCATGTGCCACCAATCTGCTTTTGACCTTCTGCAAAGCCCAAACAACATGCTATTCCTGTGGATGGTGATGATAATTACTGTAGTCACACAGAATGCAGGGCTGGTGTTGATTGGCACTCTGCTGAGTTTCACTGCTGGCGTTCCACATTCTCACTTATTGCAGAGATTGGAAGCTGCCCAAGCCATATAATCTCCCCTCTGAACGTTCTGCCCCATGAATGGCACGATTGAGAAGACTACATTGTTGTGGCATTCAAAGCGAGAGAGTGGAATGGGATACAACTACAGAAGGACTTTGATTATTCTCTGGTTTTACACTTTAAAATAAAGATCTTAACACTGAATTCTAATTAAACTATATTCTGGACAAATGAACACCATTAGTCTCACTTCAGAAGGTTTACACAAGAGGAAAGGCAAATTTTTCACACTGATAATCCTTTGTGACTACATTTTGCAGTCTTTTTTAATATGTTTTTTGATAATACTTCTAATGCTTTTAAGATAGCATCCAAGTTTGCTGAGCCTTGAAAAGTAAAGTTTTTAACAATCATCTTAACTTTATATAACATTGTCTGAGTTATGTGGAGGATTATTTGTTGTACTTCTCATCTTGATGACTTGTGTAACCTTGTCTTTGAGAAGTGCAAATGAAGCACACAATTAGATTGGCCAGATTTGCTTCGGTCATCACTGTCAGTCTTGTGTTTTTTGTGTTTCCCTCTCTGCTTATGTGTGCTCCACTATTTCCCCCTGGTTGGAGGAACTTGGCTCCTCATCATTTCCATATCAATTGACCAGGCTGCAGGTGAAGGCTGGTCATGCTGTACGAAGTACAGAGCCTTTTGCTCATATACCTCGGGACTGTTTTACCTTGCCTTGAGGGACGGGGAATGGAAATGAGGTTGAGAGTGCGGCAAGATTCAAAAGGAGACCTTCGGGCTTGATTAGAGCGTCTTTTTGAAAGACACATTATTGAGCTGAGTTCCCCACCCACTGTTTTCCCGCTGCGAAAACTGGCTTCATAGAGAAAAAATAATAAGAAGCAATATTGATCCATTTTGTTTCTAGCACAAGACAACATTTAAACTGAGAGCAAAGCATACATATACAAACTGTATTAAACATAACTGTTGCGAATTAGAAGTTTTAAAGGTCTTCCCAGTCATTGATTTACCCCCTAAAAATTCTTCTATGTATGGAAATTACATATTTAGAAGTTCTTTCCTACCATAAAATGGCTTAGATGGAACCCTACAACATTGCTTCAGTTGCAATGACTGGACCTATCAAGTAGTTGCTTCTTTAGGTTGTATGGAATTTCTTATTGTAAACCTATGCCATTCAAGACTGAAGCCAACAATAGGCTGATCCTACAAAGTACTGTTGGTGTGCTTGTTTCTCTTTTCCGTAGACCTCCACTGCCCAACAACTAGTCTACGGCAGCATGCTAGCAGCCCTAGCAGACAATGTTCACATGTTAATCGAGTTTAATGTTTGTCATCTTCGTTTAGTGTGCTAGCATGCAAACAATGCTAATTAGCAGATATGAGGCTGACAAGAATTTTACTGACAGTTTAAAATTTTGACCTGCATGACCAGAGCTTCAAAGATTATTGACTAGTTTTCAAATCAATCACCAACCATTTTGATAGTCTGTTAATTGTTTTTGAAAACAATTAACAGAGGCAGAGAGTTTTGATTGCTTAAAAATTACTGAACAGTAATTACTGAACAGTAATTTTTAAGCAATCAAAACTCTCTGTCTCCAGTATCTTAAATCTAATTTTTTCTCTTTTCTTTATTCTTCTGTGATAGTAAACTGAATATCTTCAGAGTAACAGACATTTGAGGATGCTATTCTGGGCTTTGGGAAACACTGATCAAAAATGTTCAGCATTTTCTAGACCAAACTACTTATTAATAACTAATCAAAGTGGATCAAAAAACAGTAGTGGCGCTACGTGAAAAGTTAATGGATCACCAACACTATTATATTACCAGAGGGAACATGAACATTAAAAAGCACCTAGTGGTGGCAGTAGTTAAAAGTCAAGGGATCGACAAAATCAGTACAATATATCAGATGAGAATAACAAATCCCTCTACGAGATTTGGTATCGCAGATGTAGTGATATCCTCCTGGAAAAGTCTAAACTTTGATGCGATTGTGATCAATATCGCTGGAAATGTTTGTGGCAATCTACTCGGCAGTTCTCAAGGTACTTTGCTAAATGTGCTCACAGTTGACGTCATGAATGTAGTGAAGGTCAAGACAGAATCATCTGGATTAGCCAGACTTATCCGTTTGAAATTTGTGCGGACACACTGAGTAAAGGCTATGATAAGTAAAAATGTGCAGATACAGAGTTTAGCCTTACTCCTTAGCTCATTTCAACATTATAAAGAACATGGTATTTGTCAAAAACTGGCACGAAATATACTAAAAATATTTCTATCATCAAAGTAAGTCACCCACAAGTTCATTCACACCTCCTGAAAACAATCCAACTCCCTTCTACACAACGTGACAGACTGACAAACTGAACTTCGGATGATTTCTGACTGATTTATCCTGCCACCCATCACCTCCCTCCTTTCTGCCAGCATCTCTGCCTCTCTCTCTGCCTCCCATCGCTTCTTGATATTCACGTGGACAGCCGGCCTGCCTGCTGCTGAGTGTGTGAACGCTGCCAGAGGAGCGTCTCAGCAGACTCCAAACTGTGATGCACAAAGTCGACCACTTGACCCCCAGCTGTAGCCTGCAGCACATTCTTCAACTCTCTTTGAAACAGAAAAGAAAAGAATCTAAATTCTTTAAAGTTGCAAATGGCTACTGGCTGGTCTCTGCTGTTCAACTCTGTGGTTGGAGGCTGAATGTCCCCAGCAATGGACATTCAGAGTTTTTACACAGCGGTATCTTGATCCTGTGTGAATATAGAGGCGTACAGACCGGCTTTTGACCACAGCTGAAGCCTTGGTATGAAATTTACTTGGCACAGGATAATGATTTATAACATATAATCAGTGGACATTAGCAAACATGGATTTTCTTTGTTCAAAACATCTTTTTATGGTAATAAGTACCGATATCTGCTGTCCTTGCCTCTTCTGCAAAAGTACGACAGGCCTCTTGATCATAGGTTTGGACACAACATTCCCACACAGGAGCTGACACAGCATTTTCTCTCGCCTCCTTCCGCTTGTGCCTTCTCCAGCAAGGAGCTATTTAGTCATACTAAAAGACACAATTAAAACCTTTTAAAGGGGAGGAGAGAAAACGTCTCGTGCACTCCCGCCACCATTACCGTTCCCCCAGCGTTGCTCCCCCAAGTGGACGATATCCATTTTGGTCCTGGGGAACGGCCTGACAGCTGAGATAAAGAACATTCTGGTCTCTGACACGCTGCCACGGCCCCATCTGTGGCAGCGCTAAAAATACATGCAGTCTGGTGTCGCCATACCAGTCAACTGTCTAGGAGAGGGGAGGGAAGCGAAGAGGGAGGAAAGAAGGAAAGAAAAAGAGAGGTGACAGTCAGATCGACAGATACAACTTGAATCATTTGAGACGGAGCAGAGAGAGAGACTGAAATGGGAGAGACAGATAGAGAGGATGAATGGAAGCAATACAGAAGAAATAGATAAGAGAGCCCATGATAGAGAGGGGAGGGTGTTACTCTGCTCACTGTAATCTTTCTATCACAGGAAAAAGACATGGACAATGTGCATGTGTTACACCAATATTACAAAGCCCAGTGCATGACAAGCAAATACAAAAATACAAAAATCTCTTTCAATTTGATCCCATTTAGACACAGACTGAGATGACTTTGCAGAAAACATAACAAAATAATGGAGTTTAAAATGGAAATTATTCACAGTAAGAAAAAAAAAAGTAATTCCAGCAGCTAGCCACCAAAAAACGCAGTAAAATAATACAAAATGACAGTTGCATAAAACTACTGTACCATGTTTTCTGGCCTGAAGTTTACATGACATCATGCGTATTTAAAAAAAAAATATGTATTTAAAAAAAAAATAATTAAGGTTATGTACTTGTTAAACTATTAAATTACCCATAACATATAAAATGTATTTTGACAGATTACTAGTGCTTATAGATATTATACAGTGATGAAAACACATTAATTTAACATTTTTGTTGGGGAAAACTTCTATTTTTTAATGACTAATTTGAGAAATATATTTATAGTAATATTGTTCAATTTAACAATTATTTTATGAAACAAAAAGGAAGTGTTTTTGAAATAACTAAAAATTTGCTATTTGTTTTATTGAGTCTTTTTTATTTTAAAAAAGAAACAAATCAGCAATGGACATTTTATGGTTATTTACAGTTACAGGTACTCATAAAACTCAGAGACGGGTGACAAATCAAAGGATAAAGAAACACCATAAAATGAAACTTTATATTCCTGCATCTGGTGTTTTGATGAAGGAGGCTGGTCTGAAATTTCCCAGAGGTGTTTAGTTGGGTGACTGGTGACTGTGAAAGTCATAGCATATGATTTATATAATTTTCATACTCAACTCATTCACTGACCTCGTGCTCTTGGATATAGACAGTGTCATCCTGAAGGAGGCCACTGTAACAGAGATAAAGGTGATCACACACATTTTTAATGATTTGCCGTTTCCCTCATAACCAAAGGTGAGGGTTAGAACAGACAGACTGGGAACTCAAGAGCTTTGCCTTGCAGCGCAGCTCCCTCTTCACCGCGACGGTTTGGTGCAACACCCACAAAAACCCAAAATCATGCCAGCAAAATGCCCCTACAGCATAACAGAGCCAAGAGATCCACTCACTGCAGGGGTCAAGGGTTGAGGTCTGTATGCCACACATGCACTCACCAACTTGCTGAGAATTTGGCGAAGGATTATTCATCTGATTTTGTTACTTTTTTCCACATCTCTGCCTGTGGTTTCTGTACCACTGACCTGTAAGACATAGCATCACATATCCTTGGCTTTCTAGGATTAATCCATCATTTTTTGGTGGCAGAGGGAAGAGATGCCCTGTCATTTTCACAACTTTGAGCTTGCCCAATTTTGTGGAGACAACCAGGTTGAAATTATGCAACTAAAATTTTAGTTGGAGTGAGCTCCAAAGAAACTGACACCAAGCATTACTTCTTGCCTCTTGTTAAATACTTCTACTATCATGTTAAATCCTTTTTTGTTAACAGCAAATACACATTTTTGAGGATTTTCTTTCTTATTATGATGAGGGGAATGAAAGTTTATAAAGTTTTCTAATGAAAGGGTATTGTAAATTAAAAAGAATCACAAAAGCAGTAATTGATGGCAACTTGGAAACAGAAACTAAACAAGATTATCAGCTTCAGCTCTTTAAAGTTGGCACGAGCATACGAACGCTATCATCAGTGACACAGTTTTACTCAAAATGAAATGGATGCACACAAGAAAGCTAATTACAGTCAATGCACACTGTTTTACACATCTCTTTCTCTCTCAGTCTCTCTCCCTCAGTCCTCCCACAGCAACACATCTCTCCCTGAAATTGAGTTATGAAAATTTGATCAGAGTCTTAATCTAAAAAAAACGCTCATCTCTTAATGTACTTTAACAACAATCTGCATGACGAGGAACAGGCTAATCAGAGAGTAATTTTTTGTGTGGATAAAGGGAGCTGTGGCAGAATGGTGTTGTTTTCCTTGTCAACATCCTCATGGTTCTGCCTGTGCTGTACATGGGCTCAGGAGGCATGTTTTCCACCCCCACACACACTTACGAAACCTAGTTCATAGTTTACCACACAGTTTAGGAAACTGCATGTGGTGAAGATGATGGTCAACATCTTCACTGCTTCAGCAGCATTTTAAATAAAGTGGACGAGTAAAGCACCACTAGGTGGAGTCCTTGTAACAACTTGGCATGTCTTGATGAATTTACCCTCACATACCTGTTGGCATCCTGTGGAGGATTGCTGTTTTCATTATTGCTATGACAGTGGAAATCGATTCTCTTCCTCCAAAAAAAAAAAAAAAAAAGAAAAGTTTTGAGCCTATTGTTTGCATTGACAATAACTCTACTCCCCCACTCCCCTTTCTTCCTCCAATATTTTGCCCAGGATTTTTCACCTTGAGCACAGCCTGCTGAGTGCTCCACTCCCCCCTAAAGGTTGATCTCTCGCAATTGGGACTGTTTAGTTTTCCTAATTAGAGAGCAAAGGCTAAGTACTTGCACAGCCTCCCTGAATGGACTTAACAGGATCCTCATTAAAACAGGCACCACTTCGATTTTGTGCAGAGATAAAGCCCCACAGAGCAACACCCATCCTACCAATATGGGTGGCACAGATTGGCTCAGGGAGGAGCTGAAATTAAGATTCGGCTCTGTCTGGGGACCCCGCTGCTCCAAACAACAACCAAAAACACCCTAGCCAGTTCATAAATCTACGGGAGCTGAGAAAAGAGAGATGAAGTAAAAAATTTTTTAAAAAAACAAGGAAGGGATGTGGAGCGTAGCTTGTCCATGAAAACAGCAAAAGTGGATCATATTAGTAAAGGAGGCTTCAGAGTTTTGGTTCCAAGTTCAAACTGTTAAGACACAACAGACAGCTGGACGACGCGTGGGTGAAACAGATTCAGGCAGACGGATATTAACAAAAGCAGCTGATTGCAATGATTGTATATTTCTAGGTGTATGTGAGCAGCCCTTTGTGTTTGTGTGTAGGTGATAATGTGAGCATCATGAAAGGAATACTCACATTTCCATGCGAATATTATCAAAACAAAATGAACAATATTCATACCATCTACCACCATGCTGCTATGTGAAGCTGTTCTCAAGACACATCAATGCTTTGAGTTAGTTGTTAATATTAGTATTACATCCTCACGCTGACATGACAATGTCTAGCATGTATCGTATGTACCATGTACACTATGGCTGGAGTAGTGTAAACTATTTGCTCAGGAAAATTTCTAATTAAATGAAATGTTAGACAGCCATGATAATAGCTGGTCAAATTAACTGCTTTCTTATCTTTAGCTTCGGAAACATTAGTCTATCCTCTACGAAAATGAAAGGTGATAATGCCATCCCACAATTACTTGTGGCAGCAACAATCACAGTGACCACAGACAGGATGTAAAGACGGGCAAACCATACAGGGCTTTCTTGTGCAGTGATTTTGAAGATGACTGTTCTCATCTTAGCATTGCCTGACTCCTCCCACTACTGGTTAAACCAAAAATAAACAAAGAGGTGGATGCCGTATGTAGCCAAATCCATGGAATCTGTGACGGTGCTTTTATGTGCATCTTTAATCCTATACGCATAATTTTGATCCTTAATATAGTTTAAATAGGTGCCTTATATAGCAGTTTGTCCACGGTACTGGTGTCATGAACATGCAAATTAGCAATTGAGAACAAAAGTTTTTGTACAAGGCTTGATTATGTTTAATTCTTCTGTAATATTGATCATTTTAACATAGAGGTCCATTGGGCTTGGCTCGCTTTTTGAGCAAGCCTCAAATGGCCATTTAAATAACTGCAATTTCTGGCACCTCTGAAGGTTACTACTCGAACGTATTGCGTCATCTAAAGAAGACCCCAGACAGCAGCATCCATCTTGACATGACTACATAGCCTCGTGAAAGTGCAGACAGTCTCGTAGCCCCACGATTGTCTTCTATGTCTGAATGCTATTATTTTCCGACTAGCAATAATAAAAGTTACAGCTGATGCTGATGGAAATACAATTACCTCTGCAGGTTAAAATATTGGACTCCTTTTAACTGTGATCAGATAATGGTGCTGGAAGAAACTTCAGGGGATCCCTAAAGTCACATACAATTAAATCTCACATCATAATACCAATGTCAATCCTGATTGGTGCTTAGAAATTTCATCTAGTTAAACCCCACCCACTTCAAACAAGTAAGAAGAGTAAAGAGAGATGAAAAAGACAATGTGTTCAGCAAGCATTCAAAGCAGCTCCAAGTTTAGCAGAAAACTGTGCGGATATGCAGGATCCAAATGAAAACAGTCAAAACACACATCAGTGGGCACCCCTGTAGCTGAACAGATTTAGTGGGTGACCCATAAACAGGGGCGATAGTCCCAGTGAAGTGGTCATGGGTTCATGTCTGACCCATGGCCATTTATTTCATGTCTTACCCCCACTTTTCTCCCTACGTTTCCTGTCCATCTCCACTGTGCACTACGATAAAGGCAAAAAGGCCTATAAAAATCTGCACTTAGAAGCACAATTGTTACATCCACTTGTGCACATTACAGGCATGCAGATACTGTATTTGTGCAGTCACCACTTGCAAACTTTCCCCCCATCTTGCAAGACTGATGACACGATCAGGAAGCGGCACACGATTCTCATCGCCTCCGCCTCCTTCTCTCTCATCCCCTGCGGAGCTGAAGTTCTTGCCTCGCTGCAGGGAAGCAAGCTCAGACGCTTAGGCTAACCGCCGGTTAACAGGTAGAGCTACCTGGAACCCCTCTGTGAGTTAGAAGACACGCTGAGCGCGTCTCATCATTCAGAATCACATTAGTCCACCAAATCTCAAAACATCACAGAGAAGGGAGAAAAAAAACATCAAAGCCTGTTTACTTGTGTTTTACTCTTTGTTAAATAAGATGCACAACCTATGACAAAATCTGTTTTGTGTTTAACAGACACACAGGAAGTAATGTGTATTTGATATGATCATTTTTGTGAAATTTACTGCATTTACATTTTTTTGTTATAGCCATTTGGTCTGTTTAGTCGCACTGACTACACTAGTTTTGTGGAAACAAAATTGGGAGATACAATACCACATATCACTTGATGATGCTTTTTATGTGTGTGTATTCTGTGTAATTTAATTAGTACATTCATACACTCATCTGTTCTTCTAAACACCTTCATGATCATCAAAACCATCCTTTCATGCCTATCTACCTATCTGTTCTCCAACATACATCCATGTGTCGTGTTTTCAACCACCTAACGACGCATTTATTCACTGAGGATTCATCCACCTATCAATCTCTTAACAAAAGATGAACAGTTAAGGACTCAGATGACAGATGCTGCTGAAAAAAGAAACATTTCAAAGGCACATCTAAAGACAAGAAAAGTAAAAAATGGTTTTGTGAACTGGACATGCAATTCTGTGGTGTGAATCACTATTTTGGTATTAGTCAGCAGACCAGTGACAAAGCCATAGTAACAGAAGTGTTTTTGAAAAAAAGCCTGTGCCCTGTCGTGGGTGCATTAATCATGCTGGTCCACCATGCAGACTGCCCTTTGCCTCCCCCTCTATCCTCTTCTCTCTGGTCCATCTCTCCCACCTCCCCTCTCCTCCATCCAGGCTTAAATCTTTTGAAGCGCAGATGTGGGCTGACAGTGGTTATTTCTTATCACGCCACGACAGTTTTATGTGTCACAAGCGCTCAATACACATCGGACAGAAGCATACAGGGTCATTATGAATCCCAACACCTTGGAGGGGTGGACAAGACCTGGCCATCCAGGGACCTGCCAATATTGTCATGTTTTATACTCATCCCCCACTCAGAGTCTGTGTGCACATGAATCTGTGTGTCCAAAGGAAGGGTTCACAGGGTTATGGCCACCAGCTAGCCAGGCCCTGCACTCTGCCCCCTGCATAGCTACGAGGGTCAGTGTCTCAGCTCTTGGCATGAACAGCGCGAAATGTTCAAGGCACAGTGCATATAGGGTGCATGGCCTGTGGGCTTCTTAATGATGTTTCAGCTCACTGCACAGTGGAAATCACACAGAATCCTAATAGCAACAGTTACTGGAAGTGCTGATAAAGCAGGGGAAGTACCATTACACAAGAAACCTAACAGCAATGTAAAAGGGCAGCTAAATGTGAAAGCAACTCCAAAACACAAGCCAAAATTAAACACTTGCAAGCATGATGCTAATTTAGCTGGCCTGTTGAGACTTTGCAAAATCTCAAGCAACCACAACAGGCTCACAAATGAGGATTCAGTGACTTGCAGATAAAAATACGACTGCGTGCAAAACATTTCCTAAGCTGATCCGCTCAGGAAAGTATTTAGCATTACAAACAGTGTTTACTTTCTCCTCTCTGCTTAAACCAGCACATGGACACCATTAAAATATTTACTCCTTCTTGCACTGCTAGAATGAGGATTCTTCAAGGAAAGTCAAACTGAGCGAGTAATTAGATCAATTAAGACTTTAGTCAAGCAGAAAAAAAATCTTTTTTTTTTTTAAGAAAAAGCAAGTAGTAGACACTCTGGGCCATAAGGGTTGATACATTCATCTATATGTATAATTAATATGCCAAATGCTAAACAGAAAGAGCAAAAACCAACTTAAGTGGCAAAGATTGCTTAAAAAGCATGGAATCTGAATTTTCTGTGAATTCACTTTTTGTGAAAACACCAGCATAACATATCTCCTCAAAGCTGTATAATAGAGGTTAATTCCCACTACTTTTTCTGTTTGCACGGCTGAGAGATGAACACACGCAAAGACAAGCTTGTGTCCATGCACACTTAAGGTTGTGTCAAGCTTGCACACTAACACACACATACATAGACACACCTCCCACTTCCCATTAAAAGAAACAATCTATCCACTAAGCTCTATACCCATCGGCTGCACACAAGTCCATTCAGCACCCCAAGTCCAATTTGGAGCCGCTTCTGCACACAGCGAGACTCTGCTTATGATACACGTCGGCCTCACTGACTTTGGCAGTCTAATATCCACTGTGAGTCATCATCAGTAGAGGGAGAAACAGCAGCCGTTTTCTTTCTATTTGGCTGCAGGTACATTGAAGCGCATTAAATTCCCATTAGGGGACCTTAGGTCTGTGTTTTCACCCGTGGTGATTGACTAATGGGAGAACCAGGCCGGATGAATCCGTCATGGTTTAGCTGCACCAGTGGTGGCGGTGGCTTGGCCCTGGTAAATGCAGCCACAATAGGGACTCCGCTTTTGCTCAAAGACTGCTATTGATCTGTGAGTGGCTGTGAGTGGCTCGGAATGAGATGGACGTGGAGGGAATCATAAGGCTGGTGGTTCACTGTCCGCCTGAGCTTACAGACAGAGGGGGCCCCTGCTCGTGGTCCAGGCTCCAGCTAGAGGGGCTTCTTCGCCAAACAGTCCTGGAGCCAGGAGTACGAGGATGCTCTCACTGTGGTGTGTTGCTGCAGTTTTTTTTTAAGCCCAAGCAATGTGGGTGAGTGAGAGGTGTGGCGTTAACTGCAGCTGTTTGTAAAAATCTTCGTTATGCCATTCCAGGTTTTTCGAATTATATTCAAGCTTGTTTCTATGTAGCATAATTATAGTTCTCAACTCATGACTCCAATCATTTCAAGAAGCAATGCAAGAGTTTAATAAAACAGTCCATAAAATGCACCACAGAGTCAATACTTTTAAAAGTCACAGTCACATTTTCCAGAGATGTTGACCACCTCGAGTGATAGTTTACACAGTTCATACACCTCAACTGGCTACAGAACGAGACAAAACCGAGTGTAAACTCAGTTAACTACATTCTAAATCTTACATTCTTCGCCATGTCAAACTCTGTGTCTTTAATGACGAACTTTCAACACACCGATTAAAGTGAAACCCTAAGCCCTTTACCCCTACAGTGAACATGTCCGATGACTCTTCTATGCTTCAAGGGGTGTTATTTCTGCAATCGTTTAGGTCCCTGCAAATCATTAGAGTTCTTCTGAGTAATCTCCTTCACTCTTTGATGCAGCCTTCCTATCTATCCTGATGGGAGTGGTCTCTTCCAGGATGAGAATTCTCCCACCTCAGGGGTATCTGAATGGTTTGATAAGAAGGAAATAATATAAATCATAACCTATATGGCCTCCACGGTCACTAGATCTCAACTAAATGGAACATCTCTGGGAGATTTTAGATTTTGTTTGACAGCACTTTCCACCATCATCAACACATCAAATGAGGGAATATCTTTTGAAGAACAGTGTTCCATTCTTCAAATGGAATTCCAAAGAATTGGAGAATCGATGCCAAGATGCAGTGAAGCTGTTTTGGCGTCACGTGATACCCAGACACCTTACAAAGTTACTTCATGCTGTTCATTTTTTTTCCCTTTCATGTGTCATTGGTCTCATCTAGAAGTGCATTCATATACTTTTAAAGAGCACAAACAAAGCAAAAAAAAAATTAAGCATAACCAGTGGTAGACGATGTATTTGAATTCTTTGCTGAAGTAAAAATATTAACACCGTGCTGTGCAAATAGAAATACAATACACTACAAGCAACACCTTAGTAGGAATTATGTGAATTATGTGCAAAATACACTTAAAGCTACACTTAAAGCATTCATTTTGTGGTAAAAAATGTTCCCTGTCAGATAATGTAGACCTTCATCAACAAGTGTCTCCGGCAGATCCTCAACGTCAAGTGGTTCGACAGAGTGTCAAACACCGACCTGTGGATTAGAGCCAACCAAGAGCCTATGGCTGTCCAGATCAGGAGGAGAAAGTGGCGATGGGTCGGCCACACGCTGAGGAAGGAACCTGCAAACGTCATCAGGCAGGCACTTGAATGGAACCCTCAAGGCAAGAGGAAGCGTGGGCGCCCAAAGCAGACATGGAAACGATCCGTCATCGATGAGCTGAAAACCATCGGCCTGTCTTGGGAGGAAGCCAAGAGGAAAGCCAGGGACCGGGGGAAGTGGAGAGCTACTGTTGAGGCCCTATGCTCCATTAGGAGTGAAGAGGATTAGTAGTAGTAGTAGTCAGATAATGTGTTGCAATGTGCTCCCGAGGAGCTTAGAAAAGAGGCATTGTTTTACGTTTAGTGACATTTAGTGCATTTTCAGTAAATCCACTGCAATGGTTTGTTTATTACACTTAAGGAGTAGGAATTTTTGAAACCGATTAAAAAGAAACCTTAATATAAAATTTACCTCAAAGATTCAAAGTCACTCCATTTGAAGATGCATTGTTTTCAATAGACAGTAAGGGTACAGAAAATCTAAAGTGTAACTAGTAACCAAAGCTGTAGTGGAGTCAAAAGTAGCATGTGTGTCTATGAGATGTAGTGGACTATTTGTATAAAGCTACATGAAATGAGAATACTCAAGTACATTACAATTACCACCTGAGCAAATGCACTCAGTTACATTTTCCCACTCAACAGAAGAAATATATAAAAAGCTGTAACAGACATTTATCAAAAAAAGGGCTCAAAAATAATTTTATAAAGATTGGTCTTAGATGAGATTTCAAAGCGGTGGTTAATTGGGCAGATCTGAGTGAGGGTCAAACTGCTTCACAGTCCAGGGTCAGCAATGGGAAAGGATTTGGATTCTGGCAGAGAACAGGAAGCAGTGATCAGATGATCTGAGAGGCCTGAATGTAGGTTGCTGCCAAACCACGCAGGGCTTTATAAGTCATTTTAAAATCAATTCTGTATTTGACTGGTAGCCTATGATGGGAGGTCAGTAAAGGGGAAATGTTGCCTCTCAACTCAACAACAGTACCTGAGAGGATTCGTGCTGCAGCTATCCTGCAGGCAAGAAAAGAAAGACTGAGAGCTGCAGTAATTGAGACACTTGTTAATAAAAAAACAAAAAGCAATCTCCAGAGCTTAAAGAAAGATTTTTTTTTTAGTTTTGCTGTTGGCCTAATGAAAAAATGCAACATATTTCTGGCAAGAGATTTCAGGGCAGAGAAGGAGAAAGATCAACAGGAACTTATAATGGGAACTTCCGCTCAATTAGCAAAAATGTTGGTTCAGCAATATTCAACAAATACAGAGTAAATCAAACCAAAACAAATAAAAGATAAGCTCATCAGAGAGAGAAAAAAGATTCCCAATTTCCTACAGCTAGTGCAATTCTACATGTTCCCTTGAAGAAAAAATTGTGATGGAAATTACCAACCTGCTCCCAAGCTCTATTTTGCAATAATGTATAAGAAGCAACAAAAATTATTTACACACAAGAAGTGGCGGGAACACAACTGTTAAAGCCATATTACTAAAAGTGAAAACACGGATTTGCTACTTGATTTGTGCAACATTCATCATACCAGGTAGTTTGGCAGCAGCGGCCGAGTAATGCGGCAGGTAAACTGTCATTGGCTTGCTTTTGGTAAAAAGCAATCTGCCAGACATGAAATGTTTCCCTCCATGAAGAGTAAAGCTGCAAACAACTCACAACAGGACTGCTTGGACAGAAATAAAATGCACAGGAATGGTTGTTGATGTAAACGCAATATTTAACATTAAATAGAACTATTTTGCAGTTAACTGATGGAGAAATAGCCCACATATTGTCGGTACTGTTACATGTCACCAGACTCATTCTTTGATACTGTCTGCCATACCCCGTCCTACCTCCTGTTATCACACCTTTACTATTTCTCATCCTTTGTTACGGTCTGCCATACCCCCTCTTACCTCCTGTTATCACACCTTTCTGCCATACCCCCCGTCTTACCTCCTGTTACCCAATTGCCCTTTTGTTCTGTTGTTTTACATTTATTTACATCCCCCTCAATCCGTGTATCATTCGTTCATTCGTTTTTCAAAATAAAACCAAAAAAACGAAATAACGACTCGTTTTTTTCAATATTTGTTTCCAGACCCAAAACGAAAAAACGGATAACGAATCTTTTATCCGATTTTCGATTTTGTGCACAATTGGAAAATGGACAAAACTGATAACAGGGTTAGAATAATAACTCTAATTTAGCTATTATTGGTACCCATTTCCCAATGTGCTTTGCTCGCGCAACAGAGTAGACGCCGCTCGGGCTGCTGCGCAGCAAGAAATACTGCCGTCCTCTTGGTCCGGTCACCCACTCCACTCAGCGCTGTTTGACAGCGCATTTAATCCATCTTAACTTTGAATATTAAACTGATTTTCACGCGTTTTTATTTTTATTCTTTTTGCTGCAAACGTCATACATGTAGCTATGATACAGGACAAATGGTTCGGCGTATTTTAATATTCATAGCGGGATCAACAGTAATAGAATATTCTGATATTAAGCTCGACTGTAGACAGGTATTTTGCAAACACTGTAAACACAGACACACTAATATATGTTAGAGAAGCAGATAATGGCAGTAAAGTCAATGTATTTATAGACCTTTTCGCAGTGACGTCAGAGTCGGGGACACGTGACCATACCTTCCTTAGCAACGCACGCCGCCATTTTAAGAGGGGGCAACAAAGTCATTAGCAACCATGATTTGACCGCCGAAACCACGCGGTTTTGACCCGGAGAAAAACGTCTGGCGATTATTTCGGAAATCTTGAGTCAAAAGCCAAGCTACGGTATAAAGAAAAAATAGAACTGGTTGGTTTGCAGTCATGTCCGTACCAAATTCCTCTGGTTTCATGGGAAAACGACCCTACTACGTGTCCAGATCTTCATTGGCACTCCATTTACGAGTACCTTATCAACAGCCCAGGCATCCACACAATGGAGAAGATGAAGACTTATAAAAGCCTGGACTCATACGTTTTCTTTGAGGTATGCTTATATTTATACGTTTTTGTGCATACAGGTCAATGTCAGAATGATAAATGCTTTGTAAGATATGGCTACACCAGCTCCGCTATGCTAAGCTAATGTTAAGCTAACGGGGTGAGCCATTACACCTTTTAATTTCAAGTGGAAGTAGTGTATGTATATTAGTTAGATGTGCATTATCAAAACTAAGAGTCAGATACCTGTAAATGAGCTCTACCCACCCTAGGCCCAAGGGTATGAGGTGCTAACAATAATGAGGACAATACTGCTGATTACAGCATAGTAGTTAGCAGAACGAAAGGGAGGAGAGAAGGTTTAAAAATAGCAGTGTGAGTAGAAAGACCCCTGACTTTTTGTGGGAAGCACAACTAGCACTAGCCTAAGTTAAGTAGCTAGCCCTCAACATTTCAGATAATTATAGACATCATAAGCTGCAGTCAATTCCAGCCACTTTTAGTACAAAAAATCGGTAATATTCTATTTGTAAATAAAAATATAACGAGAAATACAGGGAATATTGGACGTGCATCGCGAGGTGCATTTCCTTGAAAACGACCTATTCGTGGATTATATACCGACTTCAAGACATGTTTTGGACAAAATATGTTACTGGCTTGTTTCGTCTGGATGTCCAAGGTTGGATTATGGCCGTTTTTTGTGGAATATTTTCATCTGTGTGTAATAATGAACCCGGAAATGTGAGTCGCGCTGTGTATATGTTGAAGCCGTGTACAGAGAAAGGATGGATGGATATTCGTTTTTGTCGGACAAATGTGTTTATATTACCCGCTGTGGTAATCACATCTGAAAGTGGTTTATATCGGCGGATTCATGAGAATCTAAGCTTTCCATCGGCGTATAGTGTTTGTATAATCGTGTTTGCAGTTTCAGACATTTAGCAAATTGCTTATGCAGATTTCAAAGTGTACCGCGGGCGGGACACTGAAGCGCAACGGGTTATTAATTAATAATTTCAGAAAATCAGTTAAGGGTTAATAATTGCATGAAACACAACATACCATTGACGAAATGCTGACTGCAAACATAGGACCATTTTGACTGTGGGCTCCATGTGGTTCCATTATTGTTAATCCGCCTCAATGCTTTGAGCCATAAACTCCTTTTCTGGCCCTTTTCAGTCGGAATCCTGTAAAAGGAAATGTTCTTGTTGCTCCATGACTGAGAACTACAGCCAAAAACAGCGCAGGTTTTGGGCATATCTGCTTTTGGTCGTTCAAATCGGGAGGGAAACGTGGGAAAGTAATGGTCGTCAAGGCAAAGCATACCCCTCTTAAAATGGCGGAATCGCGTTGCTAGGGCCGGTGACCGGCGGTGACGTTCGATGATGACGTTTCGGAAAAAGGTCTATAGCGTAATCATTGTCTCTTCAAATTATTAAAATAATTGACTTTACTGCCATTATCTGCTTCACTAACATATATTAGTGTGTGTGTGTTTACAGTGTTTGCAAAATACCTGTCTACAGTCGAGCTTAATATCAGAATACTCTATTACTGTTAATCCCGCTATGAATATTAAAATATGCCAAACCATTTGTCCTGTATCATAGCTACATGTATGACGTTTGCAGCAAAAAGAATAAAAATAAAAACGCGTGAAAATCAGTTTAATATTCAGAGTTAAGATGGATTAAATGCGCTGTCAAACAGCGCTGAGTAGACCGGGTGACCGGACCAAGAGGGCGGCAGTATTTCTTGCTGCGCAGCAGCCCGAGCTGCGTTTACTCTGTTGCATGAGCAAAGCACATTGGGAAATGGGTACCAATAATAGCTAAATTAGAGTTATTATTCTAACCCTGTCATCAGTTTTGTCCATTTTCCAATTGTGCACAAAATCGAAAATCGGATAAAAGATTCGTTATCCGTTTTTTCGTTTTGGGTCTGGAAACAAATATTGAAAAAAACGAGTCGTTATTTCGTTTTTTTGGTTTTGGTTTTATTTTTGAAAAACGAATGAACGAATGATACACGGATTCCCCTCCCAACCCTTTTATCTATCCTCTGAGATGTCCCTTTTGTCTTATGCTCTGTGTTTGCATACAGCCCCTCCCTACCCTTTGATCCATCTTCTGACATTGCTATAAAATGTGTGCCCTGAAAATGCTCTGGGTCGACTTACCCTTACAGACCCATACCCTGTGTCGGTAAATCCACCGTACTACCGGAAATACTAATAAAATCACACCATTGCAACAAACTTTGAAGGACCGAGAGTGAAATTTCTTCAACAGTATGGTGCCGTGACCCGGATAACCATTAGAAAAATTGGCTTTACATGAGTTAATAAGTTGTTTCCATTTTACTAATTAAAGGCATTAGTTGCTATGGAGTAATAGCTTTAAGGCAGTCCTGCTCTGTGGGAGCTTCTGTTCCGTCAAAAGCATCAACTCACCCAATTATTCATTTTCCAAGCAGGTTGACCAAATACATATCCCAGCATGATGTTACAGCAGCACTGAACTACTCATTAGTCATGGCGACTCACTACAGCCTGCCTTGCCCCCTCTGTCAGTTTTCTCTTTTTCTTAAAAATTCACATCATGTTCCTTAGATTGTGCTAGGTCTTGTGCAATGCTGTGTCCAATCTGACCCCTTCATTAATAATGAAAGAGAATGAGGTGTGGTTCTGTGTATCATTCGCAGTCGTCTGCGTGTCTGTTGCTAACTGGTTTCTTGAAATGTAGATTTGGGTTCTGAGCATGTCCACCAGCTCAAACAAGAACGTGAAGGGTCAGCATCATTAGAGAAGCATGTGTAAAAAGATTTGCGAAGACGAAAAAAAAAACCTAATGTTGCACGGTGGCAGAATGAACCTCAGATCTGAGAGTCTATTGAAGAGGCTTGCAACTGCGTAAAAGAACATAATCCAAGTTAAGAGATGAGACAAGCTTAGACGGCATGTTTATCTGCTTAACTGGCACTTAAAGTTGACACTCCACTCACATCTGTTCATAGAACATATAACTAAGTGATTTGTAGGAAGGCGTGAAGACATTTGTTTTTCTGCAGCTAACATTTGCCTTGGAAACAGGAGGAAAAAGCTACCCTGACTCTGCTTTAACAACATCAGGCAACAGGACCCCTGAAGCAGTGGTAGAAGAAGTTCACAGATCAGTCTAAGTAACAATACCACAATTTAAGGGAGCAAAAAAAGTCCTACATTCCAAACCTTACAAAAGACTCCCTTTGATGAACATCAAGTGTTTTACCTTGTTAGCGTGTCTTTGTGGTGTTTTTTAGTATACAATCTGCATCCCCACTCTTGCCCTACCGGTCAAGGCAGATGGCCGCCTTCTCTGAGCCTGGTACTGTCAGAGGTTATTCTTTTTCATGGCGGATTTGGACCAGAAAATGTTTCGCCGATGCAGGTCTGCGAGGAAGCAGTGGCTCAGGGACCGGTGGGAACATGGGAGGTGAAGAATTGTCCATGTGACGATATGAGAGTCTATAGTCTGGTGGGGAGTGCATGAGTGAATGAGCTGGGCTTTGGAAAGAGAGAGGCAATTATGGGCAGGTGAGCTGATCACCGCAGCTGTCTCGCATATCAGCGCAGTCAGCAGGCAGCTCAGGACTGACAGGAAGAGTAATGGGGTGAGAGACAGGAGAGAGAGAGACAATAGAGAGACAGGAGAGAGAGAGAGAGAAGAGAGTGAGATAGAGGGACAGACTGATGCATAGAGAGAGAGAAGGAGGGACAAAGAGGGAGAAGGAGGGAGAAGGACAGAGGCTGGAATGGGGATCATGACATGTTCTGAAGTTGTAGGTGAACGAGTGTGCAGTGGAAAGAGGAGCAGGTGAGGATTTCATACAGCTAAACATTCTCAAGTACAGAGTTATATCTAAGCAATTTTAAGGCAGTAATGCATTATTTTCATGGAAGAAACTTCTAAAAATGTAATTTAAATACACAGGAATGTTTTTCTTTTATTTAATCAATGACTGAAGGACTTGGAGTAAAATTAAGTACTTTTTATCAGGAAAATGTCCTGTAGGTATATAGGCATTCATCACACACAAAAATGGTCTCTGTTAGTGTTCCACTTTCATACGTTACACCCTTGGATTATTATTATTGTAATGATGCAGCTGATTTGAACCATTTTACAGATCATCAAAAAGGTTTTACATCAAACCTTAGCATTATAAAAATCTGTTGTATTTGACATCATTCATTAGTTTATGACAGTATTTTCACAATGTCATAAAATAATTACAGCAGAAATGTAAAAGAGTCAACATAGAAGTTAGCATAAAATTGAAACATGTAAGTGAAGCACAAGTAAGTTAAAACTGTAAATTTACTGAGTTATTCGACACCCTTGTATTTTTGGCTATTTGTAGAAAATCGTAAGCGTAAAAGCAATCAGCCACAAGCGGAAGGCAAATCACAACTGGAAGGTAATTTCCATGTGTATTTTTGCACAGATTAATCTAATGAGAATTAGCATGTCAGTTAGGAAACTTTAGGGATGCAATTTGTTTAAAGTTTAATTACCTTTGGGCAGAGCCAGATTACTCATTTCCCAAAGCTAAGCCAAGCCTCTTTACTTCTTGTTTTAGTGTCTTCAGTATCTTTTTGGAATAGTGTGGCTGAATTCATACAAAGAATATTTTGGCAAGATGAGAACCACTAACACTCAGCCCCGTCTCTCCTTATTTCCTTTGTCCAGACAGAACAGTTGGATATCCTTCGCCCTACACAGCCACGCATGCTGATACAAAAGCATCTCGACCTTGAGAGGCCTTTATTTATACTGTCAGACGAAGCCATTGTCCAAGGATATACTTCAGTGAGAGACAGTCTGAGTGGTGTGCTGTATCTGACACAAAAAAATCTGCAAACAACAGATATTCATCTTCCAAAATGATAAACAGATAGAAAAAAAGCTCAGAAAGCTGCACTAAGGCACATTTTACTATTAGCAGGACACTATTGACATTTCTGAGTAAATTTAAGATTTTTTTAAAAGTGTTCTGTAATGACATCAGGATACACTGAGCCATAGTCATTGAAATTACAATTTAGTTTGACTGAAAAATATATTTTTTTGCGATTTAGTTGTACATATTCACCTGTCATTATTTGCAGATCACATGCAAGGAGTCACTGTTAGCAGTTAGACTTATTCATTTTAATTTCATCAAAACAACAATACTTGATTGAGGAAAGTTTGAGCTTGTAGAGTCATTGCATCCTCAGCATCCGTAGACCGTTAGCAGAAAAAAAAAAAATTCTGAATAATTGTTATTGGGTTTTTTTTGCTCAAACACATCAATGCTGCCAGACAGCATCACAATCCATTTTTGTGTTACGTAAAATATGTGGTATTTGCCAGGAAGGACAGAACGAACTTCAGGTTGTTGCTGAAGAGGAGACATGAATATTTTAAGATTACACTGGTGAATGTCTGGAACAAACTGCTACCAGCACATATACACACTTGCACTTTTTCTTTGTGAGGACTCTCTGACCCTGACTTTAACCACTACCTCCCAATGTTTAACTCTTACCCTAACCAAAACCTGTATTCTAAAGTAAGAGCCAGCCAAAATGTCCTCCCTTTTCAATAATCTCCAAAGTTCTAAAACTCAAGCTGGCCCTCACAAAGATAGACACAAATAGACAAAAAGCTTATAATAAACATCAACAGATAGACATACAAAGGCACACAAACCATCTCTCTCAAGGTGAAAATCTGCTTTTGGAGGTCAGTGACCCACACTATTTTTTACCCTGTGAATATCTTTGTTCCCGCTTATCTAATTCAGGCCTTTGTGGCCATTTTCCCACAGCTTACAAAGACTTTATTTCTTCTTTCAGAAATTTCTTTCATGTGTTGCAAGCTGCTGCCTCACTGACTTAAACCCACAATGCTTTAGAGCTCAATAAAAAAGTCCACCATAACAGAAATACCCTCCTGTATATCTGCTGTCAGACCAATGCTCTATTAAATTTCAGCTCACAACTCTGCAGTGTTTCCTGAAGTGAACACAATGAATCCTACAGGTGTTCTGAGATGTTTTTCAAGGTTTTCAAAAACTGTTGCAGCCACAGTTTCACTGGCACACAAACTCAAAACAGGCTGAAATTAAATTTTCACTTTTTTGTGCTAACAGATTAGTTGTGCATACATGTGATTACAAGGGTTACTGTTGCACCCTACTTGAAAATATTAAAATAACAGAGCATTCCTGTGTCTGGTAATGTTTAGGAGAGTGCTGAGCAACTCATTTTTTGCCAACCCAACAATCTACTCTGCATTGACTTTACTATACATGTTAAGCCCACCTACACACTGTTTGCATCTTAATACCAGCTATTTATGGAGTATCTTTCATGCCTCAGCCTTGCACCATAACAGTAAAGTTATGAATCATTTTCAGTGTAGGCTGGTACTTTGCATCATCTGTGTTACTCTTATCATGCATGTATCCCAATGTGTGTTATATGTCTCCCCCTCCCAATCCCCCACCCCCTGTACCTCTTCTGTCCTTCTCACCCCAGCCGGCCAGTAGCAGATGGGTTCTTGCTGCTGAAGTCTTAGCACTTGCTCTGGGGGTTCAGGCATATGGGTTCTGTAAAGCATCTTGAGACAATCCAAACTGTTATTGGCACTGTGTGTGTGTATATATATATATATATATATATATATATATATATATATATATATATATGGTTAGCCCTTTGCCTTGCAGCAAGAAGATCCCTCGTTCGAATCCCGGGGTGGGCCTGGGATCTTTCTGCATGGAGTTTGCATGTTCTCCCTGTGCATGCGTGGGTTTTCTCCGTGCACTCCAGCTTCCTCCCACAGTCCAAAAATATGCTGAGGTTAATTGGTTACTCTAAATTGTCTGTAGGTGTGAATGTGAGTGTGATTGTTTGTCTGTATATGTAGCCCTGTGACAGACTGGCGACCTGTCCAGGGTGTCCCCTGCCTTCGCCCGAGTCAGCTGGGATAGGCTCCAGCACCCCCTGCGACCCTAATGAGGATAAAGCGGTGTATAGAGAGTGGATGGATATATATATATATATGTATATATATATATTTAAACGAATTGAACTTAATTAAACCACAGATGTGCAACAAATGGAAGGAAAAAACAGCATAACACCACTGAGAAAGGTCAACATGTGCTACCAGAGCAGCTTCAACGCTTCTTTGCATTTACCGTCAAAGTCTATGGAACTTTACTGAGGATCTGGTGACTGTGAAGACTGTCAAGAGACCACTCCCATCTGGAAGGAAAAGTTTCAACATAGAATAAAGGTGATCACTCAGAAAAACCGCATATGATTTGCAGTGACCCTTTACTCAAACGGGACAAGTGGAGCCAAATCATTTAGTCAAATGTCTCCCTCCCCATAACCAGATCCACTCAGTCTGGGGGTCAAACGTTCAAGTACTCCAATTTGTCTGCATATTATGCACTATATAGTGTCTTTGTAAAGTATCTTTCTTAAATTCACTGGAGCCTGTTGTGAGATTAGGTTTCAAAGACATCAAAAACATGATGTATAAGTATCCATTCAGGTACAAATACACAGCTGTACCCACACACATAAATAAAAGACAAACAAACCACTCACCTTACACACATACAGTGGATTAAAAAAAATTACCACTTGTCTGCCCGAGCATGCCGAGGATCAAATTACTTTTTCTCACAGGGATTAAGCTTGATACAAAGCAGGCTGACAATGACTGTCATCTTCTCTTGAATTAAAGTGCGATTTAAAATGACCCTGTCACTTTCTTGCCTGGTCAGCCCTGAGATGGAAACACCATGGCTCCATCTCTTCTGTAAAACTACTAAAGACTTTATTGTGCTTCTGTGACAATCAACGAACAGGGGTATCGACTGTCTGTAATTTTGTCTCATGTGTCTCGTCCATCTCTTTTGTGTATCTGCTGTTATTTTCAAAAGGATGTTAATGGGACTTGTAATTGTACGTTTGGCAGTTATCGTAACAAAACCACACTCAGTGCGTGCATTCATCTGTGAAGAGCAATGCAATTAGGTACAATAAAAGAAAAAAAAGAAAAAAGCAAAGCTGTTGTGTTGATGATATTAACGCATATCTCTAGAGGTAAAACGACCTTTGGTATGTTTGGGCACAATTTCAAATTAGTAAATTAACCAAAATCAGATAAGCGGGAGAAACAGATTTGAAAGCTATGTATGTGTATGATAATGAAAAGCATGCAAGAGTTGGCGTGGAGGCCCTTAGTGTTACAAAAGTCTACTAAACATCTCACTATTATGAGTTTGTTAGTTTTTAATTAGTTTTTTTTTTAGGAATTTTACTTGTAAAACACCTGCTTAAAGGCTACTTATATGTCACAATGGCACACTTTACATTATACTTTGAACCAAAAACAACTGCTACCAAATGTATCTACTGTAATTAACTCCTGGTAGAGCAATACAGAGTATTGGGCTGCACAATTTTGAAAGTAACTGACATTATGAAATTTCTGCAAAACATATTTTGAAATCGAGCATGGGTAGCACTGCAGCCTTGTGTACTTGTTCACCTTCATTATATTCATTGGACTTGTCTATTGCTCTGGATAGTTGACGTCTTTGATCGGGATCCCAGGAAGCTTCTTGTTGCTATGTTATCCTTTTTAGAATCATCCAACTTTTCAGTTTTAACTCCTCATTAATAAATGAAGAGTACCAACTGTCAAGTAAGATGGTAGCTGCATGATATTCCTCCACAGTTTTGTTTCAACTTGTGCCTTGCATTGCTTTAGCTCTCTGGGAGCTCTGAAATGGCAACCTTAGAAAAAAATAGCTGCCTCTTGGTATTACATACTGCTTTAAAAAACAAAAAAACATCAACAACAACAACAAAAAAAAAACTCTTGGCATTCATGTTTATTCTCATGTCTTTTGGGAAGTTTCTTATTTGGTGCAACTTTGGCAAAGACATTTAAAATAGTGATTGGCTCTGGATGCCATTTAGACCTGACTTTGCACTTATCATACAGAGCTTTGCAGTGCATATTTAAAAGGTCAAACAATTGGTTAGTATTGTCTTGTGTAGTGGCAACACTTACCAGACACTGCAGATAAAGTATATGTTTTTTGGTCAACATCTTCCTTTCTGTAGTGTTGCTGAACCAGCCCATTTATAAAGGAAACACAGTCTGGCTTGTTTGCATTTCTTTAAACCGATCCAATTTTTGTGGTGAAACATTTGCATGAAAGTAGACAAGCACTGTCATTAAAATGGAAAATCCACCCCCCAAGAAACTAGCAGGGCTACCTTTTCGCACAATCCAAACCTTTGGCAAAACTTTGCATTTTTTTGTGTGGTAGGTGACTAGCCTAGATGTTGTTCCCTGTAGTAAAGCGGATTTTGAAATAAATAATACGCAGATAGCGGAAGAAGAACCATAACTGATTTAATGAGCCCTTCGCAGTTTTACTGTACCAGCCGTGTGTACTTAGACTTGCATGGCTAAATCTTTGAGACAAGCATATGCTACTGGCAGGATGAACCAAGTAGCCCAGACGGGACGAGCGTGCAGCGCAGCCTACATAACGTCTATTCTGAAGGTGAAATATTTCCACAGAACTGAAATTGCATTTCTTTTTGCATGATGTGTTTTATTTCATTTGCCTTACTTCACAATGCACATTGCGCATGGGCACATTTCCCTACTGAAACGACACATCGCACACTCCTAGTAGGACTCAGGAAAAAAGGGAAATGAAAAAGATGAAGAAATTGTATTCATCAAACGGGACATCGTTGCTTCCTGCTGTGCCATTTTGAAAAGCTAGTATCTACTCGTAGTGCTCTGTACCTCAACTGTCAATGTGAACAAACAACAGAAACAGGCAATTTGTATATCACTGAAAGAACAGAACAGGCTGATACTGCAGGACTAACAATGATAACTGTGACTGTGGTAGATTTTTTCTGAATGAGGAAAATTGAACTCAGGATGGAAAGTAGGAAAAGAATCGGAAAAGCAGTCTTCTGGCTTAACAAGAAAAAAAATACACCAACAGTTCATTCATGATTCAACTCTATTTTCAATTTTACGATTAACTAGGGATAACGCTAGATCTGCCACTGGTACTTCTATTTCAGTTTGTGCAGGTAATTGGTCTAGTGTATTATACATTTTGTATAAAATAGTCCAGCTGTTATCACAACTGCCTCCTACTTACTGTCCATCAGATCAGCTGGTCAATCATAAAAACACTACAAAGACACAGTAAGAAAATGTCAAAATATGTTGCAACATTCAATAAAAAGGACATTTTTTAAAATGATTTTATTCAGAAATTGTTAATTTATATACAGTATGACAAAAATATGTCCTTTTTCATTTTGTTTAGTCAGTTGTTTAGTTTGTATATATGTTTCACTTCACATTTTACTTAATTTATTTTTAACTTTATCAGTTATGCGTTGAACAGAATACCTTTAACTTGCAACCCTACTACTGTGCTGTCAAATAAAAATATTTGCAGAATTGTATTTTCATTCCAATTTCAAGTACCAGGAGCTTCCAACTCCCTCAGTAACTTTTCATTTATTTCTTTCACCCTATAAACTATGTCTTTCAAAACGGACATGCAGACAGGCACTGCTGTTTCTTTTTGCTTCTCCCTTTCTGATAGGGCTCGTCTTCGTGATTGCACTCAGTAATAGTTGGTTAGCGGGCAGGCTTGGGGCTCATGGTGGGGTGTGATTATCACATCTCACGCTGGGTCTTTTGATGGCAGGAGAACCCCCCTCCTCTACCCAACCCTGTCACCTTGCTTGCCCTCAGCCTACCGTCCCGCACTATCTGCCCCCTCGTAATCCTGGCTGCGGCTTCACACTGATTATCCCACGCTGAGTCACCAGTGGTGGGGCTACCGTCATGCTGGCTGTGGCCTCAGCATCGGGTAGAGAGGACAGTGGGAAGAATACCTCAGCCTGGTTACGTTTTTGTGCTCATGTTGAGTGTTTTGAAGCAGGGCTGTGCTTCTGAGGCTCTTGCACTGATTACACTCAGATCTGGCCTGCATGTCAGGAAAGTTGTTTGGTTTGACTTCTAGACACGGCTTCACATGGGACGAAGGGAGAGAAATCAAGATATGGAGTTCAGCAGCTGCCTCAATCAGATGAAGGTTAAAAGAGACGGCTGTGATGTTTGGAGTGCATAAAGAGGACAACTCAGAAAATGGCTAATAGGAGATTAAAGTGGGCTGCGCATGAAGTCTGGGAAATTACAGACTGGTTATCCAAATTCAAGCACTGACTATGAATTGTGTTCTTAGCAGTACTCAGTTTCTTTGGCAAGTTAAAGCATGAAACGACTTTTGAGACAGGCAAATACGATAATAGCATCAGAAAATAATTTGTGAAAGTTGGGTAACATACATTTGTCACAAAAAAAAACAAGCCTATTTAAATTGTTCCTATTAATAGTAGAATGGTGGTACTTTGTGCTTTGTTTTCCCACTGTTGATTCATGTTTGCATTTTGCTTTCACGGTGCTCATCTTCCTGTGCACTCTTTTTGGCCTAAATGGATCTTCAGCATGTGTTTTATTGAATGAATGGGGTTTTAATCACCCAGAACAATATGGTTTTTGTGGTAAAAAGAAAGTGGGGTAATTAGGAACAATGGACACACACCAAAGGTTTTCATTAGAGGCTCAAAGTGCCCTACACACCACTTATATGCTGAGAAGCACTTGATATCCTATGTCCTTGTGTCTGTGGATTATGACTTTGGTGTACTCCGTGTTGTTGGGGTGATATATGAAAGTGTAGACAGACTTTATACAACTGTTGAGCCTATTTCTAAGGTCTATCTGTAAAGATTCTGTCAGCCAAGTCATGGTAACCATAAGAATGGACAGGTTGTTCAAGACATTTCACCCCTTATCCAAGGTGTTTTCTCAGTTCTAACTGGAGAGTGGGGATTCCCAGGTATTCATTCTCACCCGCAAATCACATGGTACATGCCCCAAGACTCCCTCGACTGAAGGTGTGAATGGTTGCGACACTGCCTGCGAAGGGATGTCAGGACTGCAATGTAAGTACCTGCTAAGTGGTGTTGTAAACTCCCTCCTCTTTTAGAAATGTCTGTTTCAGTTAAACATAGATGGCTTCCTTAACCGCTCTCGCAAACCATCTGAGACCATTGCTGTCCACAAAGAAGTGCCCCTTATCCTTTAGATGTAGGTGGACTACTAAGTCTTACAGTGAGGAGGTGGCTCTCCTGTGTTGTGCTCTATGTTTGAAGAGTGGTTGTAGAGTCTCCCTTATATATAGGATGGTGCACTCCTCACTGCACTGGACTGTTTAACAACATTGCTCAACTTGTGTTTAGATGTTTTACCCATAGGGTGAACTGTTTTTTGTGGATGGAAGAGTTTTCCTTGGTCTGAAGTGCATCTGAATGTCACACTTGAGAAAAAAAAAGTGACTTGGGAGGGAGCATAAATATCTTGCACCAGTCAGAAATACGGAAACCTCTTGTATGAGAAGTGAACTACTTTCAAGAAACAAAAAGACACTTCCTTTACATTTTATACCACTTGCATAGCAGTCTCTTAACTCCTTCTGTCAGGCATTGCCAGAAAGGAAACTCTGCAGACTTTCTTTATTTTCCCTAAAAATACAATTTCCAATAAAAGACGAAAACCAACAAACTGAGGTTTATTGTCTGAATCCCACGTATACCTTCCTGCTGCTGGAAATATGACTGAAAATGTGTCATATTATGCAGGAGAAGACATTCCCATAAAAATGCTTTCTTGGTATTTTGAAACATTCGTAGGGAGTTACATCTCCATTAAGAATGTCTTTAGCCACCTTCTTTGACTACAACAGAAATAACCTCCAAGGTTGAACACTCCATCCATTCTGTAAAAAATGCAGAAAAATAAAACTGTTTAACATTTAGTCCAGCTTCCTCTAAAAATCTGTGCTTAGCCTGCTACTTCAAAGACATTTTGAAGTTTCTCTTCTTGTGGGCTATGGGCATAAATCTTAAGTGTAGAATAAATCTACAACCGATTGCTGACAAAATGCGGCTTTCAAATTAGTCTTAACTTGTGGAGCTGTAAGGAGAAAAGACAAAAAAAACAAAAAATAAAAATAAAACAAATATGGAGCTAATTCACTCAGTCAGTGCCATCGGTAGTGGGCTTCTTTCTCTGCTACTGTGACACTAGTATTAGGCAGACAGAGTGGAGACTTGCCGCCCCACTGGGCCCATATGACAGGGCTCTAACTCCTCCATCCCATTCCAGGCAAGCCCGACTGTTAGGGAGCCTAATTGAATCCCAGCACAGAGAGCACAAGGCACTATACATTAGAGTTTTGTCAGCAAGACCTGGGATAGTGCCTGAGTCGCTTCACTGCTTCATAATAGGGCTGTTACCTATACCAGCCACATATGGTATAGATGAGCGCATGTGGATGGTGCGTGCAAGGAAGAGAAAGGCTTATGAATACCCATACATAGAGTACAGTGAAAAAAATGCTTACACATGGACACACACGCACCATTTTCCTTCCCTTTTATTCCATCTTCATTGCTTATTTTTTCACTGCATCAACTCAATTCCATCTCAGCTCGATTTCACCCTATTGCTCCGTCTCTCTGCATGGATCCACACTGTTCTTTGCCCCACACACACACACACACAGCTGAGGCACTATTTTGATTCTGCTGAAAGGGTTACATCTTATTTTTTTCCTCTGCTACACTTTTCAAAGGGAGGTCCAATCATTGTTGCTTTGGCAAAGACGGCCGTGGGTGATTTCACTTCGAAACCCGTGGAAGCGGCATTTTCCTGGCTTGTGCTAAGAAGTCTGAGGGGTATTTTGGAGTACAGAAGCATGTATTTAAATTAGACACGGCTTTTAATTATTTTGTCGCAGTGTAATTTCCTTGCTTGGGGCCGTCAGCTCCTTGCTGAGGTTGCATTTCCATTTAATTCTCCAGCATTTCCACGACGGCACAGTTTCAAAGCCCTCAGATGATAGGCCGCATACATTAATTGAAACTGAAATGTCAGCCTTAAAGGTCCCACCTGTGTTCCTTTGTGATGTGCAGCGCGTTCACCTTTTCCCCTTAGGAAAAAGCAACATTTCACATCCAAATAATGTTACAATTAAACCATAAACAGCCAATAAACATAAAAGCAGGTGACTCCAGGCAAAAACAGTTGATGGTTGGATTCAATAAAATATTACTAAAGCTGGTGAACCACTATTGTAAAGAGGTCAGCCAGTGGTTGTAATATGCAGAGTAATGTGTTCTCTTGAGGGAGATGCAAAGTGTTTCATACCAACCTTGTGTCCTCAGGGGTCTATAGAAAGGCATGCGTTTGTTGTAGGAGTCTGAACAGAGAAGGTGGAAGCCCCAGGGCTCTCCTTAATCCCTCTCCATTGATTTCAGATGTTCTCCTACTTATCTCTCCTGCACAGTTATAGTAAAGACATTATTAGTCATTCTCCCAAGCAATGAGTCCAAATTAAGACAGCTTTTAAAAAAAACAGGAGAAAAGTCAATGGTGCTCTATGATTCTCTCAAGAAAAGGTTGATGGCTTACACAATTTTACTTATAGGCAAAAGAAAATGACATAGCATAAGAGCTACTAAAGGTTTGGAGCATGGACGACTTAAAAGCAGTTAAAGTTTCTGGCTCGTTAAATCAAGTACTCCCACCCTTCAAGTGGCTCATATTTAGGACATCCATTTTCAGAGCCATATATTTTTTGGCCAGGTTGAAGCCTTTACCTCATCATTTTCTGTGAATCACAAGCCTGACCAAGCATGCCAGCAGTAAACTACAGCTTTAAAATGGAGGAGACAGAGCCAGGGAGACGCTGGCTAATGGAGCATGCACAGAGATGGAGGCAAGAATGACAAAAAAGAAAGACGTCGTCTTTCAGTTACAAGACGTCTAGTGGAAAACAAATGGAAGGTATGCATTCACATTTCATGCTGCTGTGCCACCAGGCCTTTTTCCCCCCTGCTTTTACAAAGTAATTGTTTGTTTGCATGACATACTTGCTTCAAAGTTTTGTGTTGGATTACTTGTTCCTTGTACACATATCTTTAAAAGAAAAATGCAGCAAACAAAAGCGGCTAACATTTTCCATCCACCATATTGTACATTTAAGGTCATTTTATGAAAGATTAGCTTTCCATCAGTGTCTACGATAAAGCAGAAATTTTTGGTCGCTATTTTCTAAAGCAGCACTGAAGTAACTGAACTTTTTTATTACAACTGTCTGCAGTGACTTTCAATAGTTACACACAGAAAAATCCATTATTAACAAAGTCTCCATCCATCCATCCATCCATCCATCCATCCATCCATCCATCCATCCAATTAGTTTTACCTGCCAAATCCTGTGGAGAATCGCAGGGGCTGGAGCCCCTTACACCTGAGGCCAATTTAGAATCAGCAATTATCCTACAATGCATGTCTTTGGACAGAGCACATGGAAAGCAAGCATGGAAAAGCAGCAGCTGACTGTCAGGTTTGAACCCAGGACCTTATTGTTCCTTTAACCACAACCAAACTCAAATCATTATTTTGTTTATTGTGTCCAACAGAGGACACACTAACAGTTCTCCATATGCATTCTGGGAAACAGGTGATTTCCTGGCAGGAAATTTTCAGGAATGATAAGAAGAGTTAAAAAAAAAAAAATCACAATATTACATGAAGCAACTGTCACAATGTAAGTAATGAACAGATGTGCATAATCTATGAAATTAGAGAGCTCTTTAGTTGGGATCATATTACATGTCTAGCATTTGCGGTAAGATATTCAAGGAATTCATGTGGCAAGATTAGATACGCATCTGACAAAATACTCTAAATTTGATGCAGCCATTCTGATTTGTCCATCTGTTCCTTGTGGAGATCCCTCAAGATTAAGCTACTTTTTCCAACTAAATATGTGTTGAGTTTTAGAATTGCTTTTAAATTGCAGCAAAATGTCTTATTTTTTGTCATTTATCAATATATAAAACTATGCATCATATTTGCAAATTCTTTAAGAGCAGCCAGTACTGTACTACAAGGTGCTGCAAGGGACACAACTTCATTTCTGCTCAGAAACGCCTTTTCATGTAACAACAGGCCTGGCCTAGCGTTAATGTTAAATTTTTAGCAAAGTACACAGATATTGAAGCAAGAATAATATGCATTTCTAGTGTGCTCTTCTATCCATGCTGTAATTTCTGGTCCTGATTCTGCAAACGAATTCAATTTTTATGTTTTTAACAGTAAGACTAAAGCAGACTTAAACAGACTCGGCATGAACACTTTCCACACCATTCTGCTGACAAAAGGGAATATGTGCTAATGCCTTTCTCCCCTCCCGTCTCCTAATCTATTGTAGAATGTAATCTTGGGATGTGTGTTGAAACAGATCAATTTGGCTGAGAGATTTCACCTCCTGATTGGATCCAATAGAGTGTGTGGACACGGAGCTGCATTTTAATGTGTAGTCCGTTTTGACTGTCGCTGTTCTTTTGCTCACTGCGGTAGCTTGGTTCATGAGCAGGAGGTAATCATCCAAATAATGGATTTCCTAAGGCAGAGAGAGACTTCAAGACATGTGTATGTTTTAAATCTACCCAGAGTCCACCATTTTTCCACATGATCTGTTTTCACCATCACACTAGAATCCACCTTTTGCAAAGATTTTAACAATGCAAGGGTTTAAAGGAGCGATGAAAAAGAAAAGTAGTGAGAAGAATGCTTCAGTGCAGCAACAGTAAAAGGATATAGGCGAGAAAAACATAATTGAATCAACATGATTGTGTTTATATGCCATTATGATTTTCTTTTTTAAAAAAAAGCTCATGGGATGTTAAGAAAGATTACTTTGACATCATTTGGTGCTGTGTGGTCACTGTGGTCAATACTTGAAAAGTATTCGAACACATTATTAGAAATTGCTTTAACTTTATAAAATAATGAAACACTATTGGAACCAGTTCCATTCTGCACACTCATGGACTTTGTGAGAGTATGCGGGCTCTGATGCAGACTCTCTGATACTTACTTTGAGTTCACGTATCTGCAGACTTCCCATAGTTCATAGCAAAATTGCTGACATAGTGCAGTATGAAAGCACACTACCATTCAAAAGTTTGGGGTCACCCAGGCAATTTCATGTTCTCTAAGTGACCCCATACATTTAAACGCTAGTGTAGTAATTTCAGCAAAACATCCCCATAGGATTTACAGATGTTTATGGATTTCCTGATCTTTGTTATCTGACTAAAATGTATATGAATTATAAATGTGGGCCCAAATTCATAAAGAAGCATAAGGACACTTCAATATACAGTATACTGTACCAATATATACATGGTAAAATAAAAGCAATGGTTTTACAGATGTTTTCTTTAATAGAGATTTTTACCCCTATTTAAACAAACACAAATATCCAAATTAAGGACACATTCACTGATATTTTCTTTAAAATTAATGGATGAAACTTGATGCAAATTCAATACTGTAAATAAATTTCAAAAATTAGATTCAATTGGTGACAATTATGAGAAGCAGTAGTATTGGTTGGTAATTTTGCATAGATTTATTAAATATGAGGCATCTTATAAAAAAGCAATACTGATATTAAAAAAAAATTGGACAGCAAAATAGTGTTTTTGTCGCACCTAATATTTTACCATCATATCCACCTACATAGACTTTCATACATTTAAACATTAAAAAACCAAAAGACATTTAAAAAAGCAAAATTTATGTAAATTAAGGCCAGAAAATGTATGTTAAATATACATACCGTATTCATATTGGATGCTATGTTCTGGTATTTTACAGTTGTTTTGGTGAATATCAACCTTTTTTATAGTTAAAATTTAAATTATTTGTCGCTTATATTTACTACAAAGTAGGAAATACATTTTCAAGATATTGAAAAGCATTTTTGCTACAATTTGGCAGACAATTGCCTAAATTAGAAAATTCATTAAATTTAAAAATCTGGATAATGTCAAGACCTGGCATGCAATCGCAAAAAACAAACAAAAAACCCCAACAATAATGTAATATGAATAATATATGAGCAATGTATTCTGTCATGACGTTGAGGCCTCTTTGTTCTTTTCACATGTATTTGAGCAGTACAGCTGCACATACAGGTCGTTGCCAGTTACGTGAGTGAGGGTTTACCAATTAGACCTTAAGTTAAGTTGGCATCAAACCCAATTTCCCAGGAAAGCACTATAAATAAACATTTAAAAATATTTTTTATAGTGAAATGTGAAACAATTCAAGCAAAGGCATCTATGTTAAACGATACAAGTCAAAACATATATTTTGTACATCGTTTCGTTACTGTATTTTCTTCACTCCTGTGTTGTTTCTGTCACTGTGACTTCCTTGCACTTCCACTAGTCTCACTGCGATTGCCACAATCAAGCTCACTAATAGAAATGCCAACAGTAAATGGTATAGACCACAAACGCCCCGCAGAAAAAGGAAGAGAGAAGGATGAAGGCATAGAAAGTCAGTGAAAATCAGCTGCAGAGAGAGAGGCTGGACAGGCTTCTATGAGAGGATATGTGGAAGGCGACGAGCCACTGTGATCACGGTTAATTCCTGTTTTTATTGGTCGTGTCACTGAAGGAAGCCTTTGTTACACACAGACTGAGAATCATCACTTGGGGAGAGAAAGGCTGTACACACAACAGACAGGAACACTAAATGAGAAATACTACAAGACAAGCTCAGCTGTAGCCCTACTACTCATCTATACCGGCCTCAATTCTTCACCGTTTACCTCTTCTTGTCATTTAAAATGAGGAGACACACAAACCTTTAAACTTTGTAAATTGATGTGCACAATAACAGAGACACCTTGAAAAATATTACGCTTTATGTTGATTCAGTTCCATGATCGTTTTTATGTTGTAGCTGTAGCATGTGAAACATATACTTATTTGATGGAAACATTTTGACAGTTGTGATAAAACAATAGTGGAATGTTAGTATGTGCCTCAGTTAAATTTAAGTACAATTTTGAGGTATTTGTATACATCCATATTTTGTACTTCTACACTGCTGCATATAAGACACAAACACTGTATTTTTTATTTTGCTAATGAACTGCTACCTCTAGCTCCCTGGCAAATTCCAATTGATAAAAACGAAGCCAAGCATTTTTGCAGAGTAAATTCTCCAACAGTATCCACTATGATCAAGAAAACAGCTATGTTTCTCCTGACAGGATATGTGTGCTTTGAAAAATGCAAAGCTACATCGGACTCCTCCCAATTCCCAGCTAATCCAAAAATGAGCAATGGAATGGAAACTGTTTTGTTGTGCCAGGCTGTAAACATATTTATTTATGCAAAAAGGCTGTGCTTTGTAATGTGGATTCTATGGGGATCGCTTTGGAACCAGCCTTAAGTAGATATTTTAGGAACATTTTGCAGCCTATAGGTTTCCACTTGGTCGCTACCAGAATTCCTGTTCTATTAACCCTTGGAACCCCGCAGCCTGCCAACGGGTTTGAAAGGCATGCTGTCTGTAAGAAATCACTTAAATGACACTATTTATTAGTCAGAAACTGTAAGGACAGAAAGGATTGCCATCTGTGACTTGCAGTTCTGTTGGAAAATTTAATCAAGTCTAAGCTTATCATTTCACCAAATCGCTTTATTCTAGATGTCACATTTAGAAAAAAAAATGTCAAGAGAATTAAGAATAGCAAACAGAAAAAAATATCTGTAGTCTGCAAAGGCACCATCACACTTGAAAGAATGTCATATTGGCTGTAGCCATGCATAACCACTAGGCTGCTGTTGCTAGGACTGCTAACATTTGGCAAAACTATTTGACTGTTGTCTGAGTGTTTCTTACTTTTAGACTGTTTGACTTGTCTATATTTGAGTTCGTATTTAGTTGAGAGAGAAATTAGTCATGGGGAGCATCCACAGTCTTCATGTGGGTTTCTATTTGTGTGCAAATATCACTAACAAGAAAAGCACTCAGAAAGCGCAGTACTCCGCCAAGGCTGCTCAGTTGACGCATCATTTCCGATGGATGAAATCTTAGATTAAAAAAATGACCTTGCGCTGAGCACATACATGTGTTACGCATATGCATGTTATGTATTTATACCAAATTACGTGTAAATTACACTTATAAAGGTCTGTTGATCAGTTCATCAATTTGGCAAGCCTTTGTTTTGCTAATGTTAAAATAACCGTTCCCTCCAGGCTTTTATTTTGAAGGCGCAGTTTTAATGGAACAGCCTTTTATTTTGTAACCATTCCAGCAGCACAGGAAATGTTTATCGAAGAAGCAGTTTCTTGAAATTACGAAGACGCTGCCGAAAACTCCAAAAATTCACCAGAAAACGGTTCCACACCAGTGCTGTTCGATATGACGATACATATCGTGGGAACCACAGAAAAGTGTCTATCATGCCATTCTCTTCTATTGTTTCTGTCGTTTCTAACCTAATTTTATCAATTATTGCAGCAAATATATCATTAAATAGCCTGCAACAATTGTATTAGTGTTTTCTTGTCACTATGCATACTCTAAGTTTATATAAGTGAAAATAGAGAATAAAAAAGAATTGTCGCAAACAAACCCCATCTTGTAGTTTTGCGACATCACGTTGCTTTACGTTCTTTGATTCTCCCGCGGGTTTGCCACATGCTTTACGTTACTTAACTCATGAGTGCTGAATGATGGACGTGCAACAGACAGACAGCGATGCAAGCAGTCCAAGAAGAAGCACTTTTACCGAAAAGAGGGGGCAAGTCTGTGATTTGGTTACATTTTGGGTTCAAGAGGTCCGACACGGAGCAGAAGGCCATATGCAAACTATGCTACAAGACTATTCCTGCGCCCGATGCTGACACAACAAACCTCTTCTATCACCTAAAGAAGATCCACAAAAAAACTTGTGGTATTGTGGTATATCGTGATATAAATTGTTATCGTGATATAAAATAATCCATATCATGATATACGATTTTTTCCATATCGCCCAGCACTATTCCACGCTGTCGCTGTCTAGCAAAGGATGTGTATAACCTTACAAGCACCTAACTGGAATGGGGACAAGCTCTTACGGTGTTTCCTGAAGGAAGGAAGGAAGGACAGAAAGGTGAATTTGTGTTCAAAATAAGGCTGATGGCTGAATGCAAGTCAAGGCTTTCTGAAACACCAGGAGCTTCACCATTGTCTGGCTGGGATTTGCTACATTGCCTGACCTAAATATGTAGTGGGTGGCAGTAATTGATGGAACTCAGAACACGCCACAGTTTAATCAATTGTTACTTGTATGATTTCCAACGGATAAATCAGTCATTTTGTAGTAGCATCCCAATCATGGTATCGTCAGCAGGTAACTGAAACAGTATTCACACCTTGGTTACAGTGACGGTATGCCGGCAGCTATAACTGGCAATGAGAAATCGAGGATCCAGACTATAAGCTGCGTCACTTCCAAAATTTATTTAGGTGGTCCTTGTGTCATTTCTGACTTTCCCTGAAAATTTCATCCAAAATCCATTTGTCCGTTTTTGAGTAATGTTTCACACAGACAGATTCACAGATTCATAGACAAACGTACACCGATGGTCACAGAACTCCTTGCGGAGTAATAAATACTTTAGAGAGGCTCACAGCCAACATTTGCATACAAACCAGCTGCTGCCTTAAAATCAAAAGAACATGCCGAAAGCCCAAATATGCTAAATGTTGGTCATCAACTTCTTGAAAAACATTTTTCTCCACTTTTCTTCCCTTTAGTATCCTTTTCCACTCTGACAGTATCATATACAAGCTTCTGATTTAGCTCGTTCTAACTCTCCACTGAAGCAATATAATATTTATATGGAGAGAAATATTTAAACTCAATATTTTATCCTTTTTACAGCTGAACCACTCCATAGAAATATTGTCATTTAATAATTTAGACACATTTAGCCAGAATATATCTTGACACAACTGATATCTGTCTAAACTTTGAAATCTCAAATGTGCTTGCAAAAAGTCTGGTTCAACAACACGAGTCTGTAATTGCATGGCATCTATTACTGTTTGTTGAAAGAATAACCAATCTCATATCTGTCAGTGCTGAGGTCAGTTTTGCTGTGTTTTGGGAGGTTCTTGTCGTGTTTTCCTGTTGCGTTCCTATATGTTGCAGTGTATACGGCCAATGAAAAACAACAGTGTGCTTGGGATTCACTGTGCAAGGTGTTTTGTCGACCTCCCTGACCAAACACAGTAGCTTTACTCCTTTTTCTCACACACTGTGGTTATCTCTCCCTCCTCACCAGTCTGGTCACGACTCTTCCCCACCCCACCCTCCCTCCCTCTCTCTCTCTCTCTCTCTCTCTCTCTCTCTCTCTCTCTCTCTCATCCTGCCTTGGGCTCACATTGTGTATTCATTACCATTAAAGAGTCCCCGGCTTGTCTCGCCATTAGGCCGCATTACTTCGCTCTGCGCTTTCTGACATTGGTCACACTCTGATCGGTAATCTGGTCTGAACTGATGCAGGATTTCCTTGCGGGGGCTCTCCTCAACTTGGCTGAGCAGTAGAGATACACTCACATAACCACACACACTCGCACAGATTACATTCCTAGTGGATGTCCGTGCTTCATTGAGATGTGTCCGTAACCAATGGTTGTGGCTTCTCATGACTTGCCCACCATGGCTGAGACCAATCGGGGCAGACCAGATTTGCTCCCAAAACTGAGCTGGGGGATTGGGGGAGGGCATGGAGTGTCACACTGATGAATACACAATTGCTGTGTTGCACTTATGAGGAGTAGGGAAGAGTACAAACAAGCAACTCGAGTAAGTTGTCTGTAGTGACTTTGAATCTCTCCAGATTTGCTCACACCAGGCCTGACAAAATAATGATGTCCCCAGCCTTCTGATTCCCAGACTTTTTCTTCAATATAGTTTAAAATAAAAGAAAGAGCTAAATCTGACCCCTTATGGGAAAAGAAGAAAAAAAGGTCCAAAAATCATAAAATCTACCATCATACAAGGGGGATTAGTTGCTGCAGTCACAAGAAAATCTTCCTGATATTGCAGTGGGTGTCTGCATGTCTGACCCAGTGGCATAAAAAACACATTTCTTCGTCCACATTTTAGGAAGTCAGAGTATTGCAAGTATCGCAGTGGCTGCAAAAGGATATATCAATGTTTTACAGTAGGGATCTCATGATGATGAAATTTTAGAACTGCAAGTGAGGCAATCACAGTTAACCAGAGCTGTCAAATGTGTCTTCTTGTCCAACCAACCAACAGTAAAACCCCAAAATACTACATTTTTAGAGTGTAAGTCAAGAAAAGCAATGTATTTTTTGTAACTCTTAACCTGGAACCAGCAAATGTTGAAATTAAAAAAAAAAAAAAAAAATCATAAAACAAAACAACTGATGATTACATGATAGCAGTTAATACTGTTGTGTGCTGGATGTGTGTTAGATGACTGGATGGCACAGTTTTAAGTACAGAAGCCTGAGAAGGTACAAATCATCAACCAGCAGCAGATTCTTGAGCTGGAGCACTGATCTGACATTGAAACTTACACAACATAAAAAATGTGGTAAAGTTTGCACTTAACCGAACCAAAAATGTCATAAAATATCCTGACTGACCCTGGAATCTGCAATAACATACCTGTCAACTATGTGATTTAATCATTTTAACGGATAAGGATGTGCTTTTTACTTGGATTTTCAAAGTCTACAGGTACATAAAAATGCGTATTTTAAATTAGAAGTGGCAGAGGCCAAACATGACCATGCTTGCAATATATGTTTTTGCTACAGAAGCCCACATAGACATCTGAAGCTATTTAAGGACAAAGCAATGGCAGATGTGAGAAGAAGTTAGCATCAACAATTGACACCAACTCTGTCAAGCATCTAATGCATAGTTGAATGAAAAGCAAAAATCCAGCTCAAAGTCTATCATTTTATCCACAAATTCTATCGAACTTTATTTGATATCATGCAGAAAATTGACATGGTGGCATTTCATATTGTAACATTTTCATTTCATATTCTAATATCAGTCAGGACATTATAAAGTGGTGGAAACATTTTTTTTGGACACCCTATGCATTTTTAAAATATTGAATTTTAATAATAGTAAGAGTCATTCTTAGGTCTTCACGTGCGATTTCTTTTCATACAGTCACAGCCAAAATACTAAACAAATCATAAAAAAGCCCTTAAAAACTTAAAATTGATTGGTTTAAAAAAAAAAAACGAGAAATTTTTAATATTGGGTCAGACTACAATTTCAATAAACTGATAATTATATAACTCAGGTTGCCAGACTTCTGTAGCTGTAACTAGCAGAACACACCTGAATCTCTGACCTTTTAGGGGCTAAGCTGCATCATGGGTAAAGTAGGCTACAGCTTTTGACAAGGCATAAGAATGCATGAAATGGATTACTGTGGAAATGTACTTTTTTTCCCCACATAGTGCCATAGTTTACTTTCACTTCAACAGTAACCTGCCAGTGGTCACAATCACGATAGCTTTAATTTAATAATCCAAATTGAACCAAACACATCAACATATGTCTTACATCCACCAAAAAAATGATCTCCTCGCGGCTCAATCAAGAAACTTCCCCAGCCAACTTATTCATTTTCCAATAACAGCATTATCTCCTTCATCATCCTATTAAAGTGTATGTGACGAGATGTTGCGCGCCAATTCATTACGATGGCTATGAGCTGACATTTCCCCTCCAGAATGGATCATTTATTTGGAGCACCTTGATGGCAGCAGCAGCCGTTAAAACAGGCGAGCCAATTCACAGACGGGGAGCAAGTTATTGTGACAGCCAGCCGCCTAATTGTTCATTTGAGGTAATCACCCGACAAGTCAGAGCAATTTCGAGCACAATGCCAGAGACTAATGGAGGCGGACGTGCTCGCTTGATGAGATCAGAATCACGGGGCTGCCCGTCTGGTGAGTGCCAGGGGCCCCTAAGAGGGCATCTTCTTGATACTCAGGGAATTATCCTCACCTTTGTAGCCTGACTGAGCACTCACTGGAGGGGTTTTAGCAGGAAAAGTGTAAGACAACGATAATATTACCATATAGGAGCCATCCAAACTGCATCAAAAGGTCTTTTCTACAAAAGGACAAAGCAAGAGATGCAGCAGCATTTTGTAGTGTTGTCATAGCTTCTATCATTTTCTGCTGCTCCAATTTCATAGACTGTACAGTCTATGTCTAATCACAGCATACCTGGATGACTGCACATCAGTCTGTATACTGTGTATATGTTTGAGAAAACTTTCTACAAAAAGTATTTACCTACCCATGGAAGTTTCCCCCTTTACTGCTTTTCAACATTAAATCATGGTCAATTCACAAATGAAGATTCTTTCTTGTCAAACTGAAAACAGATTTTTACAAAGTCATGTAGACTGCTTTAATAATGCCAACATTACCTGCTTTTTGGTTTTCTTGAAAAATATACATTTTCAATATTAGATAAATTTAAAAAAATATGACCAAGATTTGTTGATATCTGATATCCCCTGTATTCTAACAGCTGAAACACTAAAGTTTCTCATTTGTGATTTCGATTACACTTAGAACAACAAAGCAACAAACCTAACATGTACTACTGTTCAAACACTTGGTACCAATTAGAAATGTACTTTTTTGAAATACATTTTTTTCAATGATGATAACATTAAATTAATCAGAAATCCAATCTAGATATTACTAATGTGGTAAATGACTATTCTAAATGGAAAGAGCTGATTTTTAACCCTTTAAGCTTCAGTCAATTCCAGACGTTTTCAGTACAAAAAAATCGCTAATATTCTATTTTTAAATAAAAAAAAAGATGAAAAATACAGGGAATATTGGACGCACATCGCGAGGTGCATTTCCTGGAAAACGACCGATTCGTGGATTTTATACCGACTTCAGGACATGTTTTGGACAAAATAGTTTACTGGCTTGTGTTGTCTGGATGTAAAAGGTTGGATTATGGCCGTTTTTTGTGGAATCTTTTTTTCTGTGTGTAATAAAGAACCCGGAAATGTGAGTCGCACTGTGTGCGTTGAAGCCGTGTATTCACCTTATTCAGGAAGTGAGGCAGGGCGGCGCCATTTTTGAGATCGACTTCCGGTTGACCGTCTTCGCACTACAACAACATCGAGTCCTCTCGCTACTGTAGCTACTTCTAACTGTTCTTTTAAGCGATTTTAACATGTGTGGCATCAATTGCGCTGTCCGTGGGTGCCACAGCAACTGGGGAAAAATGAAGCTTTCTCTCTCTCGGAATTGTTTAGAGCACGGAAAGGTTAGATCTGAATGCTGTGGACCAGCTCATGGCTATGTAAACACACAGCTTGCATCGGTCACTGTCAGCGCAGCTACAGCGATTCTACCAAAGTTCAGTTTCCACTAAAGACCTAGCCGTGCCATCAGTGAGGTAAAAAGATGCTCTCTGCTATTTTGAAACGTTGTTATGACTGCGGTTTGGTCAGAATCAGTTTTTTGTTGCTCCAGGGAATTAGCATTAGCTTGTGACAGGGCTAATAACACAGTAAACCGCAGGAGCTGTTTCAGAAATGACAATAACAACCTCCGTTTGCACAACCACATCATATATACATGAATCAAATAAAGTTTTATTCAAATCAACATACCTTCCATAATATCGCAGCAACATGACTGTAGGACCGTCCCAACCCAGCGATACAGGGGCATCCCGTGGTCTCCACCGCTTCATCAGCTGTCACCAACACACGCACGATGTGTGAGGAGGTACTAGCCTGACTCGGGCTGACATTAGCTTTAAGAAACGTATATTCCCGTTCTTGATGTAACAGAACAGCGCCGACTTTACCACTGTGCAAATATTGATAGGCTTCAGTGCTCTTATAATTCCTCATAGCCGAGCGATCAACGCAAAAAGACAACACGAAATAGTTAAAAATATCACCATACATGACTTGTGGCCACTTTTTCATGTCATCCTCCCACTCTGTAATAAGTTGCGGATGTGGCAGACTTGATCCATTTCTGTTTTTTAAAGAGGTTTTCGTTTCTTCCCACATCACTTTCTCAGTTGTAAACACCGCCATGACCGAGTTACCGGAAGTGCTACTCAAAACAGGAAGTCCCGCCCGTTGGAAAATGGGCGGAGCTGAATAAGGTGAATAGAGAACGGATGGATGAATATTTGTTTTTGTCGGACAAATGTGTTTTTCTCACCCGCTGTGGTAATGACATCTGAAAGTGGTTTATACCGGCGGATTCATGAGAATCTAAGCTTTCCATCGGCGTATAGTGTTTGTATAATCGGGTTTGCAGCCGTCGGACATTCTTGAAATTCCTATGCAAATTAGTAGGTGTACCACCGGCGGTACACCTACTACGCACTGAAGCGTAAAGGGTTAATGGAATGTCTACATAGGGGTACAGAGGCCCATTTCCAGCAACCATTACGCCTGTGTTCTAATGCTAGATTGTGTTAGCTAATGGTGTTGAAAGGCTAATTGATGATTAGACAACCCTTTAGCAATTATGTCCGCACATGAATGAAAGTGCAAGTTTTCATGAAAAACATGAAATTAATTGGGTGACCAAAACATGCGAACGGTGGTGTATGTTTGTTACGTATCATATTTGAACAAATTGTAAATGTAATAATGCTGTTAATAACTTTAAAACATTTTACATTCCCCTCAAACAACTTGCTTTTTTCTTATAAAAAAAACCCCAAGACATTTCTGACTAGTAACGACCACTTTGAGGAATTTAATTATGATAAAATTATGCAAAGACTAGCAGTGTAATGCAGTCTGCCGTCCAGTTTAGACAATTTATTTTCGTGCCCCAATCAACATGTTTCGTGGAGCTGCCAGCATGAGATGCATCCCTCCCTCATAGCATGCAGGATGGCACTCCTGCCCCACTGCTATCTCCATCTCTGTCGGTGTGGTTGTAGTGGGAGGGAGGTGCGGGGGGTGTTGGGGGTGATGGATGACCATGCAGTGCTGGGGCGTTCTCGGTTTAATTGTGATGTCAGTGAATGTCTGTGGCAACCCCGCTGGTGAGCGGTGACAGACAGGAGTGTGTAGATGTGTGTATAGGAGGAGAGTGCTTGAGGAACTCTTGACATGATGCTGCTGGGGATTTTATATAGCCGTTTCCCGTGGACTCTCAGGAGACGGGTTTGAGGAGTCTGGTGAAAATATCAACTGATCGGGGGAGTGGACGAGTCGCACAAGTGTCAGATTAGCTCAGCAAGTCGGTGGAAGTGTGAAGACAGGGAAACAAACCAGGGAAAGTGCCTCACGGGTTAGGGTTAGTGTGTTTGTATATGTTTTAGTACCTGGAAATCTTCTTCATCAGCATGTTTCCTAGCTTCACCCACACTGTATGTACTTTTGCTGAGCATAGATGGACTTATTTTTTAAAATTTATGTTACTGCTTCTTTCCAAAAGAGCTGAGACGATACACGTCCTGGATGCAAATTTTGGATTTTGAGTCACACGCAAAGGTTTAGGAATCACCTGCAGTACCTCAGCAAGGTCAGACAGTGGTGCTGTTGGACCTGAACTTCCAAAAAACCCAACTGTTCTACAGACACAAATTGATAATGCATATTGCATTACGTTCAGACAAGACAAATTTAACTGCGAGTCATACAGAGGCATGCGGGGAAATCATTATCAGGCTTATTGGTAAAAAAAAATGTTGGAAAATATTCTCTTTGGACTTGATGTATTTGACTAATTTATTCTGAGCCAATCATATGAAAGGATCACGGGGGCTGTAACTGCTTGGAACATTTCATGACTTGTTGTTTTTATGGCAGAAATCGGAATTTTCCACGCAGAATACTAATGATATTTTATAGTTACAGGAGTACACAATGCTCTCAAAGACAGTTATCTATAATTATGATCTATCGGGAAACAAATCCGCTACATAAAACATACAACTACACAACCATATTCAAGCATGTGAATCTCCTTCCTTCTTGCTATTCTGCTCAGGTCTGGAAAACCAGGAGTCATGTTGTTTGTAAGAGAGTGAGAGTCAGTCAGTCTCAGGAGCCAGAGTTTTCAGCGAACATAGTGTGGAGTTCTTCAGGGAGAATATGTAATAAGAAACATAGCTGCAGCTTCTCCACCTTTCTGGGGACTAAGTTGTTTGAGACTCACAGATAAACAGGCAGACTGACTTGCCTGGATGGAAATAGAACTGACCAACTGTGCTCATCCGGTGCCAATTTAAGCTTATGAACATGAAAACAGCAGATGATACCAGATGTGGAGAGATGAGAAACATCTTTGATTCTCGCCAGACTGAAACTGGAATCAACACATTTTTTTTTTGATGGAAAGTGTGGGAACACAACACACGGCTAAATATCACTTCTTTGTTTTAAAGCCGAATCTGAGCTTTTAAGCAGCAAAAAAAAAATTAAAAAAAAAAAATCAATGTTTATTTTGTCTGTGATCACAGTGATTTCAAGTAAACTGCATTCTGTTCAAAACCTCGAAATTTATTCCGAAATGTAACATTTATTGACACGGATATTCATTTTTTATTTTTATTTTTGTTACTCCTGGTCTTTCTGAGAGCAATCAAGAGGTCAATTCAAAACATAAGGACTGCCGTGACCTTACTATGAGGATACAGCTGTGCCTCAGCAGAAGCGTCTGTTTCTATTCCATTCCAATTCACAGTCTTGAATTGGAGATTGCTCCAAAAGGCCAATAGACTGTAATGTCATTTGTATAAAAAGGCCAAACATAAGAGGCTGAGCTGCGACCAGCAACTAGGTTAGAGCGTGCCAGCAAAGGTTATTCTGCTGTGAATTGGTTGCCTCAGTCCATTTATCGCCACCACAATCCAGACGCCGTGACAGAGCGAGGCGTTTCAAAATCCCTCGCGAAAGACTGTAAATTCTATATGGATTTGTTTTGGTGTGTAGCGACAAAGAGTGTTTACACACAGTTGGTTTAGCTCAAGGTAGTTTCATTTCCTGAATCAATGACTCGTTTTTAGGGATCCTCACCACAAGGCTAAGTGATAAACGCTCACTGGAGGGAGTTGTGCACTCGCGGCAGCAACAGCTCGGGTGACAAACGGAGCTCCTAGAGAAGGGAAATGACACAGGAAATGTTAGACCTGAGCCTGACCACCATTGCAGACCTCCTTATTGCCAGCCTGATCCTGCTAATGAATTCTGCCACACAGTGTCTGCGCCCAGAGTGGCAGCATGGCTCTGGTCACTGAGTGGGCTCAGGGGACAGTGAGGGTGTGAGATGCCATCTGTTGTGCCACTGTGCTTTCCATTTCCGTTTGCTCAACAGGACAGAAACTACAATCAAACATCCAGTCAGGGTGCTAAAGATGACGGTTAAGACCTCATCTGATTTTTCAAGTTGCACATAAGGACATGGGGCATCTGAAAACTTTTAGCACCAATTGCAGCCGTCACTCCCACCACGCCTCTTTTAACCTCAGATCAATATGAGCTGCGGACGTCCAGTGATTTTTAATAATTGCAGGGGCCACTAGCGATTTTAACTCAGTCTGTCATGTCTGGTGTTTGTAAAGCCTCTGGCAGAAATTACCTGTTTGTGCATTCTTGTTAAAGTCTCCTTAAAATATTAATACTGCACACATCAAGGTATACTTTAGGTAATTCTGTCTTTATCTCAACAAGCATAATTTTATCATCCTCCTGTCATGATAAATATTACTCAGAGTGACATCTGGAGTATGTTTTTGCTGAACCCTCAATTATTTCTTCCAGAAACTGAAAGGCTATATGAAAATATTTAAATTGCTGGTTATCTTAGTTCACTGCATCATACTCTATTAATGCATTTTAGAAAAGTAATGAGCTAGGAGATACTGTCATGAATCTCATGGGAGAAAAATTTAATAATGCTGAAGTCTTTTTTTTTTTTTTACTTTTACCCCAAAAACATTTGATGTCTTCCATTTTTGAATATTTCTCACACTGAAATGTTCCACATCAAACTAATGTTTATACCTATCCAATATTTGACAGAGAAACCACAGAACACAAAATTTAATTTACAAATGATTCATTAAAGATTTATTGAAAACCTGCATCACCCCTGTGAAAAAGTAATTGCCCCCTATCTGAAATATCTAAATCTAAAACTGGTCTGGCCACCTTTGGTAGCAACAACCTGCAGTTATACATTTTTCATAGCTTTTTGTCAGTCTTTTACATTACCGTGGAGGAATTTTGACCCCCTCTTCTTTGTAGAATAGTTTAAATTTGGCCATTTAGATAGTTTTCAAGCATGAACTGCCCTTTTAAAGTCTTGCCGCAGCATCTCAATTGTTTTGAAGTCCAGATTTTCACTCGACCACTCCAAAATCTGAATTTTATTCTTTACCATTCGTAGGTGGACTAGCTTGTGTCCTCTGGGTCATTGTCAAGCAGCATAACACATGTGCCTGAGCTTTAGGCCATGAATTGATGGGTAGATTTTCTGACACACACACAGCGGAATTCATGACTTCATCAATTATGGCAAGTCGTCCAGGTCCTGTGGAAGCAGCACCAAACCATCACATGGCCACCACCATGTTTCACTACTGGTATGACGTTCTTCTTGTGGGTTGCCATATTAGCTTTGCACCAGATGTTTTCCGGAAAGTTCCACCTTTCATTCATCACACATTTCTTCTATTTGCTAATAATTCAAGGCTTGGGGCTCATCATCTCACCTCTCCCAGTGTCTTCCTTATTGTGGAATCATGTAGACTGACCTGAACTGAGGCCAATGAGGCCTACAGATTTTTGATGCATGTCTGGGTTTTTTGTGATCTCGTGGATGAGATCTCAGCACTGTCTCGGACAAATTTTGGTAGACTGACCACTCCTGGGAAGATTCGAAGCTGTTGCATGTTTCTCCATTTGTGAATACTGGCTCTCACTGTAATTCACTGGAGATTCCTGAGCAATGGATTTGTAACCCTTTCTGCACTGATATAGGTCCTATTATTTTGTTCCGCATCTGTTCTTGACTCTCTTCAGAACGTGGCGTCATGTGCGGCTTTCTGAAACCCTTTAGCTACTTCACAATGCCAGACAAGTTCTATTTAGGTAATGTTGATATTTAACAGGCCTGTCAGTAATCATATGTGGGTGTGGTTGGTGAAATTGAACCCAACTGCCAAATTAATTTGATCATTTGGTAGTCCGGTAGGGAAGGGGTCAATTATTTTTCCAACATAGGGCAAGGTGGGACTGGACTGAATTTTTCCATCAATAAAGAAAATCATCATTTAAAAACTGCATTCTGTGTTTTTTTGGGTTATATTTGTCTTTTATTAAAATTTGTTTGATGATCTGACACATTTAAATGTGACGAATATGCAAAAATAGACTATTTTGTGAAATAATACTCTTCTACAGCACTGTAATTATGTGTTAAAATATTAATATTTTGTGAATATAATTTACTTTTATTATACAAATGGAATCTAATTTCATAAGGACTTGAACAACAGAATTGTGTAATTTTAGAAAACAAGTAGCATTTTTAGACTACAACGACCCTTTTAGAATCTGGAGTAAATAAATAAAAGAAATGAAATTGCGTTCATTTACAATGTGGCTGTACAGAGCCTAACAAAAGCAGCTACATTAAGGACTCATCAACTCAATCAACAGCTATGAGCGCGATTCACACAAAAAAGGCAAATTTAGCACCAAATGACAAATCCCATACATGGACAGATTCAAAGCTGCACATTTATTACATTAAGACCAAACTATATCCCTAAACCAATATGAATTCTTAAAATATAGTGCAGGGTATCACCACAGCTGTTGCAGTCAAATCAGGAAGAAAAGCTAGCAGACTAAATAGACAATTAAGCCATTAGCCAATTAGAGGCCATGATGCTCTGCTGCTCTGCAGAGGAGCACTCTCATTCCATGTTCATGAAAGGTTCAGAAGAGAGCGTTTGTTAAGACTGTTCACAGATATACAGCGCCCTCCATAATTATTGGCATCCCTGGTTGAGATGTATTCTTTAGCTTCTAATAAATTCATTTTTTTTCTAAATAATATAGGACCGCAATGAAAAAAAGAGGAAAATCCAACCTTTAATTCAAGTGCATTTATTCAGTGGGGGAAAAAAAAAAAAAAAAAATTACACATTAAGAAATAATTCTTTTACATCAAGTCATGTGTACCACAATTATTAGCACCCCTGATGCTAATACTCTGTACAACCCCCTTTTGCCAACAAAACAGCACCTGATCTTCTCCTACAATACATTTTTTCAACAATTTTCAGTTTGACAATATGCTTCTGCAATAAAAATTGAATTTATTTGAAGGCTTTCAACACATCTTAGCCAAGGGTGCCAATAATTATGGTGGGCGTTGTACATTTGGTGCGTTAGCTGTCATTTTTCTTCACTGTGTGTGCATTGTACAGGTAGGTGACTATGCTCTTAGTTTAGTTTACAATGATAGTTTAGGTACAGACACACATAGTATAGATACTTGCATTTATGTAACATCTGTTACAAAGAAAGAGCAAAAGGGAACACCCCCTATCAATAACCAAAGAAAATTATATAGTCCTTATCACCAAAACAATCTGACTTAATCTTATGAGAGAAAAATCTGATTTTTAGTGGAGAACTGATCAGGACTTGAACACCAACTAGGCTAAACACAAGAGTGCATATAAATACTCACTAAATTATTTACAAAACTACATTAAAACCCAATGAGAGATGGGGGTAACTTACCTGGCCGCACGGTGGGAAGAGAGAGTGAGGAGATGTGGATGGAGGTTTGCGTGTGGCGTGGCAGGACTGCGACTGAGCAAGTGCAGGCTAGGTAGGGCAGCTACAAACTGTGGCCAAGCTGGAAGGAGGCAGGAGTGATCCCGGACTGAATAAAGCAGAAAGTGAGAACAACAAAATGAGATATAGGTGGACTACTCCCCAATGCAGGTGTGAACACTTAGGCCATCAACCACTGCCACTGTGCTCTGGGCAAGTAAAGGTCGTCCCACTTTCAATTGAAATATACCCACTTCAGTTCCATTCAATATGCTGTACTTGCATGACTATCGTACAAACAATCAACAGCATCAAAAATGGTGTGACTTGAAAAGAAAAAAATATGAGGTGAGACGACTCATTGCCAGTACAAATTTCCCATTGATTCAGAAAACAACAGCGAAAGTACATATACCAGTTAAACTAATTAAAATTTCATTTGCAGCTTGATCGAGGACAGATGGTCCAACTTAACAAAGGAGCTTGATATGTATTTAAATTCTAATAATTCCACAACTGTTTTGTGTAAATGTGCGCTCATGTCAGCAACCAACAAGTTTGTTGAGACCGGGGGGGGGGGGGATATGTCAGATGTCTGAAGAGCTGGTAGCTATCACAGAGGCTAAATTATCTGTCGCTGGATGGTCAGCACATCATGAGTGTTAAATAGAAATACACAATATTTTTTGTGCAACCCTGTCTTCAAATATGCTGTTATGATGTAACTAAATTATATTCTGAAACACATTTCAGGTGAAATGCATTTTCTTTTGGAAAATGTTTTCTTGTGTTGCATCACAACTACTTTCCAAATCAACGTATCTTTTCCATTTATTTTATAAGCAACCAATCATTTAGAAGCTGATCGCCTATCATCCTGGTAATGCAGAAAATGGAGGAGAAGCTTTAAAGATATCATTTTTAACCCTAACCATGCTATTTTCATTAAGCAAGTAGTTATGGTGGCCAAACTGAACCAGATGAGTGAATGTGAAATGGAAGTGTAATGGTCATTTTCCAGTCTTTCCAGGACTTGGAAATCATGTTCGAGTGCAAGCATCTCAAACATAGTCTCATCTTTCAGGGACACAATACATTTCTTTCAAAACATAAATGGAATATCAGTTTTGGATGGAAACAAAAAATGTAGTTGGTGTGGAAATTTGGAATGTAAAGAAAACTTTGACAAAACCAAGCTGTGTAAAGGAAGTAAAGCATAAATTTAACATTACTTTTGCTGCTGATTAGTATTCGATGAGGAAGTAACTTGCTAAACTCTATGAAATCCTACTGCCTTTTTTATATCAAGCGCACATATGAGCCAGCAAAACTCATTTTCACTGCTGTCGCATTTGGTTTGAGAGTTATCTCGAAACGAAAGCTTGAGCAGAAACAGAGCAGTCTGTTGGTGTTGCACTGCTTGACTCAAAGAAAATTCTCAAAACAAATAGATCTGAGTCCAGTGGAACTGTGACAGCTCACTGACAGATTCATCATTAAAAACTGAAGTCAGAAACTCTCCATAATGACAGGACGGTGTCCTATTATCCAGTTCTATGTCCCCGACAGTCATTTTCTTGTTCTGGTGAGCCTTTCGAGGCAAGATCAAAATCTTCCCCAATTACTGTAAAACTCAAAAGTGAAGAAAGGAGAGCATTTAGCAATCCTCAGTAGTATTTGCAAAATACAACACATTACAAGAAAACACATATCTAGAAAATAGGTCTTATCTGCCATCATTCAAGTGAAAATATACAAGTATTAAATTCAGTCCCTCAGTTTAAATAGTGTTTTCACAGAATTTACAAACTCTGGTCAAATGAACACGCAAACAAACCAAATCAACATTTAACTTTGCCGTTACTATAATATTTCTCTTCATTTTAAACTCTTTGACTGGGTATTTTCGGCTCAACAAAAATAACACACCCCAAACATGCAGCTTATGTGTGAAATCTGATCTTTGTTCCTCATTTCACAACAGCTTTGCGTTGCACAAAACTGGCATTTCCGCCACCTCTCTTCAGCTTTTGCAGGGGAGTTGAAGCTGATTGTGTCCAATGGGGCAATCCCATTATGAAGCAGGGCTCTGTTACATGGTTGCCATGACAGAATCAATGGAAACAATATTGGAAAGTCCCATTTTATACTGAGAAGGAGCCTCACTTTAAAGAAAGCTATCAGCAACACTGTTGTAAGAGGGGTTTAAAATGATGCCTGAGCTAACAACTCAGTGACTTATAGACCCCAGTCAGGGGGAATGTTCAACAATGGCAAATTAAAATATATCTTTCCTAAATCCCGTCTTAATTTAGAAAACTGTCTCCATTATGTAAAAGAACAAGCAGCCGCAAAAATCATTCATGTCAGATTTTAGCAACACATGCTACAGTGAGTATACGCAACCCAGTAATTGGAGGTTAGCATGGCAAAGTCAAGGAATTTTTCAGTTGTATTGCCCACACATTGATCATAATGCTAATTCTCATCTCTGCATAAATCGCATAATCAATTCCACTCATTTCACAATCTTATATCCCTGATTACCACAGAAACCCATATTTCTGTTCTGCGTCAGGGAGCAGGAAGAAGCCTCTGAACTACTTGTAAGTGTTGCGCAGGGTGGGTCACGGCTGCCTCACTGAACTTGGCTGCATTTCAGACTAGTGTGGAGGAGGATGAAGGCTCGCTTCCCCGCTTCTCGGTGCGAGAGCAAAGGCCTCACAACACTCTCAACCCACATCTGTAGAGAAAGATGAGGGGAGAGCGGAGTGAGGCTGCAGCGAGCCGCCCACACGGCGATTGGAGATGGCAGAGGGGGCACCAGACACGCTACTCCAAAGCATTTGGAGGAGGGGGGGGATCTTTTTCACAATCTGATGCTATTTTCAGGGAGACAGAAGCATGATTTACAGAGTCTGCACCTGGTTCTTGTTTGTTCCAACGATAATTACAACTGTTACAGTCTGCATTGTCTTCTACTGCATCAGTGTCTCTATTCTTTTAAAGTTGGAAACCCATCACAACGAATTTTCTCCACTGTAGCAAACTCTTTCATAAACAAAATCTGTAACTGTTATTTACATCAGCTCAAGACAAAGTATAGGTTTGTTAAGCATTTGAGCAAAGATGAGGATGAACCTTTGCACGGCAACTTGAAACAAGTTTTATTGTATGCCAAACTTGTTTGAAGCACTTGCCCATTTACACATTCAACAATACCCATTCTGTTTTTTTTGTCTCTTCCAACTTTGAATGGAAATACCTGGTTCTTTAGATACATTCACTGATTAGTTGTTTACTCGTCTGTTAGCTGCTTGGTGCTTAAACTGATTAAAGTTGCTCTAGAAAGTGGCATGTGAAAATTAAATTGTATTTGCTGACTTGGTTCCTAAAATTCAAAGGATATCTGGTCCTCTGTTGCCTGAGATATAAGCCCTGCTGCCCTGACAGTGTATGGTAGGTAAGATCAGAATTATTCTTGCCAAATTTTGATTTATAGTGAATCTCTGTTTAGGTATGCTTCTTCTGGCTGGAAATTATAGCAGCAAGTAAATGAAAAAATCCAAAATTATCCAGTTTTCATAGGCAAAGTCCTTATCTGCCACCACAACAATCACACAATTCTTCTATTTGCAAGCAAGCTTTTTGTAGGTTTCCACTGGGATTTTGTTCCACTCATTCTTTACGACAAGCTCTAGGTCTTTGAGGCTGAACGGCTTCCTTGATATCACTCTGCTCCCTGTTCAGATCTGGTCTCTGGCTGAGGCGCTCCAACATCCTAATGTTGTTTTACTTTAACCATTTCTTGACCACTTTAGCGGTATCTTCCAGATTAATGTTTTGTTGTGGCCCAAGGCTAAGAATTTTTGCAAGCTGCTTGATGTTGTCCTTCTCAATCTTAATGTCCTCTTCTCTCACAACGCTGTTTACTCCGACAAGGTTGCCTGCCTAGAAAAAAAAAACAAAACAAACGACAAAAAACCCCACCTCTGTACATTGTTGTGGGGATGGCTTTCTTAATGTTAAATGGTTTTCTTTTTTTTTTTTTTGCAAAATGAAAGCCACACCCTTATGTCCAAACAAGTTTGCTTCCTACCCCACAATTGTGACCACTGACACCTAAAAACACATGATTATAATGTTACAGCCTTCATAGAACATAGTAAACATTGTTTGGTTGGTGTAGATGCTGTGTTTTCTCAAAAAATCTGCAACAATTTCAAGGGGTATATCAAGTAAAACTGTGAAATAAAAAGAAATCGAAATCATCTCTAACATTTGTAACACATCTGTTTTTTTCTGATTTGTTTATATTCTTACCAGCTAGAAGGAACTTACTGGTCAAATAAAAAATCTCTAAAATTCAAGGCATGAATAATTTAGATTTTAACTGTAGATGCTGAAGTGACTGTGTCCTCAAAACGTCAGAGAAGTAGGCTTGTTGCCAAAAGGGTTCTGGTCCAACCCTGAACCATAAGGATACTTCTGTGTGAGAAAACCAAGAGCCGCACATGCCTCCACTTCACTACCAAAGATAAAGTGTCCTTGAGCAAGACCCCCCAACTGCTCCTGTTTAGCTTCCGGCACTGTCCAGATGTGGATCAGTGCAGCACTGCTTTCAGTAGAAACGGCCTCAGGTAAATAAAGGTTAAAAAAAGCAGTCTAAGTTTGTTTTGTGCTCTTTTGGAACAAAAGAACAACTGTAATTGACTGACCATGAGCCAACTTGGTTCTACTGCCCCAACCTTCCTCCGCCTTCCTGTTTCTTATCTCCAAGGAGTGTTTACTGGCAGTAATTAGGCCATTAATCACGTTAATGGAACATCTGAGAATGGACGAACTGTACTCTCTCCCACAGTACCACCTCGCATTGCCCTGGGACTCCCCCTGAGGGTGACACTCCCCGGTTCACGACTGGGGACAACTGAGCTGGCCTGCCCATCTGTCAATCCACTTCCTACGCCACCAACACTGACATCCACATATGTGTGCACCATGGGAAGGTTATGTGTGGGGTGTAACTGCTGTCAGCATCCTCGGCAGCACTGCCACAGTCTGTGAAGTGATGCGAGCTGTAATGACAGGATGGCTGTGAAGGTTGTCGCCTTGGTGAAAGGCCACACCATATAGCTGACCCGAGAAAAAATTGCAGTCTGGTCACTTTTTTCTACAGAAAATTAATGGGTTGAGGATTTTTTTTCCTCATTATTTTCCTGAAAACCATTCATGTGTCCAAATGAAACATCCTCTGCAGTTTGTGAGGCTGTGTGGAACAGACTTTTCTGCCAGCAGGCCAGTGCGAAAGTCAATGCCAAAAATGTCAGAATCTGGCCAAGTCACTGACTGATCATCACTTGTAGTAAACCAACAATCCTGTCCAAGACTCCACAGTATGGTGTTTTAGGGTGCGTGTGTGCAATAGACCAGTGCTGCAAGCTGGTTTGAAAGTACTTACTATATTGTAATTGCTTTTAATGTTCCAGGTCAGCTGCTTAGTGTATAAAGTACACGAAAAGAAAATCAATACTGCCATTTTTGCAGCCTCTTACCGCCGGTTTTAAATTGGTAAATGCATCAATTTAAGTGAAGAATCTGAGCTTGTCCTACTGCTTTATCGGTCTACTTTATAAACATGCAGAGACAGGAAGAGGAAGGAAAGAGATTAGAGCAAAATAATAGAGCTTTTGGTAGATGGTTGAATGCACGTTCCAACTTTCACAGTACTGGCTCATTCAACCATAATCACCATCTTCCACTAACTGTAGCCAACACGTTTTAGCTGCCTGAAATGAGAATTTGGCATTGAAGAGACCAAATGTTTGGAGGCAATGTGCATAATACAGAATAAGAAATTCTTATTTTACAAGTAAAAAAAATATTTAGAAGGAATGCTTCATGTTAGCTGTACATTATGGTTTCAAATATGCTGTCTTGTGTCGACTGATGTGGAGGAAGAAGTAGCTATAGGTAAGGGAAGAAAAAGCTGCTGTCCTTTACTTGCAGTAAACTTTTCTGGAAATACAATGTTTTGTTCAGCAAAAAAATGAAAAATTCAGAGTGTGAGAGTTGTCTCTTTCCTTAGCTATGGAATCGAATAAATATACATCTTATATATACATATACATTATATATACATATACATCTTGACAAAAGTTGGCTGAAACGTGGAGAATGTGGTAAAGTGCACGGTAAATAACTACAGTAAAACACACAAATTTTAAAAGTAGTGCAATATGGTTAAATTATATAAAATCTGCTGTTTTACACAGCCCAAAACAAGAATGACTGTTACCAGCAAGCTAATGTATAATGTCAACCACAGTGGGAACTGAAAAAATAAATAAATAAATACAGGTTGTCCCTAAAGTCTGGACACATAGTAAATCTCATTAACTTTATATATAGTATATTTTTGCCTCCACAGATTAAATATGGCTATTATATTAAAATTATATATTTGATTAATTATCAAATGTATAAAAATGTATCAAATAAAATGTTGTTAAAAATTTCATTTCTTGAAAATATGTATTTTTGCGTCCAAACATTAGGGACACCCTGTATAATGGGTGGAAAACTCATTCATTTATTTAAAACATTCATCTGAATGCTGGAAGCCCAAGAGTCCCTTTATAAAGATGATTAATCCTATGCATTTCACCTGCAAGTGTTGAAGTGACAACAATGAAGAAATGGACAATGAATGCATGGTTAACAATAATTGTAATGAGGGGTAGGCGCTTATAAGCGATCTCGCTTCGGCCTACTCCTTTTGAGCATATTACCTCAATGTAAGAGAACAGTACTGTGCTAACGAAATGTTAATTGCTCAAATAAAAATGAAATGAATGAATGAATGAATGAAGTGATGTTGTAGTTTATCGGTGTATAGATACATACTGTATAATACATATGGAAGCAGGCACCTATTCTAAACTTATTGTTACTCCAGGTCAAAAGGTTGAAGATAGGTCGCAAAGTCAATTTACAGAAATATACTATTGACATGACAAGATTGCAGCACGGTTAAAGCCTTTAAAATATAATCTTATGATGTGCAGTCTCACCAAAAAGCCTTTAACAGGCGAGGTGTCGTGTTGAGGTTTTATTTCCTTGACCTGCCACACATCAGCTTCTTCCGTCTCTCCAGATAAGCTCAACCCGCAAAACCAAAAATTATACTAAAATAAAACCCAGCGTCGTGTCTGTGCTTGTCTCACCAGTGTTCTCCCTCCGGCCATTTTCTCCTCTGTCTGCGGAGTATTCAATCTGCTGCCCCATGAGCAGACCAGATCCCGACCTGCCTCCCAAACAAGCCGCGGTGTAATTGCTTGTCAGAGCTGTCCGTGTGCCTGTTTTTCTTCTCTGCGCGACGCACCTGACAAGAAACACATATTTACACACAAAAATGAAATTACAGGCAATTTGAGAGCAGGAGCTTGGGAGGCAACGCCCGCTATCGAGCTGTCCCAAGTCGATGAACTCCTCTCAGCTTTGGCGCTGCATCAGCTTCAGACAAAAGGTGGAGAAGCCGCCGCAGCAGGAGGAGGAAGAAATGAAGAAATATTTGGGGAATTTGAGCTTGGCCTCCTCACCAGCAGTGATTCATGCCATTGCCTTTGCCAAGAAGGTTACGATGAGGTTTTCATTAGCATTTGCCTGTTTGTGTGTATGTCTGTCAGCAGGATAAAATCACAAGGTGCTTTCATTACTTGGCAGGAGATGGAGCATGGGCAAAAGAAGAACCCATTAAACTTTGTGCAGATCTCATTTTGGTTGTGAAATTGCTCATCACAGAAGAGTCTTGGCGGAGGTTTGCACTTTCCTCGTTCCCTCACGTCATACAACCTTTACCTGCTCCAGTCTTCCGTGCTCCTTTGAAAATTACCCCTTTCTTTCTAACACAAGCTTCACATCCAGTCTTCAAATTATTGTACCAGCTGACCTATTCAGGCTACAACAAGCCAGCAGGACAGTCGGAGTAAAAACTCCACAGGTCTCTCTGCTAAGGTGTTATAATGGCATACTTTAACTCACTGCATTAATGCAAAAAATAAAAATGAAATAAAATTAATTCCTCACCACTGTATGATTTGCTGTTGTAGTTACCCACCTTAACTAATGACAGTGAATCATTCAGGTTAAGTAGTTGCCTCTGGGACATTCATCGTAAATACTAATTACATTTAAATTGGGGAAAATATGAGGAGAAGAGTGTAAAAATTCTTCAACAAACAGTAACAATTTTTCCACTGAAAGCTTTTATTTCTATTCTTTAGAACTCTGTTGTTTAATGGCTTCCGAAACTAATTATAGTGATTATACGTGGACCTAGACACTTTTAATTCCGAAATTATTCAGACAGGGTCAGGGGTGGTTAAGTGATGGAGGCCATTATTTGGTTTAACACCAGATTTTCACTTTAATTTTTATTTACCAATTACCTGAAGTCCACATGAGACCAAAATGGTAGGAAAAAAATAGCCTACTGGATTTTCCTTGTTGCTGGGAAACACAGTGGTTGTGGATGCAGCTTGACTAGTAATTTGAGGTATGCAGTCTTACACTTGAGGTTGCTTTTCGTTCTTTCTTGGTGTAAATCCAGTGAAGCAAAGATGTGGCCAGGTGGGAATGGAGCAAATCCTAAACCCTACGTCCACTTAAAAATGACCTGCAAGGCTTGAGCAAGCTGAAAAACTGTGTTTGAAACCAGAGAATTGTGAGGGTTTGGGTAATATTGTGATATCCAAATTCTTGCAGTCATTAAACTGAGATTACTAATGATTTTTCTCCAGACTTCTGACACTTTAACAATGTCTACACTGTATTTCTGATTAATTTAGCGTTCTCTTCATTGAAAAAAAAACTACGTTTCCTACAAAAATAAAGACATTTCGAAGTGACCCCAAACTTTTTAACAGTAGAACGATAGTAACACCACTGTGTTACAAAGAACACAATGTATAGGAAATTAAACGCAAAACAACGCAAAGCAAACAGATGGGAAACATCTGTGAAACACCAACACGAGCCACCGCCACAGTGTAAAAAAAAAGAATCGCACTCTGTATGTCAGCCATGTTTGCGGGTGTTTACTCCTGAGCCGAATTGTGTTTGACATTTGTTCCAGACAGATCTGTTTGGGCCTGGTGGTATTTCGGGATGAGAAGTCAACAGAGGCAAGATGCGAAGCAAAGATGTGAGGAGGGTCGTGATGGGGAAGCCTATGATTGATATTCCCATTAGCCACCTGACAAGGTGAGGACAAGGCTCTGATAATGAATTGTGACACATTAATGAGCTTGTCTAGCACAGACAATACCTGATCAGCCCTCTTACCATTTAACCTTTGATACCAGCATGGGAAATTGCACACAAATAAGGGTTTTGTGTCACTTGCAAAGACAGAACATGACTTTAAAAACTACGTGCTAGATAGTAGTTTGGAGCTGATTTGTTGGGAAGTTTTGGGGAAACAAGTTTGATGGCACTTAAAAGGCAGAACTGTACTTCTGGTCTGACTTAGGAAACCGTTTTTCTTTTCTGAGGCCTAAAGACAAATATATTAGTGTTTTCTTTTTAATTAAGCACAAATAGAAAATAGCAGACATTTATAAAAAAAAAAGACAAATTCTTTAACTTGCTTTAACTTGATCTAGTACATGCATACAGCTATAGAATCATTAAAGTGACTTAGTTTATTCTCCAATGGGAGCCATGAATGCTATAATTACAGATATGAACAGGTGATGCTTCAGTAGTACAGAAAATCTCTGGGGAGAAAAATCACATAAAATAATGAGAGATTTGCTTTTCAGAAAATTGCTGGGCCACATGCAAAAATAGCAGTAAAATCATTTTTTGTTTGTATTTTTTTTGCAAACAGAAAATAAGTTTTACCAAGCAGAAACTGTGTTTTGAAGAATGCTTATCCAGTCTGGAACACTGTGGCCCAGATCTGACAAACAAACAAAAACAAACAAACTAAAAAACAATGACGAAACTGTGAAATCACCCATTTTTTGCAGTTTTGTAAAGAGTTCCACAAGTCAGGCAGTTGGTTTCACTCGTTAAATGCTTACCCAAAATATCTAACATGTTTTCGATCATTAAAATTTTGGAAAAAAAAAAACTTAGAATTGGTCGCTCATTACTGTTGGCCCATTACCTTTAGCATTTGGCTTAACTGTTGAATTGGATGCTAACTTCAGCGTTGTCTCTTCAGATCCCCCAAACAGAGTTCTAATGAGGCAAGGTATAAATTACAGTAAACACACAATACATAAAAGTATCTACTTGTTTTTTTTTTCTTTTTTAAAAGTTACATAGTGATTTCTAATTAAAATCTATGGAATTTTAAAAAATAGTAGTACCACTGCCTGTAGGCTCCACGGTCCTATTATCACATTTGAACTTGTTTTATGGCACTTATCCAGATTGTTTTCTCCTGAGTAGATCCTTGCTAGTGTTGGATCTACCCTCAGATATGCATCGCTTTGGATAAAAGCATCTGATAAATGAAACTGGAGAAATGAAGTGTAGAACGGAAGGATCTGCTCATATGCCATTCAAATCAAAAGAAATTTACAAAATAAGTTCTTTTGTATACTTGTAATTGTATGCAAAGACAGGCATACAACAGATAAGAATATCAATTATAGTAAGGATGTTTTAAAAATACAAGGTGACTTAAGCTAATTATTTTTCCCATTTTTTATGCCATCTACTGTAAAATAGCATCGGCGAAAATTTAAGGAAATAGTGATACACGTGGAAAAGTACCTGTGTGTCTGGATGGAAGTGCTAAAAAAAAATCTGTTTGTCTCAGCCTATTTTACACCAGGTTGTGGATAAAGGCATTTCCAACATCTGCTCCAAAAAGTTTGTGTTTCCGTGCCAAGGTGTGTACACTGCTTGTGTGGGTGTATTGATGTCGCCCTCTTGCCCCCTCCCCATACCAAAACCCCCCGCACCTCATTGGGACGCTGGCCGCCTAAGTCTAATCCCCAGGGAGCTCATTAGAATCAGCGGAGAGGAGAGGGCCCCAGACAGGGTCAGGACAAACTGCACTGCTGAGCTGCATAGTGATGCTTTCCGCTCTGTCTTTATGTCTGTTTGCTTTGGCTGCATGTCAGTTCATCTGAGTGGATGGCAGATGAGAGATTGGCCCGCTCAAGCACTTGACAACCATGTTGAACACCCACACGCTTGCAAATGCACAGATCGCACACATATACACACACGGTTAGCCAGCGCACACATCCATCGGCGTTTCAAATACCCACTTCATCACTGACATATGGGCATTTACTCAAAGTATGTGTGCGCACATATTTTACTCTCTTGCTAAAATAGTTTTTACGTGTGAGACTGCACACGCACAAAGAATCGTCAGTCGCCTCCCTGTCATGCTAAAGTCTGCAGCGTCCGGTGTGATGTATGACAATAAGAGAGGGGTATGAGCAAGGTCAGACACACTGGCACCCAAGAGATAGTCATTAAATGCTTATGAATCTCAAGTGGATTCCTGCAGACGTGCAACGCGTGTGCGTATGTGTGCGCATATTTGTGCCTTACATCGCTTTAATTTCTGCACGCATTTGCACATGTTTGAAGATCTTGACATGTGCAGCTGTTGTGTGATCTGTGGAAAAAAAATAAAGAAAAGTCAACTTTTTATGTTATGCGTCAGGAAAAAGTGCAGAATTAAATGACTGAGGAAAATTTTGCATTATTATTATACACATTTTAAATAAAAATAGCAATCCCAGAGTGTGAAGTGCTGCTACAAGTAGTCCGATATTTCAGTACGTACATGGACATAAGTATTATGTTGAGATGTACTTAAAAGTCTCAAAAGTCAAATTAGTCACTGCAGAAAATTACATTCTGTGACTATGTAAATTTAAATATCTGTGTGGTGTGAGGGACATACATTACACACATTCTGTCATTTTAAGTACATATATACATGTATTTTTAATTGATATAGCACTTTTAAAGCAAAGTTTCGCAAAATGCCTTGACAAACAAAGCAAAAGCAGTGTACCAGAAGTCTGGTCCATAGTCACATCAGGTGAAGTCCAGTCACTGTTAACTACACTACAATACAATTAGCATGTTTTAATACAAGTTTAAAACCTAAATATGAGAATATTCCATTGCAAGTTTATGTATCTCACAGTATAGTTCAGCACAGACAACCACAATAGTTGGGAATAAAGTAACCACGGCCTTGATGTTTGTCCAAAAAGTCAATTCAAGAACTTGAGAGAGCTTCACAAGGAGAGGACTGAGGCTGGGGTCAGTGCATCAAGAGCTATCAAGCACAGAGTTCTTGAGGAAAGGAGCTGCAAATATTGCATTCCTAATATCAAGCCACTCCTGAACCACAGAAAACATCAGAAGTGTCTTACCTGTGCTAAGAGGAAAAGAACTGGACTGGTGTTCAGTGGTCCAAAGTCCTCTTTTGGTCAATGTAAACTTTGCACTTCATTTGGGATTAATAAAGTATCTATCTATCTATCTATCTATCTATCTATCTACGTATCTATCTATCTATAGTCTGGTTTCCACCAGAAGTGGACAGGCACAGAATCCAAGGCGTTTCAAGTCAAGTGTGATGTTTGCACAGTGATGAACACATCATGAACACATCATCACCGTGCCATTTGCTGGCAATTGTCCTCTGTGTTTTATCAAGTCCAAAGTCAACACAGCTGTCTACCAGGAGATTTTAGAGCACCACATGCTTCCATCTGCTGGTTTGCTGACTATGATATTACTGTGCTTGATTGGCCAGTCAAGTCACCTGACCTGAACCATACAGAAGTCCATATTAAGTATTGTCAAAAAGAAAATGAGCAACACTTAAACCAAAAATACTGATGAGCTGAAGGCTGCTAGCAAAGCTTAATAACATGTCAGCAGAGCCACATGTTGATTGCCTCTATGTCACGCTGCACTGATGAAGTTGTTTGTGGTAAAGGAGCCCCAACCAAGGACTGAGTCTAGAAAATTGACATACTTTTCAGATACTGGACATCTCCATATTGTAAAAGAAATTGTGATTGATCTTAGGAAATATATTGACATTCATTAAAATGAAAACAAGAAAAGCTATAAGTATATTTAACTTTACTTAAAATGAATATATCATGTATGGAAGCTTACCTTTTGAATTCAATTACGAAAAAAAAAACTTGTTCACAATATTCTAACTGTTTGAAATGCACTAGTGTATGGTTGCACATTTAAAATGCAGCCACTGAGCCCAGGGGTTCTCCAGTAGAGAAATAAGATTATAGTGATAAGTTTAAGTTTTAATATTAAGAATGCAATTCCACCACCTATATACTTTCAATTATTATTTCTGTATTTATTGTTTTCATATATTTATAGATTGCATTTGTAACTTTCTGTAATTACTGGAGAAAAAAGTACATTTCTCTCTCAATCTGAATCAGAATTATGTATTAGCATAAACTATAAACACTCATGAAGTACAAGTATCTCTGATATCTAGAGGCAATCAGAAAAGCCCTGAATGACACCTTATTTCATCTTTTCACTGGGTCTGTTTGAAACATGGCCACCACAAAGCAGCCACTTGCAATGCCTATTCTGCTGGCATGAACATAGCCAAAAGGGTTTTTAAAATTTTCCCTAGAGGGCCCTTATGCACTTGCAGAGATTATAGCAGAATGGCAATATGCGTCCTTTGGCTGATCAGGGCAAACACTGGGGGCCTTGGTGAGGTTTCAAAATGAAAACAACACAGTGAATGGCAGATCAATGCTGTAAAACACTTTCATAATCTACCCCTTCCTCACTTGTTTGTCACACATTTGTCTGGTGGTTCAGATATGCCTTCACACATACTTCTACAATTACATATCACTGTGATGCATTTTACATATAGATCATTGGTCTTCAGATGTGTGTTATGTGCACTGATGGTGTGAAGTAAAAGCCTCAGAGTGGACCACTGGACCCACAGTTGTGACACCTTCACTTAAAGGGTGTTATGTTCCTGTAGTGGAAAAGGCCTACATGTGTTTTTAGATGTGTTTGTGTGGCCCAAGGAAATGTTCTGATGACCGTTAGAACAAGGGAGGGGTTAATACCGAAACTTACATTATTGCAGCAGGTAGAAGTATGGCTGCTCACCTGAATGTGTATGTGTTCATCGCCTTTCCTGGGAAGTCTTGGGCGCCGCTCACAGCGGTTCGCTAAGCTCCCCACATTTAGAGTTACACTGAAATGGATGGTGAAGGGTGAGGGAGGCCAGAGATGCTGTTATTGCTCCACAAAAGCCTGTGGACTTATAAAGAGTTTATCATCTGGGTGAGCAGAGAGAAAGCTTGCTAATATCCTGAGGCCATCGCAACACTGTCCAATGAAGTCTGATTGACTCCATACATCAAAGGGTGTGTGCAAATGTCTCTGTTTCTCTCTATGTGCGTGTCCCAGAAAGAGGGAGAAAGACAGAGACAAGAAGACAGAGAGAGCTTCACGTTTCTCTAAGCTTCCGGACGACAACGAAATCACACACACAGCAGCGCACGACTTTGGTATAATTGGGAAAGTGCTGTGAAAGATGCTAGGCTGAGAGAGTTGGAGGCGGCAGTGTGGTCACAGGCGCTCAGTCAGAGAGCAGGAAGACAGTGGGGTGTTGGCTGCTTTTCTACCCACTGCAAGAGGGGGGCAACCATTATGAATGGACGAAACAGCAGGACGGGAGGCTTGATTGGAAGCAACCGGAACCTGTTTGTTGTTTCAAAAACGTGTGTGTGTGTGTGTGTGTGTGTGTGTGTGTGTGTGTGTGTGTCTCCCTCTTTTCGTTCTCTCCATTTCTGTGTAATTAGGGTGCTGGCTGGAAGAATGATCAGCTGTCATCCCCAATGGTGGCCTTCCACTGCCTGAATGTCAACACTGTCTGAGACCTCCTGTCTGAGTGAGCAGCACACTCAATTAGAGACACTCAGTCACTGCAGGAGATGGTAGGACAAACACACCGGCACATTTACAAAGACGCAAAACACGCACGCACACACAAACGTAAGAGCCAACTTTCATGCCCTATATATTGAGAGATCGATAGAACGATTACACAGGCCCACATGCTCATTTTGATTCATCACACTGGTAGACCCCTCCTGGCCCTTGGTGGTTACATTAATTAAATCACAGCTCTTTAGGACATAAAAGTAACTATTGCTTACTGTGACTTTCATGTGTTTGCAGGAATCCCTTTTCAGCCCAATAGGCTTACTCCTGGATGAAAGTAGACACAGGTAGGCGGTGGTGAGATGCGCTCTTTGCTCTGTTTGGCCACATCAAAGTGTGCAGAGTTAAGGGGCGAGACTGCAAAGAGGACTTTTTCTTTCTGTTGCTGTGCCGGGAACATCCAGGGTGTTTTCACCCCCTCGAAAGAGTGATTTATAGTGTAATGTTTTGAAAATGCGTTTACAGATTTTAGGAGAAATTAAGGCCATGACAGAAAATATAAATGAGATAAAGAAAGAAAAAAAGTGGCACTGCGCATGAAGTAGAGTCAAACAGATCCTGGATTTCTCAGGTGGTCTAAGAAATTCTGATATTGATCTTATGGCTGATACATGCTGGTGTTCTTCTAAAAAAGAACAGAATATATAAAATCATTGATTAACCTTCTAGCGCTTGATTTGAAAACTTAGTTAGCCATGAAGACACTGTTTGACTATACACCACTGTCTGTTCAGCTGCATGCCATGCAAACATCTATCCATCCATCCATCCATCCTTCCATCCAATCAATGCTAGGAATTGTAAACACTGCAGTGCATTGCAACACAACGGAACAATTTCTAAGTAACCTCAAGCATCTCTTTCTGCATTATGCTCTGTAAAAGCAAGCTTTTACATCAGCACATATTGGATGACATGTACAAATGTATCAGTGAAAAGCCAAAATCAGCAGAAAGTATTGGCTCACTAAAAAATGCTAAAAAAAACAAAACCCATTTCAATCATAGAATTGTGACTTAAAATAAAAACACAAAACCATGCCAGTCTTATCTTTAAACAGCATTTGCCATTAACTAAAGAGGAGAAATGCTTTCTTCCTATATTTTGCTTCATTTCTTACACTGTTCAGCATCATTTTCTTTGACAAATTGCCGAGCTGCTGCAGACCATCTGGACGTCTCCAGGCCTCTGTACATGTTAGTGATTTAGCTGATGCCGTTATATCCACAGCAAACGTGTGATAGAGTGAGCAGGTAAAGGTTCGGTGCCTTAACTTGAAATAACAGCAGGACAGGAAGAGACCAGTGGAGAGATTCAAACCTGGGACTGTTTGGTTCCAGAATAATTTTGCCCAGTCAGGAATTGGAGCTCAAAATGTTCTTTCCTCTGTCCTTGCAGTTTCAGTCCTTCACTGCTGACACATGCAGGCAGAAATGGATGGAGAAGTTGCTGACAGATATCCACACTCTTGTACAAGGAGGTTTGAAAGGTAATCAACCGTACAGCGTTAAAAGGCATTAGTGTGATTTGATGAATTGTGTGTGGTGGTTGAACATTGAGGGGAACTAAAAGAGATCTCATAAACACCACAGTAAAGTCTGGATCTTTTCTGAGAACTTTCTTTTCTGGCATACATGGCAATACCACACATTTTTGCAAAATATGTGGGTCCGTGTTTGTGCGTGTGTTTGTTTGTCTACAAATGTGTCTAAAAGTGATAATTCTGCAAGTGTGTTTAGTTTTGTGAGCGAGAAAGAGAGGAGATTGAGTATAGAGGGATGGAAGGACTTTGTGGGCCTTGCTGAAATCAGAGCTCTCCATCTCTGTCCTTGGGTCTCTCTCTCTCTGTATGTATATATATATTTATATCTGTCCAGACTTGACCTTTGACCTTTTGCAAATAAAATATAATTACTTCATCCTTCTATTCTAGTATTTACTTTTGCTAAGTAGTACTACATATACTTCCCAGATGTTTGCTTGTAGATTCATCACACTGGTAGAAAATTGCCGCTATGCTTTAAATATCAATAAGGACCGATTTTGGTAAATGGGTGAGTTCAAGAAATGGGACAGGTTTAACTGCCCTGTCTGTAAAGAACTCATAAAAAACAAACAAATAAACACTCATGTAGAAGGCTGAACATATTTATACATATTGAGCACACAGCCAAGATGTCACGTACCTATATGCTGAGATACAAATCAGTCTGCATGTGCCACGAGAAAACTTGGTGTTAAATAAGCAGTAGTAAGTTACCTTTTGGGTTTTTATCTACGAGCACTAACTGCAAGGTCAAATAGCAGTGGTCTTATTTATTGCATGTGCTCATTATTGCTGTTTGAAAGTTTGTCTTTAATATTTCCACCTTCTGAGTAGGTTTGAAGGGTATTTTCAAAAACTGACAATACTACATCACTAAAGTCAAAAAAATTATTAAAAACTGAAAGAATTGTCCCATTTTCAACAGTCTTCGAACTAATCATGTACTGTTCTTTGAACTTCAATACCATGACATTTTATCAGATCACTTTATTGTTATGCCTGTCTAAAGATTCCATAAAAAATAAAATAAAACTCTGTACACCTCAATACAAGCAAAAAGTCAATAGTGACTCAGCTACAACAAACTCTGACATGACAAAAATTCAGGAATTTTTCAGCTGAACTGGAGGTTGTGACAGAAGGTACAGTAAGTATGGAAATAAATGCTGGTGGTAAAATATCTTTAGTTTTGAGGGTAACCATCATAATTTTGCACAGACAATACTGTAGACTGAAGCGCACACGTTGTGTTGGTCTTGTTAGTTTTAAAAATTATTTCATAAAATTGAGCATTTAGCCACGTCGTTACAGCTTATTTAGTCAATAGCAGCAACAGCTCCTTTCTCAGGGGTGATTTTCCACAGCTCTCTGCCCTCAGCAGTCTGCCTCAGGCTGTTGTACCCAACCTCTACCTCCATTTGGCCTCCTCTGTCTTCTCTCCTCTCCCTCTCTTGTTTTCGACTGCCTCTGCTCTGATTGCTATGCTGTGTGGAAAAGTTGACTCATGGGAAGATGTCTTCCTGTCTCATTTTCTTCCTCTTTCTTTTTGTCCTCGTCCACATGACAGCTACAGACTGGACTGAGTGTCTTCATTGGCAGGCTGTAGATGGGTCTCTTCGGGTCTGTCTTTCCCCCAAGACTTTTGTATGAGCCTCAGGCATGGAGCTAACATATCCCACAAGTTTTCAATCTAATCAGCGGAAAAATGCTGATCCAACATCCACGACAGCCTGCAGTCGTGAAAAAATGTTTAAGTATAATTGGGCAACTTTTACTCAAATTTACCATATTTAAAAATAAATTATATTAGGATGTAAATTCTTCAGTTGCAATTAAGCCAATAGTAAACATTTAAGAGTTTCACACAGCTTTGGGGTAGACAACTATGTTTAAATCTCTATGAAACAAACTGACTAAAAGGTGCAATAAGTAAGATATTTTGCATTAACTGACCAATTCCTGTATCTGCCTGACTTTGGGAGGATTGCAGAGGAATACTAATGAGTCAGTGATTACCTAGGCTTCTTATCTAAAGCCATAAAATCTATTAAAATCTGTATGAATTGCGAAATGAGACACTGTCTGTATAAATTTGTATTATTAACCAGGTCAAACTGCAGGATTACATTTAAATGTATCTTGACTTCAGTCAAAGACATCGTATTTGATATAATCATAAAACGGTCTGACGAGGACAAAAAGATTAAAATCCACAACCACCATGAGCTGTCAATATTTTTACAGCCCTGTGGAGGCTTTTAATGATCTTGTCAATTAGTCATGTTGGCTAAATTCTGGCTATAATCTGCTTTTTTCAGGCATACTTTGCCCCAGATTCTAGATCAAAAACATGCCTCTTGCTTCAACACCGGCACACAGAGAATATAACTCACAGAATCGCATATTAACATAACCATGTGCAGTCATGACACTACAGGGGAGATACAGCCCCATGGTGGGAGATAACTATGATTTACGCTTCATATCTTTAACCACATTATGGGACCGTCATAATGGACACATTCTGAATTCAAATGCACATTACACAACACCAGAAGCATTTTCCATGTTATTAGAATGTAAATATGCCATCTGAAGTTAAAAAGGGCAACCTGTTAGAGTGATAATATCAGATTACCATCTGTGAAGCAACAAATTAATATAGATAGAACAGATTAATGATTTCTAGGAGGCATTGCACTGCCAGGCTTGTTGCTAGAGCTTAAATCCTACAAAATTCAGATGTGTAAGAGAACGATTGCAATTGGTAGGTGATGTTATAGTAAAATAAAAATGTCATGTAATTAGCTAAACAACAAACTGATGAATCATTAAAAAAAAAAAGAACAAATCAATACTGAAAGGACCATTTGCTAAGTGCTTCAACTGACCTGAATGTCCAATTATAGCTTTGCAACTGGAAAACAGATTTAATCTGTGAAGGCATTGACCCCGAGTTGCAAGGTAGGGCCTACATGAATCCGATTTGTTTTTCCAGAATATCCCACAGGTGCTGGGGATTGGGAAATTTCGAGGCCAAGTCAGCACCTTCAACTCAGATTTTCAAATTCTTTTTGAAGAATTTTTGCAATGTGACATTATCCTGCCGAATGAGACCACCAGGGAATGCCCGGAAGGCATGCACGTGGTCTGCAACAATGTTTAGGTGCATGTCAAAGTAACGTCCGTCATCGTCCAAGGTGTTTCAGTGTAGGGCATCACTTTTCCTTCTCCTGGTTGCCCTCTACCCATAGTGTATTATACCACCATTTTTTCTCCAGGTAAATGTGTATGTCAACATGATGTAAAGAACGCGATTCATCAGACCAGGCTACCTTATTTCATCCCATTCTCCATGATCCAGTTCTGAGGGATATAAACCCATTGCAGGAGCTTTCGGTTGCAGACAGGAGTCAGTATAGGCAACAAACTGCAATTTCCTGCATGTGTTATGACAGTACAGCAGCTCCTTTGTGGGATCAGACCTCATGGGCTGCTCTTCACTCCCCACATGCATCAGTGAGCCTTAGATGCCCATGACAGTGTTGCTGCTTCACTGATTTTCCATCCTTGGACCATGTTTTTTAGCTACTAACACCTGCAAACTGGGAACACCTGACTACACGTTTTGTTTGTGAGATACTCTGACTTCAAGAACTGATCATTTGCTGCTTAATGCATCCCACCTCTTGACAGGCTCCATTGTAATGAGATAATCTGTGTTATTCACTTCACTTGCAGTGATTTTAATGTAGTGGCTGATAAGTGCACACAGCACATTTAAATTATATAAGTAGAGTAATTCTTCATTCTTCAAAGGTGTAGCCCTGTCATAGAATAATTACTTGGAGAATTTATGCAAGGAATCATCTAAATTCTACTTCCAGGGCTTTTGAAATACTTGCAAACAAAAAAATTGCAACAAGACTGAAGAAAAATACCCTCCGCTGGTGAAACTCAAGGCTGCAATATAAAAGAATCATCAAGCGTGTGCAGCCATTTCCAAAACCCTTTCTCCTCAGTTCAGGGATATGCGGGTAAAACAGCCTGTCAAGGTGACACGTCGCAATTAAACGGCAGCGGTCTGTTGGCGATGAGCTGTCATCACCGAGCTATGTCACAGGTGTACAGGGCAGCTGTAAGTATAATTGCTACAGGCCTCTGGGATGGAGCTGAAGCCCGTCTCCTGGCGGCGATTGCAGGCTTCACTGGAAGGCTGGCTTTAAAGGAGACTTGTAATATAATGACAAATGGTTATACAGCAGTTGTCAAATTAACAGTGACCCCTCCTCCACCTCCTTGCTGTCTGGTGTGGGTGATAATGTGCATAGTCCTGTCATGAAGTGTGCTTACTGTTCAAGATAATCTGTCTATTATGTAGAGTTCAATACGAGGCAGGGAGTGAGTATCAATTAAATTTCCTTTAACATAGCAAATGGGAAGTATAATTTTTTTTGACAGTGATTCAAGCAGGCAGACCTAATATAGACTTTGAATAAGTAGCGATGTAAGAATATAACTGGAAATAGTTCAAATACTGTTCCTCTGCAGCAGAAGAGCCCCTCTCTAAATTACTATGGTGGAACTAGATGTGCTTACTAATTGAGCCTCAATGCTCTGAGGAAACTAATAGAGAGGAGAAAAAAGGAGGAAGAGAAAGGAGAGGATTTTCTGTTCATAAACAGTGTTTACTTAAAGCACCCCATTGCCTTATTAGTATTAATAGCAGTGACTTCAGAAAGCTCATATTCTGCCATTGGACAGTTTTGTATTATTTATGATTGGAATGAAAGCCTGGGAATGGAGCAGCTACAGAAGAGCGCTGCATAGCAAATGATGTTGCCTATGCCAGTTTACATAACCAACACTTGGGTAAACAGCGGATTAAGCGCAGCACGGGGCGAGAGAAAAACGAGAGCAAAATGTTATATCCACACATTAGCCTATTTGGGGTGAGCTGCAGGAGGAAGCTAGGAGAACACTGCGGACCTTTTGATGCAGCTGGTCTTCATCTGCAAGTCCTTTTGAGCATGAAAGTGTGGTGCAGTGCAGAATTCCATCTCCAGTGCAACTTCTGCAATGTTGATCTTCAGAAGCCAGGTCAAAATAAGCGCAGTGTAACTTGAGAGTTTTTCCTCGTCTTAATTAAAGACACCATCTGTTAAATTTTATTATTAAAGCTGTTAGCATGCGCGTTAAGGCATCCGAGTGGAGCGTTCATTTTCTGCTCTATTTACGGGCAGCGGGGTGGCGTGTTCAGCAAGGAAACCTGGGATCTGAGTCGAGGACTTGAGCACCCCTGCTGAGGTGTCTTTGAGAAAGATACAGAATTCCTAGCAAGGGAGAAGCAATGTAGAAGTCCCTGATGTGGCTGATACAAGATACACAACTTAGTACAGGATTTTTTCCACGTATATATCAGGTGTAATCCCCTGAAGCAGACCTGCCAGCTGGAGTGTTCAAAAACAGACAACTTTTCTTCTGAAATGTGCTCAACTTGAGCGTTGCAAAGATGCAGAACATGCGCAAAATCACACGGAAGCAACCACGATGTATACTGAATCAATCTTTATTTATATTAAATTAAAAATATACTTTTGACAGATTCATGTAACAAACATGAGGAACAGTATTTCTATGATATAAAGCTTTGGGTATGGTTTCAAAGTACTCAGTGAGATAGTCAACAATGACCGCATTGGATAAAACGACACGGGAAGCTAACATAGGTGGGGAGGAGTAACTGATGATGCCTTCTCTCCATGATATCTCCTCTAAAAGCATGCAAAACAGATTGTATGGTGAGGGCTGTGCTCTGCCTTTCAGGAAAGAAGTGGTTAGACTAGGCTCAGTAATATTTCCAGTAGAAAGTAAGTGAGAAGGTAACACTGACTCCCAAATATAATTTATCAAAGTTAGTTGGCAGAATAGTTTCAGTTTTTTGACAATTATAAAGAGGGACCAAAATGGAGGAAAAAATTGTATTGTTCACTTGTTTGGTTGTGTTCTTATTACTGAGAGAAATGAAATACAGCAAGCATGGGGAAAGTGAAACAGAGACCCCTTTGTCCCCACTCACCACCACTTCTATAGAGTTTTACAGTGTTCACTTTAACTGAAACGTTACATGAGGACAGCCACGAAGGTCTGGGGGGAAAAAAAAGCGGGGTCACTGAACAGAGTTTTCACATGAGAAAGGGTCAACAAGCACTTTTAAAATCAAATCCCCATTAGTCAAAAGGTACACTCACATAAAGCAAATATGTACGGCTCTTTTTGTACAAGTTGTTATAAGCAGGAGAAAAACAGCAGTAGGAGAGAAGACCAATATAAATTCAAAGCATTGCCTCCCTATTTACAGATTTCCCCACGTTCGCCATTTCAGTGCTTTATAAAAATACTATTCACATTTATTGTTTGAAGTGTGTTAGATAAATTTTGGAGGAAACCCCAAAGATTCTGTACAGTTATACTGATCTGATAACTTAAACGCAGAAAATGATGATTTGTGCAATTAAAAATTGTAGCTAGAATTACAAACATGTTAAATAATGTACAGTAGCCGACGCATAAGTGGAAAGAAGTACATCTTTGATAATATGGACCAAACTCAATATCAAAAAGACTATATAGGAGTACAACACACACATATACACGCAAAAAAAAAATCCCATGAAAGTTTTCAGAAATAAGGATTCCCAGGATTTTGTGCTACTAAACTTGGTAAAAAATATCCGGACAGAAATTTGAATATATCATAGAAGAGATACAAAGGTGGAGGGCAGTAAAACACTCACTTTGGGTACCATGCAATGTAATATTAACTATACAGTGGTTGGTGCTGCAGCCTGTATGATAGATAACTGCAGAGGATGACATTTTGAAGGATTTACTTCAGTACATGGCTACATGCCTTTGCACCTTGGCTTCGAGGAAACAGTAAAATGATCTGACGAGATCAGTCTTAAACACCAGTGTTGCTGTGACGTGGTTTGAACAGCCACGAATCACAAGGGCGTTTATGGCTGAGACAAATAGCAGCAGGTAACACAGCCCCCAAACCAAGGCAAAAATATGTTTGAAACAAGAAATGAGATGTTATTCAGCGGACAGGAGAAATAAGTGTGTCTACAAAAGCACATTTTGGTAAAAAGGAAACCAAGGACTATGGATGACAGGATCTGAAAAATGTGGATCTTAAGGTATAGGAGTGTTTTTCTTCCTTTCTGTTGGTGAACTCTGTAGACAAAAAGTGGGTAGAAGGTGAGACTGAGAGTTCCTTCAGCACCCTGAAGTGCTCTTAAAAACATCTGAGGTCATTCGTCTCATCAGTGTTTCAGTTTAATCTATTCTTGATTCAAACACATATTTTGCCTCGGTCTGCAGTATAATTTAGGGCGAATGAGACAGAAACCAAGGCATGTGTTTTGCTTTTTCCCCACCATCGTCCTTTTCTCTTTTTTTTTCTTGAAACCCAGATTTGGCAGTCGCTTCCATCGCTCAGTATAAACAAGCTCAAACACGTTATAAATATTTCACATTGATATTAAATGCTGTCTCCATTTCATTGAATTAGAGGTCTAAAAGGGACTACAAAATACTCCTTAATCAATTAATCATGATATCATCAAAGCAGCAGTATAAATACTGTTCGAAACAAACAAAAAACATGGAAACAAGGACATTCTTGAAGCTGATCTGTACCACCTAAAACGTGTTTTTGCCGTGAACTCTTGGCTGCAGCACCTTTGTCGGTCTTTTGCTCGAGCTTTTGCTCTCTGAAGTGATACACAACCAGATAAACAAGTTGAGTTTTTCAGTAATGAAGGATGGAAATCCTTTCTCTCTACCCGCGACTTTGATCAAAGTGCTCCATGGGGAGGACAAACATATACAGCTTTACATGTGCATAGACTCAGACGAACACTTTCACACACATTTAAATACACAAAATAAATAACCTACACAAGAAAACCGCTCACACAGCGCTCTGCTGCAGCATAATGACGAAAAGTTGTTGAAATAGTGACAAAGCAATATGCATCCTTCACAAATAAAGACTGGCAAAAATGTCACTCTTGACATCTGAGGCTTTCAGATTCATCGAAGATGTGAAATATTGCAAGAGGAGCTCTGAAACAAGCCAACATTACACAAATTTTGCCTTTGAGGAGTTTTCCCAACCAGAAGTGTTCTGTATGGCTTGGTGGAAGAAATAACGACTAACACCAGTGCTTCTAGCAGCACTGACTGGCAGTAGGCCTGCAGAAGCATCAGTAGTGAGTGCTATGACTATTGTATTGAGACTAAAGGGGCATTCAATGTTCTACTGGTGAGTAGTTTTGCTTGAAAATGCATCAACAGCATCACAACTCACTTAAACTTCACTATCTGATAAAGTTCAGATACTACATGATTTCACTGCAAGCAGGAACAATATATGCTGTTTATTTTGCAGCTACTGTTGGTAGTTTTTATGATGGTATTTCAAAAAAGGATGCATTTTATTAAGGGTTGAAAATGGCTCAACATGCCATGAACTGTTGTAAATTGTCTGGAAATGTGCAAAGCCATTGATGCTACAGGGTCAAGTGTTTAGGACTTGTCTACATCATTAAGTGTGTAAAAGAATGTAAAAAGAACATTAACCGCATCCGATTAAAAGTGAATGGTCTACCTTCCCTAGCCCCTGTGCTTGAGTGGAAATCTGTGAAACATATACTCATTCAGACTCATCGTTAAGAAGAATTTACACTATTTCTTGCAAACCCTGTTCTCAGCTTTGGCGCAGTGGTTTGAACTTGTGCTTTTGACCGCTGTAGAAAAACCATACAACTACATTGCTTCAAACTTTCAAAGATGTATATGGGTATGATAGTAACACCACTGCGATGTAAGAGCGTTCTGGCATCTGGCACCAGCATGGTCTTCCACCGTACTAATGTTTGTGTCAAATAAATCAAAATAATGATAATAAAAAAAGCAACGGCTGGATGTCAAAATAATTTCAAGTTCCAGTTTTCCACTTACAGAAAATATCGAATGCAGCAATAGTCGAACAGTGGCTAGACTCTACATGAGCTCATTATAATTCCACATTGATGAAAATGCAAACGAACAAGTTACAGTTGCATTTAAAAAACAATATCACAACTTTAGAATTTACTTTATGCTGTATATTGGCATGCTGGCCGATATTAGAAGTTGGGCTTTAGGTAACTCAACAACAAACTATTGCAAAAGCAAATTGGTAACTGTGAAAAGACAACAACTAGGACAACATTTACTGAATGTGGAGGCTCAACACTGTCCTAAAAAATAGCAAGCAACGCATTATTTCCAAAAGTGCAACTGTTGTCTGAATCTTTTTCAGAGTTTGTGCATTCGAAAGGCCTGCAAGCTTTGCCAATCTCCTTTTTGTATTAAGCCACGATCCTTTCCTATCCTTAACCGCATTCTGCCAATGCCTACAAATAACCTTAATGCTGTAATGTCAGGTATATGACAGGATATTCTGGTATTAATTCAATTCAATTCAATTTTATTTATATAGCGTCAATTACAGTCAAATTGTCTCAAGACGCTTTACAGAACCCATATGCCTGACCCCCAGAGCAAGCCCAAAGGCGACAGTCGCAAGGAAAACACCCTTTTAACAGGGAAAAAAATTATTAGATGCCATCAGGTTTACTGATAGGTTATTAAGTATCTACATGTTACTCTAAGTTAATTAACATATTCTCATTCTGTTGATGAAAAATATATATTTCAGGAGACAAGGATGTTGCGTTAGTAGTATGTGAAAATGCAACTTGTAGACAAGAAAATCCTTAAAATTTGAAACAATTAAAAACTGGCATCACTATTGCTGCTAACTATAGCCAGACAAAGTAAGTCTAAAGAGAGAAAACTGATGCAGTGTTGATCTGACTTGGTAATTAGTTGTCTAGTGGTAGTTATTTGTCAAATAAATCATCACTGTTGGGTTGTCAAACTAGCAACTGGCGAATGATTTAGAAACTGCCACTGATGAATTGAGAACAAATTGCATTGGAATGGCTGCAAGAACATGATGAGGCGGAAAAACAAAAATGTTTGGGAGCACAGTTCAGGAGGAAACAACTACCTCAATCCCCTATAAATATGACTATCAGTGTTAATGAGGTACAAGCTATCAAAACGGTCATGGCAAGTATAAACTAACAAGGTGACAGAGAAAAATTCTGTTTTTCTAAATGTATTAATTTGTCCAAACCATAATTTTGTGTGCATCAACAGATTCTATAGAAAACTTTGAGTTTCCGACTTTATCAACCCATTTGGAGAATGGCAACAAAGCTGCGAACCCTCGAAAATAAAGAAACAATTGGTGCCATTTGCTACCGTTGGGCAACTCATACCCCTTTTCCACCATAATCAAGCAGGTGCTACTTCTGAGCTAGTTTAACTTTCAATCCTTTGATGAAAATCAATTTTTTTAATCAAAACTCCCTCAGTTGATTCTGGACATCTGTTGAGGTCCAGAGTGACACAGCAGACAGTTTCTCACTCCTATGGATAGAGCTGCAAAGATTAATCGATTAGTTGTCAATTAAATTAGTCAATTATTTGGTCTGTGTATTTTTTTGATATGAAAAGTTAAAATTTTAGGACTGCAGTTTAAGCAGATTTTTCAGGACAACATCTTTGGCTCTAAGAAAGACTGGGACATATTACCCAATATTTTTCATATTTTATAGTGCAAACAACTAATCGATCAATCAACAGATTAATATGTTGATTGTAGCCCTACTCACAGAAAGCTCCTGGATTATGCAGACTAGGACATATTTTTCAAATCTGGAAGTTGCAAAGTTTTAGTTGGACTTGTTGGTACGATAATCTCAGCCCCTAAGGTTAGTGGTTGGTGGTTTTAGATCGGCAAAGTATTCGTGCCGCACCGATGCCAGCTCCAAACCAGCCCTAAAACTGCTTGGGTAGAGAAGGGGTGTCAGTGCAGTCATGTGGTAAAAACCTCATTTAAGCGTATGGTTGGTTAGCGGTGGTACTGAAGGGTCGATTCCATCAACATCCCTATGGGGTCAAGTTGGCGGCTTAAAATCTGAACACATGCACACCCACTGATCCCAATCACACGGACATAAACACAGACACACATAAAAAGTAGTCTGTTCACTGTGCTCTGCTGGTGCTGTCTTGTTCATTCCTTGAGGTCTTCATTAGCCGGCTTGTATGAACTTCTGCTCCCCTCGTTCTCGATTTTCTTTCCTCTCTTTAGCCCACTCCATCTCTGTGATCACCATTTTGAGTTGAGCCGTTTTATGGCTGATCTTATCGGGGTTTTTTTTCAGTATACAGCAATTTCCATAACTACATTCTCACTCTCATAGCAAGTCATTCTTTACCCATTTAAGTTAGCTTCATGATGTGAATGGGAAAACCAGTGTACAAAAATCTAACTTTGTCAACACTGCAACCAGTGCTCATAAAACGTTTACAGTGTGTTTTTCCCTATACCCTTTGTTTTGGACAGGCTGCTTCTGATCAGCCTCTCCAAGTAGACAGCAGATGAGCAAAAACAATAAAACAGCATTTGCCCTACATATTTGCAGGCAAGTTAAAAAGTCCATGGTTGAACTACAAACGTGAAACAAGAGATCACCGTAGTTTTGGCCATCACAGTATCACAGTTACAGTATAAGGATGAGATGCGTTTTACATATTCAATGGAAAAGTCGAGAACACACGGTATAATCCTATAGGCAAAAACACTGAATATGATTGATAGGTGCTCCGTCTTGCTTACTCTACTGACTGAACTAAACTCAGTCTTTTTCCTCCATATTTTGCCTTTTCACTTCACTCACTCTCAGGTCATTCACAACACCAGACATCTTGACATCTAACAGACCGTATTTGTTCAGTCTATTTGCTTATTCCCAAAACCCTTAGCAGAATATTGTTCAGACCTCTGTCCTGGAAAACAAAAAATAATTAAAAGATCTTGTTCCTCTCACAAATCTGACACGGAAGTGGCTGGCAGTGAATTCAGGTCCCCTAAATTGAATCCATTGTGTTTAAGAGTTGTCTGTGTTCCTTGGGTAACATAGTACACTGCTATGTGACAGTCACTTCTCCGTTATTTGCCCAAATCTGCCATTACCTCCACATTATCAATGACTTGGAGCACAGTCTCTATCTACAGAACAGAAATGGACTGGACTGGATATAGCGAAGGTGTGAGAGTCTGAGTAGGTTTTGCTTGGTTGGACCACCTCCACTGGGTTTTGCTACAGTCTACAACAGATGGCACGTTATTTGAAAAGAGCTGGAGGTGGCTTTGGTTGTGGCCGCTTTCTTCAGTGTGGGACAGTGGAACCAGAGAGGATGTGGGGCTGGTTGGAGGATTGGGAAACATTTCTCAAGTGGAAAGTTCTAGACCACAGTGTTTCGCTGCCTGTAAGGTGGAGGTGGCAAGACGGTGCCAGATTTCAGGGAAAATTCAGACATGTATTCAGGGTTTTCAGCTACTGCCGGCCGTATGTGTCCATTTTGCTTATAGAAGAGCTTGGGGTTGGTGGACGAACCTTGGGCGCCATCAGGGGCCCCCTGATTAGATGATTTGGGAGGCAAGCTGTGCTGCCAGTATTCTGGATTGTCAAAGGTCACCTTCAGCTTCTTCCCACTGGCTTTACCTGACATCTGCCCTCCATGTTTCAGCATACTGGCGGGATGTGTGGTGGCATGGCTCTGGTAGGCTGGCAGGCTGCCGTGCCCGATGGCAGCCAAAGTAGACAGGGCACCTGACTGGCTCACCTGGACTTGAGCAGTAGTTCCTGTTTGGATCTGAGAGAGAGAGACGCCACCTGGATTGCCAGGTTGTCCTGCAGGTTTGATGGTGTGGTGGGCGTGGAGGATGTGAGTCGGTGGTCCATGGTGGCAGGGCATGCCAGATGGAGATGGTTGGGCTGTGGGGAGGGAGTAGTGGGGCAGGCTGGTCTGGATAGTAAGTGGGAGGTGGGAGCCTGAGGTTGTGCTGGAGATGGAAGAAGGAACCTGGGTGGGCAAGGGCAGACCATTTCTCCTCAGGGCTTCCAGGCCCAGCTCAGCAGGGCTGTGGAAGGTGTTGAGGTAGAGGGGTTCATTGATATACTCATCCTCTCCTTTGGGTTGACTGTTGGGTGTGCTGTGGTAGCCTGGGTTGTCCAAGGCGTGGATCTCACCGTTTTTGCGTCGGGAGACAAACGGGTTCTCCTCAATGGGATTCAGATATTCTGTAGCACAGATGGGAAAAGGGACAGGAGGGTAGGAAGGTGAAGAAAAAGAGAACAAAGCAGTTTATGAGAGAATAAGACAGAAAAACCAAAAAATCCACAGATATTAAGTCAAGAGAAGAGAAAACAAAGGAAATGGAAAATGAGTCAGAGAAAGAGATCACTCTCTAATGAGGAGAGAAGATGGAGATGGAAATGATAATGGCAATAATGGCAGCCACTCAGGACCAGATTGGCAACTTGCCAACAGTTCGTTGGCACTGGAAATTCCATCTGTCGGGGGTGAAAATGCCAACAAATGACCCCTCTTCTCTGCTTCCAAGCGCTATAATAGTGGGGTGCGAAACCTATTGATTTTGCCCACTCTTCCACTCCTTGAGATTGCATCAGATGCATTTTGCTGCAGGCTTTGTTATATTTTGAGCTGCTCAAAAATCAAAGATGGTAGTGTAAGAGCAGAGCTGATGGACTGAATTATGATCAAAGGCAAAACATGACTCTGTAGTAGTAGCTGACATACACTGCAGTTGATGGCAACTCAGTAGGAATTTCAATCAATAGAACGAAATGAAATGAACAGGCAAAATGACAGGCAGAGTATACTACAAACGATCGCATTTATCCGTGAATGAGCAAAGAGATGACAGAGCAGAGAAAAGGTGTGCAAGGCCAGAATTCAGAACATATACAGGATGCACTTTTCTGTCTGTAAAACTACACAGATGATTGTGCGTAGTGGATGTATGACTTTCGTTTCCATGGCACTATGCTACTTGTGTTTTGAAGATTAGTGAGAAATTAATATGATGAGGTATTGTTGTTTTAGGGTTGCACAGTGACTAGGTGGTTAGAACTGTCGCTTTGAAGCTAGAAGATCCCCAGTTCGCGTCCCGGCTTGGAATCTTTCTGCATGGAGTTCACATGTTCTCCGCTTGCATATGTGGGTTTTCACCAGGTTCTCCAGCTTCCTTGCACAGTCCACAAACATGCTGTGGCTAATTGCTGATTCTAAATTGTCTGTAGGTGTGAATGTGAGTGGGTTTCTTTGTCTCTATGTGTAGCCCTGCGATAGACTGTTGACTTGTCCAGGTGAACCCTGCCTTCACCCTAAATCAGCTCGGCTCCAGCCCCCTAGCAACGCTAATGAGGATTAAGCGGTGTATAGATAATGGATGGATAGATGGTTATTTTAAAAATTAGTATTATCTACACCATGCTGTGGAATAAATACAGCTTTTAAAATTCGTTTATGCGTTGCCACGACAAAATGCCCTGCAGGGCTGCAGAATTTCAACCTGGACTTATTTTTAGCTTCTGTAAAGCAATTCTGCATGTTACATGTGCCCAACAAAATGAAACTGACTCAACTCGACTGTTAGTGATTCCAGGGACCGCAACACTTCTACAATGCTGTACTTTTGTGCTTTACTTAAGAGTACCTGAGGAGCTCTTGTCCTTCATGGGTGTCATGTATCCGTCTTCGTCAGTGTCCCCTCTGGGTGCTCTCTCCCCAAGGAAGATGGTAGGGTCAGCGCTGTACCTCTGCCCTCCACTGTCTTCCCCTCCAGCTTGACTCAGGCTCTTCTTATGCAGGCTTCCATTACAGCGCTGGTCCTCCAGAGTCGGACCTGGGCCACCTGTGACTTCCTGGTTCAGGCAGGCTTGGGCACTCGCCAGGGGTCCTTCTGCAAGGTTTGGACCACCATCTCGATAGCCAAATTGATTCTGTGGTAAAGGGTGGGTTGTAAATAGATGAGAAAATGCAGTCTGATCTTAATGGAATAATAGCTGGCATGGCTGTCTTTGGTCTGAATCACTCCCGAAACTTTGATACATGTTGTCTAAGACACTGTCTTGCTATTAAATAAATAAATTCACAACAAACAGAATAGCATAAAAAATAAAGTTTTAGTCAGTTTATGCCAGTTATATACCACCTGCGGCAAAGGAAGTAAGACTTTTAACCCATGCTGTGGCCTGTTGAAGTAAAATTCTCAGACAAAGTTCTGTTAGAGTAGTCATCAGCCTTAAGGGACTGTAAGGGGCAGCCAGGCAAAGCTGCAATTCATACACCTGAACCTCAAAAAAGAACAAAACACCCCACAAGAAAATACAAAACATGACATGTGAAGCAAAGGGCTTCCTGTGGTGCTGTGTTGGCTTGCCGTGGGCTATTTAATCCAGGCCAACTCCTCTGCACTCTTGCCAGCTGCTAGCGCTACAGCAGCAATTAAAGGAAGCAGAGCTACAAAACACAACAGAAAGAAAAAAAAAGGAAATGTCCCGGGGTTATATCTGTCCACCTACTCCCACAGTCTTCCCTCCGTTGCAATCAACTTCCCCCTCCTTCAAACTTCTCTCTTCATCCTTTCTTCAAAGCAAGTCATTATCTGCTCCTCTTTTCAAGTGTAAGCGTGAGAGCAATTCAGCACAGATAAGATAACCATCTGTATCGGACAATGTTTGCGGCGGTGCAACCGAATAACTAACTTCCTCTGGCAAAGTCAGCCAGCCGAAGGATTTTTTTCAATGAATTCCTTCCTCTCTCTGGGCATGCAGTGGCTTTGACAGCATAATCAAAAGAATTTCAATTGGTGATAGGGTGGTTGACCTTAAACATTCACAAACCTTGCTAGATGATGCTGTGTGTTTTTCAGGGTATGTGTGTGGTCGTCAGGGAAAAAGAGCCACTGGCAAATTGATAGGTCAAGGGGGTAAAGGTGCATGAGATGCAGAGCAGTGAGCCAGCACCACGTGCTGAATGCTGCAGAGCAAACAGCCGAGCCTGAACTCATTGTCTATTAGTAAACGGCTCCGGCATTTTAAGGGAGCGCCAGTTATTTGCTTTTGGAGCTCTGAGTAATGAAACCTGGGGCCTGGGGAGCTAGCGCATAAAGAGCGCAGGTTTAAGCTACACATGCTGGGATGGAAATGATGGAGGTGGGCCATTAGCAGAGGAAAATCATCAGTGTATTGAAAGTTCTTAAGCACCTTGAGCACTTATAGAGGACAGTGAGTTGGGCAGTTTATGACTAGAAAGGAGAGATTTTTCAATTCAGTAGAGCTCTAGAGGAGATCTGAGGTGTAGTTTTATTAAAATACCTGAATACATTAACGTCACACATTTTGATTATGTTGCCAGTATGTCAACTTCATTCTTACTCGGTTGGAGTCAACTCGAGGCCTGGCTGTGCATGACTGAGAAGCCATGTTGAAACCTCGAGGGACCAGATACTCCTCAGCATCCATCAAGTCATCAAGGTCCTCTTCATCCAGCAGGCTCTGGAAGAACTTGCTGTCATTGGGGCTGGGCAGCTTCATACGGTCATCTCCCTGAATCAGAAAAATAACTTCTTTAAAGGTGCAACACGCAAGATTTTCAACGTAAATACAGCATCGACATAGCAGCAAACAGTTGTTGCAAGCTGCTATGTAAAGATATAGTGGAGTAATGGAGACTTAAAGCTGCTGTCCGGAGTTTCCGTTTGTTTTCAATTTATGTATCATTTTTTAACAAAGCTTAAATGTGTTAGTCTAGTTCGATACTATAATATAAAGTTAGAATAACGCGATATGAAAATTTATTCCTGAGCTCCGCCTTCCTCTCATAGACCCCCATGTTATTCCAAAAAGTGCCGGTTGCTGCCGACCAATCAAGTTCGAGCTTCAGCTTTGTCATGCTGTCAATCAACGGTTACGCGCACAGCAAGCAAGCCCATGCAGAGGTGGGCGAGCTACGCACAACGCAACCGCGCGCACATTTGTTTTGCTTGTGGAGGAGAGAGCATCAGGGCTCAGCAACTTCCAGAAAAGTTACCAATCCCACAGCTTGTCAGGCCAAGAGACTGCAGGACGTTTTTTGGCTCGGGGTGCTCGCCTCGCTCCCCGACCACGGCATCTAAACGAAGCCGTCAGCCGGGCCCTCCATAGCCCGCCTGACGGCTTCGTTTAGATGCCCGACCTCTGGAGGAAGATGTTGGGGCGTCTGGGACATACTCTTCGTCAGAGGAGTCATGCAATTCTGAACTCTAGATAGAAATAAATAAACAATGTAACACATATACACGCGTAAATGCACTAAGTTTGATAAACAACGTCATCGAGAGGGATACACGAGTGTCATCATATTGAAACTTTACTAGTTCGTCCTAGCAGATTCATGTTATTTTGGTATTAGGACAAGTTAGACTCAATACAGCATTCTAACGTAATTCCTTTATTATTTACTAAATGTACTAAATGTAGAAGAGGGGAAAACAGCAAAACAGGCAAGATGCTGCAGCACTCCGGGCACTTCTCTCATGTACTGCGCGCGTGCACAAATAAAGGGGCGAAATCAGAGGGTGGGACCAACAGTGTTCTGGGAGACGCTGCGATTCAAACTCCGGACAGCAGCTTTAACACTCATTTAATTTAATCTAAGTCTGAGTGTATTTATTGCCGTTTTGAGGCTGTCCTCCACTAGCCTTCCTCTACTTGCGTCTGTGCTGCTTTGTGTGTCCATCTGTGGACCTGGTCTGTCCACAGATATGCTCCAGTGCAAAAAACAAAAATGGAAACAGACACACACAGAGCAGAACAGACAAAAGCGTAATGAAGGAGAGACAGGAAAAGTGAAGATAATATTTCTGTTACCAAAAACTCACTGCAGTGATTTAGTGCATTTTACAATGTCACTGTAAGCCAATAGTTGTGGCATGATTATTTTTGTTGGCTCTTGTGTATGGAGGGAGGGGGGAGGCATGGCCAACATGCCTGGAAGTTTCTTGAAGATTTAGAAAGGTTGCGCACAGAACCTTTAACTTACGTCTACTAACTTAACTGGCACTACAGACGCTTAATGTGTCTGAGCAGCCCGGTCTCACGGGGATTCGTGAAACTGTCACGTCAGTTTTTGTTTCGGTTTCGTGCGCACCAACACGATGTCGTCATGTTTTCGTGCCGCTCACCACGAGCGAAACCCGCTGTGGTAATCACATCTGAAAGTGGTTTATACCGGCGGATTCATGACGATCTAAGCTGTCCATCGGCGTTTGCGGCCCCCGCTGCGGCCGCCGCTGCCGCCGCCGGACATTCTTTAAATTCCTATGCAAATTAGGCGGATTCATGACGATCTAAGCTGTCCATCGGCTTTTGCGGCGGCCGCCAGACATCTGGCCGCAGCAGCGGCCGCAGCAGCGGCCGCAAACGCCAATGGACAGCTTAAATCGTCATGAATCCGCCGGTATAAACCACTTTCAGATGTGATGTCCGGCGGCCGCAAACGCCGATGGACAGCTTAGATCGTCATGAATCCGCCTAATTTGCATAGGAATTTAAAGAATGTCCGGCGGCCGCAGCGGCGGCCGCAAACGCCAATGGACAGCTTAGATCGTCATGAATCCGCCGGTATAAACCACTTTCAGATATGATTACCACAGCGGGTTTCGCTCGTGGTGAGCGGCACGAAAAACATGACGACATCGTGTTGGTGCGCACGAAACCGAAACAAAAACTGACGTGACAGTTTCACGAATCCCCGTGAGACCATCATACTATGCATATCAGAAAATCACATCAGATACATTTTATTGCCCAGCATGCACACAGTTGCACAGAAAAGCCTTATTATCAAGCGCTCTGACTGTGAGCCTGCTGTGGAAAACACACCTGAATAACCAGGTATCGTTGGGGGTCACGGGCCATTCTGCAGAACTCAGCAGCCAGCTCCTTGAACTTTGGCCTGCTGTCTGCATCAATCATCCAGCCTGGGGAAGACAAAGAGAAAGACAAAACAGGAGAGGGATATAGGGGAATTGGAAAAAGATAAAGAGATCAGAGAGATAAGCAAGGCCCAAGAAAACACATTTCTTAATTGTCTGTTTAGCCTTCACTTGTTGTTTTTAGTTATTTCTCAGAAAGATCAATCTTGACATCCAATGACTTGCTGTCATTTGGTTTTATTCAGCCACTTGTCTGTGGCTGGATGTATGAATACTACAAGGAACCCATTTTAGAAACTTAATTTCAAATCAAAATCATATTTGGCAAACATATAATAAAATACACACTAAACAAATGGTTAAGACACAGTCAAAACACTTGCAAATTCTTCAGACTGTACCGATAGTTTCTCAAATAAGTGTACCATACAGTAGTTGTCTTTATAAGATGTAAAAAAAAAAAAAAAGTTGAGACTTGCTAAAGTATTATCCTTCTTTATTTCTGTAGAAATTCCACTAAAGTAATATACTCAATACAATTGTATTAATTTGATCCTTTAACCTCCTCAGAATGCTGAAAGAGCAGCACCAGTGTTCACTTTAATTAAGTTCTATACATTTTGAGAGCTAAGGGCTTTGCTCAAGGGTAACTCAGGGGTAGTTATAAATGAAGAGGAAAGTGTTTTTCATTTCTGTCTCAAGCCAACGTTTCTCTCCCTGAGGCTACAGTAAACACAACAAAAACCCTGAAGGTGAAGAGAAACGGCAGGTGGTGTCTCGCCGTAGATTAGACAGTAAGAAAGCTGAGCTGTTTATTTCAGTGTGTGAATCTCCAGAACATATTGTACAACACTGATGACCAAAGTGCAGCCGAGGTGAATCTCAGAGGGTTCTAAGAATGCAGCTTTTTCATTTAAAGCTGCTGTCCGGAGTTTCCGTTTGTTGTTTTGTTATGTATCATTTTTTAACAAAGCTTAAATGCGTTAGTCTAGTTCGATACTATAATATAAAGTTAGTATAACGCGATATGAAAATTTATCCCTGAGCTCCGCCTTCCTCTCATAGACCCCCATGTTATTCCAAAAAGCGCCGGTTGCTGCCGACCAATCAAGTTCGAGCTTCAGCTTTGTCATGCTGTCAATCAACGGTTACGCGCACAGCAAGCAAGCCCATGCAGAGGTGGGCGAGCTACGAACTACGCAACCGCACGCACATTTGTTTTGCTTGTGGAGGAGAGAGCATCAGGGATCAGCAACTTCCAGAAAAGTTACCAATCCCACGGCTTGTCAGGCCAAGAGACTGCAGGACGTTTTTTGGCTCGAGGTGCTCGCGTCGCTCCCCGACCACGGCCTCCATAGCCCGCCTGACGGCTTCGTTTAGATGCCCGACCTCTGGAGGAAGATGTTGGGGCGTCTGGGACATACTCTTCGTCAGAGGAGTCATGCAATTCTGAACTCTAGATAGAAATAAATAAACAATGTAACACATATACACGCGTAAATACACGAAGTTTGATAAACAACGCCATCGAGAGGGATACACGAGTGTAATCACATTTTGAAACTTTACTCGTTCGTCCTAGCAGATTCATGTTATTTTGGTATTAGGACAAGTTAGACTCAATACAGCATTCTAACGTAATTCCTTTATTATTTACTAAATGTACTAAATGTAGAAGAGGGGAAAACAGCAAAACAGGCAAGATGCTGCAGCACTCCGGGCACTCCTCTCATGTACTGCGCGCGTGCACAAATAAAGGGGCGAAATCAGAGGGACGGAGGGTGGGACCAACAGTGTTTTGGGAGACGCTGCTATTCAAACTCCAGACAGCAGCTTTAACTTTATTTCAAAGACAAAAACTTGCGTACAACATTGAAAACTCATTACCAAATCAGAATCTGTTGTCAAATGTATGTTTCTGTTCCGAGGCTCCTAATTTGAGCTGTGTCAAGACCATTTTCCATCCAAAACCCATCTCCCCTAGAACAAACCTCTTAAACTTTCTGCTGTCATTTTGCTTGTCTAACTTTGTTCAGCTCATATTATTTCCACTTGTAGCACCCCACGCAGGCACATTACCTAAATTAGATGCAATTAGTCCAGCAATCAGACTCTACTTTATTTTTATTGGGGTGGCACTGAGGCGCAGAGGCACGCAGTGTGACGGCACACTAGATCACAAACAATGGTTTTGAGTCAACATGTAATTAGAATTAATGCCGCCGATTGCTGAGCTTCCATCTGGCTTCTGACCGGTCTGGATGACCCTGCCGCTAGCTTGACGAGCCCGGATCTTTGCAGTGATGCCACTCAGCTCTGTAGTGCTTGTGGGGTGTTTGTAAATATGATTTTGAGAGGAGATTTTAGGCCGGCAGGAAGGATACGCTAAGATTGGAGCTTAAATATGAAGACTTGCATAGGACTATCTTCAGCAACAAGAACAACAAATCAGTCTGGGATTAAATGAAGACACAGAGGCGACTGAGACAGCCAAAATGAATGAAGAAATTAATTAAGAATGAATGAATGAAGTTAATTGTTCAATTAATAATATTCATGCCATTATTTTTAAAGCTCTCTTTACGTTTAGGGCTCTAAATCTGTAATAAATCTGGAGAACAGAAGCATTTTTGCTGCTTGTTCAGTTAAAGGGAATCCTTTTGACCACAGCAATTTCAACATTATTGTCCAGACAGATTTAAACAGCACATAAGGTTTATTTCACTCCTTCCAGGGGGAAAGAAGGAGCAAATTGGCACCGTTATTAGGCTAGATGGCTGCAGGGCTTTCATGGTTTGCTTCTGTACTGTCAAAAGCCATTGGCAACTATCAGATATTATGACATTTGAGTTGGATTAACAGTTTTGTCAAGGGAATATGTTTTGATATCAAGCTCTAAGCGGGATTGCATTATTCTCTTTCAACACATTTTGGCATTTTAGGCTAACTGCAGGGTGAATCACAATGAGAACAACAGTGGAATAAGTTTAAATTCACTTGGCTACAGGGAGCCAGGAAACATAACTGTATTCATAATGCAGATGCAATATTTGTGCAATTCAGACTAAATAATAATACAAAAAAGTAAGAACTGCAATCAAAGAGAAAAGTAAGGAAGTCAGTGGAGAGATATGGCTGTGCAGCCATTTTTATGAGACTTTTAGCCAAGAGAAGACCAAGTGAGTGACAAAACAGTGACTCCGCCATGGTTCAGACAGGGTGGAGTGATGACCAGCCGGGTGCAAGGAAAGATAGCCAAGCAGTCAATAGCTGGCAGGGCTGAGAGCACGGTTTGGCATAAATGCCTGGACTGTTTCCTGGAAATATGGGAGGGTGGATCCCTCTGTAGCACCAGGAGTCTGTGTTCAGCCAGGAGGAATGCAAGATGGGCGAGACATGGGAAAATTTGGGGAGGATAAAGAGAAGGCCGGTTTTTGGATGAGTTGTACGGGCTGGAGGGAGAGTTGGGAGTAAGTTCGGCCCAGGAACGAGGTGTGGTTGTCCAGATGGAAGATGACACCAGCAAGGGATGTGGGCAGAATCCCTGGTGAAGACCAGACTGCATGTTGTAGACCATGAACAAGCTTCTGATCACAGTTTTCCGACAACATAGTTCGACTCATTCACTTCACTTTATATAACAACTTGTCTTCTGGCCTTGAAACGAAGCCCCACAGCTCAAATAACTTCTCACCAGTTGAATATTAAAAGCGTGAAGCCTTTTATTAAACTACAACTCATCTGTGACACCTCAGTTGCACCAGTGTATAAACATGATTTAAAAATAAAAAACAAGATTATGTCTCAGTGCTTTGGACTGCTGCTCTGTAACACTCTGCTTAATGTTGCTACCTGTGGCAATTGAATTTTTAGATCGCAATTCTTTTATAGTGAATTGTATGGAGGCACAGTTTGGCGACACATACAATGAGAAGATCGGACAAAGCTATATATAATTAGCTAACTCTCCTTTTAAAATCTCTTGAATCATGCGGCCATTGCACAACTATTACAATTTGAGACATTGCTATTTAAATGAAAGGATTTTGTCATAATTTCATGAATGTATTTTGACATTTTTGTAGATATTGAAAGAACTAGCCAAAAGTGAACAGAGAACGACTTGAGTTTGGCTTTTTGTAACCTATGCTAGTTTTATTTTTGTTATTGACATTGAAACCAGTCTGATTTTTGAAGCTGTAGGCTGAGTAAATTTAGAATAAATGTCCAAGAGCCTGAATAACAGTTGGACTATTTCTTGGTTGGAAGCATAAACTTTGTAGTTACCTGGCGATTCAATTCACCGTGTGAACTCACAGCCTATTGCTTTTGGACTTCAGCGGGGATATCGTGAGAAATAATGTGTGTACCCTCTGAATCCAAAACATACAGTTGGTTATGAAAGATATGTGCAAAATTTAACCATTGATCAGAGTCAGAAAGAGGAAGAGCGAGACAGAATAGTTTTCAACTTTCTGAAGGTTTGTGAACGACTCAAATGTGACATAATGTTGCATCAAATAAAGAAACCAAATCTACGCTTAACATGATGTCATTCATTCACAATCACTTGATTCTGCATGTGTCATTTAAAAATTCACTAAAAATAAACTATGCGTATCAGATTACATCAAAAACTAAAAATGTTGCACTTCTTGGTGCAACCGGGAAGCCATTAGTGACACAGTTTCTAATTTTTACCCACTGACAGCTCATTTTTCACTGTAATATAAATCCTGCACGTGCTTGGAAACAGCCCAGCCATTGCTAGAAACAGAGCTTGTAAGTGTCTTCTGTGCAGCATGACAGTAATAATGCAATAAATCGTAAAAAAAAAAAAAATTAGATTTTTCTTTTAACAAATTTAGACAAACCTATAATCGACATGTCCAATAGTCTTCCAAGTGCCCACAGGTGTTACCAATTTACTGAAAAAAAATAGTGACAATATACTACAGACATTTCTACAATTACTTGTCTCCTATCTGCTCTGTCTATACAGCCTGCAGTTCAGCTGGAAACTAAAATTTCTGTGACTTTTGCACCAAGGACTGCAGAATGTTTTGTTTTTTTACAGAATAGGTTTAATGCAAATTGTTTTATGGGCAATTTTTTTAAATTATACATGTTGATCAATGTGATTTTGATTCAAAATCCCGATTTTTAATCTCTACCTGGTCATGTTTTGAAATCAGCACATCACAGATGAGTAGATAAATTGAAAATCCAATGATTCTTACAGTTGTTACAGTTTACAGTGCTGATAAATGGTAAAATTATCATCATCTTTCAAACACAAAATCATGCTTTTGAAATAGGTTGTTGGTTTTGGGGTTAAGAAGGCTATTTTTCTTGTGAAAATTAAAGAGACAACATGACACTCTATTAACGCAATTCAGTGCTTTCCACCTCATATGAACCATATATTGCACAAATGTGATTTTTTTTATTTTATTTTGTGTTTTGTATGTTTTGTGTTTGTCTCTGTTACTCACATTTGACCATGACCATGTAGACATCGATGGTGCAAATGGGCGGCTGGGGCAGGCGCTCCCCTTTCTCCAGGATGTCTGGTATCTCTCGTGTGGGGATGCCGTCATAGGGTTTGCCTCCGAATGTCATCAGCTCCCAGATGGTCACTCCTGGAGTGTGTCGTAGGGGGGAAAAAACAAGACAAGACCGGAAGAGACATGACAGAGAACAAGGTAAGCACGCAGATAAAGGGGGACGAAAATGCAAATATGGGAAACAGGCTTTCAGGTCATTGACGTCTTTCCTCCCACACAAAGCACCCACCATAGCTCCACACGTCACTCTGATGGGTGAACTTCCTGTAGTGGATGCACTCCAGGGCCATCCATTTAATGGGCATCTGAGGGGAGACAGATAGGCACATAAAGAAAAAAATCCACAGCTTCTTATTAATCTCATTCATTTACACAGGAATTACAGACAATTTTCCATTTGACTGTTTTGCTCAACAGCAGCTCTCTCTTTTACTCCAGCATTTGTGCGATATTGGGAAATCGACAAAGCCTTCAACCACGGTTTTGCTTTGCTCAATATTACTCAAGTATTGTGATTGATTGGATTCTCTCCAACTCAGGGATCATCAATAGTAAGTGAGCTAAGATACTAAATGAGATTGTATCGGCCATTTGTCTCACATTATCTCAATAGCCCTTTAGCTTCAGCGCAGGCAGGGTGTGAAATGGTAATAGCAACAGGTCTCTTGACAAGGACAATGGCACATGTTGCTGTATCCTAACTGCCATCTGATTTCCATACTGACAGTACAGGGGGATTTTCAGCTATCCACCGAACAAGGCAATTATCTGGCCGTTTTGCATGTGACATGTGCATGGTCATTCAATAAAAAAAAAACAGCTCCACCCTTTATATGTGTGCCAGACACACACACACACACACTTGCTCTTCAGGGAAATGAACGGCAAGCACGGAAATGAAATGCGTCGGGTTGGAAATATGGTATGGCACCTCCACATTCATCTGCGTTGATTTATCTCTCACATTTTTACGGCATGCATGTAGATGTACTGACAACAGCTCTCATTTATCAAGGCATCAGTGAATACCGTCATGAAGGCAATCACTCAGCTGGTTGCAGCAAACTCGCCTGGTAAAAAACAGAATTTTTTATTTTTTTTCTTACCCTTCCTTGTGTCTAGCTCCAGCTCAGGATGCAGTGGCTACCTTGAGGCCTCCAGCTGAATACATGTAGCAATGAACAAGCCAATTTAATAAAGGGAGTTGATCAGCATGATTTGCATAGGAAATCTCGAGCGAGGGAAATAGAAGGGGCTTCTGATTAATGTAGTCTGGGTCCCCAAACAAAACAAACTGATTGGAACTCTGGCGGCATTATTTGTTCAGATGAAGCGCCTCTAAATTGTGTTGTACTAAGACAAGAGTTCACCAGAGTTTGTCTGACCAAAATTGTTGCTCTGCGATACACAAAATACACTTCTTTGTGTTTTTTTCCTGTCAGCATCTTCTATCACGACCAGAGTTTTGCATGCATAAGGATATTCCATCTTTTGTGTTGCATGCTTGAGGCTTTCAGGACACGCGTTAGTATTTCGGGTCTAGCAACCTTTTCAAAATGGTGTGCCTGCTCTTACAAAAGTAGCTGCCAGCAGAAGCAGTCGCACCCAAAGCATTCGCTTTTATCAAAATGGGAAAGTCAAACATTCTCAGGGTGTCACCAAATCAAGTGTGAAGAAATTGATATGCATATACGGTATCACTATTATATACAAACATTTGGACATCCTTCACAACTACTGAGGACTCCAAACTGCACAATATATCTGCTATAGGAATGTCTCAGCTTCCTCTTCTGTTCTTGTGGCGGAATGCAGCCAGAAAAGTGTTTTTACAAAGCATTATTATGACACAGTGAAGTTGACCTTTGACCTTCACAATATAAATTATCATCACATCATGATTTTATCCTATTGATACGTATGTAATGTTTAATCATAATTAATGTGTGATGTCTTAAGTTATGGCCAGAGATGTGTCTTATAAGGTCAAGATGACCTTTGGCTTCGACAATCTACTTAGTTAATTCTTCAGTCCACATAAATGCTTGGGTCAAATTTTTAAAAATAAATATTCTTGAAATAATGCCCTGACAACTCAATAACATTCTGGCTCAGACTGCAGCTGTCACTGACAAGTGTATGTAAACAATAATTATATGTTATGACAGTAGTAAAATATATTTATAAGTGAGTGAAAGTAGTGTGAAAGACCCGCTGTGTAGATGACCTAAATTATATATTCATATTTATAGCTTTGAAAACACAAGTGTTGCTTGTATTTTTTTTCTTTTCATATCACCATAAATGTGACACTTTGGATTCTTTTATCTGTTTGTCACACAAAGTTTGCTTTTTTTTCTTTTTAGCAAATTACCTTTGTGATTAGGGAGAGAAATATTTTGGCATTTCATATACTTAACACAGGGAATTCTGAATACAATCCTTGAGGGAATGGAGCCCAACAAGGTTTCTCAAGTCTTGCTTTCCGGGTCACCAGCCATGACCTTGTCTTTTATTACTTTTGGTTTCAGTGTTTACGTCCGATGGGAAGCATTTTCATGTGAAATGTTCTGCATGTCTTAGCCAGACCTGCCTTCACAGCCCAGTGTCAGTGCTGGAGGCTTGAGCAAGAGGCCTTGGAGCTGTAGTCTGCCCGTGCTTGTGCTCTGGAGGAGCTCACTGAATTCATCAAAACCACAGCAAGCTGTATGTGGCTCTTGCAGAAAAATATTACACTGAAGTTCACAGAAGTTGTGTGAAGTGGAACAGATCGGCACATTAGTCATGTCAATGTCAATGGAGCAGAGTGAGAAGATGTGGCAAAACAACTTTGGCTCATGATGACTGTGTCTGAAAATGGATCAACATTGGCACATCACGGCCCTGTGAGACTAAGTCTGGTGTTTTGGTCCGGCAACTGTAGTAAAATCAGATTAGATACACAGATAAGCCACTTTAAGGGTGTAGGTTGCAAGCTCAGAGGTTGTTGTTGGTGCTTCAAAGAATGAAGGGATTTTGAAGACGCTGATAGCTGAAGGGGAAAATAATGTCACATGAAATCTAAAGTCATGCTTATACCTGCATTCCTAAGAATTAGCTAATCACGCAAAGATAACTCCACTCCACTTACACCAACCTTGCCCCCGTCTGCGTTGTATTCCTTCTCATCAGCGTCTAGCAGCCGTGCCAGGCCGAAGTCGGTGATCTTGATGTGATTAGGAGACTTTACCAGGACGTTCCGAGCCGCCAGATCCCTGTGGACCAGCCTCCTCTCCTCCAAGTACATCATCCCCTGAAGGAGCGAGAGAGAAGGAGATGACTATGGATCCTCTCACGGAGCCATTCATCATTTTATATCTCATGATTGAAGCAGTCTGAGATCTGCGATGCGTTAAATGTCAGCACTAACATAAAATTATTGTCATAACTGTCATCATCATTAACCATACACCCACACAGACATTTAGTTTCAATCTTTCATTGTTATCATATCTCATGCATGTCTTTGAGAGACAGAGTCCTAGGCAGCTTTTGTAGCATTTCAAATGTGTCGTGAAGTCAGAAACTTTTTTTTGACAAGCAGGAAATCCATCAGACCTGCTTTTCAAATCAGAATTCCAAAAACACAACGTTTTCCTCTAAGATGTGAGTGATGTGATATTTCTTATTAGAAATCCTCTTTTTTGTTGTCATGCATGACCTTTCAATCACTTTGGTCTCTGAATGGTAAACGATAAAACATACATTTAAAATGCAGCAGCTGCTAACTAAATCTTTGCAGGGTAGAGGACATTTTTCAAGTCTGTATCTCTCACCACTGCTCTGAGCAAAGCAGCTGGTACAACTTCAAGATAAAGCAGGTACTGGCCGTGTTGTGTGTCGCATGAATATCTACATCTTGTAATGTGTCCAAGCTAAAATCCAATCTTGTTCAGTCATAACTGAGATTGTTTCTCTGACGTGACGCCTCCATGTCCTTGGTAATTGGGGCCATTTTCAAGCTGGCTAGGCAGGAATAACAATGGGTGCCCTACCAATTTGCTAAAGCTGATTGTGAACACCCGATGAGCAAAGCAAGTAAGGGGAAAAAAACAACAAAGCCTTGGGTGGAGAGAATGAAGAGAACTTTGCTTTGCAGCCTTAATTTTGTCGCTCAATGGGCTGGATGGAGCAGGGGAATCTTGACAGTCGCACAAAAATCTATTTGCAGCCACATGAGCGCGCGCATGAAGATGCGCTTCGTCCGAGATTTTCACAAACACACTATGTCTTCATGAACGCTTGTACACAGCAATCACAGAAACACACACGTTTCATCACGCCCTTGTGAACACACTCGTCGAACAAACCAGCCAGACAGAGCCGGCAGACAAGCGAGGCTGGGCCAATTGAAGTGTATTAGAATAGATGTTAAACAAGTTGATGCCACTTCGCAGGCAGATCAATAAAAATACCTTGGTAAGATGGGAGACAGTCACTGTAGTCAGCAGACAATGAAAAATTTTAACCAAGGTCCATGCCTCCATTGGGGCGAGAGAATTATTGCCCATTTGAAATACTTACGGGAAAAAATATCGCATACATGTGTGTGTGTAAGTGAGGCACGTTGTGTTGAAATGCTTGTCGTAAGCGAGCTGCCCCACACCGCCTCCTCCCAGACGAATGTAAGGATAAATCGATAGCGCCCACGTCTGGCTCACCGCTAGCTGAGCCCTCATCCATCATCCACCGGCCTTGCAGAGACAGACAGACACACACACACACATATATACACACACACCCTGACAGAGACCACCCAGAGACCACCTACAAGCAAAGCAAGACATATAGTATTTCACAGAGCATGCTTGCAATATTTCTATCTGTCATTCTCTCTTTTCTCTTTTCTCTACCTACACTTCTTATTTGTTAGTTTGTGTCTCCCCCTTTCTACTGCTATGTTGCTTTCCTCACCAACATGAAGACAATGCGCTGTGACAAGGCTCCAAACACCCCCCCCCTTTCACTGAAAGTGTATTTAAAATAGATTACTTCTGGGTGCTCGGGCAGGCGATCAATAACAATGCTGATTACAATAAGCCCGAAGACGACCGTGCCACGCAATATTTATCCCCAATGTCGACGTCGAGAGAAATTAGGAATCAATGGCCCACACAGTCCATTAATACACTTCGACTTAAAGTGACAGGGCAATGAGGGGAGGCCATCGCACTGACAGCGGGAATGTACAACAGCTCAAGGAGCCAATTAATTTTCAGCCATTGGGCGGTAAACACGAGCGTCCCAGTGGAGGATGAGGGGGCAGCCACTGTTTCAGGTCGAGAGGGTCCCGCTGATTGTGCCGCTTTAACACTGCTTAAGTGGTAAAATCTCCAGGGTCCTGAGGTTCACAAAAAATGGAGGGCAGATGGGATAATTTGTGATTACATAACTTGTAGATCATGCAAGAACTTGCAGAAGAAGTCATTTTTGGTTAGAACCTACAACAGAGCACTGTTTAAATCTTCTTACTAATCATACACAATAATCAACAACGTTATCTTAAATGATTACTGGTTAAGATGACTGATGTAGCCTCTTCTTTACTATCTCTCTGGCTCATTTTATGAGAACATGACCAATAACACTTGCTGAAATTGGCCTGTCACAGAAATATCTGTACTGTCGTAAATGGTGTCTGATGTACATCAATATGAAAGCTTTCCTTGACTGAAAAGAAGACTGAAAAAGATGCTGAAAAAGAGTATTTTAGAATCAGTATAATAACAAAGTTTGTCCAGCAGAGAAATTCCAACATTCTTTAAAGTAATCTCAATACTGTCTGCAGCACATGTAGCAAAGAAGATGGTGGACTAGAGTCAAGCTTTGTGTCAGCAATAAGTTGTCAAACAGTTAAATAAATTGCTGCAAAGCTATTACGTAATGACTCCATTACGTTTCATTTTCAAAATAAGTCTCACCTATGTAGAAACAACATTGGCTGATACATGTACATCAGAATTTTTTTGTCAATAAAATCAGTATTGGCTCCGAAAATAATGTAGTGGTCGGAGTCTATGATGTATGGTTCTGTTTATTACTCTTATAATGATAATCATCTAAAGATTTTTTTTAAGTGCAAATTTTGAGTTGCTGCAGCACCTTGAATGAACAGTGAAGTACCTGCCTGCCAGCTGAAAATCACTGCGTGCTCTCTCTCTCAGGTATTATTTCCCTGTGAAGAAAGCAAAACTGCCTGCTTCAGAGGAAGAGCTGAATTTTCGCTGAGCGCCACTCCAAATGTTCCGCTGCGCTGCTGCACTCAAAGTTCAAAGTATACAGGTACACAAATGACCTTTCAAGGAAGGAGGATGCTCACGATGATGTACAGAAATGGAGGGAAATTGCAACTACTCTATCAGTTATCTAACATGTACACTAAAACACTAAAAACTTATGAATCCCATGCAGCAGTTTGCTCCTTAGAAAATAAAACTATATGCATAAGGGTAATATAATTTATTGACATAACTGAAGGAACAGTATGGCTTATGTCCATTAAGTTTTGAAGAGCAGGTTTGCAGACTCTAACAATATGCATGAAAGGCTCCTAAAGTTCATATCAGAGCCCTTAAGTATTTACTGAATTTGCAGCAAGGCAGACCTAAGCCCTTGTGAACTTAGCAGAAGTGCATCTTAAAGTGTGTGACATTGTGAGATCGAAAAATGAGACTATAACATACAACCCCAAGGAGGGTGACTTGGCAAATTAATATAAGGTGCATGAAAAGATTTCAAGGACATGTGGCTACATTCACTCAAACTTGTGCCTATAAAAGCCCAATTTTTCAAAGTTATTGAAGCAGTTATAGCTTCTTATGTGATATCAAAATAAAAAAAGACCTTGACAGGTAGTGGGAAAAGAGCTAATGCACGATGTGTCAAGGACACGAAATTTATGAATTCTTGTTTATTCTGGGTGAAACTTCTAACGGGACATAACAGTTAATCCTTTACATCTGCTCATGTTGTATATAACCCGTGTCATTTAATTTAAATGGCATGTTTGCACTCCAATTATGAGACAAAATTTCAATGTTCACATAAGGTTAGAAGCACATGAATAGTCACTGTCAACAACAGCAGCAGTGTTGAATATATTTGCCCGATTCAGGAAAAGGCTGCAGTTACCAGAAAACATCCACTTGAACCCTATACGAAAGGTCCCATGAAGTATTTTCCCCAGCAGCTCTCACAGCGTGCCAACGGCTTTGTGAGCCACATGATACAATGGAGCATTAAGGTTAAGGGCCCAGGAGCATCCCAAATGACACCAGGGGTATGCTTGAAGCCCTCAGAGAATCAAGTGCTGCTAGAGTATGGTAGTTGGAAAATTTCAACTTTTATTTTAGCCAAAAAACACTGTAGTCACTATAACTTTTCAATAGCTGTTTAGCCAAGACCTTTACAAAAGTCAGAGTGTGCTTTAGGACAAGTCAGTATTTTCATCAGTTAGATTCTTTCTGGTGGTGTGGCAAAGTGCTGCAGACATTGAGCACTGACAAAACATCAGTATCTCAACAGCTACTTGCTTCTGATGTGATATACAGTATTGAGGAAAAAAATTATCCAAGGTGTGTAAAATGCTGTAAACTGAGAATGCTTTCAAAAAGATACATAATATTTGTTTCTTTTATGAATTTACAAAATGCAAAATGAGTGAAGAGAGAAAAATGTAAATGAGATCCACATTTGGTGTTCCTACCCTTTACCCTCAAATCACTATCAGTTCTTATAGGTACAAAGCCAGGAGTTTTGTAGGGTTATAGTCAGGTGTATGATCAACCATTTATACTAAACAGGTGCCAAAATGATGATCATTTTCACATGTAGGTTGAAACACAATCATGAACTGAAACAGAAACAGCTGTGTAGGAGGCTTAAAACTGGGTGAGGAACAGCGAAGCTCTGCTACCACAGTGAGGTTGTGGAAGGCACTTTCATGTCACAGGTCATATACCATGAGCACAGCAACAAGACATAAGATAGCTATACTGCATCAGCAAGGTCTCTCCCACACAAAGACTTCAAAGCAGACTGGGGTTTCAAGGTGCACTGTTCAAATTCTTTTGAAGAAGCACAAAGAAATGGGCAACATTAAGGATTGTAGACGCTGTGGTCAGCCAGGGAGATTTAGTGCAGCAGACGAAAAACACATCAAGCTTGTTTCCCTTCAAAATCAGAAGATGTTTGGCAGTGCCATCAGCTCAAAACTGCCAGAAACAAATGGGATCAGGTACACCCATCTGCTGTCTAGAGAAGTCTTGTCAGAAGTGGTCTTCATTGAAGAGTTGTAGCCAAAAAGCCATACTTCCGATGTGGAAACAAGGTCAAGTGACTTAACTATGCACGAAAACATAGGAACTGGGGTGCAGAAAAATGGCAGCAGGTGCTCTGGACTGATGAGTCAAAATTTTAAATATCAAAGCCAGCATTTAGGTTTTTAGCAATTTCGAACTGGACCAGACTGGCAACCTTTGTTTCACACACATCTGTGATCTCTGTCCCTGCTTCACTGGTTGTTTTACCTTGAACCACCTTTAGGAACCACTTTAAATTGGGAACACCCCAAAATATGTGCTGTTTTGAGATGTAGCGACCCGCTTGTCTCGCCATCATAATTTGGTCCTTATCAAAGCCCCTCAGACTCTTCAGCTGCCCATTTTTCTTACTTCCAACACTTTAACTTCAAGAACTGATGCCTAATGTACTTGCTGCCTCTTGGCAGATGCCACAGCAGCAAGACAATCAATGTATTCACTTTACTTATCAGTGGTTTCAATGTGGTGGTTAATTAAGAAGATAAACTAACAATTAGGCCTAATTACAACTTATTGGACACATATAAGTGACATTGCATTGCAGCACAAAGATGCAAATAACATGTAGTTTGCATTTTTTTTTCACTTTTGCATAATTTAACAAAGATCAAGAGCTCCTTACATGAAAGATAACCGACCAAGGAAAAAATGCTTTTTCTCGTCAGAGCTGTCTTTACCTCTGACTTATTCAGATGCGTCAGGACACCTTTTTATATGTTATCGCTTACTTCTTGAGCTGTACTGCCGTACAATAGGTTCACTTCAATCAAATTTTATACCACTCGTCCCTGTTTTTATGCTACAGAGAAAAAAATGGTTAAGGATCTGAACTGAGTGACACGTAGAAAATAAGGCAATGAATGCTTCTTTTCCTGTGTTTAAGTGTTCACCCAAACGATTTGTGAGAGGATGCGGTGTGTTGTGAATAGTCACTCTTTATAGTTTATCCTCCTCTGACCCAGTGCCGACTATGAAGCCAGATAAAATCTCATTTTTAAATAGCACTGAAGGTCTTTTTCATCTCTGCAGGGTCCTGAATTGTTTACAGAGGCTAAAAGTCTTCTAAAGCACGCAACAGACGAGGTTATGGCTGGTTGCGACCCATTAGCACCTTCTCTCTCGCGGGGAGAAAAGAAGACTAAAGATGTGGGTCTTCAGTAGTGTAGGAAAACAAGCGGATGAAACCAGGCATGAAAAAAGGAATGGAGTAGCGTGGGACTGCAGGGAGCGGTGCACCTCAGCGGGAGAGAAAGATGCTGTGGAATAAAAGATGCTGCGTTTAAAGGGGAGCAGCAAGTGGACGACGGATATGATGGACTGCAATGGACAACACATTCAACACAGCAGATCCAGTGTTTGCTGAAAAATTCTCAAAGCCACACACTGACATGAAATAGTTTCGAATTTTTAGCATTTGTTGCCAGGCAACATATTTTTTCAAGAAGCAGTGGGAATCATCAGTGGTTTAATGATATAGCTCTTGGGTAGAAAACACATACAGAGTTTATTGAGAATTTATGTCAAGAAAAGCCAGAATTAAAAAAAAGACAGAATTCTGAGTTTCTTGCAGGAACCAGAAGGTGAGGTGCCTGTTTCCAGAATGAGCGATAAGCAGCACCGTGTGTGGTGCAGCTCCCTTCCCTTACGCAGTCTCCCACCCGAAAGCCCCACTGCCCCGCAGAATGGGTGAAGAGGCAGCAACAATGTGAGCAATATGGGACTGTCCGCACGCCGAGAACTGGGACCAGCGCGATAAGGAACGTGCACAATGGGTCTGCTCAGGTGGCGCCGGTGGTCGTCTGTCATGTGCTGTGTGCTGTGCTGGAGATAGAATGGGAGGCATTCCCATAGAGCTGGCAGTCTCCAAAGCATGTGTGCGAAACACCTCTGTGTGTTTGCATGGGAGAATGAGCAAAACAGAGACTGAGAACAGCCAGTCTCTTTAATCATGAGCAAATTCAAAATTTGCTCTGAAATATTGTAATGAAAGTTGAGTCTAATTTACTCCCAAAGCACTTTCGGACTACGTGCTAAAGTAGTGTACTGTTTGAATTATCTCCATGGTAGAAAAAAAAGAAGCTCCAAACTGTATTACTGGATGGTTTGGATGGTTAATGAACAGTGCAGGTGAATGTGACATAATGTGACATATATAACGACAGCTCAGCGGTAGCGTGGCAGTAGGGGTGCAGGCCCATTTACTCCGCATTCAGCCGTTCTGGAACCACTTGTGGAAAAACTGCGTCTATCTATCAACCTGAGCTGTTTATGTGTCTATATCTATGTACACTGGAGGGGTGTGGGATTTGAACGAGGTAAGATAGAGAATGTGAAAGCAAAGGAGGCTGAAATTCCCTCAGTGGGAGTGGATTTTAAAAACAATGTCGGAACTTATCAGTTCTTGATGTCTTCCTGATTCCATTCTTAATTAGGTCTCTCCGCAGGAGAGGGAACCAAATATAAAAACATCTCAGCTCCGTTTCCATGATCTCAGCTCCCCTGAGGACGGAGAGATCCTTCCAAAATGTCACTGTGCAGGCAATAAAAGCCCGCGACTGGCAAATTTACATGAGCAAATGTCAATAATTTTTTGGCGACTGCAACAGAATGAAAAAGGAGCAACAGAGACTTTTTGATCAGCTAGATATATTGCAGTCCTTCTGAGTAAAATATGATGATATGATGTAAAGCTGCAATGCCCTGAAAGTTCAAATGAAACACTCTTGCAAAAGATGACATTTGAAGCCATGTAGCTAAATGTCCTTGTGGGGTGATGATGCTATCCAAGCATGAATTAACAGCACTCAAGTGAGATCCTGTGAAGTCTGTGATAGCCTGCGGGCAGCCGGGAGGACGATAATGATGGGTTTCATGGACGGCTCGCCAGTCTCCTGACTTCGACAGGTGAGGCAAACAGAGAGGAAGACAGAAAGCAAATGAAAAGCAAGAGAGAGAGAGAGAAAAGGAACAATGAAGACATCTGATGCTTATCTGAATTTGCCGAGCATCAAGAAATACTCTCCAGCATTGCAGTAATGCCTATAATTTGCCGGCTTCTTGCTGTGACACTGAGAAGTTATAATTTTTAATCACAGCAGATAATTATCGCAGTGAGAAAATGATTTGACCTGCCTGCTGGCTACTTCTGATATAGAAAAGCAACAGTGTTCACCTGACACAAACACATACATGAGTAAACACATGTATGCAAGTGATTATTCTAACGCATGAGCACACAAACAGGGAATAAAATGCTGTAATTTCAGTACTATGACATCTCGTTTGGTTGCAGTAAAGCCGCTAGTATGAAGAAAATGAAAATCTGATTGCAGAAAATTGATTCACACCAGAAGCTTGCAGAATGATTTTTACTTGTTTTACTAAAATGACAACTTCAGGGCTTGATGAAAGGAAAAAATGAAGTTTTATGAGCAGACTTCAGAAAAGCATAGTCATGTACGAGAATCCCCGTGAATTTCCGCCCGCCACCATTCATCTGCATGCGTGTATATGCCTGTGTCTAATGAGCCCCCGCTTCAGGCGTCCTGGGTAATGGGTGTGTATGGAAAGAGGTGACCGATCCAATCAGGCCTTCCTTCCCAGTGGATCTGGCAAGCAAATCCCTCCCCTTATGCAGCCTTGAGCACTGCTGATCCTTACAGATAATTAGAAAGACCCAGGGGGCTTATCTCTCCACCGCCCGCTCTCCTCATCACCTCGTACTCTTCCTCCTCGGCTTCCCTCCGTCCCATTTCCTCATTCTGTAGCATCAGCAGGGACACGTGCATTCTCCTGGGGTCTGATCTGGTGTGTGTGTGTGAAATTGAGAATGTGTTTGTGTTGGAGGAAGAGGAAAACTGCTCAGGGTGCACATTAGTTGGTTTTGTTTTGTTGTTTTTTTTTACATCATGTAAGATAGTATTATGGGTCGCTTGGTAATCAAGGCGTGATGTGCTTCCCGACGAGCTCTGAGATGCAAAGAATTGTGGGACTGCATTATTAATGAAGCCCAGGGGAAATGAAGTGCTGAACATGGATCACTACTGTATCGCCTGCTGACGGTAATAAATTCACTATAACTTAGTGTAATGTGTTTTAGTAGAATATATAGACTAGAATAAAAGAAACTGAATGTACTGTACATGGCAGTGAACACATCAATCATTCACTTTATGTCACTGTGGAGCTGGCATCCAACAGCATTTTATCATATCTGAATCCAGCGTGAATTCCTTTGTACTCTGCAAAAGTAGGTTTTCTAGGGGAAAGAGAATGCATGCTTTTCTGACCCAACAATCCAAGTGCACTTGGAAATTGGTTCTTGAGATTTCAACCTGATAACATGGAAGGATCTGGCAGATATGGACATGTACGCTCATCTGCTTATGATTTTATTCACAAAAGGAGATTTTTAGTATTTAGGATCCTTTGGGTACATGTTTTTGATAACAAGGTACAATCATAAAGGTCTGTGTTTGCTTTGACAAAAAGCAAAAATGGGACCTGAGTTAAGTTTGATTATTATTCCTTTTGAAGTTGAATTTCCATTGGGATTAATAAAGTATCTATCTATCTATCTATCTATCTATCTATCTATCTATCTATCCATCTATCCATCTATCTATCTATGTAGTTTTCTTGTGCAGTGACATTCTGCTCCTAGTGCTCCTGCAATATTTGAAATGCTCCTTGGAAGCCTTCAAGCACTACATCTGACACTGAATTCTTTCACTGTGTCAAAACAAACAAACAAAAACATTCAATCTCAATTTCATTTTGGGACAGAGGCAAAAGTTGCAAAAAAGCCAAATTTGGCAAGCATGGCAGATGGGAATGGCTATTGTGTTGGGGCGGTCAAAAAAATGTGTCTATGTTCAACATACTGTGAGTGGCTCCATGTGAGTAGAATGGCATTTTAGCAAATACAATGCACTCCAGTTTATGCCGTCTGAAGTGAATGTTCTCCCTCAGACTCCCCCAAATGTTACAGTAGAACTCTGTGCTAACAGTCAGACACTGAGGGGCAAATTGAAGGTCCATACCCCTGAGAACACCAAACAAATTCATGAGCATGCTCTTGGTCTTGTTCTTCATATTACACCTTGTTCCAATGTGGTGAGCGCTTTTTAGGTTCTGGCTCATAGTTGCAGACTCAACTTTTATGACCACCGAGGAATACACACAAGGGGTAAGGATGAGATTTTAAATGCGGCAGGGGCACAGGAACACTAGCCACATTTGCATTAGGAATGATCTTGCTTTTTATATGCACACTATTGAAAATTCTTGATTGCACTTTGTCACTAAGCAACGAAGTTTGAAAAAAGCTTTAATTGACTGCTCAAAAATCTGATGCTGAATTTTTAAACCAACATGCATGAAAAGCTTGTGAAGCTTGTACAGCTCTCGAAAGTGACATATAAAGAAATGAAAAAATTACACAATTTAATGTACAAAAATAACATAATTTTTGAAACGGGATTCATAATAGCACCAAGTTCAATCAAATGAATAAATGCTACACTTCTATCAGCTTTGATTAATTCACACATTTAAATCTGTCTCTGATGTTACGCAACACACATGAGATTTGCTCCATTTTCTACACATGTTCCACACCTCAAGGATAAATACACTGAAGTGAAAAAACATGTTTCACCATCAGGCTGCATCACATTCGCTCATCAGCTGTTAACAGGGATTTAAGTGGACATCATTGACAGGAATCATGTTACTCTTGAGCTCATAATCATAATTGCTTTTCCATGTACACAGGAATGTTTTCATCGCTCTATAGCTAATTGCCACAGCACCTTCTATTCAGATAACAACAAGCACTAACTGAACTACAATGTACTGTAGGTAAATTGTATTCGCTACTTGAACATGAGATGACACTTGAAATGACACTTCAATAATAACTTTCCTCAGAAGGTTATCGCTAAACCTAAGCCTAATGCATGAGCACCTCAAGATGCTGGCTTAGTTTTCGGTGCGTGTCCATGGTGCATCTTTAGGAGGCCCTGTCAGACGGTTGGTGCTTTCAGCGACGGATAAAGAAATACTCAAGATGTATTTGAGCAATCTGAGCGAAAAAGCACTGGGGAAGAAAATGGTACTTGGGCTGCAAGTATCCCAAGTGATATGGAGTATGAGACCAAAGAGCTCTTCACACACTGAAGCCCACAACTCAGTTCTGTGTTGACACTGTATTTATATTGCTTTGTTCATGTATATTTCATAGCAGCCGAAGATACATACACACATGCATGTGCTGCGGTCAGTGCTGACAGTACTGAAAATGATTAATGATTACCAATACTGATATGACTGAGGAATGAGGTTTTGGATGGGGCCTACCAGCTATGTAATCTAAATTCACAAATCTGTCTCAATAAGATTTCAAATCTGTACAGTCTACAACACTGTCCATGCTTAGATGCTCAAGAAGGATAAGGAAAATCTCCCCCAAACTTGTCCTCTTTTACCAAATTAGTACTGAGAATTGGAAAGATAACAGTTGTAGGAAAGACTTAGTGAGAAGGAAATCTGAAAATGTCCTTTAAGTAATCACCAATGTTGTAATTGTTCTGGCGAGGAACGTCTCAAGATCATACATCCCTGTGGTCATGTCCCTTGTGAAAGAATTTTGCGATTTCAATAGCAGGTCTATGTAACTGGAGGGGGAAAAAAAGGAAATCAGGCCAATTCCATCAGCAAATATACACGTTCCAGAGTCCACTGAGACATTCTTCGCATTGAGATGCGATGACATGATAGACACAACAGCACAGGAGGGACATGACTTGATTAAAAGCAAAGGATGGATTCCATCTTAGAGGGAGAGAGGGTAAGATGACGGATATGTGTTGGGGGAGGGAGGGAGGAAAGAAGGGAGAGACCAAGAGGGGGAGGAAGTGTTAAGGCTGGGCTAATGACTACAGCCGAGATGTGTTTGCTCAGCACAGAAAGGCGTTTGCAGGAAAGTGAATGACACAGAGGGCTCCACACTAAGCTTGACCAGATTGGATCTCCTGCCATCGGGTGGCATCTCCAGGGAGCCGCCGCGGGATGCAAATCTTAACACACACACACACACACACACTCGGATTGGTGGGAGCGTACACACCTGAGCTTCCACACACATGGAGTTAGAAATCAGCAGGCAAATTTAAAAGTCCCAGGATTTTTCCTTTTCCTGACTAAGCAGTGGATGAAAATGAACTCTTCTTATTTTGCTAGAAAATATCATTGCCACAGTGACAGTTTTTCCTGTATGTGTTTAGTTTCAATACACATACACTGTAAATTTTAACATTTATGCCATCGCTTGTTTACACTTGCTTGCAAGCACAGTTTACCATGACACAGTGCAGTACCAGGCGGCGTCATTAGCACGGTCAATCTGTAAAACACAGCCAAGTGATAGCAGAGCGTGAATCTAACTGGAGGGTTTTCCTGCAGGGCATGTTGTGCTAATGTCAGTCCACAAATTTGCCCATGAATTGCTCTACTCCCTCACTGCTCTGCAACTGAATGTGGCCTAGATACAAGCCCCAGTCCAACATTCCCCCCCCCCCCCCCCCCTTTAAAACCAATCAAGACCCTTGTCCAGCTGGGGCTTCAATGCCAAGGCCAATCATTTCGGTGGCAGGACAGCTACTTGCTGATTCTATTCTACTTTCATTACACTGAGCCTGAGGAGAGAGAGACTGTGAAAGGAAGACAGAGAGAGAGGAGGAGGGGAGGGGAGAGGAGAGAGAAGCCAAATTAAAAGACTCCTGTAGCCCCGCATACACTCAGTTCCAATCCCATATTTAATTCAGTGATTGATTTGTTCATTAAAATACATCCCAATCCTAATTATTCCATTAATAATCCAAAACCTAATGAAAAAAAATGCTCTTCATATGTGCGAGAGGGAGAGAGAAAGAGAGAGCGAGGAGGGGAAAAGAGATTCAGTTAGTGAACGATAAAGAAAAGATGGAGACAAGAGGGGGAGAGACAAAAAAGGCAAGAAGGTCATTTTTGTGCACAGAGAAATTACTACAGAGACATTTACACACATGAGAACACACACAGACAGGGTCATCTGAGGATATGGATGAGAGGAAAAAGCTGCAAGGAAAAGTTTGACCTCTGTTAACCCGAGCACATGGAGAGAGAAAAATGGGTAAAAAAAACAGATTTGTAAAAGGAAAGGAGTAGTCGGTGTTTATAAATAAGCGAAGGGAAGAACAGATAAGATAAGGAAAGAAAGTGAAGAGGAAACAAGAAAGAAAATGAAGGAAAGAAAAGGAAAAGGAAGGAAAGGAAATGAAAGGGCATTTAAGGAACTAAAAAATGCAAAAAAAATGAGAGGAATGACAGAGAAGCAAATAAAACAGAGGACAAGGAGGAAAAGGAAAAGAAAGGGCATTAAATAAGAAGAAAAAAGGGGGAGATTGCAATGAATTGCAAAATAGAGTAAGAAAATGCAGGTGTAACAGGAGACAAGTGGAAAAATAAAGCCAGTAAGGAAAAGAACATGGAAACAAAAAAGAGGACATAAAATAATTAGAAAAATGGAAGAAAAAGTGGGAAAAGAACATGACAGCAAAGAAAGGAAAGGACACAAACCAAAAGGAAAGAAGATGAAAAAAGAGCAAGTGGGGCAATAAAGGACAGAAAAGGAATGGAGAGAAAAGAAAAGACATAGCACATGACAAAAGAAAATAAAGGAAAGGACATCGACAAAAACCTTGGAAATTAGAAGAGAAGAAAGGAAAGGAGGGCAGAAAAGGAAGGGAAGCACAAGACTAATAAATTAGAGGCTATTCACACAGATCTAAAGAGACCTCTGTGACTGTTTTGCATTGTGCGCGCGTGTGTGTGTGTGTTTATGTGAGCGTCAGTCATTGTGTGTGTGTATGTGTGGCAGTGGGAGGAGAATAGCCCTGAGTGTGGCTGTAGATTAATGGAGGCCATTATCTCAATGCCCAAAACACTCAGTGATGAAGAGTCACTGCCTGGCGACAGGCCTCGGCCAATCAATTTGTGGCACAGCAGTCACCTGCCCGGGTCAGAGCCCACATGGAGCGGATGGTTGTGTTGTTGTGGCGGGCAGTGGGGAAGAACTGGCAAATATCCACGACTTTACAGTATGGTGAAACCGGTACTCCGCTCTGCCAGGCTTGGCAGCTAACATGGGCGACTCAGCAGCACATTTTTAAGGTAGTTATACTTGAATAACCTCCTATTTTGCTGCTTTATACTACTGTTGCTTTGCATTTCCACAGATGTAATGGGACAATATCTGAATCTTTGCCGGATTTATTTCAATCATTGGTATTATTTCATTCACTTTGTCATGTTGACTGATAATGGGGAGATCTCATAACCAAATAGGACAATTTGAAGTGCAACTATTAATATGGGTGGGAATCCCAAAGTAACTTACAATCCATTAAAGGCATTATGGAGGATGTTTTTTTTGTTTAATTTGTCTGATTCACATAAAATGAATATACTGACCTTTAGTGGACTTGTATGTATGGTCTCTAAAAGAATAAAAAAATAAAATAAAATAACTGTGGACATGGCAGGACCTGAAAAACATCAGCCAATCAATGCGCTCGGACCGAGGCATTTGGTTTGCTCCCTTTCCTGTCAATCAAAAATTTTCCAGCTCAGGCCTAGTTACGTAGATTACGTACGCCTTGGACTTACGTGTTTTCTGTGTGTGTTGCTTTGGTATAGCTTCGTAGTTAGCTGGCAACTTGTTTTGCTCATCTTTTTTTACATAATGGCAGATAAAGATCCAGGGGGACCCAGCCGTAAAAGACAACTTCACGAGTGCTACACAAGTTTCTGGAGGGGGGCGTTTCTTCGTAAATGTTAAGAGGGGGGAGGTTAGAGGGGGGGTGAGGGAGAGGTTGTATGTGCGCATGCGCATGCTACGTTCAAAGTCGTAAGAAATTAAATCTCCTCTAATGCCTTTAACAAGGCATCATGCAACGCAGTATGCACAAAATTACATCCTAATACATCTAAACTGCTTACTCAATTGCACTTTGAGGGAAACATTAGATGAGAATAGATTTTTTTATTTGTCACATGCACATACAGTATGATGGGCTCCACTGGGCTTTATAAACACAAAATGTTAAAATAGGGGAAAAAAAGTAAATAAATTAAATACAAAAGATACAAATAAGTAAAACTATAATATCCAACAAATACAAACTGATAAAATGGTGAACCTATACTCATTGATATGTATTTTACAGCCCATTGCTGCTTCCTCTTTTCAGCCAACCAATCATATATTAGATGGGATTGGAGTTGTTTTCTCGGATAGGTAGTGTCTACAGATACAGACCCGTACCCGTAGCCTGTGGCCTACGGATACGGCACTTTCCCTTTCCATAAATATTAATGAAACGTACATGAATATTAATGAGCCAGCTGATGAACGCGCTTTGTGATTGGCTGGTAATCCGACGTACATAAATATTAATGAGCCGGCTTGGTAATCCGAGTGATGAAGGCGCTTCCGTGATTCGAGGTGAATCTGCGAGCCGAGCCTGTCATGTCAGTCATCTGCTGTTCTCTTTTCTATCATGCATAATGTCTTATAAATATCATTATCTGACTTTTTCACGGACAGCGATTTGGGGGTTGAAATCAGCACTACTATTAAAAATATCAAAACTTTTTATTCACGTGATCCTGTTCTAATAAAGCACAAACAGCAAACAAAACAAATGGCAGAACTAACAGCCAGCAAACTACAAGTATTTTTTTACCTTCAAAAGTAGCGACAGACTATTACATATTAACAGCCTAAACAAAACCCTGACGTATTTTCTACGTCTATCAACACAGACACTGCACGTCAGTCATTTTAATGTTAGCGGGCTCTGTTGAATGGCTAAGTTACATAACCACAAACAAATCTCACAATATCACAGTAAATCGAGTTTGTGGTTTTTTTAAATTCATGCCGAATTAAAGAGCTGCTCCTCACCATTCACGAGTGTTTGTTTCATATTCGACATCCTTAACTTTATCTTGTAAATTAGCATCCAAAATTAAATGGGAACATTTGCAATTGAGTTCGTCAGCCGCTTCCACCACTGAACGCGGTAAACTAATTAATAGGAACTGGACTTCAAACAGTTTAGACACGGCGTCTAAAAGCGTAAAAACTGCAATGTCTAAAGTGTGAGAGGAGACGGTGTATTTTTGGTTAAATTATACAATGTTCGCCGTCAAAGTCATTCACATAAACTGCCTGTAATGTGCAGCAAATAGTAGTTAACTGGCGCCAGCTCTTCAGTGACGTTAACGGGTCCGTACCTCTAGTACAGATGCTACGGGTACGGATCCGTACCTCTAGTACAGATGCTACGGGTACGGACCCGTACCCGTAGCATCAACCTTCTGGATAACCCAAAAGATGGTGTAAATGTTTCAAACATGTAGTGACAGGGTCATATTTTAATCTAAACTGTGGGATTTTTCTGAAACCTGACCAAATTATTTTGGTATCTAACCTTAACTGAGCTTCGAACATATAAATGTCTAACAAAACGTGATATTTTTCTGAATCCATCCAGAAAGCGAGTGAAAATCTAAATTACCGTATTTTCACGACCAAAAGGCGCACTGTACCAAAAGGCGCAGTCTCAGTTATGTGTGCCATTACTGTATTTAACACACACATAAGGCGCACCTGATTATATGGCGAGGGTTTTATATACAATCCATGCCCACGCTTCCCCCTTTAACGTTCTCATGGTGTCCTCTACTACGTCGGCCTTACAACAACAGCACACACACAAGCATAGAAGTGTGCGTATTTAAAAATAGAGCGGGAGCAAAACTGAGTTTGGTGTTCACATTTTTTTTTTTTACCAGTAATCGTCATCAATCAAACCCATGGAAGTCCTCATCCTCTGTTTCTGAATTGAACAGCTGCGCTAAACCTCCATCAAACATGCCAGGTTCACTTTCTTCACTGTCAGAGTCACTTTCCGTGCCGTGCGGCGCCTCGGAAATGATGCCGGCTTTTGCGAAAGCTCGAACAACAGTGCCAGCAGACACGTTAGCCCAAGCATCTACAATCCATTCGCAAATTGTGGCGTAACTCGCCCGGCGCTGCCTTCCACTCTTAGTGAAACTGTGGTCTCCATCGGTCATCCATCGCTCCCACGCCGCTCGCAGCCTTACTTTGAACGGCCGGTTCACACCGATGTCCAGCGGTTGGAGTTCCTTTGTCAGGCCTCCCGGAATGACAGCAAGCTCAGAGTTCATTTGCTTCACTTGTTTTTTCACATCGGCTGTGAGATGGGCACGCATAGAGTCACAGATCAACAGCGATGGTGATGCGTGGAAAAAACCACCTGGTCTACGTCCGCCTTACAACAACAACAACACACACAGGACGCACTGCACCATAGGGCGCGCCGCACAATTTGAAGAAAATCTAAGACTTTTATGTGCGCCTTATAGTCGTGAAAATACGGTAAATTATAGAAATTCTGAGACTGGTTAGTGATTCATGCCATCATGCACCGTTGCTGCCTCCGAAATTGGACTTTGAAGCTTTTCAGAAATGGGTGTCTTTCCAACCATACAACAGGTCAGATATTTGGGGGGGGGGGGGGGGGGGGGGTCACGTTCCTGTCAAAACATATTTGAGAATACAGTGTAGTTGTATCAGAATGGAATTTGGTGGAGACAAGATTGTCTAACGACATAGGGACATTACGGTACCTTGCAAGAGAATCAATCACATTTTACTGTTACAATTTTTGCAGTCTCTGATTTCTGTTTATAAGTAATTGTAGCATTTTTAGTTTTATTCAAAGGAAGAGTGTGCCAGTTTTGGAATCCTCATGTATGCTTTCGTGATGAGGGTCAGATGAGAAAATGGTTGCCACTCTCCCATCTGTCTTTTCAATGCGATGTTTAAGCCAGCAGCAGGCTAGTTTAGTTGTCTGTAAAGCAAACAGACAGGGTCTTGGCAGGGAGCTCTGAAGGAGGTACTTCCTCCAAAAATGCCAAAGTGTTCCTTTGACTAAAGATACTTGTCACACTGTGAGGTGCTTTTGAGGAATGTGTCCATTTCATGTATGTTCACAGCAGTACATAGTCAGTCCTTGGTCTTATGCCATACGTCACACTGCCTTCAGTTTGCTGTGGGGGCCTTTTCGTGAACTCTCTTTTCAATTCATACCTTCTTTCCACCCTCCGTCTCTCCTGTCCTCTATCTTAACAACACCCTTTTCAAAGCTAACTGAAGACCTAAGGAAAATTATTCTTCCCTTTGCTTGAGCGACTTCTGAAGGATGCTCTTTCTCCTGCAGGAGAGGTTCCCAGCATTACCTTGAGAGCGCAAAGATCACTCAGTAACGAGTGCTGTGAGTTATTTATTCAGCTCACATGCCCAAACACACACCTGCATGTGCTCACAGGTACACACAGAGACACACAAACACACACAGGTGCAAAGACACACAGAAACACACACAAAAACAGCCATGGACCACACTGTAGGGACGGCATGTCTTTTTCAGTCCTAAAAAATATCTTGGGGCTATGTGATGAAGGACCTGTGAGAAGAATCTAAGAGGCTGATAAAACAGAGAAGAATCGAGTTACCTGGTTTCATGCTGTGAGCACTTTAACTCCTTAAGTTAGGTTTGTGTGACTCAGAAATCCATCCTGATAAATGGGCTCCCTGCTGTAACTGGGAAAACGTAACTGTATCAAGAAGGAGGGCTCATATAAAGTCAAACTGATTCCTAATCGGTGGATTTTTGAGTTTGGTTTAGTTGATCTTAGTTTTTAGTGTGATTTAGTTCTGAGAATTGCAGTTTCTGTCTGAATGACCACTCAAATCAATTCTTTGACTGACAAACATTTCAAGTACTTGATGGATAGGCATTAACATTTCAAAGACACTAATGCACACAATTTATGTTTCTGTTCTAGTGGTACGAATTGTCATCCCTGTTACATAGAAAATATCATTTGAGTGTATTCAGTGATTCAGATTCCAATTCTTTTGGGCAGCGATCCAGACCTTGTTGTTGCTGCTATGTGCAAGAAAGAAATGCATGAATCACAAAGCTTGGAAGTCACATGATGTAAATGCAGGCCAATATAAAAGAACAACCCAAAAAATATATGTATCTCACAACTTAACAGCCTTTGTTGTGAAACAAACACATTTTACATTCAAAAAGTACACTGAAGAAAAAATAGGGAGTGTTGCAAAGGGATGAGAACAGTGGCATTGGTAGAAAAAAAAAGAAAATACAAAATCAGGTGTTTTTCAATGATCAGGCTGATGGTCAAGCAGAGATGACAAAATTATGGTTGTCTCACTTTCAAACTATACTACTACATTAGTAGTATTATCAATAGATAGACAAACCAAGGCCTATAAACTCAGACATTCGTCATTAGGATGAAGAGGGCTATGGAAGGGGGTGCTGCATTTGAAATTCAATTAGTAGACTGTAGTGAAATCTGCCACTTAAAAGCACATACAACATTTTGATGTGCGACTGTGCGTCCCCAAAACATTAAGTCGACTGGCATTGGCGATTCATAGATTCCTCTGGCAGCACCACGAGGTTCACATTGGTGGATTTGTGTGAAACGTTATAACGATTATTGAAAGCACAGGATAGAAGCACTAGGTCCAATTAGACAATTTCCCCAAGCTGTGCTATAAGATAGTCAGGGATTATATTACCATTATACACCACACTGAGTCATAAATTAAACCTCCAAAGGCAACAGTTTGAGGTGTTCATACTTTAGCCAAAATGTACACTTGGGTTCAAACTCAACACTGTTCTCCCTGGTAACATTTTCTTTCAGAGAACAAACATAAACTAACATTCTAAATAAATTTCATAGCTGTGATAAAACAAATATTTTTGCCAAGTGTGAGAGATGCTTCCTATGCAGTACACCTGTAATAGCTGATCTGCTCTTATGTGTAAATGCTTGAACTTCAAAACAGATATTCTATTCATGGCTCTATAAATGGCTTCATACGAAAACATATGAAGCCATTTAAATAACACACTGAAGTGTTGACACTTCAAATGTAATTCTAAGTGATGTGCCCCTTTAAAATTACAAACCATGACCATCAGTAAGCCCCAGGTGGTGATAGTCTAGCTAGCACTGAGATAGCTTTGATTTATTATTTGGGAATAATGGAAACACTAAAGGAAAGAGCAAGTCGCTTCAGGGCTAAAAGGAACAGAGAGAACTGACTAGACTAGACCGATTTATTAATTCACTCAATGAAAAGTAATTATCAGTGTATGATTTCCAATCATGTCAAGCAGCTTCGTCATCAACAAGTCACCAGAATAAATGGCAGGTATTGCTATCAATAACGTTCGATCTGTTTACTGAACTGAATGTCAGTGCCATGTGCGATGTCAGTTTTGAACAAAAGTCTCTCTCCTTCCCTTACAGAACCACCAAGAACCTGACATTTCCCCTTCTGCCGCCACAGGTTAAATCGAATCCAATTACGGCAATAAGTACCTGTTTAAGTAACCTGCTCCTCATGCTCTTAGGAATCATCCATCATGGGGGAATGCAGGGTTAAGCCCTATCACACTAACCTCCCCAACCCCATGTGACCAAAGCTCTCATCCCTGACTCACACAGATTAAACAAGAGAATACATTCACTTTAACGATGACCAATACGAATCAGTTGCAGGAGTCTGAATGATAGAGTGCTTTAGAAAGAGAGAATGATCTCCGAGATGGTCTGTGAAAGGCTTTTCATGCTCAGCGAGTCATTTATGAACTCGCTGAGCATTGATGAGATGGGTTTACTTTTTCATGGTAACACGCTAGTTTGCTTTAGAGTTCTGGGCAACATTAGTGTGTTATCACACTTGACTATGCCTGAATATCTGCATTTAAAATGATAGCCTTGCTCGTCTTAGCTTGGTTTCCTTTGCTAGTTAAACATTTTTGGCTCAAAAAACATCAAAACAGCGGATAAAAAATAAATAAAACAAGATATGTATCATTTAAAAGAAGCATGGTATCTTAATGGTGACATTAAGCACAGTTTTCATGTTGTTTCTTTACTTCATCAGTTTAACAGCAGTTGCAATTGCAGTTTTGCAACTTAGCTAACAACTACACATGACCACAAAATGATAAATGACTTCCAGGGATAAATGAAGAGCAAGGCAGACTCTCACTCATGCCATTCCCTCACCTATGTAAATCAGATCACCGCTCCACTACCTAGACAATAATTCAGTCGTTAATCTGATCTGGGAACAGGGATCAGGTAAACACCACAGCTGTATGATGATATGTTTTGGAATCACTAGTTTTTTTTCCCCCCAGTTGCTTTATATGACAAGGAGGCTGATTCAGTTACTTTCAGTGTATTGCAGGGGACAGACCCTTGGTTGCATTTACACTGACGAATCTGTGGGATCGGACAGTTATTTAATTTCTTCAAAAAGTCTTTATAGATTGTGATTATTTATATTAATAACGCAATGTCAACTGGGCTCTTCCTACTGTAAATTAATGTAACAATGGTAATGCTCATGACTCACCAAAATGAAATAATTCAAAAGCAGTGTCTACTAAAGCAATAATTGTACCTGACTTACATTTAGGTGCTAGCCCCTTGAAAGGGGTCTTCTGACCCCTAGCAGGTCCACATTTGCAATTTCACCACAGACCTCTTAACTTGTTCAGAGAGCGAATTGAATTCTGAATTCAACTGATCTAAGCTTAATCCTGTTGATGAAGAGTCAGGTCTTTTGGTACTACTTAGTAATGAAACAGCACTGTTCAATTGAAGAGCTGGAGATCGAAGAATTCGCTTCAGGTCCATAACACAACCAAGAGAATGCTCATGTCTTTGTTGCTCTAACTCTCAATGCCCAGTTCTACTGTAACATCCTAAGGTGTCTGACAGACAATATTTAGCAAAAACAACCTGGACAGTGCCACCATGCCTACGAACACGTGCTCACAGCATGTTGGAAATGCAGTTTTATAATCGCACCAACACAATGGTTTTACCAGATCTGGCTCCCAATGACTTCGTCCTTTTTGCCAGAACAAAATTCAGATTGAAGGCTTGCCGTTTTGACACAGTGGAGGACATACAGTGTGTGTCGCAGATGGCGTTTGATGCGCTTACAGAACAGGACTTCTGGAGCGCATTCCAAGCATGGCACACGCAGTTACAATGATGTCTTGCTGCAGAGGATAGCAAAGAGCAAGGAGACGACTTCAAATGGTATGGCAGCCAAATTCCAATCAGGTACAATTTTTGGTAATAAGTTCAGTGTCAAGGGAACTCTTGGCAAATCTGTTACATGAGGCAGGTGCGCTGGAGAGGGACAAGCATATCCAACAGGTACAAAACAGACTCCCACACAGTGTCTACCTTGCATCATGAAAAAAATTTGTGAAATGTTTCAGTACTAGACCTTCATCAGACAAATAGTTTGGTGGAAAATCAGAAACTTAAATAAGGAGTAGCTCTGATCAAACTCCATGTGTCCTTGGGAGGTATGAAACACCAAATGAGAAGAAAAAAGGTGCAAGAAAAAATATTATTTACATTCTATATATAACATAAGAGACACCAGTAGTATAAAAACGTTCACTTTGCCAGAATATATTTACACAGCGTGGGTAAACTATGAAAGACATATGTAAAAGTAATCTGCATTCACAATCTGGGTCCAGACTTAAGTCTTCTGAGAATTAACATGCAAATTTGAAGGTCTAGCACAAATTAATTTTACACTGCAAGTTAGTGTCAGGAAATCTGTTTCGTACCTGTTGAATAAGTTCAGGCTCAAAATTTCTTGATCAAACCTAATAACCTAATTCTTCTAAACGTTATACATGTTCAATTTGTCTTGATTCCTGGCCTGCAGTGAAGGAACACAGATGCTTTGCCATCCTCAAAGAAATATCTGGATTGACTTGCAAAATAGCTGACTGCAATTTTAATTATACAAACACTCCTTGGAGGCACAGTTGAACTGGCTCTTTGCTTGACTGAAACTTCAGTGGGTACAACCACAGATCTTGAGAATATACATTAGCAAGCATGGACAACACAAAATCAACTCTGGTAAAACATATTAGCAGTTGTCGCTTTGTCTAAAGTCCTATCAGGCTGATCAGTGCCAGCAGTAAATCAAACTTCTGTTAGATCCTCTTTCACTGCTATTGCTTGCAGAGCTGCTGGGTGATGCCTCTGTGTCACAGCAGATGTCTGCCTGCGCAGCATGTAATAGCAGCCTAGCACCCTACTGCCATCGCAGAGTCATAACTCAGAGAAGTTAAATCTCATCCAGCAGTTACACTATCAAGCAATCTGGCCGCATCGACTTAATTTGCAAACAAAACACAAATGTTCTTTGGGTAAGCAAAAGCACACACAATATTTCAAGCCTTACTGCTGCTTCAATGATTATGAGGGCAGAATTTGTTTGGGTAGCAAAGAGTGGGTCTTTAATTTGAGTATCTCTTGCGCCGACACTCATTTCCTGAAAGAATAACGCAATGTGCTTTAAGGACAGAGTTTAAGGCAAACTAGATTTGTCTGTTGCTTAACATCAGTGACCTGTCGTGTCACTGGGGAGGGCTGTGGAAATGATCAATGTGTCAAGCCGTGAGGATAATTAGGATCAACAGGGGCAAACTGGAAAAGATTCATACTAAAAGTTTAACACCGATCGGCCCACAAGCTCTGTATTTGTTCTCCAAATGGCTTGCTTTCTGACATGCAGCTGCTGTTCGGATTCTTCATGATTGCTTCAACTCTGCATAATACTAATGTCTATACCATCTTATAAATCCTGAACAACAGCAACAAAAACCTGATCAAGAAAGGGATCAAAACCAAAGGTCATACAGCTCTGTTTGTGATAGCAGTTCAAAATTGTTTTGAAAGCTGTTTAAATATGAAACTGGAATGAGCAATCCTATCATATTCTTGCAAAAAAAAATTTAGCTTGTTTGGATTAACACTGGACTTGGCAACCCTCTGTCACCATCAGTCAAATTCTGGCTGGGAAATAAAGGCACATTCATGCCACATGAACACAAATCCATAAAATCTATTACCATCCTCACACCTCCCAAACACATTAACACACAAACGCTGCAGCACCACAGACGCCGTCCTATTATGACCTGATTATAGTAGCTTACCTTGGCGATTTGGACACACCAGTTGAGCAGCAGCTGTGATCCAATGTTGTCCTTGTGCTCGTGCACGTAGTCAAGGAGGCAGCCGTGGGGCATGAGCTGGGTGACCAGCTGAATGGTAGGGCTCAGACAGACACCCAGCAGACGCACTAAGTGGGGGTGTTCCATGCTGGCCATGATCAGGGCCTCCTAGGTGAGAGGGGGAAGAGGAGAACAAAGGGGGACTAAGAAGACTGTTGCTGTTCAAGGTTGAGGATTAAGGTCTAGCCTTTAGTACCCAGTTTGTCTTCTGATTGTTTCAAACAAAGCAGTTCAGCTGCTCAACAATTTATTCATTTAGATTTTTTTTGCAGTTTTCCCAAGATACTGCATGCCATTGGTGCCATACCTAACAGAATTTTAAACTTGATGCTTCTCGAAAAATACATAACTCAAATGAGCAAACTTTTTCCACTATCGGAGTTTGACGAGGCAAGTAAGGGCGGTGATAACTTTATAAATTTGTAGCTTGGAAAATCCAAACTGAATCTCCATGTAATCTCCTATCTCCATGTTAGGAGATACAGGAGAGTCAGTTTGGCATTGGGCGAATTGAATGCGTTTCCCTCCCGGAAAAGTTTGGTACGACCAATCATAGCACGGGAGGCGGGAGTTAATGCTGTCATCTTCAGCGCCTGGATTACCCATAAAGATGATGCCGGAGGAGGGGGGCCAAAGTGAATCTTTTTGTGGTCTCTTGGCGTTTTGGATGGCGTTAGTCGTTGCCTCTTTTCACTTGACGTTTCCGACGATGAGGAGGTAGTGGATGGCTTGTTACTTTCGGCTTCTTGCCATTGTTTGTACAGAGGAAATCCCGTTCCAAACGTGTGAGTAAATTTAAGCAACTTTTACAAATACGCACCGACTTGGTTTGGCTCCGATTTAAAGTTATTCCTAACACCGCTAATCGTTCGGAAGGAGTCTTTTGTTGCGTAGCCTTTTCAAAAATAAGCTTTCTTGGCTGCATGCCATTGTTGTTTGGACTACATGGACTTCAAGGTCGATTTGTTTGTGCGTCACATCCGTGTTACACTGATTGGTTCTTTCTCGTTCAAGCTGCATTCGTTAGCCCCTCCTTTTTAAAATCGTCTCATATCATCACAATGCCAGACTGCCTTTATTTGTATTTATATTAATTCATAAATAAAGTCAGTCTGGATTTTCCAGGCAAATAAATTTGGCTTACCAACTTCACGTGGGAAATATCTACAGTAAACAACAGATGTGAGTACTTCTGTGTGCGATATGACTTGACTGCCAAATCATTCAAAAATATAACTGTAGATCATTTTACTACTCCAAAGTTAAAAAGTAGGGTGTTTGCGCTTATGTCAGAAAAAAACCTTAATGTATCCATATACTATATTGAAATACAGATGCCACATTGAACTCAAAATTTAACAAAACATTTTTCATCATTCAGATGTAAACTTTTAAGTTTTTGAGTACTTCCTGTGTCCATCTTGATTTTTCACAACATACTAAATCCTCCTCTACAACGAAGAACTCTTGTGCTGTGGCAGTTTGCCTTGGATAGCCGTCATGCTGGACTAGTCCTCTTCTCCAAAGCTTCTGAAGTCTGGGAATCCTCTTGTCAGCCAGTGTTTTGGTAAATCCACAGGCAATCATGGTGCCATCTATAACTTTATCCTCCTAACAACATTTTCACTTATGAACCTACATATATCATCGCACTCTCATGTCTGTGCTTTACTGTCAGGAAAATGCTTTCACTGTAGTGATCCCGGCCACGTTTACGAAACATGCTGAAGTAGATCTGAGCTGAACAAATTAATCCTGATCTCATCTGACCAAAGAATGTGCTCTCAGTATTCATCAGGCTTCTGTACAAGTTCTTTAGCAAAGATTTAGTTTGTAGTTTTGTGCCAAAGAGCAAGCAAGAGTTTTTCATTTTTCCATCTATAGAGGCTGATTTCCACTGATGAGCCCTGTGGCAAGTCTGAAGCACCAGTCTGTCTATTTATTAGATCTAAATTGTGCAACCACCACACTGTCCATGGCGCCTATTAAAGCGAATGACCACTGCAGCTCTAATTAGTGGTGCTATGGCCCATGACATACTCCACACTTTCCATTGATTTGCAGTCATGCAAAGGTTTTCCTGTTTTTTGTGTGTGTATGTGTTTTATACATCCTTGTGACATCTCAGAATCATGTGGAGATGAATGTGGAGCCATGATGCAGAAATGCAGAAAGACACAGTATAAAGGTCTTAAACTCATTTTATGACCATGTTCAGTGCTAGGCTGGTTGGTATTCAAAGCTGTGCCAAAGTTTGTTACGGTGATCACAGATTATTAAAGAGTGCATCAATGATCACAGGTGCATTCACTTTTATTACAATAAATTACCATTCTAATAAGTTTTTCTAAATCTCTGTTGTCCATTGTATATGCAAATATAAGATTCACAATGGTAATGTAAACTTAACATAACTTGCAAGCTGCCAAAAATTAGGCATTTACAAGTATGCAGATCAAAGACAATTAGAAATGAACTAAGATTAAAAGTGCATACTTAAAATGTTAAAAAAAATACTGCTCCCATTTACCTCTGCAAGGATTTAACTTTTTAGAAACAACAGTGTGAAGGAGGAGAGACATAAATATGTCAACTGATATAAATATTCAGTTTACTGAGCAGCAAGACGTTCTTTTTGAAAAGTAGAATTCAATGCGTCTGACCATGCATCTATTATCCATGGAAAATACTGCACTATATTCAAGCAACTTCCTACTGGAGGTGGAGTTAGATGCATAAATTAAGACTTGTGGGATGGTGACTATATCTGCATGCGCAGCATCTGTCCAGAGTATTCTCACAGTGAGAGAAAATCCTGCAGAACCCTTCTTCAAAGCTCGACAAACACAGCCTTTTTCATCTATATTTTAGCATGTATAGCACACAGAGGTTCTTAAATGTTGCACCAACACAATTAAAACACCAAAATGTGAGCTGTGCATTCTTCCAATTCCTGGTGCTGTCTCGCATAAAGTTATTATATGTCTGATTTCATAAGCCGCTTTTGTTTGTTGTGTTATTTGGTGTGTAAATGCATTTTCTCCCTCCTTTCTCATCTCTCATGTCTCATGTCTTCCTGCAGCAGATGGACATAGAGGTTCGAACAGTTGGGACTCAACGCTGGGTAATTGTTATTGCGGAGCTGCAAGCAGAAGGATGTGTGGTGGTGATAAAGTGTTATGATGGCGAGGACTGATACTTGTGGCTGGCGTGTATACGCATTAGGGCTGAGCAGAAGCTGCACTTAGTGTCATTGCTTAAAAACATTCACTTCAGTCGTTCTCATCTCTTATTACCTCTCTCGGGGTCTCCCTCTCATTCACACACTTTCAAATGCGGACACTCTCTCTTGGCAGCTCTCTAAAACACTCACACACTCAAGGACATGCTCTTTCTCTCTCTCTTTGCATACAGCAAGTGGTCGAAGAGGTGTATATCCAAGCTTGGCCCTCGGGCAGCTCATAGATAGATGAGGTGCCATTTTAAATTTAGATGCTAAAGAATGAGCTTAGAGGGAGAGTGGCGGGGGTGTGGGTGTGAGTAGATTAATTCTAAACAGGAGTGGGGCCATAGGCCACATAGAGGCTTTTGGCACCATCAGTGCCCTGATTTAAACAGAGCCTCCTGGCCCAAAGTAGTGCCACTACATCTTTACTTCATAAAACCACCTGCTCCCTCCACCCCCTACGTTCTACAGTTCCAGCCACCTCTCCACTGGGGATACCTCACACCTTGGGATCAAGGGAGGAACAGAAAGGGAGGGAGGACAGAGAACCTGTGTGTGTGTGTGTGTTTGTGTGAAACAGAAGGAAGTAGCTTTTATTCTCACACTGTGATCACCAAAGACCTGCATGGGAGTCGTAAACCATGTCGGGCTAAACTCTTGCTCTGGCTTCGTACTCCTCGGGCAAACGTTACGAGATCCTGTGTGCGTGCATGAGTGTTTGTGTGTGTTCTGGTTTCTCTCTCATCTCCCTGAGCACTGACCTCCATTACTACCGGCTGACCCTCCTTTCCCATCTCGCTCACTTGTTCACTTTCCCTCGCTCACAGCCCTGCAAAAGAGGAGCATGCTTCCTCCGACATGTGCGTGGAAGTGAGTGTGTGTGCATCCAAATTCACTAAATTAGTGTATTATTAGGCCCTTGCGTTTCACATATCAAATAATCAAGTTGCTAACTCAAATTCACATATTTGCCAACACAAGCAAATCCCCCTGCATCTCTCATACGCAAGGCCACCACCACCTGGGGAGGCTTTTTGTTACAGAGTGTGCTGTTTGGTTATGTGTGTGTGTGTATGTGTGTGTGCACATCTGTGTGGACTTTCGGAGTGTGTTTGGAGCTGGCACTCCGGTGGCTAGCTTCTCAGTGGCGAGGCGTGAGCCTGCCTTTAGATTGCTGTTTAACAAGCCAGCAGACAGAGCATATTGGCTCTGGATGGACAGACAACCCCCGCTGGGAGAAACACATAGGGAGGAAGAGAGGAAAGGGAGAAGAGGAGGGAGGTGGAGAAGAGAGGAAAAACTGGACAGAAAAGGAAAAAAAAAGAAGGAAGAAGCATGGCCATGTTGCTGCAGGAAGAATATGGAAGGAGGGAAAATGAAACAAATCTGTGCTGTGGTTAGTAGTTAACTGGTTGTGGATAGTGATGTTAGCATCGCCTGATTTCTCATTAACTTGAATTTGGGACTGTTTCCACCATCATCTCATAGGTATCACTGTTTGCCAATGCCTATTCTGCCGCATTCAATGCATAAATACAATCTGTGGAAACAGCATGGATGTACCAATGAAACCAGATACAGGACTAAAATTATACATTCCATCCCTCCCTATCAACTGATACCAGTGTGTGAGCAACTGAGAATGCAGCCAAAAAAAAACTCTGCTTAATTGGGTTGATGTCACATATGTGAAAACTTGTTTTTCTGCTATGTGCTCAATACAAATAATACAGGGTGTAATAAGTGGTGCCCTGTTAGTAGTTTCATTGAATGTCTTCTATAAAGGTGGTCTCTGGGTCTCTGGAGAATACGCTGTAACCGCCTCAACCCCAAAACCTAGAAGCACTTTTGAAAAAGGCACTTTTGTCTGCATGTAGTTGTGGTGGTGGTGGTGGTGGTGGTGGTGGTGGTGGTGTGTGTGTGTGTGTGTGTGTGTGTGTGTGTGTGTGGGGGGGGGGGGGGGGGGGCTAGTCACATGACAAAAATTCAGAGACAGTTTTGCAGCACTTCTGGCGCTGTTTGCAAAGAGGAAACAGCAGAAAATGAGTATGCATGGTATGAAGAGTCACCATTTTCCAGTGTTTTTATGGTAGTGTAACTGCACAGAAGGTTGTACTATTTCCACAGAGGTGCTGGACTTTATGTTGCAGTAAAAAAACAAAAAAAAAACAAAACCTATGGTGAATTAAAATGTGACACCAGTAAAAACTATAAGAAACTGCTTTCGGTTAAGAGAGTGAAATTGTTTGAACGCCGGCCCCCCATTGTCATATTCAGTTCTCCTAAAAAATCCTGAGCACTTTCTGCCCATGTTTAACCAAATGATTTCTCATTTGATCTGTAAAAGAAAATGCGTGTCCAAGGCAACATCTTCAGTTTGCCTGTTCTGTCTAGACAACAGTCCACAATTCACAGATATTATCTTTACTGTCACATATGACAAAGTAAACCCTCACAACTGAGAGGTGTGAATATGTTATGAACTGTTGTTTGAAAAATAACTTCAATGAACCATGCGATGATAAGAATCAGAAAAGGTGGATCATTCAGAATCATTAAAACCCTGCAGGGAAACGGATTTGAAAAACTGTAAATTACACAACTGCAGCAGCACGATGAGTATGTGTGTAACTGGATGTCCACCTGTCCTGTGGAGTCCTGCCACCTTGTGTAATACAGTCCGCAAAATGGGAAAAATCTCGTCCAGTTCCATGTGACTAAAGTCCACTGAGATCATGAAGAAAGCACAGTGGTGCAGAGTCTGGAGTCTTGTAGCTGATATCACTTGGGGTTGCTGAGTTAGCAAAGGCGGGGGGATGTAAACAACAACCAAGATGGCATGCGAAAACTCTGTGGGTATGCAGCCCCATTGCAAACAGCTCAATGTCTGGGCTGTAGAAACATTCTTTCACAGTAATGTGATCAGGGTGGCACCACTTCTTGACAAAATCTGCAAGCCTTCCACATCTTTGTTGCCTATTTTCCTGCACCATGTCCATGTGAAACACTTAACACAACTCTCATGGAAGTTCCCTTGATTTCTCACTGAGGCTTTTTGCTTGTCGAAATCCAAAATTTGGTTATACTCCCTTTCAGGCAAGCAACAGGACAGCTGCAGACATGTAGTTGTTGCTATTCAATTAATGCACAGTAAACTGTATCTAAAGTGTATCCAGTTCATGAGTGCTCCTGCAGACCTTGTGTACTACTAGCTTTGTAGAATAGCCAGTGATGAAAGTGGCATCATATGGACCCTGGCGGATAGAAAAGGTATCACTCATTCCTCCAGCAATTTTGATATCAAAATATATAGTTGAAATCTCTTCTTCCCCACTTGTCTCTGTTGTTTTTTTACTCATTTCAATCATCATTTCAGTCCTACTCTACATTTTCTCTGTGGTTCGTCCTCCTGTGTTAGTGCAGATGTGTTTTATAGTTATGGTTGACATACTGACCAGTATCATTTATGATCTCAGAAGTAAACAGCGCAACAATGGAGTTGCTGGGTAATGGTTGCATTGTTCAATAAAGGAGGAATAGCATGGCAAAACAGAGCAGAAGTCTCCCAACCAGTATGTACAAAGGTGACACAGGTTACAAAAAGTCACCAGTGATAATCTAAAAATAGAAAAACAAACAGGAGCAATGCATATCTGACTTCTGAAATGACATAAAGATGAGCTACTATCAATTTGCAAAACTTCCTGGTAAGTAATTATAGTCATACATGTGAAAAGAAAGATGTGTAAAAGGGAACTAAAGAGGTTAGGAAAGGAAACTCAAAAACTCACAAAGATGCAAGAACTAGAAACTCCACAGCTGACTCCCCACGTCTCCCTCCACCTCCTATCACTCCTGGATTCCAATAAAGCCATATCTCATAAACAAGTTCAGTTTTTTAATAGAGCCTTGTTCAATACATGCCTCTCTGTACAATGCAGTGCAGTTCACTTTATTACAGGCTATGACTGAAATGGCACTCTCATGAGAATTTACCGCCAAATGCACAATTCCACAAAGTGACAGACTCGGCCATCTCTCTCTCTCTCTCTTTTTTTTTTTTTTTTTTACTGGACTAAGGGTTTACGGCTCTGACACACAGGCGTGAATACACACGGATGAAAATAGACACAAATTGTTGCGATGTAAAAAACTCACGTCCATGAACTCCACATTGGCTTTCGGACCGGTGGCCTCGTTGAGGATTTTTATAGCCACAGGGATCTTCACTGTCTCACCTTCTGGGACCCAGATGCCCTGAAATACACAGGCAATCACTATAAATGTACTGCCCTAAATCCCAATAAACTTACACACACAGCTGTGGCCCTGACGATTTTAATTGGTAGCGGCTGTGTTTAACGGAGCCCCGCTTGCATTCCTCTGCAGGTCTGATTCATCTAAACCACTGCTTTCATGTTTTGCTCTCATAACCTAAAAATGAGTCAATATTCACATCCTGAACTCAGGTGAAAGTAAGCACCTTCGATGAAGTAATGAAATGTAACAAATTCCACCATCTGCACTAAGCAAGGAGCTTGTGGATCACTTTGCAACAAACTGTATGCAGATTAAATCAAAATATTAATTACGCAAGCACATTAATACTGGAATTGAGAGGAATTGGAGCTGGTGCAACAAAATGCAGTATTTATTCAAAGGGCTTTGCTGAGTTTTCGGGGTGGTATGAATAATTTTGCCAAGGGCAGTGAATTTGGCAAGCAAACAGCAGTTTCCGTTCCAGGTCCTTGAGCTGCCCTAGGCGCATGTCTGTCAGGAAACACTGCTACAAAGGGAAATGTTTATGCTTATTGTTTAGGTTGTCGAGCAGCGTTGTTCTACTAGTGTCTGCTGAAACAAAATTTTGCGCTGGAGTGTGTTCTGTGGCATTTAGCTGACTCACTGGTGTTTGATTTATAATGTAGAGGTCGCGTATTTCAATGAGGGCTGCTGTGTGAATTATCCTCACACACACGCACACACGCGCACACACACACACACACACACACACACACACACACACACACACACACACACACACACACACACACACACACACACACACACTCTTATAAAAGCAGATACACGCACTGACCTTGTAGACTGTTCCAAATGCTCCTGAACCCAGAATCTTGACCCTCTTCAGCTCCGTCTCTTTCAGGATCCGCAGCTGAGCTTGGTTGGGGGCTGTTCCACTAGGGGTCAAGGGTTCCACCAGCTGAGAAAACACACATACATATTTATGCCACTCACCACCTCTTGTTACAGCAACTCGTGCCAAAAAAGATGAGAAGAATTCCTCGCGGCTATCGCTTTTATTGTGAAACCACCAAAAACCTGAAGCGTGCCTTTCTTCTGCTTCAAGACAAAATATTTTTAACCTCTTGCTCTCGGTACTCCGAATGCTAAAGCACATCTTAAGAGCTGTTGGGGAACGTGCAGCAGGGCGAGACTGATCCATTTAAAATAATAAGTAAAAAGCAAGTCTTGGAGAGCGGCAGCACAAGGCGAACACAAAGGTTTATTTGTAGCAAACAAATAAGCAGCCAAAAACGGCGACCGTCCTTTCCTGATAGTTATGATTTTTTTTTCAATACCCACATGCATTTATGAAACACAAATAATTCAGGGTTGTGAATGTAGAGCTTTGTCAGAACTGGCAGTTACCAGCGTGGACTGCAGTGTGCCCGCCGCTAAGCAAATCACAGTTTGGTGTCAGCTGCTATCACAGTCGACAAAGAGTAGCAGCGCACCAGCTGTGCACATACAAAACAATTCCAATTCAAGGTTATGACAAGCCTCCTCCGCGCTTCCTCCCCTGCCAGTAACAGCTGACACTGAACAGCATCCCAGCAGCTGGGATGGCCGCCCGCCTCACCACTAGCCGCTCAACAAAGCCTCGGCTACTAAATATAAAGAGCAGGAGCTGGCACCTGTAACCGAGCTGTGAAAAGATCTCAGCCAGAGGGAAGGGAGACACACACACACACACACACACACACACACACACACACACACACACACACACACACACACACACACACACACACACACACACACACACACACACACACACACACACACACACACACACACACAGATTCATCCAGGCGGAATGTAGTGCACATCTCACAATTCATGCATGTGTCACACAGACAGCACATGCAAACACACACAGATGAACACACACACACACATTCACACAGAAATAGTCAATGCCTCTGATCAATATATGTCTTAATGAGCCTATCAGCCTATCGGGTCTCTCATTCGCTGCGGTTTATCAGCGGCATAATCACCCAGCTCAACCACGGCCATCAAACAATATAATGAGACCATATATCAGTCGGTCAGCCATACAAGCACTTACTCAATGTGATATAAAACCATCAGCACAATAGGACCGGCAGTGCCGGGCCGGTCCGCAGAATGGATGACATTGCCTGCAGCTTGGCAATGACATGTCGTTTAATGGCTATTGTTATGGCCAAGGCCTTAAGGCTTAGATGCTTAGATGTCGCTGTGCGGAGTGAGCTAGCAGACAGAACCCGGGGGTGGGGGGGTGAAATTCTACAAGACGGAAGGGAAGCGATCACGATGAAAAAGGAAGCGTGAGCATGTGCGTAACAGTGACGCACCTCTCCAATACCTCCATCATAGTGCTTCATTTAGTCCAGTGTTTTAGCAAAATCAGATTGTTTTCAGAAAATTACAAGATTGAGTGCGGCAATAAACATCTAAAGTGCAGTGTGAAGAAAGATTTCCGCTAAACAGACAGCTAAGTGAAATTGCACTGGTGAAATTATCCCTCCAAGGTCCAAATGTGTTTTCAATCTTGAAAAATAAGCTTGTTCGAAGAAATTCTGGCCTCCCTTTTTCTCTTTTTAACACAAGATTCAGCAATTTGAGCTACAATTTTCATTTTTGGTGGCAAAAGTTGCATCAAAAACGACAAACATTCTGTCTTGGTATCCATTGCATAAGTCTGAAAAGGTTTCGAAGTAGGTGCTGCTCTCATTAGCTGTTAACTGATTGTGGTAACCCTCCATAGTGATGGAGGGCACTGATGTCATTACACTGATGTCTTTCAAGTGCCAATAAGCGTAAAAATGCACTGAATACATGTGTATAGTGCACAGAGGTTTACTGTTTTGTTTTAACCCTCAAGGGAGGGACATCCCGCCAGCGGCCTAATGAGGAGGACAATACAGCATATTAGGCCCTGTTGAGACCTGGTGGTAACTTGAGTCTTGGTTGATTACAAGTGTACAGCTCTAAATGCATCACTTTACACTTGGTATGAAAATGAGCCTCCATATGTGTCTTGAGTGAGCACTTGGATCCTCGCTCTATATACAAATAAACATGTCTGCTTGCAAAGACAAAATGTGTTGTTCTTTTTAAGCAATGGCAGGCGGCAATGTGCTTCTTGGGCTGTGCCTCCTGTCAATTTAAAGAAGAAGAAATTGAAACAACACAAAACAAGGCTATTATTGTTAACTAAAACTGACACTTTAGAAAACCTAACCTAACCGAAACAATACAAAAAACGTCTTCAATTTTAGTGGCAGTGGCAGTGGTAGTCTGTGGCAATCATGTGTATTGAGCCTCAGATGTCTACATAACTGTGAGTCAACTGCATTTACAAAAAGTCATTTTTGTATTCTGAAATGTATTTGGAGCTTCTTCGGTCTTGCCACTTGCTATAAGTTACGCAGAAAATAGTAAAAACTAAACTAATGCAAAATACTTGCAAACAATAAAAGCTAAACTGAAACGAGAAAATCTACAGGGGAAACTAACCGAAATTAGACTGAACTGAAAGCAAAAAATGAAAAACGAAATAAAAAGTAATGCAAAACACTAAAATGTAATAACTGTGATACGAACGAACTGTTCCCTTGTGTGTCCTAGGCAGATCACATCGGCACCAGAATCACAATATTAAAACTACTGATGATGGGAAAATGAAAAGTATCGATCATTTTATTACAGCGCAATGTTCTGTTAGGACATATTGGCATTCTCGTGGTTGTTACTTGTTTGCATACCATCCAATTTAACATTGCTGTAGACCAAGCACACCCCTCAGTAGGACAACGCAACTTATCACATGGTTAAATCTGCTCAGAATCGGATCAAGGAACACGACAGAGCCTAAGAGCCAAAGGCACTGACCAAACAGATGTGTTCTTGCAGATCTGCAAGCACAAGCTCGACCACACTCAGAACCCACAGGACCCAAAGGATCCTATGCACTGGTGTCAGACATCACAGGACACTGTCAGAGGTTTCCATGGCTCTGCAGGTCAGGGCTGTTTTGGTGACATGAGGGGTATCTACATTTTTAACAGACATGGTTGACTGGTGTGTATTTGAGCTTTTGAAAATTTTCAGACGGCCCAGATTACATTTGAAAACACAAAATAATGTGACCACATCTGGCCCAGACCACCTTCAAATGTGGTCTAAGCCATATGATCTGTCCTCAATGCATCCTGGATACAGTCATTCCTGCACTTAAAGCATGTGATCAGATCATCCAAGATGCATGCTATCATCTATAACCAGGGCCTTGGAGATGCATTTATGCATTTATAGAATCCTGTCAAATATATTCTTTTTAATTTAGTTACATTATGGTCTCAATGTCTGGTTTGAAATTCAATTTGTGATTCTGCGATTTTCCACCATGATTTGTGAGCTGAGGCAATTCTATGACAAAAAAAACAAACAAACTGTAGTTCAACCCACACATTTTCAATGAGCTGAAACTTATACAAGTAGAGTCTTAGGCATTTAAAGAAATTATCACATGTAATCATTGGCCTCTGACTGCCAAAATACCACACTGATATGATGGATGTGACCAAAACTCATCCTCCCTGTGGAGGTAGATACAAAGAGCATTATTTGCATCAGTGTGCTTGTGCATACATTGTATGAATAACAAGAAAACAAGCAGCGCTGTAGGTGGAGAGAAATGGAGTGTTTCAGAAAGAGAGAGCAGAGATGAAGCGCGGGGAGGTGGTGGCAGAGCAGTAATAAGAGCAGATGGTGACAGGCTGTAGCTGTTATTGTTTCATTAGGACAAGGCTGGACTGGACTGAGGGGAGAGGGAGAGAGGAGAGGTCTATTAAATAAGATACAGACCCATGGCCTGCAAAACTCTCTTGAGCTCGTTCACGCTCACACACTCACCACGCCACTTTATTTACCGGCTAATACTGCACCGTGCCTTTGCCAAATGAGCTTCGCTGGTGGCGCGCTGGAGAGGATTCGGATGCTTCATTGGACAAATAAGCAGTATGCTCAAGCCTCGAGCTAGAATACATTCACAGAATTATTGTGTATTGAATAAGTAAACAGAGTCTTCAAACATAAACTTGCTCTGCAAACCCTCGGGTATATGCTTTAATGTTCACATTACCCATTCAAAACACTACATTTGTTGTACTGTGTAATTGAAACACATTGAGGTGAAACAGCATTGTCACACCTTTTTTTTTGACTTTTGACTTTTTCCCGGAGTCATCTAGGGGCGGGATTTGGGGCTGCTATCTCTGTATGGTCACTTTTCAATTAAACTTTTTCGTCTTCAGTATGTTGCTAACTATTTATAGATATTTCACAAATGTAGGTCTTACATAAGCTTATTTGATAATGTACAAGAAAGAAAAGGTGCAATTCAGGACAAATATGGGATAATGCATGAAGTTAAATTTGACAACAGTAGTTGTCTAATTAACAATGTAAATGTAAATAGCCATTTTACTACAAGACTGAAAGAAACGGATGAAGACACAGAACCCCATAAAACATGCCAATTACTTTCTACCACTGTGTGATTCGATAATAAGCATCTTATTTTCTCTTGAATGTTGTAATTTGAAGCTGGTTGGAATATCCTGTGCTACACTTAGGGCACCACAATGTCACAGAGTGAGCTCATTAACACAATCTGTGCAAAACAGCAAGAGCCCATCAGTATGCAAGGACGCTCATATTAGTGAGCTCGTCACAGCAGCAGCTTCTCTTCTGCTGTCTGCATTTGAACATTCTTTTACCTTGGAGTTTTACACTGTATATTTTCCCTGTACATCCTCAGATTTCTGTTCTTGGCAGACAGGATCACCTCTGACCTTTTTACATCAACAAGGTGCTTCCATCTGCAGAGTTGCCACTCACTGGATGTTTCTGGATGCCTCTTACCCCTCTGAGTAAACTAGAGTGCCTGCCATGGTCTTTAAGAGGTCATGGCAATCCAAAGTGCTCCAACATATCTTTTTGTTTGTTGAAGACGTCAAACTTTTTATCCAAGAGGTTTCCTCAGTGCTGTCTGACTGGTGGTGCGTTCCAGGTGTCTTTTATCAGCGACCCAAAACTCACGACTCAAGTGATAAATGGTGGTGAAACTGCCTGGTCAGGGATGTCAGAACCACGCCTCCCCTCTGGCTTTAGAGCCAAAAACTGTGAGTTTTGGATTGTTGACAAGCCTTTGGTCATGTGAGCTGGGGGTAATAATAAATATTTGAAACTCCCCATTACTTACTTAGAACTGAGGAAGCTTCCTGAATGAAAAACATCTTCATTAACTACAAACACGTTCAGCTGCCGTCTCGTAGAAAATCTCAAGAGATCAGTTCAAAACCTCAAACTGACCCATCCAGCACCAACAATAAGTATGTTATAGTCACTGATATTGTATTTTTTTCACCAATGTGACATTTGCCATGAAAATTAACTGCAAATTTTTCGAGGAAACAAAAGTATTGTTGATTTTCTTGTTTGAAGTCATTCAGACTGAGGGCCAGTTACAAAAGAAAATACAATTTTACTTTATAGATGATTCTTTTAAGTCCATTTCAACTTCAACTTCACCTTTATAGTCATTCAGCAATGTACGTAGTACACAGTTAAATGAAATGACTTTTCTCACATCCATTTGCACTTCAAAAATAAAAGTAGTACTAGAAATAAATAAGAATATAAGGGAAAATAAATACAAGATAAATTAAAAAAAGACTTAACTAAAAAAAAAGAAAACACAAGCATACATCAGACACAATCATACTTGCTACTCGGGTGATAACGGGTGAGATTAATGTGATTGTGGTTTGGAGTTTGGAGGTGATGGGTGTGTGCGCAGGTCTAGGTGAGTTGTAGCTGCAGGGTGTTCAACAGTCTGACTACTGTTCATGACATAGGTTATGTTATGTTTTGTTTTGTTTTGCTTTTTCTGGCTGCACCAGTACATAAAACAGAAAATTATAGCATTCAACATGACATGTGGAGGTTTTTGGAGGATGACTATGTGAGACAGTAAGCCTGATTGGTGTGTGTACAGTATAGGCAGCAAGTCTGTGTCACCTAATCTGGCAGACATCTATGCATTTTCCTGTTGTTCCTGTTATTTCTGATTATTTGACAAACAAACATGCCTCTTAGGCATAAGAAAATGAACCCCAAACTCACAAATCTGACTAAAACTGGTCATTTTCCGCTGCAATTACTTTGGACGGAGTCAAAAGTTCTGCATATTTAGTGTCACATTTGATTTGTATCACTGAGATCTTGACTTAAATTTAACATACGGTCCAGTATAATGAACATTGTTTGGCTGCACCACATGCATTTGTAATAATGTCCCGTGCCGCTGTTCAGTCAGCCTGCCCTGGGGCGAACAACGGGAGCTGACCAACTCCCTCGAATACTGAAATCCTCCTTGTAGGCGAGCAGAGGAGAGCATGTAAGCAACACGAGAGCTGTCCACACCCTGTGGTGCTGAAACACTCACATGGCCCGTGTCTGTACAAAGCAGCTAGAAGAGGACCCTTTTGGCGGACGGAGGGTGGGGTGGGGTGGGGGTGTTTCCAAGCACATTAGTCCTGCTTCATTGGACGGGGGTCAAAGTTCAATGCCTGGGGTCGTGCCGCAACAGTGGAGTGACTCTGCTGTTTGTGCTGTCTCTCCCTGTGAAAAGTAATTTGTTTTCAGGGGCTTCTTCAAAAGGCACCACAGTGTGAGACAGGCTTTTTTATATTAGGCTCTGTAGTTTTTTTTCAAGGTGAGACAGAGAGAGAAGGGGGGAAAAAAACAAAACAGAAAGACAGAGTTGAAAAGATAGAAGAATAAAATGTCTGTTCACAAGGGAGGGAGAGACATAAATCGAGATACGGAGATCAAAAAAAATGAAAAGGTGAGGACACAAGAAAAGACAGAGACAGAGAATAGTAAAACAAAGAAATGAAATAGCGGAGTGTTTTGCAAGTCAACACAGTGCAACAGCCTTCACACGTGTCCTTGATATGGAAATGCCAGCTGAGTGCTCAGATCACGTTTTGACAGCACATACTGGAGGCATCTTTTCCCTGTCTGACACAAGAGGTGAGCTCTGTGTTTAAAAAGCTATGGCAGATAAGGAGAGAGAGGGGGAGTCCCTGAGCCTTGGCTGTCCCCAAATCCCTCATCCAGACAAGCTTGATCTCCATTCACAGACACAGACTCGGCTCTATTATTCGTTTGAATAGAGAATCCAAATTCGCCAGCCGTCCAAAGCCTATCGCGTAGTTTCATCAGCCAAAAAAGAGCCTCTGGAAAGTGCGATACAGACTGCAAGAAATGCAAGGGTTTTTTTTGTATGCTGGGAAAGTGAGACGGGAGAAGAACATTCTGAGGGAAAGTGAACGGGGGGGAGAGGAGCTGTGTATATACACAAAGCATGCATGCGATGTGAATTAATACATTTAAGAGGAAGGGGATTTGAATTCCAGAGTGAGGTGAAGGACCCAGTGTCTTACGAAATAAGACAAATAAACATAAACACTAGCATTTGGAGTGAAGCCTCTAATTTTTGTTCTCGGTCAAATGACGGTTATGTATCACTTCTTTGCAGGCATGTGCTATTTTCCAGCTTTGAAGCAGAACTTTCATCTTCACTGTTCAGTTTATGATATACAAAAACTGATCTGCTTCAGTGTAATCCTCAGGACACAACTACAAGGCTGCTAATGCATGTGGACATGGGCTGTTGTGGGGATTAAACCTATGACCCGCTCTTAATGACTGATTCGTCTAACCTGTAGGCCAACCTGCCACAGGCGTTAAAGATTTTATTATGTCTAATTACTACAACACCTACTTAAGTTTCCTTGGAGAATGGGCAAATTGACCAGTTCTCCTGGTGGAGCACTGAATCAAACTGTGCAGGAGCAAAGAAAAAACAATAAAAAACTCAATAAAAAAACAAACCATCGGTCTCTTTATACAGAAGAAATGCAAAAGGGATCAAGGGGGTCCTCCTCCAGCGTGCTCCGTTACAGCCCTTCCTGCTCTGTGACAGTACATTAGTAAATCTGCTTGGACTGAAGACTTCCCTTCAGGTCAAGCGGCTGTCGGAACAGGGCCTGGTTGATTAAGATGGATGTGTATGGCTGGGATGAAGCAGAAGCTGCCCATGGCTGCCCTTCTCCAATTCCCATCTCTCGCGTGACAGCTGTCTATAACACTGCTGCCTCTACCTGTAAATTATCCTAATGCTGACTGACAAGCAGCCTACCCCACTCCTATAGGCAAGGCCACTCAGCCGACCTGCAGCAATGGCCTAACTGCAGGGCTACACACAGGAAACAGAGTCTCGTAGTGGCACAAAAGTGATCAGCACATACTGTATGTGTACATAAACCCTGCACTCACCTGCACCTTAAATCTGTGACTTTCTCCTTTGAATATGAAATCTGCTCCGCTGTCTAATGCTTCCCAGAAATGAACCTCCTTCAAGGCCCAATCGATGGGCAATGGCAGCCATGCATAACTTTAAAACCTCCTGCGCTCTGCGTGGTTTGGCTAAGTACCATACCCAAGGTTTAATGTTCAAGGTTTGCTTAGGAATATAGCTGAACTGGCATCCATCTGCAAAAATGTGCTGCAACTTTGAGCTAACGGATGTCGAATAAACTCAAAAAAGTGGCAATTTCAGCAGGGAAAATTAACAAAAAGATCTTGGTAGCTGCAAATGCAACAAGTAACTGCCAAAAAATAAATACATTTTTGCTACTGCGACCTCTCCCCTCTCACCTCTGTCTCCAAAAAGCGCCGCAAGGCCCTCTTCTTCTTGATGCTTTTGCGTCGCACATAAACGGCCACGCTGAGAGCTAGAATGACGATGATGAATAGGCCGCCGATAATACCAGCTGCTATTAGGGGTGTCCTGTAGAGACAGAGGAAAGGGGAAAAAAACATCAACATTGCTGAAACATTAAGAAACTAAAAGGCACTTTGAAAGAAAGTGCAAACCTCAGCCTGCGCTGACAAATTACCCAATCTGCTGTTATACTCGTTCTTACCTTGTCAGATTTAACCCCTTGAATCTCAAATCAAATGTTCTTCCTCATGTGATGCTGAATGCTCTGATGGAAAAACTCTAATCAAGTGCTGATTTCTATTAGATGATGTCATGTGAGCCACATTGAAGAACAAACAATAAGCATTGTGCAGGTAGTAATGTGTTTACGTTATATGTTGGGACTGAGTCTAAAATGTCAAATAAATGAGAAATTAAAAGAGCCTATTTTTCGCAAATTTCTTCTCCATCTTCTTTGGGGGTTGGATGGGTTCTGCTTAAGGCAAGCCTAAAGGTTGAAAGTTAAAAGCTCTTCCTTTTCACTAACGATGCCACTAATGCATTTGCCATTTACATACCTCTTGCACTTGTGTCTCCTGTTATCTTACCACTCAATTTTGTCCTTATATTACCCTTTTTTCATTCCCCTCTTTTTTTATTCCCATTTGTATTCCATTTTCACATTCTTACCAATGCCAACATCTTCTTTTGGAAAACCTAATCACATGCTACAGCATAAAATAACATCCACTTCCACCTGATACTTGATGTTCAAAAACTCTATTAGTTGCAGAAGCCATTAGCTGCTAATGGAAGACTCGTGTACCAGGGTGCTATGGTGGAGCGAGGTGCCGCAGCATTTGCTGTATCGATTGTGGCGGACTTAAAGAAAGGGGAGCTTGAAATTTACAAAGAGGATGTGGGTTTCGACATAATGAGATATACAGCCATGTGGTGAATAGTAATGTAGCAGTTTGGAGTGATTAGGTCAACAGCTGAGGGGGGTGGGGGTGGGGTGGGGGGCAGACAGACAAGGAGAAACACATAAAGGAGGGTGTGGAATAAAAATACAAAAGCAAAAAAAAAAGTTAAGGAAAAAGGAATGTAACATGTAATGTTTCACTCCTTTACATTCCTATACATTCCTTGTAATGTAGCTCAAGATGAAGCAAAAGAAAAAAGAAACAAACCAAAGAGGATGAAAAAAACGGTGCTTAGATAAAGAAATTTAAAAAAGAAGAGTGAGGCAGCACCAGACAAGGGAAAGGACTTTTTTAATTAGGAGGAGAGGTTTACAGCAGAACAAGCGACACAGGGTCATCAGATGAGGCAGAGGAATAATGCCATTGTAAGAGCAAAAGAAGAAGTCAGGGACCAGAGACTCAGCAGAAGCCTCCCAGAGGAAAGTGGAAAAAGGTCTCATTTCCGTTTCCTCTGTTCAAAGGGAGCTTAATGCCTCTGTTTTATGGCTTTCCTGGTTTGGTTACATTTTAATGAGCCTGCAATTCTTTTGAGTTTGCTCTAATTGTAAAGATCTCGTCTTTTATGGGTGTTATATTAGAACTGCTGTTGTTGTCTTTGGGCTATTTAGGTAGTTTCGCTTTTCAGATCCTCCAACTTTTGTTAACCTCACGTGGTTGTTTTTCTTCTTGATAATAAAACCAACAAAAGTGGTCCTTTTTGCAGTTGCACTGTAATGTATTTTGGAATGGAATCAAATTCACTAAACATTTTCCTTTTAAAGCTGTTTTAATACAAATATTGTACATAACTGAGTTTAAGCATAAAGATTGAAGCTTTACAACTAAAAAAAGAAAAGCCTCTCTTTTCTTTCGGGGCTTGTGGAAGTGAGTCTTACTAATAGTTTTTTTTAATCTCTCTAATAAGGCAGATCTAATGGAAACAAATAAAATATGAAATCTTGATTTTAGTCTCTTGAAAGAATAGTTCGACATTTTTGGAAGTGTGTTTCATTGTTTTCTTTCAGTATGCTGAGGTTGGAGAGAATTTACTTAGCTTAGCATAAATGTAAAGACAACACACTGGCTATGCCCAATATTACTCCTTACTTCACTGTATTTACAGTTTTTCCTTTAATTTGAGCAGCCTAGTCCCACAAAAATTTGCAATAACTACACGGATCCACTGTGCAATTAAAGTTTCCCATGTGTGTTTACACAAGTGCAGGCGCCCAGATAGCGACTCAGGAATAGGGGCTACAGTCCCCGATGCAGTGGCCTTTATTCGATTGTAGATCCTCTCCCCATTCTTGTTTAGTGCTGTTGCCTTGCAGTTAAGAAGATCCCCAATTCATGTCCTGGCTTTCCTGGGATCTTTCTGCATGGAGTTTGCATGATATTCCTGTGCATGGGTGGGTTTTCTCCAAGTACTCTGGCTTTTTAACCAAAAACATGCTGAGGTTAATTGAGAATTCTGAATCGTCCGTAAGTGTGAATGTGAGTGTGCTTGTTTGTCTCTGTATGTAGCAGTTTGAAAGACTGGTGGCCTGTCCAGTCTGATCCCCTGCCTTTGTTCTGATTCAGCTGGGAGAGACCCCAGCCCCACCGCGACCCTAATGAGGATTGAGCGGTGTATAGATAACGGATGGATATTTTCACCAAAAAAGCTCTGGAATTGTGAGAAGCTTGACTGGTCACTTGAAATATGTTGCTGCCATAACACTGGGAATTTCCCTTGATATGAGGAGCATTAATGGTTTGTCTTATTTTACCTTTTACAAACCTAACCAGGCTGTTGGTGCCAAAATTTGACCAAGTAGTTTTGTAGTGTAAAAGCAAATAAAGTAAACAGTGACTGAAAAAGACTGAAAACAATGGTTAAAAAAAATATACAAAAGGGAATAATCCCATACCTAACTCCTGTCCAGTATCTTAATGCAAACCATTTTGTTGTTCTTAAGAGCAAAGTGAAAATGGATGCATGCCATAGGCCAAAAAAAAAAATGTAAGTATCTCACAATTTTATAGCCTTTACTGTGAAACTAGTACATTCATGCTGTGGACAAACGTAGCTTCACCAGATTTTGGTGTGAGACTATGGTGACTTGGGTGACCAAATTATGAGTGTGTACGTCCTATTGTGAATTTTAAAAAAATAATAGTGGCTTCCTACATAACAGGGTTATTTATGGGAGTAGTATTAATCTTTTAAAGTCCATTCTTTCCCAAAATATCAAACTATCCTTTAAAACGTATGGTAATATGGGCCTAAAAGTAAATGTAAAACTGTTGCGTCACGACTGGCCACTGAAAATATAGGTGATGAAAAGAAATAAAATTACCTAACAGTTTACATATTGAGGACAGTGATTAAAAAAATACCACTTTTTGCAGTGCTTACAAGGTAACTGGTAACTTCAGTTTTTTTCTGCAGTGAATCCAACATCAGATACTAACAGTGATGTAATTGGGCCACAAGAAGGCTTAGTAGCAGCTTAGAGAACAACAAAAGCTCCTCAATTCATCTTCCAATTATGAAACACAAAACTGACTGTCCTCTTGTTAATGACTATCATGAGAAACAGGATTTAACAGGAGCTTTAATGGGTCATGGCAGGACCTAAAGGTTTGTCTTCAACATAACAAATGTAACCTGTGATCACTTACCTGTCCATCATCCCCACACAATCTTGGAGTCTTGGCCCGATGCACCTGCAGGGCAGAGAAACCAGAGAAATCATCCATTAAATCAGGGACAGGTTATGAGTAAACCTCATGTTGTCTTTCTGCGATGTCAATCATCTGTCACTGGGTTGGGGCTTGTGGAAAATTGAATCCCAAGCATGGTCGACCACTTGTCAATATGACAGGAAAAGGTGTTTGGCTTGGAAGGCATTGTTCTTGTTTGTGTTATTTGAACTGAGAAAACATTCCCGCATCATTCACTTTTCTGAGCATATTTCTAACCAAAGCACTGTGCTAAACCTGTGGGGAAATTAACGAAAAAAGGATTCAAATCTCAATAACAACTAAGACACCTTTAAAGCATCTATAAAAATGAATACCCTCTATAGAAAGTCATATTGGTCTGAACAATAAGAGACAACTTCCAGTATACTATTTCTTTCCCCTATTTAGTATTCCCTTTGTTGAGCTGAAAAAAACAGAAATGAGGTTGAGAAATATTGGGTGGGATGTTGTGGTCTAGGTGTAGATGCAGTGTCAGGCTAGTGCAGGTGGCATGGAGATTAATACATCATGGTGTGGCGGGGTTTACCACTTAGCCTTCTAGAGATGTTACCGTCCCAATTCATTCCCTTCACAGTTACTTTACTTAGCTGCTTTTTACACACTCTTTTTTCATAAATACATCAGCAGGAGGGATCCTTGTTTAAGAATCTATAGCATTCCAAAATTTAGAAAGACAACAAAGAAGAAGTACTTACATCTTAAGTATAGAAAAGTCAAACATTCAAATGTCTAATAAAAATACAAAAGTATTAACACCAAAAATATATTTCAAAAGTAAAAGTTCTCATTATGCAGACTGGCATATTTCATAAAAATCAATTTTTACCTAATTAGAATTATTGATGAACACATTCTAGTGTCATCCTATTACAGTTGAAGTTGCTAACAGGTATTAAGGTAATTGATAAAGTATATTTGCTGGGTTGCTTGGGCTAAGAAAAATGTTTTATATTTTTCTATAACATTGTACTGTAAAACATCGTAAAGGCATTTAGTCATCTCAACTCAGTTTTGTTAGTGTAATTCTTGTAAATATGCAGTTATGCTAGTTTCTATTTTATTGGATTTTAAATGTCTATTTTGTATTTCATGACCACTTTCGAACTCCATGAACTCAAAAGTTGAACCAGCTTGACCTAAAATGAGCTAAATGAATGAACAGCTGAGAGTTCACTGAACTCATAAACATAACTAAATACGGAAAAAAAAAAAAAAGCAGATACGCAGAATCCCCTAGAAGCATTGATAGATAGCTAAAACTCCCTAGAGATGCATTATTATGGGACAAATAGATGTAAAATTAAGAAAACATGATTAAAATTTACAAAATGTAACAGAAAAACAAGTCTGTCATTAACCATGTGACTAGTTTATTCAACTCTTTCATTTAAATCAGCTAGTTTTGTACTTTTGCTTAACTCATAAGACGACTTTGAGGTGATTAGCCACTTAAAAGCAGATAACTCACATTTCTAGGGTAGCAGACGGACAGTTCTGTGGAGCTTCATCGTAGCTTGATTTCGGTTTTGAAAATCTCACCTTTGGTATTACGGTTCTCATTGATGTCATGTTCAGTCAGAGCAAGCAGCTGTGCTTGTTTGTTGCTGGGTACAACAAGGTTCTAAATACCCATTACATGGTATCTGACCAGCAACAAATGCCAGATAGACAAAATCAGCAATTAGCTGGTGAATGCATTAACCAGCTAAAGGGGATAGATAGCAGCCCTAGGAACTGGTAGAGGTCAAAACAGAGGCATAAGGAGCACTTAAATTGAACTTAAACTGATCAAATAACCAAAAGCACAATTCAAAACCAATGGTGATGCTGCTATATACTGGATGTGAAAACACGCAACTATTTGCTGGGAAAATAAAAGTAAAAGGTGATTGCCTTATGTCATATGTGTTTAAAGCCTGCTGCTGCGTGAATAAAGAGATGAAAAAAAGATGATATTGAAGGCTTAATGGGTGCTTTGGTGAACATAATAATTTAAATGTTTATTTAGTAAGTATATAAGTTATTTTTATTAATTAATTAAAAGATGTTGTAATCCACATTTGGTCCTGCTTGAAGTCTTCTGGAGACTTCAGTATCTTTAACAGAATCTCATTCATCTTTTAACAAATATAAGACTCTTAAAAATCAAATCTGCTGGAATGCAGTGCTGACAACACAGTGATCAGTAAGAGGTGTTGCTAACATTAGGTAAGCAGGAAGTGATTAGAGCAGACTCTTAGCGCTGCTCATTAATTCTCGGTCCTTGAGTGGAGGACTTTGAACAGCAGGACAGACACAGGAGAACATATTTTTTTTTCTGTGTGTGTGTGTGTGTGTGTGTGTGTGTGTGTGTGTGTGTGTGTGTGTGTGTGTGTGTGTGTGTGTTCAAGCTTCCTGAGCACACAAGACACAACAAATTACAGAGCAAATTAGAAGAGCTGGCTAACTTCGGAATTAAATCAGTGACAACTGTGGCTCCTCCAAAGTCGCTTCGTTGTCAATTAAACGGTGCACCAAATAGCTAATTAGCAAGCAATCAGAGCCTGTATCCAGTGCTGTGTGTGCATGGATTTCATTCACTACCTGCATTGCAAAAGAACAAAGACCTTCTCTGACAATGAACATAACAAGCAAGGCGCTAGACACGCTCTTTTCTTTAAAGCCCTTTCTCAGACATGGAAACACTGCTGCCTCATCAGTCTGTTCAAGTGATGGCATTTTGACATTCAAACATTGGTCGCTTTTACATTAGTGTTCTTCATGGCTTCATTCAGACATACGTGCCACAGTGGCTGATGGCCCCACTGCAATATTTGTCATGCACACAAGATTGGACTTTATAGGTAATAAAAACATATTCTAAATGACCTAAATTTGCTATGTAAGATGATTTGATGACAGCTTATACACTGACTATGTGCATGACAACTAAAAAAAACAAAAGCAGTGTGGCTTGCTGCAAGATTCTGATTATTCCTGTGTCTATGTTGGAGTTAATTTATCGATATATTATGAGCAATTAATGAAATTATCGCTGTTATGTGCGTGCAAATGTGTGTAACACTTGGATCCTCATCTGCTGTTTAATGCTGCAGTGATTTGATAAACTTAGAGGAAGGACTCACAAGAACAATTGGAGGCAACAAGCTAAACGTCAGCACCTGTGACGTTTTGTTAAAACCCAGATTATTTTTATGACTTCCGGATCTCATTAATCTGACACGTCAAAGAATGTCATCATCACAGTATAGCTTTTGGACATTTTAGTTTATAATAGATGTGAACACTGTAGAGCAAAGTAAAAGAGAAAGGTGTTCTGAGATTTGACCACACAAATGGTGTCTTTGGAGCTCTCTCTGACATTTTTAGACCAATACTTAGACCCAAATTGCTTCAGACAACTCTAAGTATGTTCCCAGTACACATCTGTGAGTAATTAGGTGGCATGCAATTCGGGCTTTTTTTTTATATAAAAGCAACTTCATGTGTGATGGGTGATTCCCACATGAAGCTGACACATTCAGATTCCATCAGGTTAATAAAAAGGAGTCCATCTCTCATAGGGATGTTTGTGATTCTATCTGTATGTCAATATTTGTACATTTTGTTTATAGCTGGGACTTCAACACGTTAATTCTGATTAACTACACGGATGCACACTCCAGCCTGGCAGGTGGTAGTAATGAACCTAAAGTCTGTTTGCCAGCCACGTAGAAGATGCACAGGACGCACTGCTGTGGGACACTAGCTGGTGACATGGCAGCGCTTTAGTGTCAGTCCAGTAAAAATATCAGACCAACATGGCAGCTCGGCCGCAAATTTTCTCTTTTATGGCACAAACACTTCAGCAAAAAGTATTTCTGAAAGCATTTCAGGCAATAAATAAGCTGTTCAGTTGCAGAATCGGTCCTTGTTTTAGCCCAACAATGGCTAATTTAGACGTTTAACGAATATTTCGCAATGCGTCAGACCAAATTTGCATAAAGTAGAAGTCTATTTTATGCAAATGAGCTCTGGGGAGACGCACCAGAACACAGTCTGAAACATGGCGCAGTGCAAGCAGCATGCTGTGTGGTGCGTTTCACATAGACAATAAATGGGATGTGAGAAACTGACGATCCTGTGGACACAGTAGCTACGACAGTCCTGGTGACAAACGGTGTAGCAAGCCCACAACAAACCACTTTTCAAGACATTGAAAGTACTTGAGTTTACAAAAAGGCTTGAAATCTTGAATAAAATTGCTAGAATTGCACTTTGAGTTTGTAGTAATCTGTGACTGCAGTAGGCATATGAAAGTTCACGTATATGTCTATTCATTGATTCAGTCATCAACCAAAATTTATTTGAATTGAAAAGCTTATAGTATCAAATATTACTATTTGTCAAAAATGTGACTTTTTGTGATTACAAAGCTTAAAATTAATTAGACTAATTTTCTTTTAATTGCATCCCACCACAATTTTTTTTTTAGTAATACAAGCTCGAAGGATACTGACCTTTGACCTCTGTAATGTTTCACTTTGGCTCATACAATCAAATACTCAGCCTCAGGTTCAGTCTCCATGCTCATCTACAGCACCCTGTGACTAAAGAGCAGGATAAAATGACAGGGTCTGATGGATGTGTTGTCATGCTAACGGCAGATTAATGTTCGTAGGATCAAAAATGGTCGTACATGTGTGTCTGCATGAGTGATAACTATCATTGAAAGACTTAAGAATCTACCTCTACCTACCTCCTGTGCTTTATAACTTCTCCATCTATTGTCTTTGTCTCACATGCACTCCCATTCCCCTTCTTTAACCCACCAACTTTTAAAAAAACTAATTTGCTTTGCCTCTTTGAAGTTGCACTGATATCAACACTGTACAGGGTAGCTGCAGTAATATAAAATGACCTCCCGCTATGTGAGAGACAGAACATTAAGTCCCTTTTCCACCTCACATCATCTCGCCAGCCCTGTTGCTAGGTTTCAGAGCTCTAACTTTGTTTGCCAAGACCACATACAAGCTTCATCTCGGCCCCCACGCCCATCGTTTCCTCTCTGTTCTCTGACCCTCCCCCACTGTTCAGCTGCTTCCCCGATGGCATGCCTCCAGTTTAAGAAGAAAAGTAAAAAAGGCCAAGGCTCAAGTTCAAAGCCATGGCTACATTGACTCCAAAATGCAAGCTTTAGAAGATGAAAACATAAATCAGGCATATTGGTTCATGAAGAAGGCAAATATTCTCTGTATCCACAGAATCTGTGTTTTTGAACATCCATGCTGCTCTGACCTCTGTATTAAAGTGCGCTTCTTCAGAGAGAGACAGGAGAGGAAGTTGTAAAGTGGTTAAGCTGTGAGTATATTTACACATTTTTTCTATGATTTTACGCTTTGAAATTTAATGGTCATGTTAAGTAACTTGTGTGCAGACCTGTCATCTTTACCACCTTTCAATGCATTGAAGCAGTTTTTAAGCATTTTGAGAATGTGATTTACACGACAAGATTGCTAATATGCTTATGTTTGTGCATGAAATATGAAGCTAAAGAGAGAAGCTGGTTACCTTGGCTTAGCACAGAGGCAGAGAATAGGAAGAAAAAGCTACCAGGGCTTTGTGTAAAAGTAAAAAAAAAAATCCTTCTGAGCTTTAAAGGTGCTGACAGGATGTATTTAAACCCAGCTGTTTCCAGTCTTTATATTTAGCCAAGCTAATTGGCTACTGGCTATGGCTTCATATTCAATATACCTCTGAGAAACACACAGGAACATGCTTTTATAACTACCAGGCTTCACTACTGTAATGCTCTGCTTTCTGGTCTACTGAGGAATACAATAAATCAGCTACAGTTCAAAACTCTGCTATTATAGTGCTGGGCAAGACCAAAAAGAATTTCCACTTATTTTAAAGTCCGTACACTAGTTACCTGTTTAAAACTTACAACATGGCCTTGCAGCAAACTTCTTCTCTGAAATACCATTGGTCTACGAGCCAGGAAAAGTTCTCTGATTCTTTTCTGTCCAAAACATTTTGTAATACTGGTTTTAGCCTTAGCAATGAGCTGAAGTTACAGATCTTTTAAAATATAAACTTAAAATCCATTTATTTAAGAGAAAACAAAAACCAAAACAAAACAGCACTTTTCCCTTTTTATTTTACAGATATTATTCCATTTCTATTTCTTTTTATAAATCGCCAATGAAATCCCCAAAGCAGGCTATGAATCTACATACACATGTAAAAATACATTAAAAGTCTTGGACAATACTAACATAGCTGATAGCTATAGACAGCCGTACGGCTTTCATCACTTCTAAAGAAAGCTAAGAGTTTTCTGCCATTTAATAAACATTAAAATACATTTGGAAATTTATTATAATTTTCTAATATTTCCTTTTTATTTAACAAATGAAAGTATTAAAATTTAAGTTTATTTCTAAAAATTAAATGTAATTTTACATTGATTTGTTTATTATATGACATAGCTTGTACAATTACAGAGGTTTTCACAAAAAAATTTGAATATTTTCATCGCTGTTAATTCATTCGTTTATTTCAATGTTTTGCGCATGTAAATAACACTCATAAAACATTAAAAAGCCAAAGGTTTACACAAATTAATTTAAAATAAAAGCTAGAAAATGAATTTTAATTATTCAATTGTTTAATTTAAAAGTAGAATATAATAAAGTATATTATTTTTTTGATTAATGTTTTACTACAATCTTTTAATTTTGTGTAAAATTTCATTATTTTATTTTGATTGATAATCTTCCATTTATTTTTTTATCATCTTAATAATCTTACTTTTGACTACTTTATTCATTGTGTTGTGTATTAGTCTCTAACCTTAACCCTAACCTTAATCATCCTATGTTTTTTTCAGTTGTTAAGCATTTTGAACTGCATTCGATGTTTTTGGAAAGTGTAGTGTCGGTGTTTCCACCAAAGAAAGTTAAAAAAAAAAGTATTTCCATTGCTTTAGGCCTAAAACTGAAACTACTTATTTAACTTTGCTTGAAAACTACAAATAAAAGTTCAACCAAACTGTTAATTATTCAAAAAACAAAACAAAGCAAACAAACAAAAAAAAAACAACTCGTCCTGAGAAATACTGACCAACATTTATACCTTTTAATGGCTTATTTTCTCAGATAACACTGAATTTGCTGAAACAATTTATCTCTCATAGTTGCAGACCAACAGACTAACTGAACAGCTGCAAATGTCATTTAAAACCTCAGTGTTCCTGTAAGCAGGTAAAGAAAGCTTCCACTTCTTTGTTACGGTCTTAGCAAAATAAGTCGATTTGTTTTTTTTAGCATTGCCACGCAGAGAGAACCCAATCCTAAAGCTACAAAAACAATATAATGACTATATAACTTTGACTCTCTAGTGCATGTAAGTCTTGTTCTCAGGCAATTCTTCCACCAACTTCTTTAGCTCGAGCCAACCTTTCCTCTCTGTCTTCAAATTCCCACATTGCACTGCCCACTGGCTTCATAACTCCCTTCTACTTTCTGTCTGCACCCATCCCTTCATGCATTGTTCATCTACACAGTACCTTAAGGGTCAATACATTCTGCTCCTGATCGGAGGGGCCCTTGAATCCACCTACAGGTCAGGGAATGTATACAGCTGCATGACTAAGTCATGCTTTCTCTCTATGTCTCTTTGGGTGGGAGGGAATACCAGCCAGGTGCAGTGCAGTATGTCCTTATGATGCATAAGAGCACACAAGCTGGAGGATTCTCAAGAAAGCACAAAGGCAAGCAGACACTTGAAAAGAAATGGATTAACCTTTTTACATAGGTGAACATCTCTATGTATCGTCCCTCTCTTACCCTTGGGTGCAATTGGCATGGCAGGGATGACACTCGTTGTTGGCCTTGGCATATTTGAAGATGAAACTGTTGGCTCCCTGTAACCCATCGGGGCACTTCTCTACGCAGTTGGGTCCATCTTTGAAGTGGAGGCATTTTACACATTGGTCCGGGCCCTGCGAGGAGAGCAGAACAAGGAAAACAGAGACGAGAGAAGGTGGCGGATAAGGGGTGAATAAAAGAACAAAGAGGTGGAGGGTGCAGGAACAGGATTAGTACAAGGGAAAGTGAGCAGAAAACGGCATGTAGAACAAAGTGATGGGCGAAGAGGTGAAAGGAAACCGGCAGAGAAAAATAAAGTTATGGAAAGTGATAAAGAAAGAGGAAAGAATGGAGATAAAGGGGGGAAAAACGGATGAGCGGACAGAACAGAATTGAACAGAATCAAATCCAAACCTGGCGAATCATAGCAATTTGCTCACGTCCTATCACAGCTAATTTACCTGGCAGGACCCACATGAATTCCATTCAGTGATTTGTAATGTGTTGAGCAAAGCTGCCTAGAGTGTATGCCGCTGCGCCCCTCTGTTAAAATTGGCAAAATACATGAAGAATCAGGTCATGTCAAAGTGCTGCACATCTAATCTGATAGAGGAGATGACAAGAGGTAACAGAGCACGAGCTCAGCTGCAGCAGGATCATGAATAAGAAAGACGGGTAGTGGAGTGTAAGCATGTATGAAAGCAAGAAAAAAACGACTGTACAATGTGTGTATTTGTGTATAAAGTGATGAAGCTGTTGAGGTGTGTGTGTTTGTATGTGTGCATGCTCTAGCTGTTGTCAGGAAGAAGTTGTGCCCTGGGAGTTTTGACACGGTGCTCTGTTGCTAATGACGACCACAGTGACCTGATGGACAGCATCTCACAGTTTGACACATCCAGAGTCATGCCATCAATAAACATTATTCTCATTTTGCATGTTTGTGTGTAAGCATGTGCGTGCCCATTAATGCAGATGCATACAGATGTCTGAACGCATTGGACTATGCCTGTGTATGCCGTATGCATGTTTATTTGTGTGCGAGAGCACCAGAGGATGATTGACTCCGGTGTTATTTACTACTCAGCTGTGACCAGCATCTCAAAGTCACAAGGCTTTATGCATCCTTGAGGAGTTGCTCTCTCATCTCTTCTTCTCTCTCAGTCAGAAAAGGTTCATCATGCAATCATTTGTTCTCACAAAATAAGTCTCGCAGTGCATTAGATATAACTTCCTGTAATGTAACACTGCAAATGTAAAATTAGCCTCTATGTACATATATATTTTGAGCACTAGTGAGTACTACCACGATTGTGTGGGTATGTTTAATTTAAAATAAACGACAGTGCCTGACCTCATCCTGGTAAAGAAATATGCCTGCAAATTCACTGGAGTAGCGAATTAAACTAGGAAACAAAACTCTGACTTTCTGCATAGAGTGGGCATAATAAAGGAAAAACATGTAGTAAATACATAAAACTGGCAACTTAGGCCTCTTATCCACACAAAAACAGTCATTCAAATGCAGATATTTTTTTAAACTCTACTTAATGTGCATCCAATTGAACAGGATCTGAGAAGCTATGATGGCACATCTCCGTTCAGAAACCACAACAACACAAGTTTCTTTACAAGACCAAGACCATTTGGATATAAAAGATGAATGTATCCACGGTTTGTGGATTACTGTTCTAAAGGCACAAGTTCAGCTATAGGCCTTCTCCATTTTGGTCTTTGAAATGAGTGAGGAGTTGATTTGACACTACACATCATTCAATCAAAAGATAGACCTGCTTTAAAACATACCCTGTTTTACGAGCCATTTCACTCTGAATTGTACGAAAATTTACAAAACGAGCATGATGTTGTATTGAAGGAGTCTTGAAACTAGTCTTTGAGACCATAAGCTCATTAGGAATACGTTCACTGAGATAGCAAATCAAGTGAGAAGAAGAGTCATTTTCTCATTAACATCTATTTAATTTAACTTATTTTCACGATCAGAGAAATAGCCCTCTGCTGGTTGTTTTATAGAATGCGGGTTTAAGCCATCTATCTTTTGTACACAGGTTACATTTACAACCTAAACTGCATCGCTGCACCTCTTCCCAGTGTGACTTAACTCACCGCAACTGCAGTTTGAGACTGCAGAATCAATTAAAACGAATGAATGCACTCTTTTGATCGTTGATATAGACTGGTACTGCATGTATATTATAGCGTTTGTAGTCGTTTGTATATTCTTCAGTGCTACTTTGAAAAATGATGTCGATGTAGACAGATTTTTTTTAAATCTTTTTTTAATGGAGTGGGAAAATATCTACCAAGGAAAACTTCTGTATTAGCATGGACAAAGCTTTAGTCAACAAATTCGCAACTTGAGAGCATATATGGAGCTCATGTGTTGCAGACATGGAAAACACAAAGAAACATTGAATGTATGTAAAGCATAATTACAATATCATAGGAGTATTTGTTGCATTTGCCTATCATTGATTATTGGCTTGTTTATGGTCCAATAAATCCCTCTAATGACTTGTAAATATTTTCTTTAAGACTTTCAGCATTTCTTCCTTTGATTGTGTTTTCTTTTCACTATTCTGCATATTCAGAGCCAGATTAGTACGGGGGTGGCTTAATATGATTGTGTTCTTTTTAATTTGAATCTTTTTTATTATTAATATTATTATTCTCAGTGTAAGTAAGTGTAAGTGCTTGGGCATCCGTCTACAACCGAGGTTGCCCATTGTGGTTTTAATCATTTTAGTCATCAATTGAAACACAATTGCAATTTGTGGCAACTCGTAATGGTTTTATAATTAGAGTACAACCTCTTTGTTGTGTGTTTTCAAGATTGCGTTGTGGTTTGTATGTGTATGTTATTGAACCAATCAGATGTAGCGCTCTTAATTTCATTGCATTTTGCACAATACGATGGCAATAAACGCTATTCTACTCTCTCTCGAGGGGTACATTTTAATAAATTCCAAAGAAGCAAAAATACTCAGCAATTTGCAAGCCCATTTGCAAAATAAATACGATTTGTTATTGCAGAAATATATTCTGTCTGCTTTATTATCCCCTTAACCATCCTGCAATCACTGAGGTATTTCTTAAAACTTTTTCTGGGTTTCCCCCAGGTTTGGCAACTATTGGTGTATTGCCAGGATGTATGAAAATAACATCGCTTGGATAGAACCCTCAGAAACATCTAAATGCAGGAACAATATTGAATTAAAACACACACTAAGCCTTAAGATAATGATGTGTTTTAGGTTTTGACAGAAATAGAAAGTTTTGGATTGCCACCAGAACACCTTCCCTGCTTCTTGGCATGAGGGTATGGATTTAATTCTTTTAAAGTTCCTTATTTGGAGCTTTCACTTTATTGTGGGAAGATCTGGAAGGAAATATTGTTCATTTTAATCCTCTACATGTTTTTGACAGCTTTAGTTACTTTACAGTTATTTTACACAGTGGTTAATATAAGATACTGAATACTCCTTCCACCAGTGGCTCCAGCATTATAATGCGAATGCTGCTGCTGCTGCTGCCTGGTATGAGCAGATGTGTTTCTACATTACATGTGTTGGTGAATGTATGATTTATGTGTGCAAGTGTGTCCAGATGTGCATCCTCTCTACTGACATTTTAAAGAGAAAAGCTAACATTTTGGAGAGTCACGGTGTGTTCACATGGGCGACTCCAAAAGTGACTTTATGGGAAGGTCAGAAACTAATCTCATTTTGCTTTTGAGTGTGTGTACGTGTGCTTGCCAAAAGCATGTCTCCTATAGCAGACACAGTAGTTTATCATCCCTCCCATTAACCTACTATTCACCTTTGCAAACAGCACTTATATCTACTGAATCCTGCGTGCAAAACAGATAGACTCCCACAAAAATAAATTGGAAATCCACTTTAACACGTAAAGAGATATGAAGCTATCTCGCGCAGAAAAAAAATGAGGCAAGTGGTCGAAATCTTGAAGCAAAAAGTCTGTTTTTGAAAAATGTGTTGCTAAGTGAAAACAAAGTCAAGAATAAAGGTGTTTGAAGTGGAATTAGGAGGGCTCTTACCTGGCCAAGACAAGTCATACTGTTTCCATCCATCTTCTCACACTGGCTATCACACTCAAGGCACATAGATCCGTTGGCAAATTCACGCACTTCCCTGATGGAGATGGGAGAATCAAAACAGAGATGCATGTATTATAGATTTGAGACTGTGCCCATGTTAAAATATTGATTAAGAGTATGCTATAAGAACATTCTGAATTACTCTATGTGCATATAAACACAAGCTGTACATAGGAGACATTCCAACATGCAATGCAGTATCATCATTTACTCTGGCTATCTCCAAGATTCCTACTTTCCACTGCCTGCTGGAGTGCCCTCTGGTAGAGGGGTATGCAGGGGGGAGTGAGCTGCCAAAAAATATTTTATCGAATTAAAGGCTTAGTGTGGTCAATATGCTTACAAAGAAGATTCACGAATAATGAACAGCTCCTTTTAAATCACAGGGCAACATGAGAAGAAGGAGGAGCTGAAATGAAGTTTGAATAGGTAGAAAGTGGAGACAAGAGAAAGAACGAGGTTTAAAAAAAACATGCCTAAAAGAAAAAGACAAGAGTGACAAAAGGTGAGTCAATTGCATTCTCTTTTCATCCTATTATGAAGAATTATTGGAGGTTCTGCAACTGCTAGGAGTTCTACCAGACCCTTTATTCAGGCAGTTAAAGCAATGCATGTTCAGTTTATATTGGGTTTGTTTTTTCACTTAGACTTCTGAAGGAAGAATAAGTAAACAATAGAGCTCGATATTGGGTTTATACACTGCAATTACACTGGCAGGAGTTACACACTGCCTCAGGCCATATTGTTGAATCCTTATATGTGTATATGGGTGTGTCTCTGTGTGTGTGTGTGTGTGTGTGTGTGTGTGTGTGTGTGTGTGTGTGTGTGTGTGTGCATAGCCACTCGATCTATAAATTTCTGTCTTGTTTGTGTCCGAATCAGCGTATTATCCTCACTTTTGAAGTGAAGGCGTCTCTGGCGGGCAGAGGCTGGCTGCTGTCAATAACAACCGCTGCCGATCAAAAACACTTTTCACATCAGAGGGATCGATCAGCCAATGCAGAGGACAGACACCCTCAGAGGAGGATTCACACAGTTACAAACAAACTTCTTTCTCACAGTGGTGGGATAATGAGAGTGACTCACTGTGTTTTGTCTGGATTTGCATGTAATGCTACTGGGGTGGAATAAGAGTCAACAGATTCCTCCTTGTAAGCTTTTTTTTTTTCCCCATGATCTGGCGCTGAGAAGTTTAGATCTCCTGCGGGTATGTGTGTTTTATGCATTTTCATGTGGGGAATATTCAGTGAAAATCTTTTTGACTTGGCTGCTTTAAAAGCTATGTAAAAAGAAAAGAGACATTCAGAAACTGCAGAGTTCAACTGTATCACATTAAAGGGCAATAAAAAGGAAGATAAAATCCTAGATTTGCTTTCTGCTGAGCCCCAATGTCAGGGCATTTTTTCTTTCAATGGTCCTATTGGTTTGCTGCGATCACAGCGGTTTGTCTCAAACAGCCAGAAATACAGTCCATACAGGCTGTCATTTTATTAATGAGGTTTCAAAGGAAATTCCCACTGCTCTTTTTGCATTTCTCCCTCATCTTTCTTTCCCTTGTTCCAAAATAAATTAGATTTCTCTCCTGGAAGCTCTGTCCAGGGGAATCCTTTAGAAAAAGGCCCAGGCAGTAGAGAGATAGCTCTTTTGTTGGCTGAGGAATAAATAAAAGATACATAGAGGAGACTGGGCGAGAGACAAAGACCTCTGCAGCGGTGCTCTCTGGGGTCATTTCCATTCTGTCAAAGCCGTTCCTCCTGATTGGCCCCCTTCACGGCTGGAAGTGTGCACCAAAGCCCCATGAGGGATGGCCTGATGGGGGATTAGCCCTGTTTTAGCAGGAATTTAAGCAAGACTGTGGCCACCGTTCAGACCTCAAAACATCCAGCAAAGCCAGCGCGTGGTCAAACCACCAGAGCAACTTTTTTAATTAAACACTTTCAACGCCTCCCTAACTCTCCCCTCCCTCCTCCCCCTAACCTCAGTGGACGCCATCTCAGTTATTCCCCCCTCTTGCACTCCTTTGCTCTTCCTTTGTTTTATTCAACAGATGTATAAACCAAAGGGAATTAGTGCCTTTCCTCATTAGGAATGGAGACGTAGAGCAAGAGCAAACTGAGGAATCTTAAGGTTTAAAATCACAATCTGAAAACATTTTAATGAGCCAACACTAAATTCTGCAGAGACATACAGTTCAATAGCTTCAGAACAAAGTAAGATATTAGGCAAATCTATGCAGCAGATGATGTAAACCCATATGCTGTAACTACACCTAAGATAGCCCTAATGGCTATACATTTTTGTACAAATGCCTTGAACACAGTACAGCTAAAGTGATGTTTCAGCATATAACATTGCTGTCTGTATATGAGGTGGGATCAAAAAGTTCAAAACGTGTTTCCCTTGAGCACAGACGAAGCCATTCATACGTAGCACATGCAAACAGTAACTCCTGTGAGTCAGGATTTTGGTTTTACATCCGAACCCATGTAAGGCACATTTTTGTGACCAATTGGAGGTGCACATTTGAATCTTGAGGGTCATTAATGGTGAAAGAAGTAAAGTCTAGGGCGACATTGCAAAACCAAACAGCAGTATTTGTCGTAGAAGAAACCTAAAGTTTCTAAGGCCAAAAAAGCACATCAAGAGTAAGCTTGGTATTTCCTTTAACATTCAGGGGGCTGTGCACTGTAAATTCGTCTGAAAGTCAGACTGTCAAACTCAGACTGTAAGAATATTCCAGTGTTAGCTTGGAAAATCCAAAGTGAATCTCCATGTACTCTCCTATCTCCATGTTAGGAGATAGAGGAGAATCAGTTTGGCATTGGGCGAATTGAATGCGTTTCCCTCCCGGAAAAGTTTGGTACGACCAATCATAGCACGGGAGGCGGGAGTTAATACTGCGTCATCTTCAGCGTCTCGAAGATTATGCTGGAGGAGGGGGGGGCAAAGCAAATCTTTTTGAGGTCTCTTGGCGTTTTGGATGGCGTTAGTCGTTGCCTCTTTTCACTTGACGTTTCCGACGATGAGGAGGCAGTGGATGGCTCGTTACTTTCGGCTTCTTGCCATTGTTTGTACAGAGGAAAATCCCGTTCCAAACGTGTGAGTAAATTTAAGCAACTTTTACACATACGCACCGACTTGGTTTGGCTCCAATTTAAAGTTATTCCTAACACCGCTAATCGTTCAGAAAGAGTCTTTTGTTGCGTAGCCTTTTCAAAAATAAGTGTTGTACTTGAGACTACCCTATGTATTCGCAGATTTTTGTGACAAAAACGGCAGTAATCATTCACCGCGACGCTTTCACGGCTGCATGCCATTGTTGTTTGGACTACATGGACTTCAAGGTCGATTTGTTTGTGCGTCACATCCGTGTTACGCTGATTGGTTCTTTCTTGTTCAAGCTGCATTCGTTAGCCCCTCCTTTTTGAAATCATCTTTTATCATCACAATGCCAGACTGCCTTTATTTGTATTTATATTAATACATACAGTGCCTTGTGAAAGTATTCGGCCTCCTTGAACTTTTCAACCTTTCGCCACATTTCAGGCTTCAAACATAAAGACATAAAATTTTAATTTTTTGTCAAGAATCAACAACAAGTGGGACACAATCGTGAAGTAGAACGAAATTTATTGGATATTTTAAACTTTTTTAACAAATAAAAACCTGAAAAGTGGGGTGTGCAATATTATTCGGCCCCCTTGCATTAATACTTTGTAGCGCCACCTTTTGCTGCAATTACAGCTGCAAGTCGCTTGGGGTATGTCTCTATCAGTTTTGCACATCGAGAGATTGAAATTCTGGCCCATTCTTCCTTGCAAAACAGCTCGAGCTCAGTGAGGTTGGGTGGAGAGCGTTTGTGAACAGCAGTCTTCAGCTCTGCCCACAGATTCTTGATTGGATTCAGGTCTGGACTTTGACTTGGTCATTCTAACACCTGGATACGTTTATTTGTCAACCATTCCATTATAGATTTGGCTTTATGTTTTGGATCATTGTCCTGTTGGAAGATAAATCTCCGTCCCAGTCTCAGGTCTTTTGCAGACTCCAACAGGTTTTCTTCCAGAATGGTCCTGTATTTGGCTCCATTCATCTTCCCATCAATTTTAACCATCTTCCCTGTCCCTGCTGAAGAAAAGCAGGCCCAAACCATGAGGCTGCCACCACCATGTTTGACAGTGGGGATGGTGTGTTCAGGGTGATGAGCTGTGTTGCTTTTACGCCAAACATATGGTTTTGCATTGTGGCCAAAAAGTTCGATTTTGGTTTCATCTGACCAGAGCACCTTCTTCCACATGTTTGGTGTGTCTCCCAGGTGGCTTGTGGCAAACTTCAAACGAGACTTTTTATGGATATCTTTGAGAAATGGCTTTCTTCTTGCCACTCTTCCATAAAGGCCAGATTTGTGCAGTGTACGACTGATTGTTGTCCTATGGACAGACTCTCCCACCTCAGCTGTAGATCTCCGCAGTTCATCCAGAGTGATCATGGGCCTCTTGGCTGCATCTCTGATCAGTCTTCTCCTTGTTCCAGGTGAAAGTTTAGAGGGACGGCCGGGTCTTGGTAGATTTGCAGTGGTCTGATACTCCTTCCATTTCAATATGATTGCTTGCACAGTGCTCCTTGAGATGTTTAAAGCTTGGGAAATCTTTTTGTATCCAAATCCGGCTTTAAACTTCTCCACAACAGTATCTGGGACCTGCCTGGTGTGTTCCTTGGTCTTCATGATGCTCTCTGCACTTTAAACAGAACCCTGAGACTATCACAGAGCAGGTGCATTTATACGGAGACTTGATTACACACAGGTGGATTCTATTTATCATCATCAGTCATTTAGGACAACATTTGATCATTCAGAGATCCTCACTGAACTTCTGGAGTGAGTTTGCTGCACTGAAAGTAAAGGGGCCGAATAATATTGAACACCCCACTTTTCAGGTTTTTATTTGTTAAAAAAGTTTAAAATATCCAATAAATTTCATTCCACTTCACGATTGTGTCCCAATTGTTGTTGATTCTTGACAAAAAATTTACATTTTATATCTTTATGTTTGAAGCCTGAATTGTGGCGAAAGGTTGAAAAGTTCAAGGGGGCCGAATACTTTCACAAGGCACTGTAAATAAAGTCAGTCTGGATTTTCCAGGCAATTCCAGTGTAACACTCTGAGACATTCAAGAGCAAACATTCTTGGTAGATTTTAGCAATTTCCTCCCATTTCCCAAAATTAACTTCAAGCTACGTATACGGATACGTATAGCGGAGGACTTTCAGGGAGATTTCCAACCATTGCAGGAGCACTATGAGCTGTGTATCACTGCTCAAGGAGACTACTTCAAAGGTGATAGTGGCCAAATTCAAATCAGGCACAAGTTTAAAAAGAAAAAAATAAACAAATTGTGTATTAAAAAGTGATTCCGAAGATTTAACATTTAATGCATGAAGGCTAAAAAGCTTGACAGTATTTTGTTCGTTAGAGAATTAAAGTGAAAATAGCATGCAGCACATAGTGATTCATCAAGTACATGACCCCATAGGTGATAGAAAAGGTACGAAGCTACTGTTTACTGTGCGTACAAACTTATTACAAAGTGAAGAAGTACTGTTGCTGCTGTTGCTTTAGCATCTTAAAATTGTTTAGATTTAAACAAATCAGGCACAAGTTTCGAGTGTTATGAACAAATGCTTTTAGCAATTGCAGCAATGACAATATGCAAATAATACAATATTGCAGGTAGGTTGATCATAGGCATTCTGCAAATAAGTAACCACCCATTTTCTCCAGTTCAAATGAAATTATTTATTTGAATCTAAAGTATCATCTTGAACACATGGCTCACTGAATCAAGAAATAATGAAGAACAACAGTAATGTCTTTTAATAATTTTTGGGCAAATCACTGAATTGATTTCAGGCACATTCGGACAGTTTTTTGACTTTTAACTTTTTTGTCCTGTAGAAAATATGTGCTAACCGCTTCTCTAATTGCACCACATTTCTGCACTTTGCAGTGAATTACACACAGGGACGGAAATACTTTAGAATAAAAAATTGAAGGACAAAATTGAGCCATCTGGGTTGGAGCTGATTTTTTAGTCTTGTGAAACTGCTGAAACAGTCTCTGTCTATACTAGATTAGGGTGATGCCATATTTAGACATTCAGCAGCGACCACTCCTAAATCCTGACAAAGTTTATTATTTCATTACTAGTAGTAGTTATTGCACCATTCAGTCAAAGAGCTGGCTCACACTCTCTTTCTGACTGAGCACTGGCACTGTATATTTCTATTTATAAGGCCGTAAGTGATGGAATACCATTGTTTAACAGTGTTTCAAGGTTAGTTTAGAGGTCCCAATGCTGGTCTATCATACTATTTCTAAGTTATTCAATGATCCTTTTTAGCTTTGGACTCAATTTCATGACACACTATCAGTTTTATCCTGTGGTTCAAAGGTCAAACCAACAAAAGAAGCTGTAGGCTTAATGCCGATTTAACGCTTTATTACCTATCAGCTCAAAGATAAGTCAAGTCAAAATTTTGCTGTTGTATTTTGAAAAGAATAGGCTTGTTCTGAATCGAAACAATTCTAAGATGCTAAAGCAACAGCAGCAACACAGTACTTCTTCACTTTGTAATAAGTTTGTACGCACAGTAAACAGTAGCTTCGTACCTTTTCTATCACCTATGGGGTCATGTACTTGATGAGTCACTATGTGCTGCATGCTATTTTCACTTTAATTCTCTAATGAACAAAATACTTTCAAGCTTTTAGCCTTCATGCATTAAATGTTAAATCTTCTGAATCACTTTTTAATACACTTTTTTCTTCTTTTTACGTCTGGCTTTATTCTCATGAAAGTAGCATCTATTCTCACAATAAACTCTCTAAAGACAAAGGGAACAAGTCAGCAAACACCAGCAACAGTATTCCTCAAGTGTAATCACTGTTGCAGGGTGAATTGTCATTGGTTTGAGTGAAACAGAAAGTGTAAAGTAGTAGTCACCAAGGGAAAGATGTACAGATTATTCAAGGTAAAGCTTCTCTTTACTTGTCAAATATACATTTTTGAAGCATGGTTGCTTGGCAGGTTCTTAAAGCAGGCAAACCTTCAGGTTGTGGAGGATTTTATACCACAGTTCACAGGCCAGTGACACAAAGTAAGAAGTACGGTCTGTCGAATGTTACTTACAATGCATCACTGTGCCTGACTGTATTTACAGTATTGGAAACAAGTGGGCTTCAGCAGCTCCCTGCCACGCGCCTTTTCCCTCGTCTTCTTCAAAGCCCTCGCTATGAGCTGTTTTTCCCGGCAAACTTCAAAGTCTCCCTCCCACAAACGGCGCCGGAAAGGACCAGCAACAAGTCAACATGACCGAGGGTTGCTCACTCTCGCACACCCCTCTCTTGCACACACACACACACACAAGCACTCTCCTCCTCGTCCCCCTGGGGAAACACGAGCGAGACATCACTGCTTGCAAGAGAGTCATGTTGATCTTGTTGCAGATGCTGCCGGTACAGTCTTATTTTAGATAGGTGTTGTGATTCAGAACATCTCTTCGTTCATTCAAGAGTAGCAAGAAAAGGCTGGAAACTGCATCTACAAAGGAGTGTTTCTTCCCAGGTGAGTTGGCGGTGATCTTTTTGATGTGTCTCTTGGCAGCATAGAGCAGTGACCTGAATGCAATTATTCACACAGAAAAACTGAACATCAGTCAGTCTTTGTGTCAAATGTCAGCCATTTTCCAGCTCAGTGCAGTAAACACTTACACCTCTCTGCCCAAATGGGCAATTCAACAATATATTTAATTTGATTTTGGACAATGGATGTAACGCGCAGCCAAATGTTCTTTTGACTGGTCGCACTGTGCAATTCCTTATTGGATCATCTCATTACATTCATGCCAATCGGCAATTACACTCTCCTCCTCCTGAGCCCTTGAGGATGTTTTGACTTCATTCTCATGAATTAAAGCTGTTTAAATTGATTTTATTTCCTCTGCTCATCACGTATTGCTGTTTGCTGGGGAATTAATGCAGCTTCCTGAAACTGTAATGATCTGGCATTCAGGAAAATGCTCGTTTTTTACAATTTGACAGATTTGCGTCAGAGGTATGATTAGACACTTGTAAGACATGAGGTCAGAAGGAATCAAAAAAGAAAGTGATTTTTGTTTGATTTTTTTGTGTGAATGGACTACTCACCCATCAAAGAGGTTGCAGGACTCGACACAGGTGCGACCTCGTCTGAAAAATCGGCAGGAGAGACACTGGTCCGGCCCTGGGCCCCAGCACCCATCGTCTGAACACATCCGATCACATATCATTCGCTGCTGAGCTGTAAAGAGAAAGGCAAACGCGTAAATACATCGTTTGCATCTACACATGTAGACACACACTCCTGAAGCCCACACACATACAATGCAATTCAAGCTTAGTGGAAACATGATATAAATATCGATGAAAAATATCATAATCTTATAATGGCAAATTATGAGCAACTTCATCCCTTTGAAAATCCTAAATCTATGAGTGATGTGCAAAAAAATATCACCAAAGTTGGGACCATTTGCCATAGCGACAAACAGAGAGTTGCTGTATTTTCAACTTCCTTGATCTAATCATGTGTCACTTTTGATTTTGATGGGGGGAAAAAAATAACCAAATCCAAACTAAAAATTGAGTTCATTAAAACCACCTGATTGCATTTTAAACATTTCCCAAAAGCAAATCAATTGCACTAACCAGATTCTGCAAAAAAAAATATATATAAAAAAAATCTATCTGTGCAACTGGGAAGTCACTAGCGATTCATTTTCACCAAAAGTCACACAGCAAAAATTTAGAGACTTTTCAGTGGAACTGTGCTGAACAGCAAGCTGTGTTCACACAAATAAGAGACAATAATGGGAACAAATCAAAAATGTCAGTGGGGAATAACAACATAATATACTCAATTTTTTCCCCCAGTACTAATAACACCTGTGGGGCCTTAGACTTGTTCTACATATTGAGTCCACTTTATTTCAGTTTTGGTAAAATTAACAAAAAATTCAATTTTTTTTTCTCATTTTATCGATTATGATATCCTGGAGAAAAAGACATCTGAGCCCTTTCTACTTGTAGCAATGTTTGTGCCGTTTCCATGTATGTGCAAGACTTATTGTGAGTGAGCTAAAAAGTAACAGTAGCAAAAAATGCCCAGACACAGGGGTTCAGAAGGTTCATTTATAGATTTGAAGTGTATTTACGAGTGTTTGTGCTCACGTGTTGCAATCTGTGTCATTCTGTATTCATGCCTGGGAGAGGAGTTAGTGCTGGCTGCGTATCCCTGCACATTTCTGCTCATTTGTGTGTGGGTGTATGTGTGCAGGTCTCATCTGTGTGAGTAAACATTGGTATTCCCCAGACCTCTACATTTAAAGAACATCCCAACCATAACCCTGAGCCCTGTTTCCCCCTCTAGTTGAACCCCAGCAATCAATGCTGTTTATCAGCCTCGATGTCCCCTCCATCCAGTGAGCCACACACATTCCCCCGCTAGTGTCGCTCGGTGGGGGTCGAACCCTTTGTCAACAACAGAGCGGCCAATGGCAGATGGTGGGTCGAGCCTAATGAAGAGGCCGGTGTAAGGTCCCCGTCGATCGAAATCCTCCACACACGCTGCACTCATTAACTGACTAATGATATCAACCACAGCATGGCAGAGCAAAGAAAAACGACCAAGTCATGTCATCTCTGCCACCATTATCTTTACTGGCAAACACACCTGACATGTCATGAAAGGGTTACAAATGTTACAAATAAGATCAGCAGCATGGGCACTGATGATTAATAAGACCAATATTTTTTTTTTTTTATCAGAGTACCCTCGTTCCTTCAGGTCTCCGCTTCCCTGTGACTAGCAGTGAGTTGAACCCACCTCACTGCATGACGCATTAAGTGTCACAGGGAGCTGAATAAGGGCTTTCATGGCCAAGTAGTGAGAGACGCCCGTCGTGCTGTTGCCTTGGAAACAGCTATGTCAACGGGTAAGGCTGGGGTGGAGCTGGGAGTTACAGAGATGTGTGGGGAAATCAAAGTTTGGAATTAATTAGAGTGTAAATGAGAGAAAAAATAAGAACAGGAGTGCTTCGTCGGTGTTTGGTTACTCTGTGTGTGTGTGTGTGTGTGTGTTGAGACAAAACATTGTGTGTATGTGCATCAGTGTGTGTGAAAGTTTCTTCCAGCACTTAAGGCTGCATGATTTTACCATAACCGGCAGAACAAAATCCAAGCAGATTTTTACAAGGCAGCCTAACACAAACGTTCCCCGTATGAGCCAGTGTAAACACTACTAGAAGCTGTTTTTAAGGTAATTTATCTGCCTTTACTTCCAAGCCCATACATGTTGTATTTTATTTTTATCAGAACAATCGAGACTATCCAGATCTTCCATCATTTTTTGTTATGATCCTACATGCAGAATCTTTACATCGGCATTTGCTTTATTATCAAAGAAAACATACATTTGCATTCTGAAATTGTAATGTTTTTACATGTATCTTACTATAAAATGCTCTCTGTAGAGACATCTTATTATAATTGGGTGGGGAACATTGCAACCTGGCAATATCAGAACTATGATGGGAGAAAAGTGAAAAAAAGTGCTTAGTTACTAATGGGTAAACTAAATGTGATTATTTTAAGCACTTTAGTGTTCACATAGAGTAGCTTACTTGCAAAAATGCCAAATCAGGCATACGTTATCTCGAAGTTGTATTGCTCTTTTGGGCATTGTGAAACAACTAGTATTACTGGAAAGAGTAGGTTCTGCAGTTATGATATAAAATGAATGGAGCTTCTTGACTTACTCAACTGAGATGCTGCAGTGTGAAGATTGGTAAGGAAATGAGTACATATATTACTTTGCAGAAGAAGATTTGGAAGAATTTGGATGCAAAGTGCATTCGTTGGGCTCAAAGGATTAAGCTCAAAATCAGCTGCTTTCAGTAAAGTGCGCTTCAATTAAATATGTATTTTATGTTGAGTGTCTGTGATGGAAGTGATTATTTTGTCTCTGTTGCTCAGGAAACTTCATGTTTGTCTTCAGTTATGTGTTTACTTTTCAAGGATATGACTAGTGTGTTTCCCATTGAAATGTTGCCCAGTGCAATTAAATTAAATTTTAAAAAAGCCCTTGGCTTCCAAAAATAAAACACTTTCACATCAATTTTTTTTTAACATCCTGCATAATAATCTGAAGCTGTTGCAATATTGCTCAAACTCAGCAAATGGTGAAAACTTTAGGACCCCAACCATCACCACTACTTACTGCACTCCCTTGGATCTCGGTTGTTGCGTATGAGGACTTTTTGGCTTGGGGTTCTGAAAAGCGATGTCCAGTTGACGGTGTTGTAGAAGCAGAGGCGGCTGTTGTTGGAGATGTAGACGTTTCCGGCACTGATCTCATCTAACGACTGAAACTGTAGAGAAGAGATCCAACTCTGCTTCAGGATCAAAAGAGAAATGCCGCTTCCGCTGCAAGAAACAGGAAATTAGGATGAGAAGAGAAACAAGTGGATGTAAAGATAAAGAGGAGAGAGAAGGGAAATAAAGGATTTAGTTGGGAGCACAGTGGAAGATTAGGAAGAAAAATTTAACGAGACAGAAAATAGAGGAGGAGAAAAAAGAAACTTAAGATGAAAAAACAGACCAAGTAAGGGTAAAGGAGAAGATGAGCAGATCTGATTGTGAGGTAGAGAGAAAATAGTGACACAAAGAGGTGAGAAAGACAGAGCAGTATGTGTCAAAAAGGGATCAATGAGATGGACAAGTAGAAGAAGTAGCAAAAGAGAAGGGCATGAAAGGAATGACAAAGGTAGAGAAAGTGCAATGCAAAACAACAATTATAATGAGCAAGATGCAGAAGGTTCCTCCAGCTGTGAATGGTAATGAAAAACACTGCTGAGCTACATGTTCATCACTGGCGTTCAGAAAACAAGACTGGACCTCCTTTGGCTCTGCCAGCATTATCCCTCGGATCTGCCACTTGTAAGCAAACACAGCACCTATTATCAAAACAGGGCTAATCAAAGCTGTGTGACAGCAGTGCTTCAAAGAGCTTCTGTGCGGAGTAAGACAGGCCGTTGGCTCAGCAGCTCCAACAGCGAGCGTCACGATGCAAGGAAGCCGCAAGAAATGAGATGACGCTTTTGGAATGAAGGCAGCTGATAATATGAGCATCTCATCTGCTCAAAACGAGTGTAATGGAATTCGAACTCAAACCTATAAAACTGAATGTGGAACATAGGCACCACATCTGTAAAATGAATGAGGGGTAAGTGTTACTGCTGCCCAGTAACCCTCTTATCTCATTCCAGATGTTTTCATGTTGAATGACGCAATTTTGAGTTAACCAAGAAAGACAACAGTAACTCCGAGTGTGTGCTTGCAGTCGTACCTGTAAAGAGATCTGCCTCCGATGGTTGCCAGGCTTGAAAAAACACTCAGATCTGTCATGTTTTCAGGCCAAGACTGGATGTTGAGAAAGCCTAAAGACATATCAGGCAAAGTGTTGAAACCTTGTGTTGATTAGTAAAATATCTGTTTTCTGGTAATCTTTACTTTGAAGCTCTTATCTTTGTCATTAGAAGGGCCAGCCATGCATTCTGTTTCTCTTTTATTTTTCAGAACAAGCTTAGCTATTCAGATCATTTATGATTTGTTATGATAATAGATGCAGTTTTTTTTAATATATTTGTATCTTTATATGAAGATACAGCATTTTTATGCTACCAAAAAATGCTGGTATGAAAAATATACTTTTATAATTGTGTTAGATTGACTGTGTGGAATCTGGCAAAATCATAACTATGACGGTTGGACACTGTATGATTTATAAATAAGTCCACATATAGTATCCTGCTTTCAGAGGTGGCAAACTGGGCAACGTTTTCAATGCGTGTTTGTCGAGCGCTAATGGGTTAAGTAACATTTTTTTTCTTCACAGAGTGAGTAGATAATTAATAACCATCATAAGGGCATTTTTAAAGTGAAAATGGTTAAAGGAAGAAAGAGAATAAAGAAAAGGAGTCAAAGGTGTTTTTGATGAAGGAGAACAGCCTCTGTAGAGTTCGGCAAGAACAGAGCACTTGCAGAAAATGCGCAGGGAGAAGACAATATATGTTAATTAAAAGAATGGATTTAATATTCTGCACAATTTGTCAGGTTGCACTTGCCTTTAATGACAGATTATATCAAATCAGCATCTGTGGAAATGACATTAAAAGGGATAGAGCAGGAAACGGCTGAGATAGAATGGCCATTGCTCTTTCTTATTGCTTAGGTTTCATTATGAAAATGCAGCTTCGCTCCATTAGCTGTTTGGCTCAACTGCAAGTCGCAGTTTAATATGACAAAAGGGTTTGTATACGAGGTATTGCTCATCCCTTAAGGCCTCTAATAGCTAATGAATAAATGCACACACAAGGAGGCACAAACACACACACACACACACACACACACACACACACACACACACACACACACACACACACACACACACACACACACACACACACACACACACACACACACACACACACACACACACACACACACACACAGTGAAAGCATACATAAATATGAAAGCATGCACACAATAGCTCTGTATTCACAAGAGCATCTTTTCGAGTTCACTGACAAAAATCAGTTTTTCTCTTTATGTTTTCTTTTACTACTTCAGAGGCCAAATAACTCACAAACACTCCAGCATAATAATATTGTTTTGTTCAGGTAGTTCCTCCAAGGTGAAGTTGTCTCACCTGTGATCTCCTTCACAGTGCGGAAAACATTAAGACGCTCGGGGTCCAAAGGTCCAATACCATGATACATGTCCCTAAAGAAACACAAGTGTAACAATTATTGTTATGAAGGTATAAACGCAATGAACCTGAATGCATCATTAAGAAAAGTCCAAAGTAAGAATGCGGAGGGACATTCACAGTTCTACATCATCCTGTCCTCAGAGAATCTGAGCACTTTGACAGCAGTTTTGATTTAACAGAGAACAGTGTTCATTGACTTTCCCAAGCCAGATTCTCTCTGAAACTACAGGATGTGAGTTTAGAAGTGTTTGAATCTATCTCTGTGTTTACAATGCATGAAGTCTACAATGTTTCAAAGTGCACTTGCTGCACACTGAAAAGTAGTAATTAAAAGCTGCTCTAATATAATATTTTAATATTTAAAAATGGATTATATAACTATATGTAATTTTAAATTGGTTGCCCGTAGGGAGTAACAATTATTACCCAACTCAGCAGCTCCTCTCATCTATATGGAGTTTTTCAATGAAAATGCTGTACACTGTTCAGAATCCTCGCAGCACCAAGCAGCAGATGGATGTGGGGTGCATTCCAGCAACCACATTTCCATACAATTTAGTATGGCAGAAAAAATGTTAGTATGTCCCAATGCATAGTATGTCAAGTGCCAAAAACACAAAGGTATCCAACTACAACCGTTTGCATTTTGCAGTCTGTAAGCCAACATGTCTTGACCCAGAATCCTTGATGCAAAGTAAAATACGTCAGCGTCCTGTGCCAATATAGCTTTAGCTGCCAAAAGTGTATAGACAGATGACTGCAACTAACTGTCATTGTGCAATATTATGACCAACTAGTATGTCAAAGTTGGATACAGAATGTATACAACAGTATGTACTTTGCAAGGACAACTGTGGTATGTACAAAAAGTAAAAGACAAAGTATGTAATGTAGAACACAACCAAATTTAGTGACCAACTGGGACACATGATGGCACTGTGTTTCCTCGGGGCGTTTTTTCAGCAGCGGTGGCTGGCTTACCAGGAGCCATGGCAGCGTAAACAAATGACACTTGAATGCAGATGTTACTTTTACAACCTATTTATTGAATGGCCAGTTGAAAATAGCTTTTGAAAGGTGGAACGTAAAAAATACAAAATAAATAAATATTTGAACAAGCTCATCTGAAAATGCAGTCAGGAGTTACATCATGGCGTGCAGATATTAGCTTAATGCTATCAATTAGTTTACTCATGTTAGCGACACTAAGTTGGCATCGGCCCTAATTAATTTGGGCTACCGATATGTTACGTAATGTTAGCTGGCCATTGATATTTTGAAAATATCTATTTAACTTGAAAAATAAATTATGAGTTATCTTAAGCTAATAACATTTCTCTGGTAAGTTGCTACCCTATTTTCCAAGACTACACTCTCCTCTGACTCTCTGACCTGGTCGTCTGGGTGCTTGATGTGATGTCATTTTCAAGGCTGTGCTCTCACGATTAATTAACACAACTTATAAAAGAGTAGATACTGAGCAAGATAGCCATCTGTAGGTAGTACTCATGAGTAAGTACCCGAAACAGTTCAGGACTCTGCTGTGAAGGTGGAGACATGCAGCGGTTGTATATTTGCAACAATAATGGAATGGCGGCACGTCAGTCCTAAATGAATGTAGAGGAAACAGTTTGGCATTAACATTTCTTATACAGGGTGTCCCCAAAGTCTAAACCCATAGGAGATATCATGAGCAATATATTTTTTTGCCTCAACAGATTAAATATGGCTTTGACAGAAAGAAGAAAGAGCTGAACTGATACTTCTCAGTGGACGTGACTGATGGACATATCGAAAGATATGCTTAGGTTTGTTTTTAATCACTTTCGCCACCGTGGAAAAGCGAAGTGGAATCCTCCTTGGATGACATGCATTAAATTCATCAACTATCTTCCAATGTGTCCATCCTTCACACAGCTCTAGAGGCAAAGTATTGCTTAGAGAGGTAGTTGAGACCAAAACAGAGCAAAAATGAAAGTAAATATTGGAGTTAGCAAGTTCATGCAAACACAATGTGCGAATAGCAGCAGTAATTTGTATTATAGTAATCATTGCCATTGTAGTCCACATCCAACTCAATAAGCAAATGTTTTTTTATCTGATTATATTTGCAATATCGCAGCAATCCCTATCAAGTAAGAAGTAGTGATCTCACATCATTCGTTAAATGCATTAGCATTAATTTTATTAGTCATTCTTAGACAAGCAAAATTTGAAGGTAAATCTATCATCTGGAAACAGTCTTTCATCTGGAATAGCTTCAAAATGTGCCAGATATCTTTAATCCACAAAGACAGATGACTTAAAACTGCAAGAGCACAGCTGTGTTTTAACTTCTATATTTTTATACTTCAAAAAGGGTAATGCCATATTTACCACTATGGCTAACTGTCATGTGATAATAGGTGCAACCCCAAAGCCCAGTCAAAGCTTTGAATATTTACAGATAATTCTTACCTACACTTTGAAGCCCCCAAAACTGGTAGTTAGGAGAGTTCCAGTCAATAGGTTGATGTGGGTATCATTTCAACATATGTACAAATATGACAATGCTGTGTTGGCAACCTGTTGCGCTATAACTAGTGCATGTCAGAGTAGTGGGAGATATCTGTACATGGAGGTAAGTTAAATAAACATCACCATTCAGCATGCTCCCATGAGTTTGTCTGGCATACGGTTCAGGAAAAAAAGGCTTTCAAATCATCAAGTGTGAGGTTCTCACTACCCTTTAATGCCAGTAATGAGGAAGATGAGGTTGCCATTGATTTTGGTGCAATTGACAAACTTATCGATATTGCTGGCATCCACTGTTTGAGCTGCCTGCAGACTCCCCGTCCCTATGCCATCACACACTGACGAAACACATGCAAACACATAATCATACATTATTCAAAATAATTACCATTTTAGTTGTTTTAGGTATGAACAAATTACCTGCTGCTGTGTCCTTGTCTAGCAGAGGCCTCATTTTGAGAAACTACTATTAGCCATTTGTCACTTTAATTTTTATTCTCTTTTATGAAAATGTAGCTCTTCTTTTGGTGCACAAGGCAAGGCCATGGCCCCTCTCCATGCATTGGAATTCTTTTGATGAAACCATGGGCCAATCCGCAGCCAATTCCTCCCTATAATGAATTCATTACATCTGCATTAATTACACTTGCGGTCTAGTGTGAGCCAAGTATTTCTGACAGAGGCAGAGGGGATGATGAATAAGGCTGGCATTAAGTGGTGTAACCAGTTTTTGATAGTGATTTATACCAAACCAATTCCCATATTTGAAATGTTAATTTGTTATCATTTCCCACAGTTCCTTGGGCTATCCCTCATTAACCCCTCCCTGCCATGTGACGATGTAATCAAGAGATTAGCCAATCAATGGATGCTACAGCTCATACATGGAGCCTGAAAGGATCCGCTTTTGCCTCTCCTCTGAGGAGAAAGGGCAGATCAGTTACCTTTGTGAGAACAATATGATGAAGGGGCTAATCCTCGGTATTGAACTCAAGTAATGTGGTTTAATTTCACATTAGGCATTTCAGGCATTGAATGATGCTCTTACAGCAAAATGACTTGTAATTACTGAGCAGGTAAGAGCAGCTTCTCGTTATGGGTCTATCTCATGTTAATTAACATGTCGTCTATTGTGGGAATGAAACATCTGACCTTCATTTATGCTGAATTTAACATATTTATCCTGCAGGATGTAATGAGTACACATAGGATTTTGCACCAACAGTAATAACAGAAGGAGGGAATATGAGTATTAAGTACCCAAAGTTTATTCCTCTACATAAAATGCTGGAAGGGCATTTTGTGTCATGTCAAAACTGCATTTGAATTCAACAACACAGACAGTTTTGAGGAATATTAAGCAAGCAACAAAGTTTATTGTATGTAGAAAGAAAGACAAAAGTTAAAGAGTAAATTCAGGGACGAGACTGCAGAACTGGGTATGACATGCCTTACTTAAAATTTTATTTTTTAAAAAATGTCGATTTTTTCGGGATGCTCATTGCAATCAATGAATTGGTTCTAATTTGTGCACCAGATACTATATATTTTTTTCTTTTTTTGTTTTTGTTTTAAAAAAAGCAAAGCTGGCCCCCAATGTACTAAATTGCATTTACTATAAAGCTTTTTAAGTAATTACTGTGGGCTACTGTTGATTCAGTATCATCACTGTTAGCATAAACTATTAGATTAAAATGTTTGAACTGCATAAGCTCTTGTACATACAGTAAATGCAGTGGACCAGTACATAGAGGAAGCAGGGAAAAAGTCCACTCACAAAAATAAAACCTGCTTTCATCCCACTGAGCAGAATTTATCATTATATTAGCATAATATGAATACTAATATATCGCCAACGTGTTTAAAACCTTACCTCTAGGTAAGTAAAATAGGCAAAATCTGTCTGCTCTCTGTCTATTCCTGCACCAGCACAAATCTGACAATCTTACAAGGCAGTGAGAACCAATTATTAATGATGCAGGCACTCCTCGTGGACAATGGACGATAAAACCCATCATTAGATTAATCAAAATTGGAGTCGTGATAAAAGTTAAGAGTTACTTAAAGTGTCAAATTGAAAGGTTAATACCAGTATGATTAAACCCAGGCTTGATTTTCCCCATAGTTTTGCGTGTAAATTACTGATGGAGAGAAAAAATGTTTGAGTTTTGTTCAATATTGAAGAGGAGCATTTTCAAGTAGCACAACTAACTACAAACACTGAAAAACTATTACTACTATTTTTAACAGTTTACGTACAGTAACAATATTCTGCACTTACTGTACTTTAACTGTGTACACTGACTGTGCTGGAGAATCATCTGATTGTACCTTATTATAATTCTGCTAAAGGTTGATTGCATTTCCTTAAACCAGTCCCAGTTTTCTTGGACGGTGCTAACCCAGAATACAGCAACAGTTCCCCCTGCATATTAGTAATGGGTGGACAGTTTTGGTGCAGGCATAGATGTAAACACTGTGACTAAAATGGCTAGTATAGAAGCAAGAAGATCTATCAGTCTTACAAAACACCATTTGTAGTGTACAGGTTTCTGCTCAGACATCATTGCTGTTGTTTCTCTTTTACCATGTTCTTGTAAACTCATCTTGCAATTATTTGGCAAAGTCACACTGTGTGACTTAAATCTGCATGTAGTAAATGCAATCTACAACATTATGTTAGCCAACCAACTGTTACTGTAGATTCTGTGTTTATGGGACATTGCAGGATATATCACTATTCTCCTACTTAGTATTCTGTACAGCATTGTGTGGTTTACCTTGGGACAGATATCGGTACAAGGGATGCACATTTTGATTCGGTTCTCCTCCACTTCCATCTTGTTGCTGGGACATGCTCTAACACAGGAGCTGTGGTCCACCAACAAAGTTATCTAACAGAATAAGAATGTAAAGCATTGGTTGGCATCACCAGATACATGACACCTACAGTCAATTTTAGATTTTAAAAAAGTAGAAAAATCAAAGGGCAGCATTTATTCTTAGAGCAATTTCCTAGAAGGACCCCACTAATGGCAAGAAATTGATTGTATTTTAATCACATTTGTTATAATGATCAGAACTAATGGTCTGGGCCTATATTGCTCAGGAGAAGTAATGAATCAAATTAGCACTTGGTAGCAGCAGTGAAAAAGCGCGACTGGCGTATGCTCATTTGATGATCAGTGGAACTGAATATGCAATCTGTTGGTTGTAGCTTGACTTCTAATGCATGTTCGCTGAATTTACTGCTGCCACTCTGACGCCACATCCGTAAAAGAACAAGCTAAGATTTGCTTTCGAGCTGCCAGAAGTTGAAGCAGATGGTGTGGCAACTAGTTATTGAGATGCACAATTTATTTATGTTGGAGCAATTTATCCTGACTTTGAATAATTGGTCTGGAGTCCAATTTCAGAATAGAGAGAGGATAAATGCTTCTTTAATAGACACCAGTACCCACACTATAAAACTTAATTACGAACTTCATTATGAGCCATCTATGTTCCTGAAGTACAATGGTGTAGTTTTTTAGATCTGCTCGCAAATGCTTGGATGTGCATGCATTGTGTTTTGAGCAGGACTTACGTGGACATTTCTTGACGGCAGAAGGCTCCATAGGTGTACTTGGCTCTGGGATTGTGCTCTAACTGGAAAGACGTCGGGTTGTACACAAATGGCTGAGGGCATTGGGTCACGCACGCTCCGCTGTCGTTTGAAATTGGTGCAAGCCTGCAGAGAGCAACATAACAACACGTTGACTGAGGGCTGAGAATGCTAGTCAGACTCCCCCTGGGGGTGCACAGAGTGAAACATAGTGAGGTGAAGCAAGTGCAGGCTTGTGATTCCCTCCACATAAGTCACTATGAGTGAAAAAATATTACAGCAGCATTTCATTTTTACGTGGATTGTGACATGCGACTCATGCAGCTGTCCCTCGTCTCTTTGAACACCAAATGGGAGAAAAAATTGGAGCCATTGATCCACAGCCATGATGTAAATGGTAAAATGTTTTCCCATAAACCTCTTAAGTGTTTGTCGTCAGTGGCCACAGGCTGAAACGGCAGTAATTGAATTGGATGAGCCTTCCTGTGAATTACAACTACAATATCGCCTCTGTCAGCGCGTGTACCCAGCACGAGTTTGCTAAACAGGACAAACTTGAGGTGATAAAAGGGATATTAATTGGAACATTGAAATCACCAATTTGTTCTTTGAAAACTGACGCTGTGGCAGACTTTATGGCCTTGTAAAATGACAAACAATTCATCAGCGGGGTAAACAAAGTGGATCATTTTTGGATGGCAGACAGATGTTGTACAAAAGACGTGAACACATAGGATGGAGAAGGGGGACATAGTTAGAGAGGACCGCTTTCTTTGGTCTCTGGATGCACGTGGAAGGCAGAAATGAGAGAGAAAAAGTAGAAGACTGTTGAAAGTGAAAGTTAAGAGAGGAATGAAAAGTGAGACAGTGTGTGTGTGTGTGTGTGCGCGTGCATGCATGTGTATTTGTGTGCAAGCTGACGTACAAAGCAGTCTGTGTCCTTGGGGCCCGAGCAGCCGCCGGCACATTCGCGGATGGCAGCAGTCACTGACGTAAGGCCCGAAGCATCGACCGTCACACTGCTCTGCACACACCGTTTTGTCACTGCCCAGGAAGTGAAAAGACTGAATTTTAAAGGTCTGACACACACGTTCATGCACACTCGTAAAAAGAGACAATACCACCACCCTCAACCTTCATCTCAAGTTATAAGCTGGTCAGAAACAGTGTATGTTTCGGAATTGAGGAGAAAGAAAAAAAATGAGGGGCTTCAGCAACCTAAAGGTCAGATAAGTGGGTTTGTGACACATGACAACTGACTTGAAAGCCCAGACAGGTCTAAATAAACATGGAGCACTGTCTCTTCTGTCAAAAACTCCTCTAGAGGGACCAAGCCTCTTATTCTTGAAGTGTTCCACAAGCTTCATTGTACAGTTGTGTTTGGCTGTTACCAGGTATGACTCTAAAGAGGCTTTTCCTAGATCAGGGGTCGGCAACCCACGGCTCCGGAGCCGCATGCGGCTCTTTCAGCCCTCTGTTGTGGCTCCCTGTAACTTTTGGAAAATAAATTTGTTCTGCCTTTTCAGACGCGTTTCAATGGATTTTAATATAGAGGTTTTATTGTGAAATTACCGCCTCTTATTTTCATGTGTCACTCCACCAGATGTGCTGCTGGGGTTTCCCCTGGCTGGGATATGACAGCGAAAAGTTGATGCAGAGGAGATAGAGAAGCAATGCCTGTAGTTTCACATCGTTTTCGGGCTCAAGAATGGCAAGCCTGTATATTTAAAGCTCCACTCCAAGAAAGACACGTCTTGTCTTTGAGTCAAAACTAACTCGTGATAGGGTAATACACGTTACTCGCAAGAACACGGCAGCAGGTCAGAGAGTCAGAGGAGTGTCATCTTTGGAAAATAGTGGCAGCCGACTTACCGGAGAAAAAGTTATTAGCATAAGATAAATAGATAAATAGATTTTACAAGTTAAACAGACATTCGCCAAAATATTGATTTCCAGCTAACATACGTAACATATGAGGTCCAAGAGCAAAAATGACATTAACCAAGTAAGATAAATATTAGTGGAAGGACACAATTTAAAAATGAATCTATCTAATTAGAGGCTTTGTAATTAATTAATCATGACTGATTAACAAGGGCATAGAGGTAAAAAAAGCGATATATGCAGTGTTGTCTTCATTTTAAATGCCAAAAGGATTTTGCGGGCTCCCGGTGTTTTCTTTTTCTGTGGGAAACGGGTCGAAATTGGCTCTTTGAGTGTTAAAGGTTGCCAACCCCTGTCCTCGATAAATAAAGTTTGAAAAAATTATCCCATAACATTGGATCTCACTGAGTCACCGCGTTGTGTTCATACAACTGGTCTCAAGCCAAGTGGACATATTGGCCAAAGATTGCATTCCAAACTGTGCTGATTCATGGAAAGCCCTGGTAAGCCTGGTTTTATTCGTTGCTATGCCAACTTGTGTGGTAACCAGGGAAACACTGACTTCTTTTCCAGTTACTTTCCCACATTTTTTTTTTTTGCAAAAACTAGTTTTAAGAAAAGCTATGTAAGCATGATTAGTAAAGTGTGGCTTGTACGTATTGCATTAAAAGTTGTTCCAATACTTGAGTTTGCAGAACAGTCTCCCACATAGTATTGGTAGAGTCTGAGAAACACCAACCAGCAAGTCAGCAGGACCTTGAGGCTGAGGCATTAAAAACTGCTGTGGCCTACTCTCTGCTGAGTTGCGAACATAATGATGCAGGAAGTGAAAAAAAAAACACAACACAACAACGCTCTGTAGTCTGTGTTAGTCTGAGAAAACAGGCCAGTCCCTCGCTAGGTCTTTACAACACGAGGAGAACATCCTGTAATTATACGGAAAAACTTAACATTACTCTAGTTTGCCCTGCTTCCTTTGTTGTCTTTGTGTTGGTTCTCATTTTATTATTATTTTTTCACTATTTTTGTGTAACTCTGCTGTTATGAACAGACAAATATTACTAATATATCATCTGTTTATTTTGCTATGTAGCAACATGCATTTAAAATTCAGCAACATACTGAATAAAAGTAATTTATTTTCAACAGTCACCATTTATTTTCCTGCATTTGACCTTGATTTTTGCCTTGGAGTTTAATAAAATAGAGAGAAAAAGCTAAAAACAGATGTGAGCAGAAGTTTTCACATACTCAAAGATAATAAATCTATATCAAAGCAGATTATAGGAGATTATAGATTACGATAAAGCAGGCTGTGCAGGATCCTCAATTTTCTCCAACCATTCTATAAATGTAGAGGATCATTCTAACTTCATTGCTTTTTATTGTTTATTGCTTTTATTCTTTGTTTGCTTTGTTGTATATTGACATTTTGAGTTTTGCATTTTTGCAGCCCCTAATATACATTCATTGCAATTTGTGGTTTTTTGGCATTTTCTAGTACTAAGTTAAGGCTAACCACATAGCAGGTCCAGCTCTGTATGATATGTGCATGCATGAGAGTGGGATCAATTTTCTTATCTCAATCTTGGCATTAAAACTGGATTTTGCAAACTGCTGATCTCTTCCTTTACTTTTGTATCAGCCACATCATTTCAAGTTAGCAGGCCTGTACTGGCTTTGTGTGTGAGTGTGTGTGTGCGTGTGTTCTCACAGGTTTGACACTGGTCTTCCTGATGGCCCCAGCAGCGTCCGTTACATGTGCGATGACAGCGTCTGCCTGCAAAACACACCAACAAACAGGCACTGAACATCATCACACACAACTCCTTGGCAACTTCGAATGCAGCTGTGACACAAATCACGCACTGAGACACACTCGCCCCCTTCAAACACCTAATCGTCCACTCACGCACACTCTTAAAATTTCTCTGAGAAGTGACAGTGACAGATCTGTCGAATCTCCTCCGCTCATCTGACAGCAGAGCCGGAGTCACTGTGGCGACTTGTGGCCTGTGAGGAACGTAAGCATGAAAGACATGCTTCTACTCCCCGCCATCAAGTGCTCACAGGCAAAGTGGGACCTGACAGAGCACTCACAGCCTTCATTTGCTAGTGGCCCATCATCAAGACTTAATTGACTATGGGTTAATTACAGACTAAGTGGAATAGTGTGGCAGACTGTCACTGGGTCCTTCCAACCACTCCCACTGTGGGGTTGTTAATGTTAAATACTAACCACGGTTTGGCAAAGGGGCCCCAATTTGGCAACCTCAACTCCCACATACTCTTGTCATTTTTTGGCCCACCTCCTCTGTTTCTGTGTTGCTTTTCCATCCTCCTACCCCTCCATCAGTGCCATCTAATCAACAAAATAACAATGTTTAACACATATTGTACTTAAAAGTGTCTTCTCAAAACTTTGCGTGATGCCTAGCTCCCTGCTAATGTCAAGTCAACGATGCGCAGATTTTATTCTGTTCTGCGAGTAAGCAAAGAAAGGTCACTGTGCCTTATCAAAAAAGACACTCCCAGCATTTCCCCCATTATCCCTGCTCACCATTTGGTGCTTCTGCTGACCCTATTGTTCACCCTGACATACTTTGATAAAGAGGGCTTGGGGAAACTTCTCTGCTTTCCCTGTCCCTCCCTTAAAATGAGCAAAAGGGTAATTCGTAAGCGAGCAGAAAAGTTTGAGAGGCTCTGTTTTCAACAGCCAGTTCTTCTGACACTGAATGTCTGCCGGATAGTGACGCCTGTTATGTCCAAAGCAGAGGGAAGCTAGGGGGACTGTGGGGACCTAGAAGTGAGGAGAGGATGGCCACAGAGGGAAGTGGGCAGCTTCAAAACCAGCTGTCAGATTCACTGAGATTTAAAAAGAGCAGAGCAGACAGCAGCTCCATGGGCCTGGCTGCAGAGCTGCTACCATAGTACTACAATGGAAAGGTTCACACGTTGATCTAACACTATGTGATTTTGCTTCCAAATGACCGCCAGGCAAACAGAATGAGTAAAAAGGGATGGGGCATGACTGTTGCTGGTGGACTGTGTGTGTGTATTTTAGTGTGTACTGCCACACTATACTGCCATGGGATGCCTTTACATTTGAATATTATCCAAAGTTACTGATTCCACTGGTTTTCAGCCACATGGCATACTCACATCCGAGGTTGCTGTTGTTGGACGGTACCACTAGCAGCTCGGCCTGAGGGTTCTTGATAATATCACGCCAGTGGATGGTGTCTGCATGACATAGGAATTTGTTCTGGTCAACATAAACACCTCCGTTCAGAATTTCTGCACAAAGAGGAAAAAAAGAGAGAGAGAAACAGAGAAATGAGCGCATCGCCATGGATATATAGTGCATGTACACGATGGCAGAAAATCAATACTTCAAGGTTAACTCTTGTCATTCCTTTGTCTCAAAGAACCACGCTGCATACGGTTGTTCCCTGAAGTGCATCTGAGCATGACGATAAATGCTATTGACAAATGCACACAGTAATTCAATGCCACGTCCAAAGACACAACTGTTTTATACAGAGTGCCCCACAATAAATAAATTTAAAAAAAAAATAAGCAAAGGCAATTTTATATGCAAACCAAACAGCCACACTGTCAAACTGTATGCTGGTATAATTTCCTAATTATGCATTCACTATTAAATAATTTCATTTCACTTCAGACTTAGAAAGACTTAATGAGTTTGAATGACACAGGAAGACACCAGATACTTGCTGTGTTCATTAAAACTGAAATAGTAAACTGGAGCAGATACCATCCTGCTCTGTTCATGAGGATTAGATGCATCTAAATCTTCCAGAGGAAAGAAAAATGCAGTTTGCAGCAATCGTTCCACTATTATCTTCAAGGGCTCTCTCTTGGCTCACTATGGGCCCAAATCGTCAAATTGTCTCACAGAAAATTAGGGATCACAGCTTTCTTGACCTACTCCCTATCCCTCTATCAAAGTGGGACTGAAGACAAAGCCGGGCTTCTCATCCAGCAAATGCTTAATAGCAAAAATATGTTTCTTTTCAAGGACCAGTGCCCTTAACAGATGCCTGAGCATGGAGTGTGATAATAAATTCTAATCCCTCTCCCTGTTACTAATCCAGGTTTTGGATATAGACACAGAATGAAATGATGCTGCAGTAATCCCCCCCCTCCCCAAGCTGTGACCTAAGGCAGAAGAGAAACAACAGCCCCCCATCAGAGTTTCTTTCTCAATGGGACACCAGCTGACTGCGTAATTTAACCCAGTTGAGGGATTTAGATCCAATCACCTTGTATCGCCGTCTCCTTGAATATGAGTACAGCGTGATTCCATGAAAGCACTTGTCATAATAAATTGAATTTAAAAAAATAATAATAAAAAAGCAACAATGTGGTTCAGATTAGGGCTGGATTAGCTGAAGGTAAAGAAGGGCACTGTCTCTCCAGGCAGATTATTAACAGCGTCTGAGTTATGTGGATGATTCGGTGGCGGAGGAGCACACGCAGGAAGCTAATCATTACCATCCGACACCCTGATTAAGGAAGTGGGCCTTGGTAGAGACGGGGACATTTATTCAAAGCCCTCTTAGAGGTGACATGGCACTCCGTCTGCCTGCTGAATGGCCTACAGCCGCAGCTTCGTGTAATCATGTTCCCGTCACAATGGACAATTTATCAGGGGGGTGTTTTACATTCATGGGTGGTGGGTGAGAAAAGGGACAAGCTGCGCTTTATTCAAATAATGCGTGGACTGCACTGTCAGCATGCTTTGTTGTCATTTAAAAACAGTCATGAAATAAGCAGCCATCCATTATCGAGCTACATTTCCAACATTGCATATCTTACTGTCTGATAGATGTACACTACCAGTCAAAAGTTTGGACACACCTTCTCATTAAATGCTTTTTATTTCATTATTTTATACATTGTAGATAACTTCTGTAGACATCAAAAGTATAAAATAATACATATGGAATTATTTTGTGAACAAAAAAAAGCATTAATCTTCAGTATTAATCTACAATGTAGAAAATAAACAACAAACAAATAAAAAGCATTGAATGAGAAGGTGTGTCCAAACATTTGACTGGTACTGTACATTCCTTTTAACTTACCAACAGGTTATAATGCAGCTACCCCGGAGTCACCTTTACATGATAAAAGGCTTTGATATTGCGCTACTTCACTCTAAAGATCCACCGACAAACAACAGATTTGCTCAGGCATAGTGCACACACACACACAGTGTACAGTGGGCATTTGTTTAGGACAGGCTTCTTTGCAACACAGCAGGACGATAGATAAGGGCTGAACTGTGCTCCAAAATGAACTCCTAGACCTGACTGGCAGCCCTCACTGGGCAGCATGTGGTAAAGCCTTGAAGGTTCTGAATAATGCTTTTGATTTTTTGTCCAAATCCAGACTCAGCAGATGTTGTGTCTCATATTTTGTAGCTGCAACTGATGATTTGCAGCCCCTTGGCTTTGCAGGGGTAACACATTGAAACACTTTTGAGGTGTTTTAGCTAACATCTGCAGAACTAACTGATATTGTTTCAGTATAATGGAATGCATGTGGTTGGAATAGCAGAGTCTGCTCTTTGACAACTGATACAGAGTTCCAGATCCTGTAATTTTGTAGTGAAACCAACTGAATTTTTATCTGCATTTTAAAATGCAACACATTTAATATTGACATGTTGATGAAAAAATTTTAAATTCCTGGGAAGGGGGAAAAAACAAGAAAACTGTTTGCAAAATGCTTCCATCCATCCACCATCCAATAACTATTACACTATAAACCAAAAACTATCAACTTTACATGTGAAGAATCTTGAGGAAATTCATTAGCACATGGCCAAAAACTGATATACAAATGCATATCATATCTATAGGACACAAGATGCTTCTTAATTCCACAATCTAATCATAGTAATGCTTTCATCATGTTAGCACCAAAGAGATGAATAGTGATTCTAAGATATCTGCCTTTTAAAAGTTAAAAGCTTTAGTGACAAAATGAAATAATTTCTACACTTGAAGCCTTTGTGGTATGACACATAATCAATTTTGCTATTTTATGGAGAGCTGTTTAACCTGCCCAGCTCTGTCCCAAGTGCTCTTTTAAATGCCCGAGTCAAGATTCCCCCTGCTAGCCGAGAGACAAATCGCCAACACTGCTGTCCATCCAGGCAAGGGCACTAACTCTTCCAGTGGGATGACAAGCCTGTATGAGGTGGTCATTCATAAACGGGTGACAGTCCTGCGCTGCCGACCGGCCCCTGCTTCCTGCTCCACTGGCACCCGCCCCTCCTCCCCTGCTCTGCGATTCGATCTTTTGCTCAGGAGGGGAGAGCTACAGCCGGCTGTCCTCCCGCTGCCGCCCAGCTCCCTCATCCTCCACATTCCTGTGATTCACGAGGTAGTCATAAAAGCTATTGTCCTGCATCGGGGAAGCAGAATGAGAGATGGAGAGGGCAACAGGAGAGGGAGGGAACGTACATGTGAGAAAAGGTCGAAGAGAATTGCTGCTCACTCGAACCACATTTTCAAACCTTTCATATAAATGGACTATGCAGAATTTTGTTAGCAGCGATGATGTAATACGCTAGTGATTAACTTACAAAGGCTCTTTGAATTACTCTGAAAGCAAGTTTATTTCATTCAGCTGAGAAAACAGATCAAATAAATGTCATGCATTATGAGAGAGATGTGGAGCATGTGAAAAATTAAATACAATTAATTTATGAGGTAGAGAAACTATCAAGTTTTAGGATAGTATAGGAGTTGCACAGTTATTTTCTGGTCAAAAGGAACTTAAATCCAGTTCTTTTCATGCAAATTTATCCTCTCTGTTCATTGTTTAAATCTCAGAATCCGAGAAACTCAACTATGTGTATCCAAGTTATAGATTTGTTGTTGTTTTTTTCCATGAAAATAATCACTTTCTCTCTCAATTCTCTGTAAACCCTGGAGATTGTTTTATGATCCCAGTAGATCGGCAGTTTCTGAAATACTCAAAGCCTGTCTGGCACCAACAACCATGCCACGTTCAACGTCACTTAAATCCTCTTTCTTCTCCATTCTGATTGTCAGTCTGAACTTCAGCAAGCTGTCTCGACCACGTCTGGATGCCTATACGCATTGACTTGCGGCCATGTGATTGGCTGATTAGCTATTTGTGTCAACAAGAAATTTAACAGGTGTACCTAATAAAGTTGCCGGTGAGTATATATGCATATTGACAGGATTTTTTTCTGTTCAAAATCTGCATTAAAATGCTAGAATTTACTTTAGGAACTTGATGGTATCAAATAAAGCAGATAATCACTCTTCTTAATGGCAAAGATAGTGTTTGTGGCTGTAGGAGTTTTGAAATACCACTTTTTCACATTAATTGAATTACAGTTGAATTACAGTTGACCATCCTCCTTTTTGATAGACACTGCATGTTCCACTGAAGCACTCAGTTCTGCCAAGCATTTTACTGGGTGACACAGTTCCCACTGATGCCGTTTTATGCGTGTACGTGGCCGCTGAGGGCTCTGCTGCCTTATGGTCAGGTCATGTTTGGTTCAAGACCGCTTCTGGTGGCGCATTTTGCTACATCTCTCTTGGCAGTGAAACAAAGGGATTCAAAAAATGCCATCTCGCAAAAGCTGAAGTGTCATTGCGAGTTAGAGATTAGATTTGATGTGGAACTGTGCAGCGGGATATGAGGTGATGACCAGAGGGAAAGAAGATTTGGTGAATTCCAGCAAATGCAAAATTGAGTGAAGGAATGAATGACTGTATTTAATGACCCTACCTATATTAAATTCATTTACTGTCTTTAATCCCTTCTCTCAGTCCTATAAACCCCCACAATTTTGAATTGCTCCAGTGGCCTATGTAAAGGGCGGTGCTTGTTATGTGGCTCTGCGAGTCTTTAAAAGTGAAAAGAGTTCCTGTAATAACATGGGAGGTTTGTTCCATAATGACAAACGAATGAAAACAACCAAAATGAATATAAGAAACCTAGATATTCACTGCAAGTTCTATTTCAACAGAAAATGGTGACTTAAATTTCCACATCTTGTCAGCTGTATATTCAGTGGATTGTTAAAAGACTATACAATAACAGGTGGAGGGTAGATTTTACACATAGTACACACAAGGCTGTTGGCATCTACTGATTTAATAATATTAAATGAACAAATGACCAGCAACTACTGTCTAGTTCATATTCATTCCAAAGATTTCTTGAATTTTGAACTGCAGAATACAGATAGGATGCTTTTTAATTATGCGGAAAACTACTGTAAGCCCTCTAGCCGAGCTAATCTTCTCGCTACAGGCAGCTCAGTTTTTTCCACCCTGGAGGTTGGGACCCCCCACAAGGAGTTATAAGATAAAGTGTGATGTTGTGAGATGAGAAACAGATGAGGAAAACATTTCTGCTACACACTGTTATGCCTTTTTTTTTTTAAGATTTGTGTTTGTCCACATAATTGTCTAATTTTCCTAGTTTTTGCTATTCAAATTAAGAAAAACAGACATAGCTGATGTTTTAATGGGTTACATGTTTAGCTTCAAAGCATTATTGACCTCATAACTGCATGTCAAGTTAGGTTTACTGCAATCCTGTACTTTTATTTTAAATATAGTAAAGATACTTATAGTGTAACACTGAAGTGAGTATATCCTTGTGCAATTCACAGGTAAGTGTTTATGATTTGGAATTGTATCACTTGTCAATAGTTGCGTTACATCAATGTTAGTAGGGTATTTGGTCTTGTTTAAAATTTAAAAAATAGAGGTCCCACAGTAGGAAGTCAGTGCATCTTTCATTACTAAGATTCAGATTTTTTTTTCTTTGTATGCCCACCAAATTTTAGATGACAGACATACTCAAATACTGAAGAGACACTCTGCTATTCTCCAGAGGGTTTTTTTTTTATTCCCCAGTTATTCTTTGCTTGAGTTGCTGTGTTGCTCTACCATTTTCTCTAAAATTGTGTTGGTCATTGTGTTGGATTCGATTCAGGCGACATACCATAACATGGGCAGATCATAGTTTTCACTGTTTTACTCTTTGGAAACTCTTGCGTTTTTGGCACTGTGATTTGGATTGTTATGCTGGAAAACTCCTCTCTTGCCAAGTTTTTACACATTGGGAATCGTCATGTCAGCCAGCATTTTGATGCATCCACAGACCTTCAAGGTGCAATCTATAAATGTCATCTCCCCAACAACTTTTGCACTCATGTAATCCCATATCATCACACTCCCACCTCCATGCTTCACTGTCAGACTTATGCATTCACTGTGGTTGTCCTGGACAAATCTGTTCATCTAGAAATTCTTCATGTGGAGCTACAATGCAAAGATACCTACAGACACAGCCTCTTGGTCCAAAACTGAGATAAAGTGTTCACAGGTCTTTTTAAAACCATGCACAGGCATACTCAATTTTGTGTCAGTAATCCCACGTATATTCACTTTTGTGGCATTTGGAGCCTGTATTTTTAGTATAGTCTTAATTTTAGTATGTATTTAGTTATTGTTATATTTTCTTTGCGGAAAAAAAAGGTTAACAAAACATTTTATCAGGTCAGTCAATCGACCCATACCTATTCATAAAACGGTTAGAACTCTGTAAAACTGCATAACTGAACCAAACATAGGTACTGTCATTAAAGTCGACAAATTAATGAATTCAAGGACAAATCGCTGTCTATTAATGACTTCACGCTTGAAAAAACCTGATAATATTGGAGAAGTGGGTAGATGTAACCAAACTTTCTTCACTTTCTTCCATAAAGTAAACACCAGGGTCAACATTAGATTTAATTTCTGGTAGAAATAAATAGAGAGGAGTACAGAGAGAGTCAGAGTGCCCTGACAGTATTCTTGTGATCATAAAATGATTATGTGAAGATATAAAAAGAAACATGAGCCAAAGAGTTTGGTTGGGGTGTTTTTTTTTCGAAAGCTTAAGGTAAGTGCAGAGGTACAAGATTTCTTCAGATTATTTATTTTTATTGTTCATATCACACTCAGTATGGAGAACGGGCCAATCAGTGTACAGATTGTTAGGGAAGTAAAAATGATCCCTGAGCCAAGCTGCCTTTGCAAGCCAATTAAGTTCATTTTACTGTCGTTCAGCAGAGCAAAGAGCCCCTATTTTGAAGTAGTTTCTGGGCAATGATGGCCCCAGCACCAATCAGTGGCCATAGCTCTATAGGGAGCCTGCTGATGAGCTTTCATCAGTGCTGCTAGCCACTTGTCCCACATCTCTTTCTCTCCCTAATTATGCTGATGAATAAGGCCATAATAGTGATCTGTCCCCGACTGATGAGTCCATGCATTTGCCGTTATTGTCTTGTCTTGAGGGCGGGTGTGTCACGTATCACACAACTCAAGCTGAGTGCATTCGGGCCATCTACTCTGCTCTTTTTTATTAGGATCATCTCTCCATACTTGTCGTCCTCCACCCTGCACCCACCCCTCAGACCCACCCATCCCCTCCCACATGAAGAGCACTTTCTCACTCTGGTGATGGGCCGACTTGCTGAGCATGGTGAACAGAGAAATCGAGATGATCACTCTTTCTCTTCACAGCCGGATGCCCTCTTTTTTCTTGATGCGCACACTATTACAAAGATACACACCCACACACACACACACACACACACACACACACACACACAGAGGAAGTCTCTCGGATGTGGCGGAAAACTATCTCTAAAATTTGAAGGCAAATGTGTGGAAATACAGCACACAAACATGCAAAATCCCAATGATAAATACTCCCTGTCCGATGCCAAAAAGCATCTTGGAGCTCAGTTGCATCAGGTCGACAAAGCCTCGCATTTGTAGCTAGAGCTGGGGAGTTAAGCCGCAGCTTTACCTCTTAAATGCCAATTAATCACTCAGTGCTTGAGAGAGAAGCCCAAGGGAAGCACCTTGTAATTTTTTTTCCTCCTCACATGTAGTGGAATACACCTTCTTCTAATTGTTCATGTTTTTGTTGATAAAATAAGATACTTACAGGCCATAAATTCTCAAACAGTGGCCTTGGCTTTATTTTATTTAAATATCATACACATATTTAATCAAATATTAGCATAGAATCTGCCTTTAGACTGATCTGCTTCCCCTGTTCATGTACTATAGCTTCTGTTAAAGCAAATACGACTCTCATAGCGTCCTACCTTCATGTTTCACAATGATAGTCTTCCAGTGGTTCTCATCCTTTAGGCTATTAAAATGAACTCTAGCACAGTAATCATACTCCATTTATTGCACTGAAGTCTGACCACAGAACAACTTCATGAGGCATTCGGGGCATTCAAGGTAGAAGTAGGATGCACTGTTACTTTGTGGTATAAACAACAGGACCTGTGTTTTACATGTTTGTTTTTTAACCTGTAGGTGTGCATCTGCGATTTTGTCAGGGACCTCTAACCTGAGCTGGGAGCAAACACCAATTCTCAGTCAGTCAGCAGCTGGGACTACTTCAAGTCAAGGATCATCAGGGGGTCTATGACCACCACTGAGAGAATCAACAAAAGTGAAGAAGTTCACAGTTTAAAAAACTGGACAAGGTGCATGAAATCAGGAGCAGACCGGAAGCAACTCACACTGTTTACTTTAGCATCTATGTGATTGTTCCTAGGGTCTTAATCCCTCAAGGTACGTGTCCAGAAGGGCATTTTTTTCTCACATTGAAACGCACCACATCTGAATATCGCCCATTTGGTGGGCGTGCACTAGTGGTGAACAAGGTGGTCAAATGACAGCCCTTCAGATCTTAAGTCTGGTAGAAGTGTCAGACCAACATGGCAGCTTGGTCACAAACAGTTCAAAAGTAATTCTGAAAGCATCTTAGGCAATAAACAAGCTGTCCAGTTTCTTAATCTGTCCTCATTGTAGTTCAGTGACGGCTTGTTTAGACGTTTTGATGAAAGTCGGTGGACCTTCTCTCCCTGCATCGAATTTGCATGAAGTAGAAGTCAAACTACTGGATGCAAATGAACTTCTCTCCAAATGCGCTGCAACGCAACCAGCATGCAACGTGGTGTGTTTCACACAAACAATAAATGGGTCGTGAGAAATTGATGGATCCTGTGGACACGTACCATCAGGGTTGGGCTGTCAGGGCAGAGGTATTCTGTACCATCCTAAGGTATTTGAGGGAGAATATCTAGTGCAAATGGCATGCTATGGTGCAATGACCTGTCACAGCACAGTGATTAGATATGTTATGTTTGGCCACAACAGAACACAGATTAAGCTCCTTTCCTCTTCCCCCAAATGAAATTCAAGCTAAAGCACATTTTTATAAGAGGTTCAGCGCTCATCATAGATGGTGAAACATTTTTGAAAAATGTGTATAAGACCAGTCTCACTGTTGATAGAGTGATATCACAAATTTATCTTGACTAATGACAGTTATTCTTGGTATATGTTGTATGTGCACTTCATGTTAGGTCTCAGTCAACTTTTTGATCAACCCTTCTATGGACACTAAAGTCAGTAAATACATCTGTATCACTGCCTACTATTGTGTGCATTTTAGCATCCAACTACAGTATATATCAGTGGTAGAAATGTATTTTCTTTAAGACTTTCAATGTGTTTATTTGTTGAAAATCTCTTTACATGCAGAATAGGAAAAATAAATCAAGAGCTCTTATGCTATGACGAAAAAAATCTGTTATCCGTGGCAGCCGCAGCCTATCCAATCATGGACTGGATGGCCTACATGAATGTCAAGGGCCAATTCATGCTTTCAACATCCGTGTACACAGACTGATGTGAACTTTGAAAGCAAACACTGGGTGTACACATAGTTCTATTCATACTGAACACAGAAAATCACAAAGTGCTCATGTGAATACTTCTTACAGGATATAGCAGCAGGTCGCACCATGTCAATGTGACTATTTGCAAAGTGTGCCGAGCACAGAAGGCAGACATGTCACAAGATTTCTTGAGAACTTAGGAGTCCCTACTGTGCTTGGACACTGACAAACGAAAGACTGTGCAGGGCTCCTCCTCCAAACTCTTTTAAAGATGAATCAGAAAGGTGTGGATGACCAAAAAGCTCCTTGTACAGTCTCTCAACATGACAAGCATGACAAGAGTGTTGCCTGCAGACTTTGGTGAAATTTACATCCTACTGACTCTTGTGGACCTGTAGAAAAGCATGAACTATGTACGTGCCTACCTGCACACGCTATGCTCTAACACTCAAATACATGTCAAAGTTTTTTACGAGCTTAGGTCGATACATTGCTAGAGCTTGCAAGCAGACAGTACAAACAACGGCCGCATATTACAGTTCCATGAAAACCTACAGCAACTTGCACTGCTAAACATGCCAGATGGTTGCATCCATTTGTGGATTTGTGCATCTTTTCTCACTCTTTGTAGTCTCCATCCTTCAACATAATTGTTGTTTGATGCCGATCATCCGGATTAGTCTATATTAGCTGTGAACTGGATGTTTTCCAAATCTTGTGATGTTGCCTATTTGTGTACTTAATTTTAACTTGCGCCTCTTGATAAAGACTGGGTCATTCCGTGTGGTTTCACCAGATGGTGGTTGCTGCACCATTTTCAAATTAGTCCTAAATTTGCATTCCATTAGATAGTCACAAAAGTACTTTCTATGCAAAATTGTAGGCCTGTAGCTCAAATAGTTTTTGAGTTGCGGGGGTCTGAAATTTTCAGAATTTGGGCTATAAAAAGCCTCGCCAGCGTTTTTTGCATCTTTAAGTGGTTATTTCTCAGCCTCTAGACATACCAGAGAGCTGTGAGTTGGTAAACAAGGCCTCTGCATGTAGCTAGTGCCCCACAAACATCCCCAGGTGTTTCCCTACACTCTGCAGGCCGTGGGGGCTTGCTAAAAATGCTAAAAACTTAAGCGACACCTTCTCACGAGTGGAGTTTGGGACCTTAAAAGTACTAGAAATACTGCACAGAAGTGTTCTAACACCCATGGGTTCCATTCTACACAAACTTGTGTGATAACTTAGCAAACTGGAGCTTTCTAGGTACCTCAGTTTGGAAAATATGAGCTCCCAAAGTTGGACAAGATTTTAAATAGGCTATTTTGGGGGACAAAAATCTCAGTGTGGAAAGGGTACCAGAGACCCCAAATTTTTCTACAAGACAGTTCCATCTGTCTTCTATCACTGTACAAAAAAACAGCAGGGTTATATTTGTAGTTACTGAGATATTCTTACTCAAAATGGCATGGGTGATGTCAAAATCGTGTTTTGCTTTTCAGTACTTTAAATTGGGATACAAGTATTAGTAGTCATTCCAATGGTAGTATGATGTATGTTTTGTTCTTTTTGAAATGTTAGTTGTTAAAGGTGACTACCTTCAAAAAATGTAATGGTATAACTTAGATATACCTAAGTTATAACTTAGGTATAGGTTCTTTTGCTTGTAACATGACATTGTACAATTAAATTTAACATATTTAATCCCACTGCACTGATACTGTAAAATTCATCATTACTGTTGTATTTTTAAATTAATCAACCATAAACTACTACAGAGCTCCCTGAATTCAAGTTAGTGCATGTAATTTGTATGTGTATGCTATAATTACATGTATGCACTGCAAATGGGTGTCAACATGTCATTACACTTTTTGAAGGTAGTCACCTTTAACAACTTAACATTTCAAAAAGAACAAAACATACATCATACTACCATTGGAATGACTACTAATACTTGTATCCCAATTTAAAGTACTGAAAAGCAAAAAAGTGTAATGCCCTTTTTGTGTCACAAGGTCTAGTTTAGAGTCATACCTGTAGATATCATGACATGTTGACACCCATTTGCAATGCATACATGTAATTATAACATACACATACAAATTACATGTACTAACTTGAATTCAGGGAGCTCTGTAGTAGTTTATGGTTGATTAATTTAAAATTACAACAATAATGATGAATTTTACAGTATCAGTGCAGTGGGATTAAACATGTTAAATTTAATTGTACAATGTCATGTTACAAGCAAAAGAACCTATACCTAAGTTATAACTTAGGTATACCTAAGTTATACCATTACATTTTTTGAAGGTAGTCACCTTTAACAAAGAACAAAACATACATAATACTACCATTGGAATGACTAGTAATACTTGTGTCCCAATTTAAAGTACTGAAAAGCAAAACACGATTTTGACATTACCCATGGCATTTTGAGTAAGAATATCTCAGTAACTACAAATATAACCTTGCTGCTTTTTTGTACACTGATAGACGACAGATAGAACTGTCTTGTAGAAAAATTTAGGGTCTCTGGTACCTGTCCCACATTGAGATTTTTGCCCCCCAAAATAGCCAATTTAAAATCTTGTCCAACTTTGGGAGCTCATATTTTCCAAACTGAGGTACCTAGAAAGCTCCAGTTTGCTAAGTTATCACACAAGTTTGTGTAGAATGGAACCCATGGGTGTTAGAACACTTCTGTGCAGTATTTCTAGTACTTTTAAGGTCCCAAACTCCACTCGTGAGAAGGTGTCGCTTAATTTTTTTTAGCATTTTTAGCAAGCCCCCACGGCCTGCAGAGTGTAGGGAAACACCTGGGGATGTTTGTGGGGCACTAGCTACATGCAGAGGCCTTGTTTACCAACTCACAGCTCTCTGGTATGTCTAGAGGCTGAGAAATAACCGCTTAAAGATGCAAAAAACGCTGGCGAGGCTTTTTATAGCCCAAATTCTGAAAATTTCAGACCCCCACAACTCAGAAACTATTTGAGCTACAGGCCTACAATTTTGCATAGAAAGTACTTTTGTGACTATCTAATGGCATACAAATTTAGGACTAATTTGAAGATGGTGCAGCAACACCCCCAAGGAATATCTGGTCATTTCACCTGGAATGACCCGACTGTCTTTTGTGGTTCAGTCCTAAAACTGTACTCAAACAGTGATACTGCATATGTTTTCCAGAAATAGCATTAGAGGAAGACCTGAAGGCAGTTGGTGGTCTTTTGTAAGTTGTATGTAACAAATGTTTTTTTTGTTTTTTTAAAGCAGCCTTTACTGGCAACCCAGCAAGCAAAAGGGTTATTTGAAGACAGGTTTTTTTTGTTTGTCGTTTTAAATCTGAGAATGACTGTGTGTGTGAGTGTGTGTTGTCCCAGAGACCTGTAAGCTCTTTGCAGTCGTTTACATGCATCAGTTCCTGGTGCTCTGTGTGGCCTGTGACACAGCACTGACAGCTGGCATGGCAGAAGGTGGCGAACTGGGGAATGAAACAAATTGCCTTCATTTTCGTAGAGTGCAACCTCTTCAGGGAACGCCAATGAACATTACACAACAAGCGGCAAATCAGCTACTCCGGAAAATATTGGGAGCCAATGAAGTAAAGTTGGAGAAACAGCGAGTCATAGGGATCATGTATCAAACTCAGGTAGTGATGCATTTAGGAGAGTTATCCATAGAAATTGTCATTCTGTGAAGAGAGAATGAGACAAAATATGGTACCCATACACTGTCAAATACTACAATCTCCAAAAAATAGACTCCGACAACCCAGTCCATCCACAGATGTTCCCTTGCTTGAAGCCTACCGGCATCCATCACAAAGCACTTTGAACTTCATACGCACGCATTGGAGGCAACACGAGAATGCTGCAACAAGATCAGTGAAACCAGGGGAACAATGAAGAGTTCAGACCCCCACTCCAGTGTAAAAATCTCTTTCATCTTATGGGCTAGAATATGCACCATATACCATCTCTATCCAGTCCAGCAAGAGAACAAAAAGATTTCCTGAACAAAAGACACACAGTGCAATTTCAGGGAATAATGAATAAGAAGAGGAAGTTTGGTTTACTGATGTTATGTGTGCATCAGGAACTGAGTGCGTAGTGATGTGTGCACACCTGCCACATCAAATAATAATGTGGTAGGTGTACACACATCATACCACCAAATAATTAAAATAAAGTTGTTGATTTCCCTGTTCAGTCAATTTACAAAAAGATACACTATGAAATGCCACGATTTGAGATAAACACATGACTCGACAAGAAAACAAGCAGTTGATCCCTAGAGGAAACCCTCTGTGTAATTGTGAAGCGCTCGACTGTACAGTGCCTGCAAGCATGTTTACTCTAAAGAGGAAAGAAGAAGAAGAAGAAAAAAAACCAGAGGCTGGTGAGAAAGTAGCTGCTTAAGTGAAAACGACTTCTCAAATCCCATGAATAACTGCTAAGTCTCCAGACTGCAAACAAGCCATCGCTAGATAAATGGCTGCAGATCGGCAAGATAATAGAGACAGAAAACAGCAACTAGTTTGCCTCGAGGCACAAAAAAGGGGAAAAAAAGAAAGCATCAGCAAAAGAGGTTCCATGGTTCGAGGTGACCAAAATGAAATGAACTTTTCAAAGTGGAAACTGGGTAGCGTTTCTCTGCAGGAGGGGAAATGTCTTGCTCCTGCAGTTGCACAATTTTATAAAACTCTGCATTATTCACACACCTAAAAAGCTGTCAATGGATGCACTGTGTTTTTATAAATGATACAATCCTTACAAGCAAATCCACAGTGGCTCGGAGGGGCCTCTGTCTTGAGGAGAACTTATCTGATCTTCACGGAAAGGCGGAGGTGGGTCTCCAGAGCCCCATTTCCCCACTTCTCCATTATTAGCTCTGCCAGCCAAAGAGATATTGTGCTTGGTGACAAATGGGAGAGGAGCGCTAGGGTGCAGACAGTGCGGGGGAGGTCCCCTCCATCTTCTCCCCCCTCCAACCTTCCCACCCTCCTCTCCCGCGATCTGGAGCGCTGCAGCCTTGTCCTTCCCGATAACCATAATTGTGTTTTAAAGCCCCTGATTAAATTTTGCAGTCTCGAATGATATTGTTTTGCGATGAATCCTTATGAAAAATGCTTCACGTTAAGAGATTATGGAAGCTGTGTAGGCGCTGAAGGAGGCGGAGGCGGAGATGACACTTTCTTTTTTTTTTGCGAAACTTCTAAAGCTTCAATGGAGGCTAAATGAATCCCTCCGTCACTCTCTGTCTTTTCCTCCACCCACTCTTGCTCCACCCTTTTGTAGACATAAACACTGTCTTTCTGCCTGCTTTGCCTCTCTCCTGCTTCTACCAAAATACACCCACTGGGATCCAGGTTACTCAGCAATCATGACTATGAAAACTTCCAGAGACATTCCTCTCAAACCTAATAAAAAAGAAAGCCTTTAAATATGAAAAAAAAAGTACTTCGGTGTCAATGTCTAAACTTTTCTCTGTCTCAATAGTTTGCTATCATAATGTAAGATGTATGTCTCCCATCTGAGCATCACAGTACCTCCAGAGGAAGCCAATTTCTTCCCTTCTTTTTTAAAATTTTTTTTTAAAGGTGACACAAAATGCAATCAGGACAAACGAGAAGCCAGCAAATTCAATAATAGAGGCAAATGAAAATGGAACTGGAGACTCTGCACTTAAGGCTGGATGGGCTCACAGCCCTAATAAGCCCTCTTCTGTCACCGCTTCTCTGCATCTGAATTAACCAGAGGCCTTCCAATCAGCACAGGCAAACAAAAGAGCCGGCCAAATAGATGAGAGCACTGATGAATGCTGATGAAGGTAACGAATGGCGGTGGCCGTCAGTGATCAACACTTGTGTATGTGTAAGAGTTGCTGGTGGGATTAGTGAGTAATCAATTAACACCTGACAACTATCAGTTTGTTCACGTCAAAACTGAGTCCTTCACCTTACTTTAGGGAGATTGTGCAGCTTTGAAAAAAGTTCAAGCTCCAGAAAGGTACACATCCTGCAACAAAAAGGAAATTTTATACTGAGTTTTTAATAGGTCTCCCTGACCCAAAGGTCAAGCAACTCACTCATCCAATATATTGCCAGTCTCAAAGTACAAACAACCCCTGACTGACAAAAGTTGTCCGATGTCGTTTTTCCATGACAGCAGCGATATGTTGTTTTACAGCAGTGTTATCCCAACAGTCAGTCCACTCTCTACTCTGTTATTGTGCTGGAAATAGTGTTTTGCTGCAATTGCCCAAGATAAGAACATCAAACTAAAATTTAGAGGGCACTATGAATAGACCATTGGGGAGTCATGAAGACAGTAAAACTGCCGAGCAGCTGAGCTCATAACTTGAAATGTGGGCTATTATTAAATGTCTACTCTTCAGTCAAGAAACCAAAAAAAAAAAAAAAAAAAAGTGTTCCTTTTCAAGCTTGAATGTGTGAACACCTGCAGTGCAAAAGCACACTGTCAGTCTGATAAGCATTTTGTGTTTCAAAGCGAACTCATTACATATTTTCACAGCGTAAAATGTTTAAGAAGTGTTGAAAACTGAACTTACCCTCTGCATTAAACTTGACACTTACAATGGACTAAATGGGCTATTTGTCATTTTCTTGCACTGAACTGCAGCGCTGATCCCTCCACTTTTGTAATTGGGGCACACCGACACACACACACCTACACACACACACACTAGCAAATGAGCTATGACTAGTAAAGAACCTCCATCTGGTTCTACAGTAGGGCTTCACAGTAGTTCTGTGGATGGCATTGTCGCCTTGCTGCAACAGTCCAAAAACAAGCTGAGGTTAATTGGTGATTCTAAATTGTCCATAGCTGTGAATGTGAGTGTGATTGTTTGTCTCAATGTGTAGCCCTGTGATATACTGGTGGCCTGTCCAGGATGTCCCCTGCCTTCACCCTAAGTCATCTGGGATAGACTCCAGCCCCCTTCGACCCCAATGAAGATGAAGCTATGTATAGGTTATGAATGGATGGTTCTACAGTGAGAGGTTTTGTGAGTCGGTCCTATAAGACTCCACTCCTCTTTTTTCCAGACTCTACCTCACGTTTTCCTGACCTGAGGTGTGTAGGGACACATCCATCAGTAATAATGATTGGCTATGCTTGACACTCTAATGGATTTCGTCTTTGGAGTGTATGCTACAAAACATACCTCAAGAGGGGGCTTGGACTGAGGCAGGCCACTTAAAAAACACAGTGGACCTAAAAATGCCATTAAAACACACCAAAGTCAAATAGGTTACAGACGCCTGGAAGAGAGTGCAGGCAAAATTTGCACATGCACAAACACAAGTGCACCATTAATTTTTTTCTCCCCTCCGAGACCCCAAAGCATACAAATATGCAGCAATGTCAGAAGGGTAGCATGTGCCTGGTGGTGAGATAAACAATCAGGCACTTTGAATGTAATTACTGTCAAATGAAAACTTCCTATCATCAGAAAGTCAGCAAAACACAGTCGCCTTGTATTTAGCTGAATGGTTTTATACTTTGGGGTTATGAAATTACCCTTCGGAAGGGTTTCATAACCTCATGTACTCCACCAATTTCTCCATATAATATGCAGCACAGCAGCATTTGGCTCCGAGGAAAATTTCCCCATTGGGACAATTAATTTTATTGCATTGTATCATATTGTGCACCGTAAATAAAATTCTTTATTAAAAAAAGTGTGCAAATCTGACAGTAAGGGTGATCAAAAGAATACATTAAAAATGTCAGAATGCTGCAAAAAAAAAGTGTAAATTTATGGTCAAAAACTGTAAAAGCTGTTTTAATTTAAGAAAACGGAACAGTTGTAAAACAACGGCTTAAAATGTACTGATCATCATTTTTTTCAGCCCTTTATATATATTAGAAATAAAATACAGATTTATTTTTGACATGGACATTATTTACAGTTGTGACCTTTTCTTGAAAAAATGTATGGTAAATATTAAAACTTAGAATTTTTAAAAGGATTTCATTATGTGCAGTTTGACAAAAATGGGGAAAATCTCTAAAATATCAGCATATTGCTCAAAAAACTACAATAAAAACGACTAAAAATTAGATTTTTTATACTGTACGGTGTAACAGATTGCAGGAAAATAAGAGTTTCGATCAATCAAAGATGAATTATCCCGTTTTAAGCTGGTGACAGCCTCCTGTATCACATCAGAGGCTGGTAAACTGTGTCCTGCATTCCATACATCAGGTTTTCTTTCTCTCTTACAGAGCAAAATGCCGTTTACAGCTTGTGCTTCAGATCATTTAAATGGGGGAACACAAGAGTCGGTCACAAGTAATTCTAATCTCCTGAAGAATTAATTCGACTCTAATGAGCTACTGTGATGAAGTCACGGTTATTTGGTTTGATTAGGTGGAATTTCCAAGAACTGCTGGGTAGGAAATGCTGACTCATTTGGGCTTTCACCACTTTCCCTCTGAGCAGAAGTGTTTTGAGCTTTGGCAGGGGGACTACTGCCGTTTCAACAAAGGACAATGTTGGGGGAAATTAAAAAGGGTGTCTGACTGTAATTTTCTCTGTGAAGTTGCTTCATTGAGTTACTGACAATATTTCATACGCTTTAGTAACTATTAATGACATTATTCCTGTTATTTGTAGGTTTTTATGTCCATATTTAAGTGATATTAATGACTCCTGTATAAATTTACTTCCCAATTATTCCATTATGCAAACAATATTTTAAAACAGTGGCTTTAAAACTCGGGTACACAGTCATTTTTTGCCTTCATTGGGCAAAAATTCCAAACAAGCCTTCCTTAAGGTATCCGAGAGAGACTTCAGTTACAGGAGACTTTTGTCAATCACAGACATTGTCTCACCTTGAAATGTTTCAAAAATGTTAGAATATTTTGCATTTGCATGTCTGTTTTGCCATTTTGGCTGAGATGCTCTGCCCTACGAACTTTTTAGGTGACTTTTCCACTGAATTCCTGGATCTCATCAAATAATATGTGGTTTGGACAATGACATCACAAAATCATGTATTTTTGTGTGACATTTTAACCTAACCATGTAGTTTGATTACCCAACCTAACCAGAAAGTGAGAGAAAACTGAAAACAAACCAGCGAAAACAAACCTTAAGTTCAGGACTAATGGTTCCACGTGGGACTTGAATGATGGTCTCCTTGGTGAGAATCTGGTCACTGATTTATGCCTCCAACTGACCTCCTAATGCAGACTTTGCCGCTATTTCCATCTAGAAACATTTGTTCCCTCATTACAGGTGAGATAATACTTATTTTCAAACAGTTTAGTTATATAGGAATGTAATTTTGTGAAAATAGGGTTGCAGACTGTCAGTAGCTGCTTTACTGAATGTGCTACACAATGATGCAACGAGCAAGACTTCACACTCACAATTATTGAGGACAAATTTCTTATTTGTTTGTCAAGAGAGGTTGCAAAAATACTAAATTGGGGCTTTAATGCATGCTGTTGCACACCCTCAGAATCAGGCCTGTAAAGTTGCACTCATTACCGTCACTCCCCAGTTTCTGCTATGATGACTTTTGTCCATCCTTGCGGAGAGTGACGAGTCATTCCAAAATAGCTGATGTTGGAAGCTCAAGTTGTCATTGCCACAGTTGTTAATAGGACTTATGCTTTAGGTTTATTTCCGATATGACTGGTAGACGTCCTCACTACTTCCTAATGACAGAGGAGTTCATACAGGTTTGGGAAGGTGAAGTTTGAGGGAGGCTCAGGAGAAGGTTTTCCTTTGGTGATGTTATCCAGGATTATGATGTGAAAGCCATTATTGCTCACTGGGGGTTCTGTTAGGTGTGTAGATAGCTCAGTTAGCCGGGGTCAGCTAACAGTGACCTCCAGAACACCGTGTGTCAGCCAGTGGAAATGAACCCGAACATCAAAGAATGGTGCACAGAGCAGCAGGCACACTGCCGTGGGGGACTATTACCATTACATTAGAGATCATTTTGCCCTTCTTCCAGACATGCCACAGCCACTAATGAAGACAAACCCAAAGCCTCTTGGGTTTCCTCGCCAAAGGATTTGAACAACAAACACAAACAGCAGCGCAGTGCTGACAGCACACTATTGATACAACTGTGAGCAAGGCATTACAATGACTTTTAGGTCTACAAGTGTGTGACATGAAGTCAGACATGGCATCCTGTTGTTTGTCTGCACGTCAATGAATGCCACCTTTTTTTTTTTTTTTTTGCCATGTCATTTTGTCTGATGTCAAGAACAGACACTGAACAATGAGTGACCCAAGAATATGAAGAATACTTCATTTTCTTCACATTTTATACTCATGAATGTGAAGGAAAAATCATCTCCAACCTGGCTCGGCATGAAAGTTCACATCTAAGAAATGTCCGTGCAGATGTATGGGTTGCATTGCATTACATAATGCTGAAGTATTTTTATTTTTATTTTTTGTTTTCAAAAAGGAATGCTGCTGCTTTGGTGTTTCAACACTCCAAAAAGGGGGTAAAGATGAAAGAAAAAAAGCAAAACTTTATTTCACAAGCAGACTGAAGGGCTCTCTTGCTTTGCAGATTCACGACTGCAGCATTTTCTGGGGTAGCAAAGCAGCGTTTGAAGCTGGGAGATATGTTTTAATCATTTGGCGCCTTAATGATGACAGTGGATTCATTATTAATAGGCCCCATCCCTCCACTCGCCCTCTTCCTCATAACAGTCCAGAGTGAGAGTGGGTATTAGCATTAGCCGCTTTTGCTCTATTTGATCTTTCTGTAATTACACTCCTTTTTGGAGATCACACTACAAGCTTTTATAAGTAAAAGAGGCCCTGGAAGCAGAGTTTTTCGGATACAAATTCCAAACACAGTTACTGTTTTTGCATTTTTTGTGCCTCAATTCAATTTTAACAAGGGGCCTATCGGGAAAAATGGCCAAACCAAAAATGTAAAAACACGACCAAAAGTGCCTAACATTCATTGTCGACAAATATATTCTTCTTATGTGCCTATTTTTGAGTTGAACATGAGGTGAGAAAAAGTTGTAACAGATGCATAAGAAGGCAACATCAGTCAGCTGTCATAATGTAAAGTGCAGTGCTGTAGGATTCTCCTTTTAGGTGTATTCCCATCTTTGTGCTGGATCTTTATGCTCTTGACTAAGGGGATGTACTGTATCGATTCAGCTTTTATGGCACAACTGAATTGACAAAAAAGTTTGTTAATTCTCTTTTGCTGATGAATGCGTAGAGACCTTTATGTCTCCCTCGTTGCTATAAATTAGAAGTTATACAAAACCAATGTTGATCTACATAATTATATTCCTTGACATTGCTGTCGAAATTGGTGTGATCTGGTCACTGCATCACTCCCTCCTATCAACATTCAAATCTCCAAGAAAAATCTCCATCTGCTCTGCTGAGCAGAGTGACTGTGAAAATGAGAAACTACTTAGAATTCCCGTGACCCACTAAATCAATAGTCATGCTCTAAATATGATGATGCACACGAGGTTAATTGTAATGAAATCCTTTAATCTATTCACCTCAGCAGCAATTGCTGGTGGTAATTTGGCCTAAATGTGTTCAAAATGCGCACAAAAATGCTACAATTAGTCAGACAGAAGCGGTGAATTATTAGCTTAGCTTTAAATCAGGGAATGTTTGGGACATTGCCAGCTTGTGAGACCATGGCAGTGTCGCTGCAGCACCAGTGAGCCTTAAGGAAAAGCAAAGCAGGTGAGGAAGGCAGGAAGGTTATTGATGGAAGAAAGAGGGATAGCAGAAACTGGCGCTTTGCTTTCTACACACATGCATGAGGGGCATTGCTGCCAGATGGGAAGTTGGAGTCAGAGCTCTCTTAGGGGCTCACTGAGCCATTTGGCTTCCATCCAAATGGGCAATTTCACAAGGTAGAAAAAAAAAAAAAAACCTCACAAACAAAGCAAAAGTTAAGCAAAGAAAGAGCCGCAAACTGGATCTGAAAACGATTTCTCTAGCTCTGGTGGTAATTATAACCGCTGCTGCTCAGCATGAAGTAATTTGCACTGCAGTGTGTAGTGAGGCATGTTATACAAATGTACGCTGTTCATGTGGCTGGAGATGCATGTGTTGTGCATGTGTGTCATAGGATAAGCAGGCGTAGAACGAGCTGCAAGAACGTCATGGGACGGAGCTGACCAAGTCCATATTAGACAAGTTCCTTTAACACAGATTATTATATATCTGTCCTACTGAGAAGACTGCACGGCTGTATGCATCCTGACTCCGCAGCCAAATTGAATTTTACGCTTTCTGTGAACTCCCACTGTGTACAGAATTCACCAAGGGATAAAGGAGTCATAAAGCTGTTGTTTAATGTATTATGTGCAATGAAAAATGCTAAATATATTCTTCCTTGGCCACATATATCCCCTCTGGTTACGGCGGAAGTGGTGGCAGGCTGCAAAATGAACTCGTACATTTAATCATACATGAATTGAAACAAATGGTGGCTTCTGTAGTATTGTAAAGAAAAGAGGAATCATCTGCTGGTCTAACTGTCATCTTAAAAGAGAGAAATAGTGCATTTTTAATTTTTCCTAAGCACAGGAGTGTGGGGAATCAAGAGGAACAGCACTGATCCATATGCATGGCTAGAGCGGGTTTAATTGCACCACTGGGTGCACTGGGATCAGATAGTATGGACTAGAGTCTGGTGATGTGAAGCACCCATCCTGAGCATGTGCTAAACAGGAGATTTGAGGAGTGTCAGCCTGACAGGCAGGGGAGACCCTGCAGTGAGACAGAGGTAAATTCTGCCTCTGAGGATGAACATCTTAACTAAAAGTTTCAGGAAAATAAAATAAATTTGGAAATGAAGATTATGCATTGTGGATATAAATAATGTAAGAAATATCTTCCTGTACCTGGAAGGGATTAAGAAAATGCTACACTTATTTTTCTACTGTGCTATTCACATAAAATCCTGATCATTTCACAAAACAAAACAGAGCAAAATACAAAAGAAAACAAAAATGCAAACTGGCTGGACTTGTTGGTCACTCTATGACAGCTCAGAGACAATGGCTATCAACTGCATTATTGTCTCATTCCTGGATGTTTAAGAAGCTCACTGATTTGTCTCAAAAGAAGCAAAAACACCTTAGAGTACATGTGGACCTACTCGAGCTGTCTTGTGAATAATAAAGGAAAAACGGATTAAACCAAAACCCCAGATAGCCAATAAGTATGACATTTCCTGTGCACTTTGTGTATGATCTTTTCAGTCCAGGGTATCTGTGGTGTAGGAACAGAAAAGAGCATCATCGTGAGTCATGCAGGGATAAAGGTACACTTAGGCCTCCCCTTTCGTTGTAAGGGTGGACAAAGTGGAAGGCGCCCAACTGCTTTACCAGCTTAGGATGTCAGCATGCCCTTAAAACTCCCAGGAGTCCTTTATCATGGTGTTAAGACTCCATAAAACGCTGCTTATTACACTAAATCTGCCATGTGTTTTAATATGGATGGGTGTTTGATCCACCGCAATCAATCACGTAAACACTACTGCAAAGTCAATGGCATAAGAGCCTACAATAAATTTCTCCTGTCCAGCTTTCTCAACACTGAGGGTTTTTGTCATCAATATGAGAATATTTTACTGTGCTTATCAAACATTTGTTGCATTTTTAAGTAAAGGTGATCCAAGATTGCAAGATACATGAGATGTGTTTTACACTTAAATTAATTCGATACAGAATTGTCTGCAGTAGGGACACAGGACAAATTCACGATAAACTGCAATGGCCACAGCAGAGCAGTAAAAAGTGGGCACATCGATGTCAAAGAGAAAACCTCAGGCTAAATACAACATAGAGGGTACCACAGAGGTGTCCTGGCGGTTTAGTTTAGGACAGATATTATGTGGTCCATTCACAATTTGAGGGAGTACAGTTTGTTCCCTTTCTTTCTTTCATGATTTGGCAATCTCCTTTTCTGAATCAAACTATTAAACTAACCCGAAATGTCATACATGTATCAGTTTGTTCAATGTTCTTACATTTTAATTTTCTTAGATTTTGACAAGATACCTAGATGTGAACAAAATGTCAGGGTTTGGCAGCTTATCATCCATTTGTCTTTATTCCTTGGCTGTCCTTTAGAGGACATATGTGTTGGACATGAGTTTACCCATTGGCCATGGTAACACACTCTAAAAGATTTAGCTCCATTCGTGCTGGAAGAACAATGATTGCTTCCTGTTTTTCTGCCATGAAGAAATCCAAATCCAAATTTTCTCCAAAATCCAACAAGATTACAACAGATAAAATGCAGTGTAGAGACTCAAAAAGACATTCCATTTGCTCTGTCAGAGTCTTGTCTACAAGCAGTTAAACACATTTGATAAAGTTTTACATGAGCAAGATTGCAGGATGTTGTCTGATATAAAGTCAAAGACATGAAATAAAACAGAGGTTCTATACAGATCTTTTCAAATACCCTTTTCTGTACTTAATCAACAGATTTAGGATACAGTAGGGCTGCTGTGATTAGTTAGAATGTTAATGCAGACAATGCATCTGCATCAGTATTTAAAATAAAGCAAGGTTTTAATTTTCTTGGATTCATTGCAACAAATTTTTTTCTTGCATATTACTATATAACCGCTGTGGTGCTCACAGTGACAGTTTTTTGGTTGCACTCTGCACAAGCTCAGCATCTTGGCAAATAGCAGCTGCAGCATAGTTCAACCTGGTTAGTGTACAAATCTCCAAGATTTTAAGTACGAGACAACTTCAAATGATCACAAATGAAAAAGGTTGTTTGTACACAGTGCAAAATTTCAACTGCATATCACAGCAACTACTAGCACAAAGCACAACCAGCTAAAGTCAAAATACATCACGTGATTCTGAAAGATGTATCGGCAGAAAAGCAAATCCATTGTAAGTGAAGTCTATAATTGTAAGTGTCATCTATCATGAGAATAACTGCAGTTCCTTGAATGACCACTTCAAGCTGGCTACACTGCCTGGCCAAAAAAAAAGTCGCCACCTGGATTTAACCAAGCAAATAGGTAAGAGCCTTCCATTGGATAATGACTAAAGTAATGACCATGTTACAGCAGGCAACAACTTATTTAACCCTAGCTGATACGGTAAGGAGCTTCTCATTTCTTAAATAACCATGCTGGAAGACATCCTGTGGTCATGGAAAGGATGTCAATCTACCTCAGAAGAGTTAAATTATTGACCTGCATCAAGCAAAGGAAACAACTAAGGAGATTTCTGAAATTACTAAAATCAAGTTAAGAACAGTCCAACACACTATTAAAATCTGGAAGGACAGTGGTGAACCATCATCTTCGAGAAACAAATGTGGACGGACATGTGGTCTGATGAGTCCAGATTTACCCTGTTTCAAAGTGATGGGCGCATCAGATTAAGATTAGAGGGGAATGAAGTAATGCACTCATCATGCCTAGCGCCTACAAGTCTGTGGTTTTTAGGGTTATGATCTGGAGTTGTTATGTTCCAAAAGAATGAGGTCAGCTGACTACTTGAATATACTGAATGACCAGGTCTTTCCATCAATGGAGTTTTTCTTCCCTGATAGCTTGGGCATGTTCCAAGATGACGATGCCAGGATTCATGGGGCTCACGTTGTGAATGAGTGGTTCGGGGAGTATGAGACATCATTTTCACACATGGATTGGCCTCCACAGAATCCAGACCCATTAATCTTTGGGATGTGCTAAAGAAGACTTTGCACAGTGGTCCAACTCTCCGATAATCAATGTAAGATCTTGGTGAAAAGTTAATGCATCTCTGGACAGAAAAAATGTTGTAACATTGCAAAAGCTTATTGAAACGATGTGTAAGTGCCATGTAAGTGCCATATTTAAAGCTAAAGGCAGTTCCACAAAATATTAGAGTGTGTGACTTTTTTTTTTTGGCTGGGCAATGTATACAACTGTCATTCCCCATAGTCCCTCTCATAAAAAAATGTTTTGGGGTGTATATCTAATTTCCCTGTTTGTGACAACTGTATGTAGATGGATTTTAATAAAATTTACTGGTTTAAATTGTATTAAGGCATAAAGTCATGTATAATTAAGAGCATATTCGCTTTGAATGACATGTGGTTGCTACCACAGAATAGTCCATGGCCCACTTCAGCTTACCTCAAGGTTCACCTCTTGCTTGTTTTTGAACTAGCAGGAAGTTACGAGGAGTCACTGAATGTCAAGATAGTGATGGTCATTACACTAAGCTTAAAAACTGCTTGTCTGGAAACCTGATTGCTAGAATTGCGAATGGTTTGTCCATGATTTTTTCTTACAGTCTGTGATTAAGACATCCACTGTTGCATATTTGAAAATCATTCAAAGAAAATAAATGATTTTTATTAAATGACCAATTGGTAAAGGATAGATTATTGGATGGAAAAATAGCATTTAGTGGCAGTACATAGATGTGTAGACATTCAGTACAGCCCCCCACCCCAAGTGCTGTCAACTTTATTTCTTGGAACACTTCGTTTTCATCCCCAACCTTTGTCCTATTTTCTATCTTCATTCTGTTTACGACCTTCCAGACAGAACACCATGAAGAAATGCTGTCAAAGAAAACAAGTGACCCTCAGACCAGGCTTCACTGCTTCTCCTCAGATTGTACATGACAGTTGTCCATCAGCCAGTACCTCTCCTGCAACATCTTGCATTTCTGTCTTGGAGCGATGCTAATGCAGGCGCCAAGACAGATGATAAAGGCAACACCTGACCAAATGAGGTGGTGGAAAAAGTGAACCTTTTAGCAGGCTGACTGCCATTACAGATTAATCTGTGAGCACCACATGCATGCTTAACACACATAATGAAGAAATTGGCTATTTTGAGAGAGCAGTGAGAGGGATTCAGTAGGAAGACAAAGAAGCAGAAGATTTCAAAGCATGTAACACTACACAGTATTTACTTGTATTATTCTGACTCGAGTTGGAAGGTCATTCTACCACTGGATAACACTAAAAATGGCAAAGATTAACCAATGCCGAGGTCACGACTCATACAGAGACGAAACTACCACAGACAAAAGCTACCCTTTACAAATGCAATCCACTCTAGCTTATGCCCTCTTACTTGACAGGAATGTAGAAAAAAGAACAGCTGTTGCATAAAACATAACATAACCACTTTCAAAAAATTACTACATGAAAGAAGCCTTTTGCATGTGTAAACAAAAATGTAATTAACAGGAAAATAGGACTTTTCATAGCCATTTGATCCTTCTGTGTAACAACACAGAAGATTAATTTGCCATTGCAGATTCGTAGCTTCAAAAGTTGACTTCCAATTTGGTGACTTAATTAAAAAGGGTCTATTAAATCTGTATATGTGGGTGTAAAAACAAGTCAAATACAGGCGTTAATAGTACTGAAAATGGCAACATGTTTTATATAGTGCTGGGAAACACAGGCTTATTCACAAAAATAAGCTATTATTCATTATGTGAGGGAGTTTAAATGGCTAAATGTTGAATTTTTTTCACAAATGATTTATTATAATTACTGTAATATATTAGATTTGGTGTTCTGAAGCGTCAAAAATGGTGTTTTAGGTCCTAGGAGAGGAAGTGGAACAAAGCAGTAAAATTGAAGAGTTTTACTGACATGTTGATAGTGCAGCACATCATTAAACATGCCACTCACTCATGTCATCATTCTAACCTGTGAGGCTGCGTAATCCCAGCTGCCTTAGGCCGTAGTAACCATCACGTCTGTAGTTGAGGAAGATGGCCAGAGCGTACCGGCCCTCGTACAGTTTGGTACCTCGGATGATCCGTAGATTTTCCAGCGGTAGGTGGTCAAACTGATTAAGTGCCACCAAGACGTAGCCAGTCACCTCTCTGATAGACTGTATGGAGGAAAGAGACAAGTGATGTAGACACATTTAATATGCAATTTAGTATCTGGTGCTGTCAAAGTTTTGTAGGAAAAAAAGATGAACGATAATAAATTTTGGAATATGAACATTGTTACACATAGTTGGACCGATTACGTGAATACCATTTCTTCAAATGCAAAAGTGTTGTTTAGAAGTCACATTTGTCACATGAAATCATTTTAGAAATTCAATTAAATTCAAACTAATCTGTTGTTCACCTCAAGAGTTACCTGCTAGTACCCATGCATTCAGAGCATTTACTGAAGTATAAATACAGCAATGCAAAAACATTTTTTATGCAAATATATATGACATAATTTGATTATTAATACTATAGGATTAGTGTAAAAGCTGCATGATAACATATCTGCAGCAGACTGAGCTACTTTGAACTATTTTACATGCAGTATTATATACAGGGAGAACAGATAAACCCAAAGGCCTGTTGGATGAGTAATGAGAGGAGAAAGACGTCTATGCTCTACATACTTTTTCTCTAATCTTTAATTTTTGGTGAGATAACAGATCATAGGAACATTCACTGAAATGAAACAATTTCAGAAGTTTAGACAAGAAAATTACTATTTGGTGGAAATGTGATCCTGACTACACACTATTCTTTGTTAGATGACAGAAGTCAAAAATATTTAATCTTTAAAATATTGAATCTTTAAGCCTGTTTTATGTTATGGCAGCTTTATCAGTAAAAGTAAAACATGTTTCTTTAAAATGTAGTGTAGTGGAGGTATAAAACAGCATAAAACAGAAATGCTTAAGTAAAGTACCTTTAAAACTACTCAGGTACTTGAGGAAATTTACTTAGCTATTATCCACCACTGTTACTCTATGTGGAAAACAGGGTTTGTTTTATCCAGCATTTGGAGAGGACGGGTGTGGCGGTGAGGGCGGTTGATGGGCCACTTCCTTCCTAACTATAACAACACCTTCACCAAAATTAATTTGCTAACCATAGCTATGGAGTTATCTAATTGGTTTTGAGGCAATGCCCAATACGGACAAGAGCAGCCCACCATTTGAGTCAGAAAACTTCAATCAAAATCTAAAACCATTGTTTTTTTGTTGAAGAGATACAAGTGAATACATTATTCATCTCCCTGAATTTCAACTTTTGTCTTCTCTATTTCAAAGTCATTTTAGCCACATCTGCCTGCCGTATTACATTCCTCTCATTTTCTATGCACGGAGCATACTATTTGCATTTTGAAATGTCAACCTCATGGAAAATTTGGACCTACAGTCCAAAATGATTAAAATGTCAGCTCAGTTGCAGACTGATTACACTTCTCCTCTGATTAGAGTCCCCCAATTCTTCTTTAGAGGCTCAGAAACCATGATACTAACATATGACATTCATAGACCTGATAATCAATGGCACCTTTAAAAGCAATATTTTGCAATTTAAATACAGTGAAGTTTTAATTGTTATTGATTGACATAATTTGATTTCATACCGGTTATGTGAAAGGGATCATATGGCAACACTGAAGGGGTGATCAAACAATAAAAAGGAGAAGAAATTGGCCTTCGTCCAAGATAACAGGTCTGGGCTGACTGCCTGAGCAAGACACACATAATACTATGAGTGTCAGTGTGCCGAGTGCCTTGCTGAAGAGCATGGGAAACCTCACTTATCTGCCTCTTTGTGCATCCATTGACCTTCTCAAAAGTCACTAAAAATCAAGCTGATTATCTCTGTGTTATGCACTTGATGAGGCAAATTAATTCAACTGTAAAGTCAGTTTAAACGATAGGCCACGGCAAGCATTTACTATTGAATATAATTTTTTATTTGAATATTTGAATATTTTTATTTGAATTTCCCAGAGAGACGTTTGTCCTCAACCCCAGGTCATGACTAAATAAATTAAGAGAAAAAAATTGGGGCTAAAAGTCAATACATCAACAGAGAGCAGTCCTAAGAAGTGATATTATTATATTTTAGCTGTCAGGTCGATCAATCAAACTACCAGCCAATTGCGTCTTCATATACACCATCTTATACACCTAGGCACTTAATCTGACTCCACCTTAGGGGTAGAATAAGTCAGGCGGTCCAAAACCCTCGATATCTCTAGCCAGACTCTTCTCCTCTGTTGTTCCCAAATGGTGGAACAAACTACCAAACTCTGTGCATTCTGCTGAGTCCCTTTCTACTTTTAAGAGACAATTGAAGACTCAATTGGCACTTAATTAGGCACTTAATCTGACTCCACCTTAGGGGTAGAATAAGTCAGGTGGTCCAAAACCCAGCACTTACTTAGCGCTGACAAAGTGAAAAAAAAAAAAAAGAAAAAAAAAAGAAGCAGTTTTTGCACTTACTACAGGTTTTTCCTTATGTCTGAATTCTTACTCGTGTTATACGTCACTTTGGACAAAACCGTCTGCAAAATGAAATTGTAGAATTGTAGAATCTTTACTAGATACTCGCACTTAGCTTGATGTGTGCATGTGTGTGTCTAAAGCTTTAAATCCCTCCTATTCCCATGCATCATTCACTGAGTAAGCTCACACACAGATACTTACAAACACACATAAAACAGCTGTTAAATTATGTGCCAACACATTTTACAGACCACTGCTGACATGCCTAATTAGAACAGTACTTTTAAAAGTGGGCGTCTTGTTCTTCTGTGTGAATGATTCCCTCTTGTACTACTCAGTTTAGTCAATTTTTCAACGTCAACACCCACATTTTTATTATTAGTTTTATTGTTTTGATCCATGGGCATCACCAAAAGGATCTAACTGAGCAATAAAATAATAGCAATATATACCCAATTTTATATAACACATTAGTTTATTACATTCTTTGACAATGGAGTCTTCTATCACTATCCTTGTGGATTCCATGCGGGCCTCCCAAGGTGTGCTTCTCCATGGCTACCTGGGCCTCCCACATCATGCCAGCATGAACCAATGGCTGTCCTGGGAAGGTAAATGAAATACCTACTACATTGTGTCCTCCACCACCTAAACAATGTACTCTTAATGCCCTGCTTTGAGGTCTGATGGACTTGACATCGGGGTGCATGTAGGCCAATGTGGGGTCTGTGTTCCAGCACGAGGAACCGATTCAGTTCAGCAACTTTGCCCTGGTTACTCTACAGCTTTATTGCCATCCTTATCTCCTATATAGCTTCAAGTTTCATCTGTACAGGTGTCAAGGCCAACCCGCAGGAGATACTAGCGCAGCAGAGCTATGTTCCCTCACCGGCTTCCTCCCATCAACCTAACAGAGCTTGCTTTTTATATCTTTTGAACTGGTTGATATTTAAGGCTTGGACATGAACAGAGAGCAGCATATATTTTAAATGTAAACACAGGTTTAAGTATGGGCTCAAAGCGAGCACTCCTTTTTATATTAATTCTCGAGAACAGTGGCTGTCTTCAACCCTGGACACGAAGGCAAGACTCGTCGTCATGCCCTGCCTAAAACCCTTGATGATCATTATGCAGCAAACACTCTTAAGGCCATCTGAATATCCAGTGACAGTGCATGAAGGGAAAAGGTTTTCAAAGCAGCGGGCAGCTATAGAGACATTCTAATGACCAGAGACAGGTCAGTAATGATGCCGATGATTGGTTGGGAGGGAGGGAGGGAGAAAATAAGTAATGTGAGGTTTGATTGGCTGCTGACCCCTAAGGGACATTAGTGGAGACTGACAGCTAGGGCACAGCCTGCAGAGTGCCTGCATTTCAGGATAATAGCAGGTAACCAAGAATTGCTTCCCTATATTGAGTACTAAGCAAACACTGCGTACCTGCCAAGTTGGCCCATTGTAACACTAACACAATAGGAAGGAAACAGACAGTGGTGGTGCTTATTAGCAAGATTACAATGTGTCAATCACCTGAAGAGAGAAAGAACAACATAATAAAAGAGCAGTAGAATCCATTTCAGCAGAGGCTTTGATTAGCATACTTATTGCAGAAAGGATTTCTATTGTGAGGTACTCCACCGCCTGTCAAAAATCCCTTGGTAAAATCATATTCTGTCATATTTTTTTGTGAAGTCTTTTTTTTAATGTTTGTTAGAGAGTTAGCAAGTTGTGCAACTCTGTGCAACTTATGACTCAGCCTGTAAAAGCACTAGGCTGTGAGGTTTGTCAATGCGGCCGCTTGGTTAGAAGTCATCCAGTTTCATCACTCTGACCCTACTGTGACCCCGTGTTTACTGCTGGGGGCTGGGGTGATTTGCAAGCTCACTCTGCTATCATTATCTCCGCCATATCCCCCAGGTGCTTGCCAGGGGCATTATGACTGGGGAACAGGGAGGCTGCTCCGCACCCCGACCCAGCTGTAGGCATGCACTCGGTTGCTGGCAGGCTCCACAGTGCTTCCACTGTGCCCCTTCTCCTTGCCAGCCTCCGGGACCCACAGGCAAAACCAAAGAAAAACTGTTTCCCTGTTGCTTAGCAACCACAGGAAAGCCTTCCGGCGGGAGCAAGGGAGAGAGGCGGCAGAAGAAAGGGAAAAAAACTGACTTAGAAAGGATTTTTTTGTTGTAATTTACCTAATTAAATTAAAGGATTACTCTGCCCTTTCTCAGTAATTTTCCTTCGCTTTGGCACTATTTAATTTCCTTCCATTGCCATAAATAGTGTTTTTTCTTTCCTGAAAGCTTTCTCAATCAATATTTATCTGCATTCTTCAGTGTTGGAGGAGGGAGGAAGCAGGGAGACGAGGAGGAGGAGGGAGGTCCAGAGGGAAGTAAACACAAGCACCTGCATTCCCCTCCTGCTGCATCAACTGCGCTCTGTTTCAGAAACACAAACACAAGAAGCTGAAGGATGTTACCCGGAGAAGCTGCCCACTGCTGACTTATGGGCGATGTGCTCAGATTTAACAAGGTGGACAGCGGGTGCACATACTGATGATTTTTTCCCACTTGTTCTTTCTCAAAAATATACTCTTAACAAGATGAGTGGGAGGGCTAATTTGTACCAACAAGGTGCATGAACCCTCGACTGACACCAGAATACTTCCTCCCTTTAATCCTGACTTTAGCTGGTGACATTAAAGTAGAAAAAGTGATTGAAGTGGCTCAAAAAGGAAGAAGGCACAATAATCCCTGCACAGGCCGGGTCATTATTTTTCATTACAACTGAATCTTTCCAATTCTAGCTCCAGTCAGAGTGTTTTTTTGTAGTGAGCCCTGAAAGAGTACACACATTTGCACAATCTGAATGCACATACAGGCCACATATATGTCAATAATACCCACCTATGCACCACAACAACAAAAACACAACAACATGAGGCATAGACAAGACACATTGGATACAGGTCAACTACACACGATGCATTGCAATTTTAATGTTTCCCCGAGTGCTTTTCTCGATCAATTGCAGGCAATTAGTAGCCTACTATGAAGAGCTCAGTCAGACAGAATCTTGTGCACTTCTGACTGGCTTGTTTACTTTCTTCTTTAGTTTTACCTCTGGGTGAAATGTGAATTTCGCATGGCGGTAAATTGTTCTTTGTGTCTCCAGGATACGTTGCATTGAGGTCAAGGCAGGCGAATCCAAAGTGCTTTATTTGCTCCACACAACATAATCATGATAGAAGGCGCCTGTGCTGTCTTGGAAACAGAAACTGCTTGATATGAGGCAGAGTTTTCTCCTCCTCCTGTAACCCCTCCAGATATGTGGAAATCTTTTCAATCTCTTATAGGACGGAGGCACAGATATTCAACTTGTACGGCACTACATACCAAATTTGGAAGGAGGCGTATTTGTACTCCTGACTTTATTGAAATGAGCTAACAATTGTTTTGGCAAAGTAAACAGTTTTATCATTTAATGAATCGAGACTTGCTTTGCTGGTCCGCACAGTCGACTGTTTCATGTCATAATTCAGCAACAATTGGTAATAAAAAGAGAGGAGACATGAATACCAAACTCACATACAAGGCTTACCATGTTAAATGAATCTCCAAAATAACTCAAATGTGACTTCACAGACACTTATTTAAATCAAAAACAAGATGTTTTAAGGCTCATCGCCTGTTTGTCTCATGAAATGTATTAATTTGACTTACTTTGTAGGAAATCTTGCCAACACTGTCATTATGAATATGAATATATAAATTGAGACTCGAGATTTTTACCTCCTCTGCCTTGTGTCTTCCTTGCAGAACATTCAGACACCAATGTCAATACAATCTAAGAGAATTCAGAAGTCAAGAAAATGTGTTTTTTTTTAAAGCCATAAAAACCTGATATACTGTCCATTACAAGGGTCTTATGTCAGAAAAAATAAATAAAATTGGCATAGATATGTTGTTTATAAGGATGATTGAAACTTTTAGTACCTTTACATTTAGACGCCAATATATATCACAGTTATAGGTACAAAAAGGACAAAACAGAACACTAGAACACTAAAACTAATTAAAGCTAAAAGCAAATTTCACATAAAAGCAAGTCTATGAAAGTGTTTTTTAAGAAGTAATTTAAAAGAAGTTACTAACTCACATATATATTGATATATATTACATGATTCCATTATTATTAGTATTAAAAATATCCATGTCTCAGCAGCATGTAGAGCGGTAGTTTGGGAACAGCGTAAAAATCCGAGCTGCCATCCAATAACAACAAACGAGCAAACAAATAAAAACTAAGCAAAAACAAAGGTCTAATCCACAAATCTGACTTTTCTCAAATCTTTGATTTTTGGTGAGTTATTGGAGCATTTGAGTATTTATTCAAATGAACTTGTGTGTGTGAAGGTTAGATAGAAAAAAATCACTGATTGGTGGAGCTGTGTAATATGACAACCACTACACACTGATTTCTATGAGACATCAGGAGCAAAAAATTGTTGGAAATCACTGGTTTAGTCCAGGCGTAAACTAACCGTGACGTCACCCGTTGGTTTCAACGCCGAGAAAATGAAGCCCGGATTTTGCTACTTCCTGGTCGCCATTTTGGATTTTTTGGAGCCAGTGACGTAAAAAGCGTCATCACACAGGCTGGACCGGAGAGCAACTCGGGGCAGGACCAGTCAATGAGACAGTCAATCAAGTATAGCCACGCCCCCTGGCTCCGCCAACTTTAACGATTTATTTAAAATTCAGTATTGATTTATTTTAAGATCGGCCACCTGATCTCTCATTTTGACCATGAAAACTAACGGGAAAAATCCTGAGCTGTAGAAAAATCAGTCTATCAAATTTTATTTTTTCCAAAAATGAATTGGGGTCTATGGAGCAAAAACTTTTTGGAGCCAACCCTAGTGGACGGCGTGATATTGCAAGTTTTTGACACTTCCAGGTGGGCTTCAATTTTGGAGCCAGATGCTACGTCCATCTTTATATATAGTCTATGGTTTAGTCTTGAACAATGTGTCGTTAAATCATCCACTGTGTAAATACCTCATCCTAAATCTATCAAAAGCTATCATATTAATGTAGAGGAGTAGAATGTACAATAGTATCCTTTGATGTGTAATTGCATAATGGAGTGGAAGTATAAAGTGTCATCAAATAGAAAAGTAAAAAAAAAAAAAAGGAGCTTAAAACTGCACTTTGCTCCCGTGACATAATTTAAGAATTAATTGAAGAACTAAATGACATGACAACTTTAAAAAATACAGTTCATTCCTCCAAGCTAAAGAGAACTGAAGCTGTTCTGGTGTTCTAATTTAATCCTGATTCACTGTTAAAACCAAAATAATTATCATAAGGTTTGGAGTTTGCTTTTGTTCAATAGTATTTAGATATTACTGTGGGGTTTTTTTCCAAGCAGGGGGTTATTTTCATCATGGGGTTAATTCTCTCTTATTTATCTCAAATTCAATCTACTCTGGTCTTTTTGTCAGAGTGTCGTTTTCATTAGGCTAAGCCGATTTGGATAGACTCTCAAAATAACATCAGTGGGGCGAAGCAGCTGGATTTTTTTTTCTTTTTATAAAAAACTAAACAATAAAACACGGATTTGCTATCTCAAAATAATGAGATATTTGTGGTGCTCATGTGTAAACAATGTTTGATGCCTTGTGATAACAATGTAATAGAGCTGTTATCTGAGGATAGCAAACACGGGCCCCGCAAAAATCACAATTTGCCATGTCGAGATAATGAGATAGTCACACATGATCACGTGAGAACACTTTGATATCGCATGATAATGAAACAATTAAATTGTAATCACCACCCAACAGGCTGGAAAATAGTACGAGTTGCTCTTAGCCTCCATAGACATGCAAATATTAGAAAGCAGGAATGAAATAAAGTTGGCACTATAGAAGAAGAAGAAGAAGAAGAAGAAGAAGGTGCAGAGAGTCAAAGTGAGGCTAAGAAGAAAAGGAGGGAAGTTTAAGTTTCGGAGGCGAGGTTTGATGAAGCATTTGCAGGCTCCCAGTGATAAGGGGGAGAGGAAGCAGAGCACAGAGGAGATATATTTTAAAGCATAATTAATAGTGCACCTGTTCCTGTCATCTGGATGAGTGAGAGTGTAAATGAGGTAGAAGGAGTGATAGAAAGAGGAAGGATTCTCTGAAGGAAGAAGGAAGGGTATGTGCAGAGGGGGAGAGGAAGGTGCACTAAAGTGGGGAAGCAGAAGAGGAAGGGGGAAAAATGCATCACGGCGGGAAAAAGTATAATGACACCATTATAAAATACAAGAGATGGGACACATATTATGGTGATTATGGCTCATTTCCATACATATAGAGCACTCTGCCAGTGAGTCAAGGAGAGTGCAGTGGCGCATGTCAGCAGCAAGACTGCCGACTCTCAACAGTTTGATCCGACTGGAGCGTCGGCGCAATCTGACTCCTCCACAAGGCAGCAAAGTCAATGGGCGGGCAGGGACCTGTTTACCAATTCGCTTCAATAAGCTCTGTGAGAGAAGTATGCACTCCTTCACCTCGTGCGACTGTTTGGCTGCTAAGTATGCTAAGAGCACTCGGGTGTGACATTCAAGATTTTGAGAAATCCTGTTGGAAAAAAAGAAGGCCTTTGAGAGGAGAGCCATTGACTTTGAAATAAATGAAAATCCAGCTGCATGAAATGTCACTGTGAAAATGACTGAGTCATTCAGGACAGGTATGTGTGCAGAGTTTAGGAGAAGGACTTGTAAGAAGCATCTCAAGTTTTGCTGATGGTACCCCTGAGGTATGATCAACAGGCTAAAAGTGCGCAGATGGAGGAGGGTGGGGCTTTTTCTCTCACTTCAGATAGAAATCACATAAAACATGGAGAGTTCTGAACCCACACACCACTTTTCATGTCGATGGTGCAGGCAGAGATGCTTGCAATCCCCTCCCTTTAAGGCATTTTAGCTTCTCTACCAGCACATTAGGGAAAAGGAAAGTCAATTTCTTGCTCAGCTCAATCAAAAGACTTTAATTGGATGAGCTTTCTGAGTATCTACTCTCACACAATGTCTTGAATCAAGTTACTGTGAGCAAACACCAGCAAGAAAGTCAGGAGGAGGCCCAGTTAAAATCTGAAAAAAAAAAGGCTGAACAAACTATGATTTGTTTTTATTCTAAGCTGCTAAGGAGTTCACTCATCTTCAAGTATTTTTATTTGTGATTTTCTTCATTTAGGCGGTGAGAGAAAACTGGCGGGATAGGGAGGAAATTAATTTGAAACTGCAATTTCCTCAAGCGATTAAAAATGTACACTTAATTTAAAAATATTGATTTATAAATAAAATAAAGTCTATAAAAATGTGTTAAACAGTTTTTTTTTTCAACACTGGATCACATTCTACTCAAGGTGCCAGTAAAAGTCAAGTTTTTTAGAGTTAGATACCCACATGGACGTGTCTCAGTTTCTGCCAGCTAGTGTTGACAATGACTTTGGAATGACACAGTGGTGTGTGCATGTGCGTGTATGTGTCTGTGCGTGTGCGTGTGCGTGTGTGTGTGTGTGTGTGTGTGTGTGTGTGTGTGTTGACACTAGGGGGGTGCCTCCAGCAGCAGCTGTGCTACTGGCTTTCGGCACTGATATTTATTGTCTGAGACAGCCCGACAATCTCATATAGCGCTGCTTCATGAGCGGCGTCCATGAGGCGTCTGTGTTGTCAAGACACATTTACAGTAAAGACCCTGACTCTGAAATTAAAATTACCAAAGGGTAAGGTTTGCAGCACATTAACAGGCAAAGCTAAAACAGTAACAGTGCACTACAGTATCTGATCTTTAAGCCGCAGTGAAAACACTAATACATAACTCATGAGGTGAGGCTGTTGTAGAAACCCAGCAACAGTCGCACGGCGTATCGCATTATGCTGTAGCCTTTGGGGACCCTACATAATGCAGTTATGTGACAAAGCTAGTGCACGTCAGCCACAGGCTGGCTTCAGCTCGCTTGACAGTGGCCATGGAGAGAAAAAAAAAGTGAGAAGCATGTTATCTCCTATAGTACCTAGCTCCTCTATCTCATATTTAAAGCCCTCATTATTCATGGTCATCTCAGATCAGTACAGAGTTTTTGAGAGCTAGCAGGGCCTCACAGGGGAGGGGTCATTCTGCTGTGTGGGGGGTCCACCGAGTCCAGGGAGAAGAGAAGGAGGGGAGAACTGAATGGCCTTTGAGGCCCAATGTCAGCTCACTCCTCTGGTGAAGAAAAGGTGCTTAATGGCCCTTCCAAGTGATTGATGATTGGGCCCGGTGAAGAGGTAGGATGCGGCCATAGGTAGACAATGCGTAACTTGACTTGGATAATCAATTTATGTCAATGGAGAAGAAGACAGAATGCAGGAATTCACAGTGTGGAAGGAGGTGAATGTATGGAAACAAAATAGCAGTTACAGTTAATGATTGTGTTAGGAGAGGCCAGGGAGGACATAAATCACACCTCCTCTCACACAGGGTCCCATAAACTCGCATTCAACTACTCATACATATGATATTTTCTCACACTCTCATACACTAGTCCTCACCCAGTTATACTTGCGCTGTATTTTGACTCTTACAAGGCACTGTAAATGTAGCAAAGGGTACAATAAAAATATATTTAAAGTTTTCATATGCAAGATTTTGAATAGTAATATAGCAGCAAACAAGTATCCACTATGTAATGATATAGTGAAGCAATGGTGTCTTTAGCAGAAAATGAAATGTGTTGAAATTTTCGTGTCTGCATTCTATGTTTTGGCAGTTGGTCTGAGTGACAGAAACGAAAGGCCGAGCCTATTCAGATTTGAATGTTTTATAGAGCACCTATTATTAAAATTAAATAAAAGTACATTTTATTTCTATAGCTCTGGCTATCTAGTGTATACTGCACGACAATATAGCATTCACTAGGTTGATTGCTGAGATCTGGGAATGCACTAACATTTGTACGCATTATTCTTTAGACAGAAAAAGAGAGAAAGGATGATTGTTTTCACTGCACCAAACAAGAACAAGAGAAGCAATAATGCACACTCGACTCTTCTTCTTTCTTCCTAATGAAAAGCAAACTGTACAATTCGGAAGCTGCAATTACATTCAGGCCAGGTAACCAAGCAGCTGTGGAACTGATTACAACCATGTCAGATTTGATCTGTCTTGTCTCTTTATAAAATGTGCATGCAAGAGTGTGTGTGTATTGGCTAGGGGTGGTATTTCTCTGCTATTTTGTCTCAGTGGAAAATTATTTCAGGGGCATCATCAGCTTATGGAGCATGCCGTGTTTAAGCACTAAACTGCATTATTACTGCGGAATGAAAGTGTCCTAATCGGATATGGATGTTGAGGTTTGAGACAACACTTAGTGTGTGCATGAGTACATATATATGCACAAATGTGTGCATTTTACTGGTGCTTCTGGGCATTCCAATGTGCATGTGCATTTCCAGGGTGTAGGTTGGCATAATATACCAATCTTACTATAAAAATAAATCAGAGATAAAGCATTCATGGGCTGTACAGTGGCTAGCATTAGTGGTTAGCATTGTCACCTTGTAGCTAGAAGATCTCCGGATCGCGTCCCCACATTCCTTGTGCATGGAATTTGCATGTTCTCCCTGCACACGCGTTGGCCTTCTCTGGATACTCCAGTTTCCTCCTACAGTCCAATCGGTAACTCTAAATTGTCCGTAGGTGTGAATGCGAGTGTGCTTGTTTGTCTGTTTGTCATGGTGTCCCTTGCCTTTGCCCTAAGACTCCGACGCTATTGAGGATTAAGCGGTGTAAAGATAATGGATGGATGGATAAAACATGCATGACAGATGCCAGTATTTCTCCGTTCAATAAATTGTATATATCATCCTGTTAAAAATGTGGCTTCAGCGTTCTCGCAGGTGTATTTTTTTCTTGAGCAAAAGATTTTCTTTCACTGTAGGACACTGAGGCCTATTCATTTTTTGCTCATTCATACATTCATCTAAGACTCAGTCTCACAAATTCAGTCATGTGGTTGGATACCTGTTATATGACTCACTCTTTTGTACTGTATTTTCTAGCAGCTGTGCATGATGTGCACTTCTTTATGCATTGCTTCAAAAGACTAGCATCACCAGAGAGCAAGTTATTCATTTTGCCTGACAAGTGACCTGGTATGTTTATGGGAAAAGTCAGTTCTTTGTCAGAAGTGAAGGTAGAGGGACAGTGTTAAGGTACACATTGTACTTGGACTCCACAAATATTCAGTCCACTTCCACTGAAACTAATAAGATAATTTTGGACACTAATGACCACATATGTGCATTGTTTGGCCAACGGAAAAACCGGTGCATTGTGTTTGGAGATAAAATGAATCTATCTCAATACTAGTCCCATGACTAGAGCTAATGGTATGAGCTGCATCCTTTTCAAAAAGATGTTTGGGAAATAAGTGAGATGACAGCATTTGTGTTACATTTGGGCACTGCTAGCTGCTGGTAGCAACTTCATATTTAGTGTGCAATTCTAAAAGTAGTGTTGATGTTTTCGTCTGACTCTCAGCAACAGAGTCCTCTTCGACTCATTGTTCTAGTATGGTATTATACTGGTGTGATGCTGGCTTCTGCAGACCTACCTGTCTGGTGCCAGTTGCGGACAGTGTCAAAAATATGTGCAACAGATGGAAAAGTGAGCTATTTTTGTTCAGGTTGTGTGCCCTTGTTGGTGGCAAAAACAAAAGTCGATGCACATATGCATTTTTCGCCCTTTGGGTTAGAGCCAACCTTTCACCCAATCAAAATTTAACCTACACATAGTGTCAGTGGTGAGGGGGTGACATGCTGTTGGCTAACTGTAGCAGATGAATTTCCATAATCCTAAACTCTGCTTACCCACAGAGTTATTCAAATGACACCAATATGAACCCAAAAATCCATGTTGAAGACTGGTCATACGACCTCTAGAAGTGGCTTTCTGACTTGGCTCTGTGTTTGACATTTTTACTGACTAGCCTCAGAGCTTGTCAGATTGTTTGTCGCTTCACAGTCATTTCAGAATCAATAAAGCAGCTATATATATATCTATACAACAGCAGCAAAATATACTACATGCACTATTATTTGCTCCAGGAAAAGCAGCTGCAATATTGAATGAACTCTTGCAAAATGTGGTGCAGCGCAAGGAATAACCTAAAGTCACAATTTATGCAAGGTAGCATGTGAAGGTAGATACCTTACTCTTGGTCCAAAAACCTTTTAAGGTGAATATCTGTATAGATGCTTGAGTCAAAAAACATATTTTTTCCTAGCACATAGGGCTGCTGCGGCTTTAGTTGCAATCCCAGCCGGACCAAGAGTGGAAAAATTGGAAAAAAAATCATGCCAAAAATAAAACTGCACAAAATTGGAAACATATCTGAAAAATTATGTTTTGTTAGGTTTGGCATCAAACAAAAAAAAAAGCACAATGGCTTAATCCAAAGAATGAAATGCATAGAATAACTCACCATGCAACATGGGAAAAACTCCTGAGGCATAAATTGAGGAGTATTGGAGACAATTCTGTGCTATCTACATACATATGTCAAGATACAGAATATATACCATACATTGAGATTCTAATAAACGGCTTGGATTTGACATTAGCTCCAATGGAATTAAAGTCATGTAAGGGAGAATGTGAAGGAATAAACAGAAATAAATACTCCAGCCAGCTTGGTTGGTGTGTTTTTCTGTTCTGACTAACTGTGTGTGGTGTCAGAAGCTTGGAGTGCATCTGTGTCAATGCAACCAAGCAATTATTTTTGCTGCTTTTGTCTCATCACGTACATTACATGGTTTTGCTGAGCTGACATAATTATCGACAAGCTCTAATCAGTTTCTGTGTTGATGTTTGATGGGAATTTCATTATTTCTGTAGCCTGGTGGAACTGATGTTGGGGCTGGGTTTGTCGAGCTGGACCAATGATAGGTGGCATGAGCAGTGATGGGGTGACGACTAGAACTCGCTGGCAAGCCGTGAAAAGAAAGTCGTCTGAATTTGGCGGCACTAATGTCATCAAAGAGAGCAAACAGAATCTGGCGGGCTGTAGATCCTGGCATGGAAGCATGCGATGGACTGATTCCAACTCAGTTCTACCTTGTTAATGTGGAGAAGTGTGGATGAGCCACTTTTGTAAGATACATGTCTGTGTGTGTTTTTTTAAGTTGTTTAGTTACTTGCTTTTTATGGAATACTGTGTATTTGTTTTGGCTTGTCTGCAGGTCTATTGTAAACTCTGACTGCTTGGATTGGGAGGAGAATTTGGCTCGGGTATCTGTCATAGCTGATGGGTTTAACTAATATTTTCTCTCGGATTGCTTTAAGGAGATTGCTTGTATGAAGATTCATATTATTTGTTTTGTGTGCAGCAAGTGAGACGTTGCCTTGTTTTTTTTGTGTGATTTCCCATTTGTGTTCCCTTATTTTGAGTTTTGGTTTGTTTGGCTGAAACCATTATACATTAGTAGCTGAGCTCTGATTAACCCTCTGAACCCGAAGTAGTTTCTCTGTGTTTTTATTCTCCAGTCATATTTTTCAGCACCTCCATGCAAACAGCACAACCATAACTTCAAATCAAAGCATCTTTTTCATTTTGACAATTTTGTTGTCTTTAAATTAACACATGACGCTAAAACTGCAAGTCTTAAAGTCAATTTTGATGTACTGGTTGCACGATTTTGACAGGAACACATTAAGCTATCGTACCACTGTCAGCTACCACATTTATAATTGATCTAGTTTTAAATGTCATTATTCATTATTATTCATTTTTCAAATGTTGATTTTCCTGCAATATATTGTACATTATATAAATCTATGCATATTATAGTACAATACTGGTATAACCGCTCAGCTAACCAATATATAGTTCAAGCTCTAATTTGAATATCTAGATTGAACTTCTTCTTCTCCATGAAGCTATTTTCCCTAAACTCAATTGTCCAAAGCAGAAACCTTGTAATCTGAGAGGCTGCTGTCAGTTGACTACAACAAGAGTTCGGCTGTGGATAACATTTCAAAACTCACAAGTTTCTTGTGCTCTACATAAAAATATAAGGACTTCTAGTGACTCTTGATCAAGGCTGAATGTGAATGAATATCAGTCCTGGTTAATAATTCATATTACTACTAGCTGTGACACCACAGAATAAAGGGGAGAAAACACTAAAGAATGCCAACAAAGCCACAGTCCTACTGAAATTTTTAACAGAACCATGCAAATTTAAATTCACGGCCTAAAAGTGACAAACAGTCTGTGATACAGTAGCCGTTTCATATTTTGATGATTTACCAGACTTCATCACCCGAAAAAAAAATAAAATTATGCCACGTCTGTAAACTGTTTACACATCAGACTTGACTTTGATGCTGTGTTTAAAGATCAACTCTATCATCAGCTTATAGACAGACATTGTTCTGGTTTTACAGGCTCAATTTTTTTTGATTCAGATTCACAGCACCAATGTACTTATTCAATTTGCAGTTTTTCGTCCTCTGATAGTTTGTAAGTCCTCACAACATCAGGACTGGGAGTGAGCAGCTCAATCACTGCAAAGTAACAGACTTTTACAAACTTACCACAACACAAAGACATACACACTAAGACGCCATGAGTCACACACTGATATACGCACAGACACACACAGATACATGCTCACATTCTCACATACACGGTGTAAATGTCACCGAAGAACGCAATCTGTTCCTTCCACTCAGCAGCAGCACCAGCAGCATGATGCAGGGCCTATTTTCCCCAACACCAGCTGAAAGAGGTAGATATTAAACAAGGCATTGGAAGAAACAATTTAAACACAGCCACAAATTAGTCTGTGAGTAAGGTGCATTTTCAATATAAAAAGTGGGACCAGGACGACGGATTGGTGTCACAAACATGATGCATACTTCTCCGTCTCGTCAGTGGGAATTGGGAGAAACCAAACCCCAAAAGCTACAGTACATGTCACCAAGTTGTGGGAGAAAACTGAGGGGCAGTATGGTGGGGTCTGTCCCAGTGCCAAACCTTTTGAGGCGTTAGTGCTTGAGTACATGCGTCACCTGTTCTGAAGGCAAATGAATGAAGAATACCAACATCCTAAACATGAAACCCACAATTAAGGCCCAGTAATCCCAACATTAATAATTACCACAAAAAAGTGGTATTTAGACCAAAATGAATTCCACAATTTGTCACATTCTACTGCAGCTTAGTTGGTTTCCATCGGAGCACAGTGATGTTAAAATAATCTGTTTTGTGACATTTTGTACGGCAATCAAATACAAGACTTTCATATTGATTATGATGAGTGAAAACAGTGCATGATAAATCACATTTAGGCATCTTTAAATACAACCCTGTTTCTGAAAAGGTTTTGTAAAATGTAAATATAAAGAGAACGCAATGATTTGCTAATTATTTAACTGAAAATACTGAAACTGAGGAAATGCTTTGTGCTTTGAAAAAATATCTTATTTTGAATTTTATGTTAAAAAGTTGGACATGGGCATGTTTACCATTGTATTGCATTACCCTTTCCTTTACCAGCACTATGTAAGTGTGAGGAACTGAAGAGACCAGTTGCTGTAGCTGTGAAAGATAAACTGTTAGCCATTTTTGCATGATGCAGGATCTAAGCTGCTTAACAATCTTGTTTTTTGTTTTTTTCTGTTTCATAACGTGGCAAGTGTTTTCCAAGAGCAATTTTCACGACAGAGCCACAGTGTCACATACGTGCAAAATGCAGCTGGCACTGTCTTGCTGAAATAAGAGAATCAATCACTGAAGAATACCTTATCTGGATGGCAGTACGTCGTCCAAAACATGTACACAAATCATTCGGCATTAATGATCCTTTCACAAATTAGCAGTTTTCCAATTCTATGTGGACTAGTGCACCTCTTTAGAATCCCAGATGCTGACTTGAACTGTTAACAAGCTGGATGCTCTCTCTCCTCTTTAGCCCCTGAGCCACGGTGCACATCATTTCAAAAAGAATTGCAAATTTTGATATGTTTCGATGCAGACTGGTTTATTAATTTACCTGAGCCCATCCTAAATCAGCTCAGGGAAGGACGATGCTTGACCTTGTTTATGCCTTTTTCTTTGCATGGCAAAGTCTTAACTTGTGTTTGTAGTTTGCAGAGATGGACTACGCTCACTGAAAGTGTTTGCAGAAGAGTTCCAAGGCCCATGCAGTAATTTCCTTTGCAGAAAGAATCTTAATGCAGTGCCACCTCCATGCCTGAAGATCACAGCCATTCAGTATTGGTTTCTAGCCTTGACCATTTTGTATTCGCAGAATTTTTATTGATAATAGGTAGAGTAGATGAATCCTAATGTTTTATTTGCTTGTTTTTTTGCAATTTTAATTTGAGGGCTGTTGTTATTTGTAGACATTGTCTTTCTAAGAACACTCTTCATCTTTACTGTCAAATGACTCATCTTCTCTGGAATGCTCTTTTATACGGACTCATGTTATGGGCATGATTCCAATGAACCACATTAGTTATGAGATGTTCTATTAGGTGGTTTTTTCTTCCTCTTTTTGGTCTTGAATATGTTTTTCAGTCTTTTGCTGCTTTTGAGGCTCCTGCTGGCATTTAATTTAAAATAAGTAGGATTTTTTTTAAACAAGCTTTCTCAGTTTCAGCATTACTTAAATTGTCTCTGTAGCATCTGCGGTGCTAATTTTTATGCTAGCAAAAGGTGAAGACAGAGATGTTCCTATTTGGGGAATGCTCTCTGATTTTTTTCCGTCTTTGTTCCCATACTGTAAAGTTGTTTTGGACTTCACCCTCATCTTGTGCCCCAAGCACAACCTAAAGAATGTTAAAAAGCTGAGACTATTAAACATGCATAATGTTTTGAACTAACATAATATGGAACTTCATGTGCAAACACACCAGTTAAATCAACAATGGAACTCTGCAGAATTGAGGAAGTTCAGCTTCTGTTGGGTACATAGCGTGGAATATGCAATTGAAAAATCTTATAAGTCATTGTGAGTCACACAGTCTTTGGGAAATGCCATAAAAATGCACCGTGCATGCATAATATATCCTGCGGCAATGGTACGCTGCCTTCTAAAAGGCATATGATATCAGAGCATGATTACACAAGCACAGCCAAACACAAAAATGTTCTTCAGTCTTGTGGACTGTTCTCATAATGTAACTATTCATATGTTCGCAGCTAAGATCTGAGGATTTCAGAAAGTTCATGGGAAGTTGTGGGAGACGAGACTGGGACAAGAAAACCTCCATTATTTATCTGTGTGTTGCAGTGAGGCGCGGTTCGTGGCCTTGCTTTACTCTTTTCTGCGTATGTGAGATTGTTAGTGGAACTGTGCTCGATCTATGCTACCCAACTTTGAGATACCCCAAGAGGAAACCAGTGTATTTAGAGGACACTGACTGTATTCCTATTGTTTACACTAATCTATACGGATACTTTGGCAATGAAGGAAAAGCCATTTACAATCACTGTGCTGTATAAACTTGATTTCCAGACTTCCAGATTTTTCAGACCAACTCCTACAGTGGAGATCCGGTGATGCTGTTATGCTTTGGAGGGTATTTTGCTGGAATTGTTTGGTTCCACTGGTCCACTTAGAAGAAAAAGGCACTCCAAACCGATGCAAAGGTGTTCTAAGCAATCACACCAGGGATTTGGATAGCTGTGGTTTTGATTACAGTGAAATCTACATATTTTCCCTTAGTATGTTGAATAAATAATAAAAACAAACAAAAGCTAAATAAATGAATTTTCACAGCCTCTGTGCAGCCTTGTTTGTGCATTGTGTGCACACAGCTATAAGGTACAGCCCATATCCCATTTACTTTTCTGATAAGTACATTACTGCACAATTCATAAATGTTCAGACAAGCTTTGTCTTTTATTTTTTAATTAGTTATTTGTGATGTTTTGTATGCTAGTGTACGCAACACAATTGCAAAGTTTTTGGTATTTGGCCCAGATAAGACAGATTCATTGTTTCTGCATCTCTGTGCACTGATGATGCAGACTTTAAAATGGACAGCCAGATGCACATGCAGATCTTTTCATAGCAGAGAGGGTACATGTTCCTGCTATGCAGACACTTGCATAGCTCTTCACATAGCCTATGTGAAGAGCTATGAGTTATTCTGTGTCCTATGTGACATAGGACACAGGATAACACACAGGCCAGGCTGGCTGTGGATTTCTCCTTTTTTATAGAATATAGCAGACAGTCCCAGAATGATCTGTGGCTCAAGTGATTATTCCTGATGTGTATTGAGCACGGCGACAGGACAAAGCACAGGACTTCTGGAGAACTGTGAACCTCTGATTCTGCTTGGACAGTGTCAATGGAAATACTGTTCAAATCAAAGCATCAACTGGCCTTAATACACTGTATAGACGTAGAGGCTGCTCTTTGGAGCATTTAAGTAGCACGCCATAGTACTGCCTTCCTTTTGATATTTAGAAAACAGAACAGTGGCAAAATCTGGAAGGAAAGAAAGAGAATTACTTACTCCCTCTGCTTTATCGAACACTTACCGGTAATTTGTCAAATCAAATTGCATGCTTTTCCAGGAGCTCTGTGATATCAAACATCAGGCCCATTCTACATAGGATTTCAAGTAACTGCTGCTTCACAAAACAGCCATCTATATACATAACAAAAAGATGGGGTTTTTATTTATCACTATATGTGATGAGGAACAATGCTCATCTAATACAGTCAGTTGTGGGAGTAAATAACCTCTTTAAAGCGATAAAACAGCTGTAATTCAATGGGAATTGTGTGCGGCGCCTCTTGATATTCAGCAGCCTCAGATTTAAAAGAAAGGAAAGAAAATGTAACTATAATATATTCATCTCTTTGACGATGAAGATGCGCATTATGTCATTAAAACCCCTGTGTCAGCGACTGCCAAGGGATCATTTCAGGATGTGAATTTGTAAAATAGTGTTCGCTAATAAAACTATTTGCACCTGGTAAAACATGCCACAGATGTGAGTGAGGAGAAATGCCACGCTGTTTGACACTCAGTGAGTAACAGAGAAATGAGCAGGACTCCTTGTAAAAATAGAGGAAAATGCCACCAGAGCTTTATCCATTCCTGTCGGCCCCATGCATCTGCCACCATAATTTGTGATAATGACGGCATCCCAGCAGGGCCACTCTGTGCAGAGTGATTCGGAATTGATTTAGTGCATTAATTACGCCCCTGTTACGCCAGTGTCATGGACAATATTTTACAATTTGATAAGCAAAAGACGCGCCGTGGGATCATTTTGATGAATTGCGAGGGTTCGGCCGTGGCGCACTTTTATGGTCGTACCTTTTAATTTAACGGTAATCACTTTTCCCCTCCATGCCGTGGAAGAAGCAAGACTTTAATTCCACCTCAGAGACCTCTGCTCTGCACCATGTCTGCTTTGATCAGGCTGACAAAAAAGCAGGCATCCAATCAACCACACACACACACCAACATGCATGTGCAGAGATGAATAGGGCCATTCTGAGTTCCTGGCAGGTTGTGTGCATGCATGTTTAATATGCATGTTTGTGTTTACATGCATATGTTTCTATAATACATGCTGCATGAGTATGTGTGCGTTGTGTGTGTGTGTGTGTGTGTGTGTGTGTGTGTGTGTGTGTGCGTGTGCATCTGTTCTGTCACACTGGCCTCTTTGCACCTCTTTCTCCAGTAAAACAACAGCTCTCAAGTGCTGCAGGCAAGACAACCAGGAGCCCAGTAATGAGCAGGAGCAGTGTCTCAATTGTACCACCTACCAATCCCCCTGGGGCCTTTAGACACCCAACATCCAAAGTGAGGAACTGGAACTCCCACAGGAGTCAGGTCCAACAGTGGCAACCCCAGATTCTTATTTTGGCCTGTTTATCTTTACACTTTTTCTTAAAAAATAAAAAATAAAAATAGGCAACTGTGTAAGCAATATGCACGCACGGTATATTTGTTCTTTCATTAATACAAAATATTTTTTTCCGTTTACACAGTTTCAAACTTTTTGTTGCTTGATAGCAAAGCCTCAAATTGCCAGAATACTCTGAGGCACCATTTTATTTATTTATTTATTTATTTTACCAGGAATCCACTTGAACATCTGCAAAGACCTTTACAGAAAAGCACTAAATGTCAGAATAAAATACTTCTATTTGCACTATGCTCCACAAAACTGACATATTTCATACTCGGGTACCGGCTACATCTTGAAAAGTTCAGTTGTGGTGGCTCCAAACAAAATGCCAAAATATTCATAAAAGTAACAGCATATATATATATATATATATATATATATATATATATATATATTAACCTCTGTTTATATATCGAAAACGTAAAACCAAGTGGCAAACTCGTGCGTTAAAAAATAAAGTCAGTGTAGAAGTGCCAAGGACTGTAATTCTTTAAATAGCCACTTGAGGCATCCTCCAATAGTGACTCAATCCCTTTAGACACCCTTGTTAAAATGCCCAATTTTTCAGCGGAGATAAACATGTTTGCAGCCTAAAACATGCCATTTTTTTTACTATTCTTTATTTCACCAGGTAAGCTCAGTTTTAAGCAATTTCTCATTTACAGTGATGACCTGGCAAGAGGCTCGGTGGTGGGGTGGGGGTGGGGTGTCTGCTTTGTAAAGCTCATATGCTCACCGATGACAGCTAAAAGTGTAATGAATTTTTATGTAACCCATCAATTTCAGTTGCATTAAATCTAAAAGTTTTACATAATTACTTTGCCAAGGAATGCGGAGGAGTTGTGTGACGATTAGCGTTGGTTTGTCCATCTGTTTGTCTGTCTGTCTGTTCACAACATTACTGAAAAACTGACTAACCACAAGGTCCAAGTGATTAGATTTTGGCAGTGATTCGGTTTATAGTCTGGATCCACAGAGTCGTTGAAGATTTCTGGAGATAGCGGCATAGCATCACAGTAACTATGACAGCAAGTGAACACCACGTCAGCTGCCTGCTGATGATTACATGATTGCAATCCTACTACAAATCAACCACTGCAGGCTTATCAGGACGTATCCGTTGGAAATGATACAAGAAAGAATTGAATAAATTGTGGGGGTGTTTCCGAGTCCCATCAAGGTCACGTGATATGGTATCCATACATCATGTACACATGATTAACACACACCTCTGCCCAGCGCAAGGTAATTTTGTTTGTGGGTACATATTACACACTATATTAAAGGGCCACATTCCATAGTGCCGTGATTTCTGCTACAATTTTTTTTCAAGATTTCAACCATTAGAAGGAGAACCACTGAGCAGCCTTGGCAGAGTATTGTGCTCTCTGAGTGCTTTTCTCATTAAGACTGTAGCTGATTTGACTGACAGTACATGAAAGTGGTAAAGTGTTTCCACCATTAGCTCTCATAAACACCTTGTCAATCAGATGAGGCTCTTTTATTGGTTTGATCACATAACCTGGCAAAACTTCAACTTCACATAAATGCTTCTTCCAGAAACTTTAAAACATCTCAATTATTCACTGAAGAAAATTGAAAAAAAAATATATTGGTTTTGTTCAGGTGGAGCACTGTGTACACATTAAACAGCTCTTAAATTAATGTAATTTTTTTTAGAAGATGAATCAGCAGAGTGATTCAGTGCAGCAGAACATTTACCACTTAAAGACATCGTTTTGACCCTTACACAGCCATTGTGCTGCTGATGTCTTTAAGAACTTTTCACGAACTGCTCTGTGAAATAGCATGACTATGTAATAGATATGATGACATCAATTACTTCAGGGTATTTGTGATGGTTTGCATAAAGAATGCTTTGCATTTTAGTTTAAAAATATGCCCAGGATGGTGTGTATGAAGAGATGGATGACTCAGGCTTCAGTTCCATGTCTAAAAAAAAAAAACTGCCATGTTCAAGAAAGAAAATGTCAGCCCCTGTTGCAAAGTTCTCTTCCAGGAAACTATCATTGTCTGAAGATTATTATTTCTTTACTCTTACATACGATGCATTAAACTTAGTTACCCCCCAATTGCTTAAAAAAATCCCTAGGGTACATATCAGGTAATTGGAAAAATCATATTGAAACCTTACTGTTTAGCACCAGCATAAAAATATGAAGTCATGCACCTTTGTGCTTATGGAAAACGGCTGCACCTGCATCAACAAAGCATAAATAATGAGTTCATCCACTCTAAGCAGCACCTCACATGAAAAACGGTGTTTTTGCTGTTGTAGCTTTCATGCAAACACTTGGTTGTATTTATATTTCAAAATCAAAGAGACAGAAAGAGGAGGAAATGACAGAGATGTCTATTGCCGAGCCTCAAGACCTTTTGGCAGTTTGTTTTTGCCCTTATGCATTTATAAAGAAAATCAGTTGTATGAAACTAAAGCATCAGCTTATATCACACACTTGTGCTTTTAATTTTAAGGTGTACATCAATTTTATGAATTTTTTGGGACACATTTATGAGCTTAATGGAAGAAATGCAGACCCACTTTGGTCATGATTTGCCTCATATTGCCATTATCATCTTGCCCCATACATAGGGGCCAATAGGGTCCTCCTCCACTTTTTAGTAAACCAGAATACGTTATCAGCCATTTTAATCACTAATAAACAGAAAGTAAAGCAGATACCATAGCTATATGAAAATGTATAAAACGGAGCTTTGCAACATGTGGTAAAGAAAAAAACAGTCTGTATTTTACCTGAAAATGTAATCATTTTCCTAAGGTATTTTGGGGCTTAAACTACACCAAATGCAAACTTAAAATGCAAGTAAACAGAAACTGAAATAGCAAGTTAAGATGAAGCTTAAGGCAAAAATACTGTATTAATAATCCGAGACATTACTCACTCTCAAGTCTACTTGCTGAATGTCATCTGAAGTACACCACCTACCTTTCCTACCTGCAAATGCACATTTTTCTTGCTTTTCGTAACTTTAAAATTGCTGCTTCATCTCCATTGAATATTGTGAGAATGGTCTAATAAACCTCCTAGGAGGCGGAAGAGAAAAGAATGCCTATTCAATAACATCCAAATGCCTGTGTAGGTTTGTGTGTTGTGTCCCTCTACGTATTTTTAGATCTCTGAATCAAGTGAATCACGTGAACAAGAGGAATATCTCATATATTGGGAGTGTTGTTTTACCTTTTACTTTTATTTCTGCTTTTAGCTGTATCCTCTCTGAGCTTCCCCACGTCATTTCTGCTTAAATTAGTCAACTGCAGGAAACAGCTACACTTTGGTAAGGCAGCCAAAAAACCCCAGCAGAACAAAGAGTAAAATGCTATATTTTTCTTCTCTTGGACTTGGATGTCTCCATTACCCTACAATTAATGAGCTATAAGATACATCAGGGTAGTGCCACTGTGATCTGGCAGGGTGCTGGCTGGCACAAGCAGGGTGCTAATTTTCCCAGTGTTAAGAGCTGTAATTATGCAAACGCTGCTGGGCGCCCGCAAGGCGCTAACAGCCTCCTCCCATTCCAGGCGACAGTCCCAACCTTTTATGAGCTCCTCAGCTGGTTCAGAGGCTAATGAAACTGTGCGATCCGCCCAGCTAGCCCGCCCCTCTCAAAACCTGCAACCGGGATCATCGTGTCATTACACGGTGAAGAGGCCCTGCAGCAGCCATTGTGAAACATGGAGCACAATAGAGTGATAGGGAATGAGAGAGAGGAGTCCTTGACCTCCTCAGTGGCCCTGTCCTCTGCCTCTCTTGCTCTGTCTCTCTATGTAAATAACATCTCTCACTGTGAGGGAAGAGCTCTCTTCTCAGTTGCATCCACAATGCCTCCAGCACACAACACAAACCCAAAAAGATAAATTTAGATTGTCACGAGGAGGTAACTGTGGAAAAAATCCACTAAAATTGTATCAAAATAATCTGATCTGATAAAGTGAAATAACTTTTCATGAAAACTAGCAGTGTTTATTACTACAGATACCACTAGCTGATTGGCTTCCACCTATGAGCTCCTGGTCGAAAACCCCATTAGTCATTTTGAATCAAAAGAACCAATCCTTAATCAGAATTAGAACAAGACAGCTCTGTCGTTTTGTCTTTGACATTTCCCTGGTTGTTTTGGCATCGTGCTTTCCAGCTGTCTTATATATGCAGGAGTCCTCGGTTTACAACGTCCTCGACTTACGGCGTTTCGTTCTTACTGGTTATGTGGAACTAGTTGGTGAGCTGAACAAATGAATACATCATCACATGGTACTAGAAGATGGCTTTGTTTACATGCAGCGGTTGTACTTGGATTGTACTACATTTGCTAACTTTCTGCCCTTCATTTTGGTTTTTAAGTTAGACTCCTCTGATGGCAGTGCTTCTAAGAAAAGCAAAGCAGTCTCCCTGTGTGCTGTCTTCACTGCAACGTACACGCTGCAGCCGTCAACTACGTAAACTCATGCTAGCAAAATGAATCATGAGTAGTAGCAAACTTGACTTTTTTACTGTGGCTCTTGATGCACATTACTAACAGAGTGAAAACTGCAACATTAATACATGTGAATAAATCCATTTAACTTAACCAGTAAGTCCAAAAGTGAAGTTAATTAGTTATGTCATTGCCTATGTGGCGTTTACAAAGTAGAGAGCCATGCATCCAGAAAAGCACGTACATGTGTAATGCTAAACATCAAAATAGCAGACAGGAAGTGACAACCATCAACAGGCAACTTCAAAATAAACATTTTTTTTTCAAAATAAAAGTACATTAATAATTCTCCCTTAAGGGCGACACACCATGGAGGTCAAACTCGATATCATAAAATGCTTGGAACCGCAAAACACCAACAAACATCGGTATTATTAGATCAAGCTGTATAATGACTCATACAAAGTCACTGATATTCATGAATTTTATGAAGAACTGATCATTTTTGTGCTGAATATAATGGCTTTGCTTCTATTTTCTCTGGAGTTCTGACTTACTGCAAAAATTGACTTGCATCAATCTGTAGGAAGGGAACTCGAACGTAAGTTGAGGACTTCCTGTACATTGCAGGCAACCTGGGATACCAAATATATCTTCACACATAGACACTCAGTATTTTTGCTGGTATCTCACTGCAGCATTTTTGATGTCTGTAAGTAGTCATGGAGTTTCTGGTTCCTATAGCTCACCTCAGAGATATAACATGGATATTGCACTTATATAGGACTGTTGTATTCATTTAACTGTAACTTCACCCCAACTCTGAGTCTAACTCCACCTGCTGTATAATTTTTAAAATTACTACAAGGATGAAAACGTGTGCAGTGGCGAGAGTGGCAGGAGTGCTCGGTGACATCCTCAGGCCACAGAAAAAATAGAGAGTGACACAATCTGCGACATCAATGTGCCAGCCACCGCAATTACTGAAACCGCCACTTGAGGCTGGCTTCAAAAGCGGCAAAATCCCATGGACAACCATGTTAAATGTCCATTTTTACAGAAGAAATAAAACATGTTTACAAATTGGTACAAAAATAAGCTTTTATAGGTCAGTTCCTTACAGCTGTACAGGTGGTAAATATGCAATTTTCCCATTTAAACTGCTTAAAGGCTTAAAGTTAAGCATAATTAGCAGCATGGTCATTTTTAGTGACAGAGAAGTACACAGGGCAGGACAGTCACAGTCACAAATTTCAGATGGTAGAGGGAGCAAATGAGCAAAAAGTAATGCAAACTCTGGTGAATGATGAGTCCTGATCAAGATGTATTTGAAAATGGGCACACAGTTTCACAGACATCAAAAACCGCTCACCTCTGTTTAGAAGGTGTTCATATTTGTTTTTTATGTGTGTGGTTTTTTTTTTTTTTTTGATGATCTAGAGGAATTCCAAATTCACTTTGATAACTGACTAATAGGTTTCAGTCAGTTTTTAAGAAATGTAATATCAAAAGTCTGTGATTCCAGCTTCTTAAATGTAAATACTTTAGGTTTCTTTTCTCTTCTATTACGAAAAATTGAATATTTTTGGGTTGTGGATGGAACAAGACACTTGAGAATGCTATCTGGGACTCTGGGAAACATTGATTGACTAAACTAACAATCAATTGAGAAAACAATCAACAGCTTAATCAACAATGAAAATAAATATCTGCAATGCTATTTCTTATTATGACAGTAGATGTCTTGTTGAGCCATTCTCAACCCTTGCAATGCTCAATTTTTTTAATGAATTTGGTATATATATCAATATTTACATCATCATTGATGTATATCATAAAAGTACAGTCATATCAACAAAGAAGAGAAATCATGTCAAAGAAAAAGGTCATTCTCAAATTGTTAGCACACAATTGTCTTACTTTTTTTTTTTTTAATTCAAACTAAGTTGCAGAGCCTTAACCATAAAAAATGTTTCCACATCAAAGGTACACAAAAGTATGTCTCCATACAGTATATCACAAGCTACTGAATGAATGGCATACATGGCTGAAGGGCAGACACAGAAACAAGCGTGATAAAGCGGGGTCTGAATTACTGACGCTCGGTAAATTAACAGCACAGAGCCACATTCTCAGACGGAGAGAAGAGCGATCAGATGAGCTCTGAATAATGACACACGGAGACGCAGTAATCTCTGACTAACACACTGATTTGATCAGGTTATAGCAAGGACAGAAAAAGAAGAAAAAAATTGCACTGGAGCCAAGGCCATAATGTAAAATAACAAAGACGAAAGTTCATTATTAAAAAAAAGAACATCGGTACTCCAGGCTAACTGACCTTTACTCCCTTTAAGTATAGCCTGTGACCTCATTTTGACTCGGTAGCTCACAATGCTGCTGCTAATATAACATCTGCACAGCATGCAAGCAAGTAAATGCACAGATCACACATATACAGTAAGCAGATGAGGCAGCCAAGCACAGATTTCTGAGGATGTACGCTTTGAGAATAGCTGAGCTGCAGAATCACTGAACGCTTTCATTTACAGCTGAAATACAGCCCAAGGAAAATGGGAAGCCTTTGGTGTGAGAAGTCTCTTTTCTCTCCTGTCTCATCTCTTTTATTTTCCTCTCTCCTGTGTTTCCTGGCTGCGCTGAACTGAACTCACAGAGCCCCGTTACCATTTCTTTTTTTTTAAAAATGGGAGAGTTTGGGAAGGAGTGCTGGTTTTAAAAAAGCTGTATCTCTCTTTTCTCTCTGTCTCTCTTGGCTGGTGTTTGCCAGAGATAAGCTCAGCAACGAGTGTCTCTGTCTGCATGTCGACATAGAGTATACACCTCAGTGACTGTGTCATTCATCTCTCTTTATTGCTGAAGCCTGTTTGCGTGCATGTGTTCAAGTGTGTGTGTTTGTATCCCTAACTTCTGATAGATTTTCTCCTCTGGGGAGAACTTTCAGAGTTTAAAACACACTCAGTATCACAAAAGCTTTCCTGTATGTTGTTTTGTGGCTTTTTATACGGATATCCCCACCGTCCCTTGACTCTCAGCTGCAGCCCTGGCATCATGCCCTGTGTTTTGCAGAGCTAGCCGCCAGATTGATCCGGCTTTAATGAAGAGTCCTTCAGCCTAGGTGACATCATTAGCTGGTTGTGGGCCACTGCGGGCCACTTGGCGCAGCTCTGTGTTTCACTTCTGGGAAAATGGGTCATTCTGAGTGACAGACAGACAGTGTCCAGAGGAGCTGGGCAGCAAACTAGACAGCAGGGTATGCCAAGTGGCAACACGGTGATGCCCTTCAGACAACTGTGACTGTATTCACAAAACATTTTATCTCTCAAGCAAAAGTACTTCTGAGGAGCCCTAAAGAGTCAGAGTGAGAGGGTTTTACAGAGAACGCAAACCTCTAGACAACTTTAGTGAGCTGACCTTGCCCACAATTCACAATGAACCGATTCTACTGCAGTTTTAACCTACTTTGTAATGTCAAGTTCCTGACAGAAACTGAGATCAGGCTGGACATGCCATGAGAGCTATCAAGAATAGGTATAAACCTTGAACAAGCCAGAAATCTCAGCAAAGAATGGGCAAGTATTTAACTTTTATTATCTTGGGACATTTTCAAGCCAAAATTCTCTAGCTATCTAGTTACAGTTTATAAAATGTTAAGATTTGTTATTAATATTTTTAATATTTTTTCACAAAAATCTGATATTTTTCAGTAACTCATCAAGAAAATGATTACAAACCCATTCTTATGCTCAAGATGTCGAAGACTGCGTGACTGTCAAAGATACCCGAAAATGTCTTTTGGCATCACCAGTACATGCATAGGCGTTTTACCAATTTAATCCTCTCAACCCCCAAACTCACTTCCACGTTAAAAAGGGAGGTTTTCCTCAAAAAAAAAAAAAAGCAAAAAAAAATTGCACCACTAATCAGAACCAAAAGATGTAAAACAGAAAATCACTACATTTTCTACTTTCCCACAGCTCTTGGATGTATCTTGTAACGTACAGTTCTGTCAGCGACAATAATCTAATCCAAGCTTAAAATTGTAAGATTTTTGACAGCAGACAGGACACAAAAATATTTTTAAAGAAGCAGCATGGGTGAAAAACAGTATACAAACATGCATGCTGGTGGTAGGAAAAACTTTCAGGTTGTAGAGGGAGACCAATTTTTCATTTATTTTTTTGGCATATTGGTAACACTTATTAGCATTCGGGAAAATGTTGAACACCGATTAAAGCTTCTTTTAAATAGAATTAAACTTTATGAGTCGAATTGTTTCATTTTAAAAGACTTATAGCATCTAATTTAATATAGAATTAGAATTGTACCAGAGTACTATTTTGAGTTTTTACTTTGAGAAATGGTTGTGCTGTTTTCAGAGAGGTGCATGACTTCATACTGCAGTAAAAACAAAGAAAGAAAAACATACACACACAAAAAAAAAAAACACAGTGAGTGAAAATGTAACAGGATTTTGGTTCAGAGGGTTAAAACAGTCTCATAAGTGTGGATGGCATGTGGAAATGTAAGTCATAAGACTTTCTTCCAAGATATTGAGATTCATGAACATTCTATTTTCACTTAGATTTGATAGTTTAAATTTGTCATAATTCTCTGTTTAGTTAAATTTAAGCACTAGAACTATATGATCAAGTTCCAGAAAAAATCATGGCTTGGGTTAAAATAACACCCTTTCAAAGCATTTAACACGTTACAAGACAAACTTGTTAGAAGGGTCAATGTCAGCAGAGAACAACTGACTACAGACTTATGTCTGTTTCTTGAATTATCCAACTAACATGCAGATTGGAAAATGACACACAGGGTATTAAGTGGATTCAAATGTAACATGAAGGCATCCCACCACAGTAGCTGCATGTGATGTGAGTTAGACTGAGCTCTTATTACAAATTTAAATATTCATTATCTGTAGCCACGAAACTGACATAGCATTTATTGCATTATGATAGAGTGAGTTATACAAAAATGTACAAGATTTCTAGTAATATGTTAATATGAAACCAATGCAAAATTGTGTTTGCTTCCAAAAAAGTCTCCCAAAACTAATTTTTTTTGAATACATTTTGAGTTGCATGCATACTTCTTTGTCTTAAAATTAAACTGATAAAGACTGATCAGAAAGGGGTTGGCATTAACTGACCTCTGAGCTTGCAACATACAAATTAGCACCCCATATCGTTGCCAGCCAAAAGTGAGTTTTCAATGCAGTATACCAAACTGGGGTCAGACAGTATTAAACACCATTGTTGCTTGACTTGGTCACAGGCAGCAAAGGCCAATGTAGGTCAGTTGAGGTCACTGCAGACAGATTCTTACACATTTCCTCAAATATTTTAAAACTGCACTCTTCAGTTTTGCATCCTCCTTCAAGCAAGTGAGCTTTAGCATTTAGCTTCATGGTGACCTGATAGCAGTAAGCTCCACCCATGTGGGTCCCCAAGCTGGACTAAACAAACACAAAGATTTATTGTGAATAAAAATCTACTGAGATCTTGCTCTCTCTCCAAGTCCATTGAAAGGTGACAGAGAATGAGGGACAACCAGTGAGTAAAGCTGAACCTGAGGAGGCTGCGGGCCCATATCATCCATCAGCATGTCAGCATCCCACCAGGCAAAAATACCACCCCTTCCTGTCTGTCCCAAGCTTCCCTCCTTCAACCTCCATTTCTGCCCAGTGTACCCCCTCTTCTCTGCTAACTCTATATACACACTTTCATATAGAGAGACATATGCAGACACAAACACAGACCCTGTAATTTTAGCACAGCAACTGTTTTTGCCTGCCATAAAAGTGACATCCCTGTAGCTCTTCTCTTGCTCCCACCTTCTTTATTCTCCTCCATCTCTAATTCTTCCCTCCCTCCACTCTACGTCCATCCGCTGGCCCATATATATACTGTATGAACTGCTCTCCTCACCCAGCCGGCCCGTGGCTCACAATGCAGTGTATCTGTCAAACTGTGTGCAGCATATGCACATGGCTGATATGTACACATGCCGAAGTTGAACTTTGTGTGACCCAGTGTGCATGTCTTGTAAGTTTAAGGCAATATTCAAAAATGTTCAGACTGATAAATAAAAGAAAAACAGAAAAGAGGAAAAACTCTTAGAGCTTTGCTGCAAAAATGAAGCAACCCAACTCTCCAGCTTGTTCTTGAGAATTGAATAAAAAAATTGCCTTTGGCTCTCAAAAGTCTGATTTTAATTTGCTATCTGAAGTAATTTTTTTTATTGGAGGTTGTTGATGTTACTGCTTATTTAATGAGATAATTAATATTAAAAAATCCACATAAATGAAAGAATCTGTTTGTGAAAGCGGGATACAATACACAACAAATGGCACATCTGAATGAACGAATCCAGGTGGTGTGACCAACAGGGTGACAGCTACAATGTTCTCATGGCAACCACATCATCCACAAATCCAGACCCCACCCCTTCCCCACATTCACTTAACAATTCCCCAGATGCCTAATTGTTTCCCTAATGATGCTGGGCCTAATGGGACTGTTTATAGTGTTCATTTGATAGCACTGGCCCAGTAATTAGACTACACCCCACTTCATTAAACAGCATGCGAGGGGGGGTGGGTGGATGATTGGGGCCCAGTGCTACATACACTACAGTATATGAACAGGCCATTGCAAGAACGTGCATTTTTAAAAAACGCACTGTCTCAATGACAGGACCACATAAACACACACATACTCCGAGTCACAGAAAGCAGCTACAGACCCAAGAGACGTGGGTCTGGAAATGATGACACTTTGTATTCAGATTGCTACTCATTTGCCTGCAGCCTCTCAGTATCTTACAGACATTTCTTCCATTGTGCTTCTTAGTAGTGCTACAGTTCAGCTACACCAGTTACCTTAAACGCAAATGTAAAAAACATAAACTGTTGTTTCTTATAGGAATTTTACAATGTTTGCTCTTTGTTGCTTGTTTAGGTCATTAAACCAGAATCTCTTGGTACTTCCTTCTGCTGCTGAAAGCAAAGTGGGTCTTTTTAGTGGCAGTTCAGAAAACTTTAGAATCACCTCCCCATTACAGGCTGTGAACTTCACGACCAGTTTTCAATTCCTAATGAAAATAACACTTAATATGACCGTGTGCCTTATGTACCATGTGCCTTATGTTGTACGAAAGTTCAGTCAGTGCTTTGTTGTGTTTAACCTTCTGAAGTCCAAAACCCTTCATCATAAGTAAAAGACATGTTTTCTCAAAAAAAAAGAGCCAAAACCACACAGTTTGTCAGAGCAAGAAATTGTAAAACAGAAGGAACTGTCAACCGATACATATCTCATTTAGTCACTTACATTGTATTTCCATAACTGGATTCTGTAAATAACAGAATTTGACACGCTCTGTTTCAGCGATGACCAAAAGTCAAAGTTCCACTAATTTTTGGCTGAAATGGGCTGAACTGTAGACTGTGTATGCACAGAGCAGACAGGAGAGAAGCGGCCAAACAAATGACACATTCAAATTTTGTACAGAATATAGAGTCATCATTTTCCCATGTATTTGTAACCCGTGTGGGCACTTGGAATTTTTTTCTGTTTTGATTTCAGCTTTCAGTAATTAAAAAAAGACGAAGAATCCAAGTTTCTTGTTCTATAATTTGGTGCATTATAATTGTACTGCTACACTACACAAAGACATGTTTAAGTTTTCTCTGTACTTCCAGCTTAGGTTGTGTTGTTTCAGTAGAGGTGCAGGATTTCATACTTCAGTGAAAAATGAGCCCACAGTAAGGGAAAATGTGACAGGAATAAATGCTGTTCAAAAACTGCTTGGGGTTCAGAGGGATAATATGCTATATAAATAAAGTGATTTTATTTGGCTTATTTGATACACTGTGCACACACACACACACACACACACACACACAAATCTTCTACAGGCAACTGCAGGCCAGTATTAGTGTCCAAAAAGAACAGTATAGGTAGAAGACAAATAAAATTTGAAATCTCACCTTTGACATCACAGGTGTCTGTACAAAATCACTTGCAGTAGTTAGTAATTGATATTTACCACATATGAAGGAATTTTGCAGAACCGCATTTCCCTGTTCCATGTAAATCTTAAAAATGATCAAAGCTGAGATGAGCCTCAGAAGTAGGCTACATGTGTCCAAGTAAGATGCTGAAACACTCCAACTCTGTTTTTACTTGTGTCTTTATCCATGCTGCTAAAATTAAATTGCATCTGTCTGCAGTGTTGATACATTCTGACCCTGTTTCTTTGGCTGCATCTGAAATCACTGACTATTTACTACTATGTGAACTATGTTCACTCTTTAGGGTCTCCACATTCTGAGGCACTCTATAGCACTATATTGCTTCACTGATGATGCAAAATTCTGATTTTGAATGTCTAAAATATTGATTTAGCGTCCACCATAGGTAGCTTGAACTACTTAGTGGTTGGTACAAATTTGTGAGAAACAGAGATCTAGGTTTCATCTTGCTTCAAGTTACTAGAAACATCCAAATCCCCTTTCCCTGTTTTTCTGTCTGTCTCTGTCCATGGTGCTGAAACCCAGTTCTTGCCCTTTCCACAGTGCTAAAGCATCCAGCCGTTATCTTTCTTCATCTACCCATGCAGATATAGCACAATGCTGTGAACACCTAACATAAAACCAAACCAGACACTTTCAAATCCGTACCTTGAGAAAAGAGAGGTTGCGGTTCCGATCGATGCTCGTAATCTCTAAATTTCCCATGACAACTTCGCAGTTCTCGTAGAGCTTCTTCAGGGTGCGATACTGCTGGTCCAGGTCAGACAGAGTGCTCAACTTGTTCTCTGTACCAGGGCAAACTAGACACAGAGACAGAAAAAATGACTTACTTCAGAGGCATTTTGTCGTATGGAGTTGGTACACTGAGATATGATGACACATTCAAAATTTCAAGTATTGAAGTAACGGCCAAAACATGAATTAAGTTATATTGAAACTTGTCATTCATAACTGCGGTAGTCATTATTTTCAAAGGCTTGCTACCTTGATCACATACATAAGGATCCATATTGTAGTTGCTTAATACTTAACCAACCAACTAACCTGTATAAGTGACACTGATACTTATTTTTATTTTTTTCAGTGGTAAAATTGATAGAAAAATATCTTTTTCTTCTGAATTTTCACTGGGCTTCACTCTAACAAATGACGATTCTTTGCCAGCACTTAATGGGATTTTAACTGAAGCACCAGCCTTGAAAATGCATGGTTCGCTGACTGCTGTGAAGCATAGGCTCTTCAAAATGTTAGAATCAGTGAGATAATGAATGGAGAATGAGGAAAAGACTGAGAAACACTCAAGGTGGGATATTTTAGGACTGAAACTGAGTGTTATGGTGTGAATATGAGACAAAGAAAGAAAGAAAGAAAGAAAGAAAGAAAGAAAGAAAGAAAGAAAGAAAGAAAGAAAGAAAGAAAGAAAGAAAGAAAGAAAGAAAGAAAGAAAGAAAGAAAAGTGAGCAAGGGAGGATTGAAGGACAGAGACAACAGTGAGAGGGAATCGAGGGTCTGGAGATTACGTAAATTGCTGAAAGGAGTGCAGCTGACGTGACCCTCGACAATGAGGGAGCTCCGAGAGTCGAGACTTGGGGAGGGACAAGTGGGGGTAGAAGGCTGGATATCATTTCTCTGAGGCAGTGACCTGCAGTCTGGGTCTGGCACCGGCACACTGTTTAATCAAAGATATTCAAATTGCATTGGTTGACCTTTACAGAGGGTTTCACTTGGAGATTTTACTCGGCTGACGAGATTACAAGACTTTGAAGATATTATAGTGAGAAGACACAGCGGCTCTGTTGGCATGTGGGAAGGCCAGGCAATTAGAAACAGCAAGATTTTTTTTAATCTTTTTTAGCCACATGCACAAAACAGACATGAAAGCGTAGATGCAGCTGTCAGCACCTTCTGCAAAGCTTCCAGTTCCCAACACCTACAACTACAGCCAGACAAACACACACATATATATACATACATACATATATACATGTATGAAAAAATACCAAAAAATGCTGCAACTCATTTACATCCCTTGATGACAACAGTTTCCTTAAACACTAGCAGCCTTCTCCAGCAGGACAATGTGTAATGCTTTCACATTGCAAAAACAGCCCATGAACAATTTGAAGAAGAAGAACATCAGCCCAATACATTCACCTGGCCTCCAAATTCCCCAAATCTCAATCCAATTGAGCATTCACTGGATGAGCTGCAAGTTGCCCGATTCATGAAGGACCAATCCTGCAATCCCAGGATCCACTGTTATTCTTCCAGTGCTAGACATCACGACACCCCTAGAGTCTCTGTCACCATGGCACAACAAACCAGAGCTGATTTTGGTGGCAAACAGGGGCCTGACACAACACTACGCAATAGGTTTTAATGTTGTGGCTGATTAGTGTGTATACAGAGACCTGTTTCATGTATATAAGGTGTCAGTAACGTTGTATTTATTGTTAAAACCTGTATTTGCACAAAAAATCTGGCCTTAAACATGGTTTCTTCCACGTAAATGCACATAGTAGGTAAACACCCATTTTCCTTATGCAACCTGTTGCTCTTGTTTAAATGCATGTGGGGTTTCATTTGATGTAAATGCTTTAAGAACAAGAAAAGACAATGAAATCTATTATAGGGTCATTCTACCTCACTTCATCAAATTAAAAAAAATAAAATTCACATGCACACACTCGCATATAAGTGAAGACATTATTTACGCAGCCCTCTGATGCCCTTTGATGTTAAATCACATTGTCTCCACTACATTATTGTCTTTCCCATGAAGTCAGCACTCATATTTGAACCATAATAAAAACCAGAGACGTCTTTCTCGGATGGCAAAACATGTCATCTTTGACAGAGTTGAATTTTAAATATAGAATGGTCTGACACTAATGTTACTCCCTAACAACACACAGTGAGTTGGTGTTACAGCTGCGTCACGCTATCATATTTTCTGACAAAGTAAAACTAAGAATGACATGACATCATGGAGGTAACTGAAGAAAGACAGCAATGTTGGTCATTTTAACTTGAACTTTTTCTCTTAACTGAAACAGGAGACACCATTTCACAACGTCGTTATGAACTAACCTCTCGGCTCAGCCCACTCCTGTAATGTTGCCTGGCTGTAGCTTACTCCTGTACATTACTGAGGATTGCATAGTCAGAGCTCCATGTACTGGACAAATGGTGCAAGGACATCATTCTGCGTGACTCTGACACTTAACAGCATTTACTGTTTTATGAGAAATTAGCAATATATTGGCGTTTAAACGGGAAAAACTCCGGCTGGTGATGACTATTTTGAAAAGGGCTATAATCAGCTGACTGAATCGGCTGGCTGATAAGTGAGTCGGGCCCTACTATTTACAGTCTTCCATTTCAAGTTGCTTGGTTCTGCCACTACTGAATTAACTGCCCATTTGCGCAAATGCGATGGCATGCACGACGGTAAGTCTACTTGGACTAACTGCCTGAAATGTCAATGCCAGTTTCAAGGATTTTGAGCCATTCTGCACTGCAGATGTGTTAACTTCATGAAAATCCTAATCAGAATAATCATGATGATGGATTAATCCACGTTAACTTGTTCATTTTGACAGCCCTAATGTGTACCGTGTGCTTGTTTTTAAATTTCTTTATCAAGATCTGTTTTATTTCATTATAATTAGAATGTTGTTAGCAAAGAGTTGGTCACATAGAAACACTGTCGGGGAAATTGGTCATAATAATAGATAGTGTACTGATGTCTCAAAAGCTAATGTTATCTATGATCCTGAATTTTATACATGATCAGCTCAATCAACAATTACCACAAAAAAAGTCAAATTAAAGACGGTTAGATTTGGGGCATTTGGTGAATTGAGGCAGAATGACACTATAATTGGCATGTCAAACCCACAAGTGATACAAGCCACTGATATTTGCTCTTCATCTCTTTGCAGAAAGACGTTTCAACAATGCAAACGATTGCATTTGTCTGCAGTGCTAATGACAAATGCGTGACAATTGCCCAATGCAGTGCCGACCACTGTAGTTAAATCCTTCTATTTCCAATCTTTTCATTTCCTTTCCACCAGTCAGTCAGTCAGCCTCTGCAGCCTCAGTCCTGTGACCATCTGCTCCTTTCAGCTGGCACCATCACCACGTTACCACAGGCAGGACTGGAGGTTTGTGCGGCGGCGCTTGCATGCGTGTGGTGGGCACCGGAATGGAGTTTGGCTCAGTGTAATTAAAATGCTCATTAAAGTTTGCCAGCAGCTCAACTCTGAATAGGTCTTACTTTTAAAGCTGAATATAATTTGTTAGTTGCTTTCCTGCTGCACCAACAGTCAGCTGTTTTGGCAAGGCAATATAATTTTTCATTTGCTTAATGTTTACCTACTTAAATACCTTACTTCAATGTTCTGTCTGACCCCATTCAACTACGTCAAGTAAACATTTAAATTTCTGATGAATTCAAAGTGAACTGGTTGTTTTTTTTTTTTTAAACTAGATGTCACCATACTGCAGATGTTTCCCACCTTTATCAAGTATTTTTAAATACAAATTTTCCTTGAAAGTAAACGATACTTAAACTGAATATTATAACATATCATGCAAGTAAAAGGGTTGCTTTGCAATCGAGTGTAGGTGTCGCATATTGGACATGTTCATTAATGAAGGAATTTTTAAAAAAAGGAAACAAATTTTTAAAAGAAAAAACTCCATTGTACCGCTTCCTCACCAGTAATATGATGAAGATTATAATTAAATACAATTTGTGATTCAAAAGTTATGATTCTGTTCCTGTTGGACACAAAGGAAGGATGGCATGGTTGTGTGCATGAATTAGATGCCACATGATTTTGCTGCACCACCAACAGGACCTACAGATGCATCTTTGTGGTAGCATGCAAGTGTGAATTTGCAGTTTCACCTTGGATCAGGAGAAGCAGCACTGTGTCAAAGTCTGCATGGATCTTGCTCAGTAGGCCCAGAATGACCAAACCAATCATAACTCGCAACAAGAAGTGGCTCTACACCTACAATCCAGAGACCAAACAGCGCTGTTTGTAGGAGAAGAATCTGCAGTCTCCAGAACAGAAGAATTTATCCTCTAGGGCTGAACCGTCAACCTCAAGTTGTACTGTAACGTCTGAAGATGTCAAAAAGAGAACATTTGGTGCAAATGACTTGAAATATAGTGTGATGACAAATGGATGCTCCATAATGACAATGCGAGTGCTCACAACACAAAAGTTTTTTTTGGCAGCACCAGTACAAACGTCACACCCCACCCACCCTACTTGCCAGATTTGGCTCCCCCGCTACTTCTTCCTCCTCTGAAATTCAAGTCGAAGGGTTGCCATTTTGCCACCGTGGAGGAGATCTAGCATAAATCACAGATGGTGCTTGACGCGCTTATAGAACAAGACTTCCAGAGAGCATTCCAAACATGGCAGAAGCACTGAGAGGTGGAAGACTCCTGGTTTGCGTCCTGGCCTGGGCCTGAGATCTATCTTTCTCTTTGGAGTTTATATGTTTTCCTTGTGCATGCATGGGTTTTCTAAGGGTACTCTGGCTTTCTCCCACAATCCAAAACATGCTCAGGTTAATTGGTGATTCTAAACTGTCCATAGGTGTGAATGCGAGGGTGATTGTTCGTCTGTATATGTAGCCCTGTGAGAGACTGGTGACCTCTCCGGAGTGTCAGCTGCCTTTGCCTTAAGTCAGCTGAGATAGACGCCAGACCCCAGTGACCCTAATGAGGATTAAGGGGTGTATAGATAATGGATGGATGGACGGATGAAAGAATGGATTGATGAATAGAATTTGGGGATAATATATCAAAAACTATTGATTTCAGTTCCCTTTTATGCTTTTATATGCTTTGAAATTCTTGCTTTTTAAAGACTGAAATGGGTAACTGCACTGTTTTAAAGTGCAGTTCTGGTTTTTCTTTGAGAAATGTTTCAGTGTGCTTAACTGGCTTCTATGTGTTTTTCCTCCTTTCTTTACTCTCATTCAATCAGTGAATGTCAGTTCTGTGTTATGTTATCTGCTTCAAGCTGGAATTAATTAATGTGGAAACAGTTAGTCAGGAAAATAATTAGCAAGCAAAAGCATGAATCAGCAACTATTTTGATTATCAATTGCTTTTTAAGTAAAATAGAAACACTCTTTCCAAATTTGTTAATGTCTTGGCAAAATGAATAACTTTAATTTTAGGAAATTAATGTGCTGTAGCACGCCAGAAACTTTCACGTAGCTTCCCCTGATTCTGAGGGCACTCTTGGATGCAAGGAAGATGAATGGTCACCATTGCAGGTTTGGCAAGGACCACATTTTTGCATTTCACCTTTTGCCATGTCTTGAAAACAAAACTGTTCAACAATTTCAACAGTTTTAGAAAGGGGGAGTAAACACAAGTCCCAAAGAGCTATTGCATAGTTGAACTTGCCCCTATATTGAACAACATTGAGAGCTCATAAAATTCCATATTGCTTTATGGATCGTTGGCTGTGCAAAGATGAGCGCGCTTCCTCTCCTCTGTGATCCTCCATATTGCTTTGGGTACAGGCTGTATGAGATAGAATGGCAGTGAGGGGACCTGAACTACGGTGATAAATGAGATTTGCTGACCACACACACACACACACACACACACTCACACAGATGACTTATTAGATGGAATGGGTTAAGAGCGGCTACAAACTCGAAGGAAGTCTGTGCAAGGATCTAAAATTGGTCCGATCGATGAATGTGCGCAAGGATTCTTTTTTATTTTTTCTGTGTGTGTGTGGAGATGAAAGGTTGGCTGGCTTCTGTAATAATCTGTTATTGAAACTTACTTGCAGGTGTGTGCGTGGTGATAAAAGATCAGAGGGTAGAGGTGAAAAGTGAAGGGAAAAACAACTCTTGAAAGCCAATATCAGCCGACAGCACACACACACACATACAGACAAAGAGAGAAATAGCACTTATTCGATGCAAGCAAGGTAAAGCCAAGCAAAGAAACAGAATTGAAAAAGAGAGAGAGGCAGAATAACAAAGAGAGACACAATCTTGTATTTGCGAGAGTGGGAATGACGTCCAGGAGCATTAGCATTCATATCAACACGCTCTACTGTAAATGCTCTTTTCTATGGGCTCATTTCAAAAGTGTCTAGATCCATCTGCTCTACTTCTTTCTCTCTCTCTCTCTCTCTCTTTGCAATTCCTTTTTGTCTCTGCCCTTAGCCATCCATTTCTCTGTCTCTGACTTCTCTCTCTGACTTCCTCCAGTCTCCTTTCTCTAAGGATCAGCAGTGGACAATGTAAGTATTGAGCTGTTGCCTTTTTCCCCGTTAATGCATCGGGTGACACTCGGCCATGTCCACTTGACAGCTCAGGTGTCTGTATGTGTGTGTAGTGGCGGAGCTGATATCTGCCAGTCAGCATAATAAGCAGAATGTCTCTACAGTTATCTTTGCAGAGATACATGCAAGTCAGCAGGATGCATGACATAACAATGCATGTTGGTTAAGTTTCACTCATTTAAAAGCTATATCTGCAATAGTGCACACAAGAAAACAGTTGTTCTACATCTTTGTATGAGGCAAAAGATGCTCTCAGTAGTTTTGCCTTTTTTGTATGGCTGACCTGAATTCATCAGAATTTAGACTGACTCGAAAATCCGTATTTGAGTTCTGTGCATTTGTTGTTTTGCAATGTGTGAATGCATTAACAAAAAATAAATAAAAATCAAAGCAGCCCATAAGATATGGAATAGTAGTAGAATTCCAACATTGTTAACTGTTCTCAGACAAAGAATTTAGTGCATGAGAGCTCCCATCTAATGTTTGCATTACTGACACTATGACTACAGCATATGACGTCTGACCATGCAAGTAAGATTTCAATACACTGTCTGGATGCAGTCTATAGCCTGAGAAAAGTTTTGTTAGGTTACCATTCATGGCTTAATGTAGGTACATGCAGTGTCTGTCTTGTTGACCTCTCCCTCGTACAAAGATTTTCACATAATTGTCCACAAAACATCAAGGTCCTCAAAATTGTTATTTTTGTTATTTTCATATAATGCCACACTCAGTCCAGCAGTAAACTTTACATACCATTCATCCAGGCTGTCACTGGTGTTTTTTCATTACATATTTTACCAGCAAATGAATAAATAAATATCTGAACTCAGGATTAGTTCTATATATGGGTGTCTGGAAACAAAGCCTGTTAATTATAACATTAAGGCTTGATGCATTATGCGAGCACATTGTTTTTAAAACAAACTGGTACAATAAGAGCGTGTTTCATAATTTTCAAGGCGTGACTGATGAATTGTATTATGATACACTGAAATAGAAGTCAAGAAGGCGAAATGAACGGCAGGGAATGCATTCCGTAGCACTCTTAGCCCACAAAAAAAAGTTTTAAATGAATGCTTCCATTACATTGGCGAGAGGTACAATATTGAAGCAGTGTACGGCTAATACTTGGACAGAACCAACAATGGCATTGGGTTAGAAGATTTGGGACTGCTATCCAAGGCTCAGTGGGTAAGAGATATGTTTGAGGAGGACACAGGTGGCATTCTGGTCTAAAAGATGGCGCACTATACCTTGTCTGCCATGCTGTCTTTTGTTTCCAAAAAAGTTCACACATCCAAGAGACCTACCTGTGACACTGTTCAGTTGTGCAACGGTAATTCCAAATTGACTGACAAATATTGTTTTTAACTGCCTTTTAAAATGACCAATAAGAGAATGTTGCAACCTCCATTAGCAGGCCTGCACTTTCATTACAAAAACGATTCAGATAGGTGTTTTCTGATCTGCCACCCACTTCTGCCGAACGCTTATATACAATATACAATAGGTAGTATGCACTAAGTTTGAGTGCAAACTAATTTGTTTAGGTCAGAGACTGATGATACACACATTTAAAAGGTTTCATTACTGACAGTATACAACACGCTGAATCCCGTGTCGCGTGCTTTGCCTACCGAACTATCAATTCCTCTTTGTGAGGTCTGGCGAAGCGGCAACACACAACTTTTGGACTTTTATGGACACAGTCATTATTATGTGGCTGTGCCAGCTTTTTGTCAAGTAATGGTAAAAACAGGCAGTGTTTGAGCAGTTAAACAACAGGCCCATGCATTTATCAACAGCAAGAATGACAAAGCAAAGCTGAGTAAAATGAGCAAAGAGACAGGAGAAGAGAGGAAACAAGAGAGGAAAGAAACTAGTCTCAGACGATGAATGAAACTGAGGGAGGAACAAAACAGATGCGGAAGAAGGAAAAAACAATGAAAGGAAAAGAAAAAGTGAGCTGTTGGCAAGAGTATCCCACAGCCCAATTATCATGCCCTCAACAGTAAAGCAATGACTCATTGCTTCACTAGAGTGTCCTCATTCACTTTGCTGATGCTCATGTCTTTATGACTAATAGATAATGAGCGAGAAAAGGAAAGGGGACGACTTAGGCTAGGAGTGACATTGCAGCAACGACAATGAGCTGATCTTTATTTCCTCTCTGTTTACATGCAGATGTCTAAATTCCTGGAACATACAAGTTAATTAACAAATTGTGGTAATTAACACCAGGCAGGTGCGAGCAGAGACTTGTGCGATTGCACGAGCATTTCTGAACCATCCATGGAGTGAGAGATGAAGGCAGACGGTGGCCTCCTTTGCTCATTCTCACTGACATGCTGAGCCGCGCTTGGTCTCATTTCTCACTTCATCTCCTCGTCTTCTTTACAGTCCTGCCTCATTTCAGGTTTTTATTCCGTCTGTGTAGGCACTCTTATCATGTTTCCATCCTCTGTTTTGTTGCAGGTCTCAACTCAGACTGATTCGTTTCTTCTCTTCTTTTTTTCCTCCTTCTTATTGCTCTGAAATGGTTTAAGAATCAGTGAGGCTGTTCAGTTATCAATTATATAAAACTGCGCTTGAGAACACACTGCATCGTTGGCCTGTAAATCCTTCAAGTAGTAGGATCTAAATGGCAATCTGAATCCATTATAGGAATGGTGGACTCCACCAGAACCAATAGAAACTACTGTGTGAAGGGATAATTACTAAATAAAGGAAATTATTCCGTATATTCCACATCAATGTAATTTGACATTTGATACCTCCAAAGGTCTCCCATCTTTTTGAAAATGCACTACACTCCCTTTCGCTTCATTTTTTGATGTTAGAAATGGAGATTACAGAACAAAATGTATACATTTTAACAGCTGTAATGGTTCAGGGCTGTAATGGTTGACTGAGTGGGTGGCAAAGCAGCAGCAGGAGGTCAGCCAACTGACATGAACATGACATAAGTAAAACAGAGCAGGTTCCGAGCTTTGTCAAGAGGTCACAGCTCTATTCATTGGAGTGGTGGATTTTAAGTATGGAAACACTGAAGAAGCTGCATTTTCCTGAGCTGATTTGCTGTTAAAACCGCAAGAATAAAGATCTCAAGTGTTATATCTGATAAACAAGCATGTATGGGACATAAGGGTTTGGAGCGATCGATTTCTGCAGCACAAGGGCAAAACATCCACTCACAGTTTGTCCTCAATCTCACAGACATTCTTTCTGACTGTTAGTTTTTTCAAGAGGACAAAAAAAGCAAGAAAATCCATTGAAATATAAATGCAGTGAGCAGTAATTCATTATCTGCTAACCCACTTTTTAAAAAGTTGTTTGTTCACAGTGTATCTGACGGTGTTTCAGTAAGACAGATCATAGAAGGGGGGAAAACCAGATGAAACATTTGAAATATGCAACAAATTCCTACTGAACCAGTCATTTTTTTCTGTTGTGACAAAGCTGAGGTCTTACATGGCCACAGTCTAACATATGATCTGTTATGCATATGCCAGGGGAGTAGCACTCATTTTTAAAAAAAGAATTTATTATTCTTTATTCCTGCCACATCCGGGCAGTCTGATCAATAAAGGTCAAAATAAACAATTTCTTCCGAGTAAGAAAAGCAATAACAACATTTTTTAAATTACAAGAACTTTTTCTTTCCCCCTTCCTGAAGATTAAAATATGACTTTAGACTCAGAAAAATCCCATTTGCTGTTCTCTCTGTCACCTCTGCAATCATTTCAAATTCATTGTTCAGAATTATTGATCAGACCGCATTGTGCCCAAAGGAATAACAAAACTGATTTATTAAATTAGGCAGAAATGATGTATGTGAAGCTTTTTAAACATGTTGTTTTGTTCTATTTCTATAGAGGTTGAATTTAAAATGCTGGGTTTTTTTTGTTTGTTTTTTGCTTTTTAAAAAAAAAAAAAAGACGGAACAAATGAAACAAGTCTGAGTTACAATAAGGCGTTATTAAGATTATTGAAATATCTAGAACATTGTAAATCACAAAATATAAAATAACTGCTAAGAAATACGGTATTTAGTATTATTTCACTATAGAGCATAGGATAATTAAATATTCTACTGATCATGTTCTATAATATTTTAACTTGATATTTTGGTCAAAACAGAGAAAAGGAGTCATTTAATTTACAACTGCAAGCTCCATTTTTCCAAATTGAAAAAAAAAAAAGTAATCAGTAGTCTTATTTTGAAAAAAATACTTCTGGAAATGTTTGCCATTTTGGGTTGAAAATTTTCTGAAATATATATTTTAAATTATAATAAAAACCAAAAACCATAAAAAACTACTAACCATTTATGTGTTATATGACAATTACAATTTTCTTTTACAGATTTTTTAGAAACAACTGCATATAATGAGGGATTTTTTTTTTAAATTATGAAAGCTTTGAGGATTTAATTTACTGTTGACCCACACATTGATTAATATGAATCTTAGAAGACTCATTCAATTTACAAGACTAGGCTTCTCTAAATGAATGGGAAGAGAGTCATAACTGCAATTTCTATGTTCACCTGAGCATAAAAACAACATGTATAGAATCAAAAGTAAAGAAAAAAGAACAACAACAAAACAACGCTTAAAAAATTAGGTGATTTTGTCAGACATTTTTTCCATGCCTTTTCCATTTCTAGACTCAGTTTCTACACTTCCATTTTGGCATATGTTGAACCTGTCACACAAAATCTTTATTTTGTTCTGATTTCATCAGTTATTTCCTGACAACATCAGAGGAACAACTCTTAACTGTCGTAAGCAGTGTTTTCATACAAGAAACATCTTTACATGGCATAAAACTGGGACAAAAGTCAGATTTAAACCTTCAGCTTACTAAAAAAAATGTTATTGAAACTATAAATGATGAATTTTTGTGTGAGTGCAAAGCAAACAGAATATTCTTGTCTCAAAAAGGTTTGTTATAAACTCCTTCATTCTCAGCTGCAGTTGCATCCAACAGAAGCCATCATCCATCCCGTCATCACAAATTGCTCAAAATACATTCTCAACTGACACACTCTCACATGGCTGGCTTCAAACATCCCAGGAGCCTGGACCACATCAGCGGTGGACGGTTATTATCTGCCCAAGCAGCCTTCATCCTCCTCATCACTGTTTCCACCATCACCATCATCAGCATCATCTCTGCTACTCAGAAGCTGCACAGTCCTAAGGTTATGCTGACAAGGCAGCCACACAGCTTATAGGCTCACATGGGCTTACTCTATATGAAACAAGTTTCATTCCAAAATTAAACACTGTCTAAAAAAAAAAGAGAGAAAAAAAATGATCACCACTGTTGTAAAATGAATGATAGTGCAAATGAAACACCGTGAAAACAAACTTCTTAAAATAATTTTATGCGGCAAGCAGTTACACTTCATTAATAGTGTTAAAATATTTCATAAGGGTTCTCAAATTCATGATATTTTGAAGCTTTTCAGCATGACAGTCAGTTTCCTTTTTCTTTTTTTTTTCTTTTTTTTTACATTTGACTTTCAATAAAGAAAAAAATATTTTAAAAAAGCCCATTTTCTTGTTTTTCATTTTTGGTTTTATAACTGTCAAATAACAACAAAAAAAGACCAGTTTTGACATTTCTGTTATTTCCGGCAAAATGGATTGGACTGTAGTACCTAGATCTAAACAGTTCCACCGTCACTAATTTGATTTTCTTGCAAGACATTAAAAACAGCTCAAACTAGTACTAATAAAACGCTGCTGACTTAAAGTCTGAACCTGCAAGCAAAAACAAGACAAAGTTAGAGTCTTAAAAAGTATTAATGTAACTGCACCTTTACAAAGAATGATCATTTGTAACCCTCACACAGGCATGCAAGACATTTTTTAAGCTCTAAGCAATGCCAGCAGGTGTCCACTTAAAGTGTAACCATATTAAAATTCCATTCCACAAATGTTCTATTGTTTTCTATTAGAGTTTGCATGAACAAGGGCACCATTTTTTGTTTGCTTTTAAGGGCATCCCCACTTCTGACCAAGGTAAACTTCAAATTGTCCCTCATAGATCTGGCTGGGCGGCTGATCTACGGCCAGTGGGGGTTCAGAGCCATCAATCATCTCTCAGCAGGGTCTCTTCTCCCCTTCATGCTTGCTGACTGCACCCCTGTAGCTCCTCATCCCACCTCGTCTTCCCGTTTTGTCCTCTGATTTCTCAAAACCACTTATCCTCGTTTTCTCCTTAACTTTCTCCTTTTCAGTATTTTCCTTTACTCCCTCTGCCTTCCTCATCCATTCACGACATTTTCTCCATTTCCCCCCTTGCGTCTTCACCCTCATTTTTGTGTTCACCATCACTCAGCAGTCCATGTATATCAGCAGCACAAGCGCACATCATGAAATGCATTTAAAGGGACGAGTATTAAGACTCACAAATGTGCACACACACACAAATATTGGAGCTCTTCCATCAAAAGGGTCAATCATTTCTCAGTTGGCACAGGGATATCACTTGCTACACTGACACAGGTGGGTGGGTGGATGGGTGCAGGGGTCATTTGTAAAACTGACGTGTGTGTGCGTGTGTGTGCGCGTGTGTGTGTGTGAGGTTTAATGACTCGTCCCAGCCAATTTTCAGCCGGTGGCTTTCCTTTGTGAGGAAATGAGGTTTGTAGTTAATGTAGCACAGAAGGGGCTGCCTATGATCAGCACACACATACACAGTATAATGTGTACGCACGTGCAAGTGTGTGTGTGTAGGTGTGTGTGTGTGTCAGTTCCAGTGAGTTGGCTCCAAGCAGAATATTAGTAGGGAACCATATGGGAGAAATCATTATGAAGGAAGGTTCGAGAACATTTACGCTGTGAGGCCTTTTGTGTTTCGGTATTGGAGTTGGTGAAAGGATACGCCTTTGGTGTAAATATGCATGGAGATTGTGTCGTACTTCTTCAAGTGAGTTTAGTTTTATTCTCCTTTTATAAATCACACTGGGGTGTTTGCTGGTGCATGTTGTGCAAAGAATCAGTCAGTTGAATTAGTCGAAACGCAGCATTCAAATTGTGTACACATCGAGAGTTGCAAACAACGTACCGGAGAGATAATGAAACGCATGCAGATGTTGTTGGTGCTGTCAGTGTGCCATTCAAAATGGACAGAAGCACAGTGCAAAAAGCAACATCCTGTCCATGTCAACACACATGCACGGCTGCACACATGTAAACACACATGCATACTAACAGGCAGAGTGCAGTGGGAGGGTTGGAGCCGGCTTCCCAGAGGAGGAAATAAGTTTGGGTTGGATGTAATGAGCAACTGAAAGGCAAATGAGCCCTTCAGTGTGACGGCCTCTATCTAAACCCAGACAGCCTGTGTCTAGGGAGACGCTTTATTGCTGAGAGAATCCAAAATGTCATTCATCTATCTGTACTCGGTCACCGGCCACCCTCCCTCCCTCCATCGTCCCACCACCTCATTCCACTCCTGTCATCTTTTTTTACACTCTTCTGCTCCCCATCTGTTTTTAAGGAGTCTTTCCCACTTTTCCCAACCTCACTCTTCTATCATTTTTTTGAAGGCGCTCTTTCTCCTGACTCAGTCCTTGTCTGTTGTTCAAGGTCTGCCTCTCTAACTGCTCTTCAATCGCTCATTCACTTCTAACTCTTCCTTTTTTCCACACTCATTTCCTACTCCTCTCTGCACTTTAAAGTAATTTAAAGCACTCTTTAAATTGCTCATATCCACAGCACTGAACTTTTGTAAATAATTTATATTTGCAAGCACTTTCAGATCCATTTCCTATGGCTGTCATGGCACCACACCACACCTGTAGAACATCTCGGAAAATGGTGAATATTTTTAAATTGCTAACTTAGTTTGACCAGCAGTCTCTACTGTTAACAAAGGGGAACAGCTCATATTTCAGCAATGGCGAGAAAAAAAGAGCAAATGTTTGTTTAATTTTTTGCCTGTCAACTTTTCTTTTCATCACTGGTCATGCATGTGCAAGTTGCATTCGAAAGACAAAAGGTCACAGCTAACGGATAGTTTAATCAGTGACAAATGCCAAATTTTCCAAGGTGACTTCTTCAAGCAGTTCATACTGGTATGTTTCATTAATAATCAGGCCTTGTATGTGCAGAATCTATGTATAGATGGGTGATGAATGACAGAAAAATGTCAACAAAGAGCATACTTACTAAGGTGTTAGACAACGGAGTGCCAACAAAACAGTTTAAATTCACTTTAGCATTAACTCTCCAAGTCTTTGCAAGTCTGCTATAGGGATGAACATCATCTAATGAAAAGATATTCCCTCAATTGGTGTTTTGATGATGGTGGAGGAGCAGTCGAACACACTGGATCAAAGTCTCCTATTGGTGTTCAGTTGGGTTGAGATGTGGTGATTGTGAAAGTCATAGCATATGATTTACATCATTTTCATCAAGGTTGATGCTGCAGGTACGGGTCCGTACCTGTAGCATCTGTACTAGAGGTACGGACCTGTTAAGGTCACTGAAGAGCTGGCGCCGGTTAACTACTATTTGCTGCACTTTACAGGCAGTTTATATGAATGACTTTGACGGCGAACATTGTATAATTTAACCAAAAATACACCGTCTCCTCTCACACTTTAGACATTGCAGTTTTTACGCTTTTAGACGCCGTGTCTAAATTGTTTGAAGTCCAGTTCCTATTAATTAGTTTACCTCGTTCAGTGGTGGAAGCGGCTGACGAACTCCATTGCAAATGTTCCTATTTAATTTCGGACGCTAATTTACAAGATAAAATTAAGGATGTCGAATATGAAACAAACACTCGTGAATGGTGAGGAGCAGCTCTTTAATTCGGCATGAAGTTACAAAAAACCACAAACTCGATTTACTGTGATATTGTGAGATTTGTTTGTGGTGATGTCAATTAACCATTCAACAGAGTCCGCTAACATTAAAGTGACTGACGTGCAGTGTCTGTGTTGACAGACGCAGAAAATACGTCAGGGTTTTGTTTAGGTTGTTAATATGTAATAGTCTGTCGCTACTTTTGAAGGTAAAAAAAATACTTGTCGTTTGCTGGCTGTTAGTTCTGCCATTTGTTTTGTTTGCTGTTTGTGCTTTATTAGAACAGGGTCACGTGAATAAAAAGTTTTGCTATTTTTAATAGTAGTGCCGATTTCAACCCCCAAATCGCTGTCCGTGAAAAAGTCAGATAATGATATTTATAAGACATTATGCATGATAGAAAAGAGAACAGCAGATGACTGACATGACAGGCTCGGCACACAGATTCACCTCGAATCACGGAAGCGCCTTCATCACTCGGATTACCAAGCCGGCTCATTAATATTTATGTACGTCAGATTACCAGCCAATCACAAAGCGCGTTCATCAGCCGACTCATTAATATTCATGTCCGTCTCATTAATATTTATGGTAAGGTAAAGTGCCGTATCCGTAGGCCACAGGCTACGGGTACGGGTTCGTATCTGTAGACACTACCTTTCATCAAACCATTTAACCCCTTGTGCATCACTGAACTCTCAAATGTGGGTTCATCTTTGTAATGACAGTTTTATGCACTCTGGCCTGACAAGAAGATTTTTCTCTCTGTGTTTATCAAACTGTTCTCAACCACCAAAGAAAGAGTTGCTCTTTAATTTTTTCTTACAGATCAGACTCATTAAATGGCCACTGTCCACTATGATTTTCAAACCTATATACTGATGTCTTTCCCAAAGATCGAAATGAGGATAAGATAAGATAAGATAAGATAGACTTTATTAATCTCACAAAGGAGAAATTTACTGTTACAGGGCTCTTAGGAACAAAAAACAGAGGAGTGCAAAAAGTCACAAAAGTGCAAGTACAAGATAATAAATATTGCACATAATAACAACTACACAGTAGTGTTATACAGTCTGATGGCAGTGGGGATGAAGGACCTGCGGTAGCGTTCCTTCTTGGACTGAGGGTGTCTGAGTCTCGTGCTAAAGGAGCTGCTCAGGTCCACTACAGTCCGGTGCAGTGGGTGGGAGCTGTTGTCCATGATGGATGAGAGCTTTGTCAACATCCTCCTCTCACCCACATCCATCACAGAGTCCAGTGGGCAGCCCAGGACAGAGCTGGCCCTCTTGGTCAGCTTGTTCAGTCTCTTCATGTCCCGCTCTGTGCTGCCCGGGGCCCAGCAGACGACAGCGTAGAGGAAAGCAGAGGCTACGACAGTGTCATAGAAAGTCCTTAGTAGAGGTCAGCACACTCCGAAGGACCCCAGCCTCCTCAGAAGGTAGAGGCGATTCTGGCCCTTCTTGTACAGAGCATCAGTGTTGTGGGACCAGTCCAGTTTATTGTTGAGGTGAACACCCAGGTACTTGAAACTGTCCACTGTTTCAATGTCCTGCCCCTGGATGTTCACTGGTGGATGTGGGAGTGTCCTTCTCCTGAAGTCGACCACCATCTCCTTCGTCTTAGTGGTGTTGAGGCACAGGTGGTTGCGCTCACACCAGTCCACAAAGTCCACGATGACCGACCGATACTCCAGCTCGTTCCCCTCGGACACACGGTCCACAATGGCGGAGTCATCTGAGAACTTCTGGAGATGGCAGCTGTCCGTGTAGGAGGTGAAGTCTGAGGTGTAGATGGTGAAGAGGAAGGACGAGAGGACGGTGCCCTATATAGACTACCACCTCTGACTCACAGCCACGCAGCCGCACGTACTGTGGACAGTCAGTGAGGTAGTCAGTGGTCCAGGCAGCGAGATGTCCATCAACTCCCGCGTCCTCCAGCTTCCCCCGCAGCAGCGCCGGCCTGATGGTGTTGAAGGCGCTGGAGAAGTCAAAGAACATGACTCTCACAGCTCTGCCGGCGCTCTCCAGGTGAGTGAGCGCTCGCTGCAGCAGGTAGATGACAGCGTCTTCTACCCCCATGTTGGGCCTGTAGGCAAACTGCAGCGGGTCCAAGTCGGAGCTCACCACTGAGCGGAGGTAGTGGAGGAGGAGCCTCTCCATGGTCTTCATGAGGTGGGAGGTGAGGGCGACAGGTCTGTAGTGGGCCAGTTCCTTGGCGTGAGCTGTTTTAGGGACCGGGACCACGCAGGAGGTTTTCCACAGGACGGGGACCCGCTCCAGGCTGAGGCTCAGGTTGTAGAGGTGGCAGAGGACCTCGCAGAGCTGGTCCGCGCAGGTCCTCAGCAGCCTGGGACTGATGCCGTCTGGTCCTGCAGATTTCCTCTGCTTCAGTCGCCTCAGCTCTCTCCTCACCTGATCCGGTGTGAAGGAGAGGGGGGAGTGAGGGGGGGAGTGAGGTGGGCTGCAGGGGGTTGGGAATAGTCAGTGAGGGTGAATTGGGGGCCGGTGAAGGTGTCGCAGGAAGGGGAGAGTCCGCTGGGCTGGGGATGTGTGAAGAGGGGGGGAGCAGGAAGGGGGGCAGAGGGGGTGGGGGGAGAGTCAAATCTGTTGAAGTAACAGTTCAGCTCGTCCGCCCTGCACTTTTCCCCATCAGCTGTCCCTCTGGCACTCTGTCCATGTCCAGAAATGTTCTTAAGTCCTCTCCACACGTCCCGCGCGTTGTTCTGAACCAGCTTCTCCTCCAGCTTCTTCCCATAGTCCTTCTTGGCCCGTCTGATCCGCCACTGGAGCTCATGCTGCACTCTCTTCTGCTCCTCTCTGTCCCCTGAGATGAAAGCTCGTTTCTTCTGGTTCAGGAGGGCTTTGAGCTCAGAGGTGACCCAGGGGTGGTTGTTGGAGAAGCACCGTACCGTCCGAGTTGGCACAGTGCTGTCCACGCAGAAGTTGATGTAATCTGTGATGCAGTGCGTGAGGCCATTGATGTCGTTACCATGAGGACTGTCGAGCACGTTCCAGTCAGTGGTCTGGAAACAGTCTCTCAGTCTCTCAGTGGCCTCTTCTGTCCATGCCTTCACAGTCCTCTTCTGCACAGGTCCTCTTCTCACCTTGGGTGTGTAGTGGGGGAGCAGATGAACCAGGTCGTGGTCCGAGCGGCCCAGTGGGGGGAGGGGGGCAGCGGTGTAGGCGCCTTTCACATTCACATACAGTAAGTCCAGTGTCTTGTCGCCCCGCGTGTGACACGTGACATGTCACTTTTGGATGTCACTTTAGTCACTGTTCCTATTGAAGCCATTGGAGCAGTGTTTGCGACTAAAACTCCTGCCATCCATTCCCCAACAGAGAACCTAATTTTAAACTCACTTATCTGTTTTCTTCTTGCTATCTTGAAACAATCGCAGAATCAACTGAGCCTTTAATGTCTTTTATCCGAATGTTTCTGAACTCATTTATTCATATTTTTCCTTTAATATGTTACCTGTTTACAAACGTGTAGGGAAAAAAAACTAATAACATTTTTGCTTTTTTGAAAATGCTCAAAAAATTTAAAAAAAAAATGGTACGAATACCATTTTCCTCACTGCTGAGTAAGACTGTGGGAAACCACAAAAAACCTCTTTAATCCAAAATACCTACAAGAGAACCAAAAAGCATTTTTGGAGAATGACTCTTGACACTGAAGATATTCTGGGAAATGCGGGAAATCCAGAAACTCAATACAAATCACAAGGAAGGTGTAGACAAACAACAGGTTCACTAATAAAAGTACATTACAACATCATTTCATTGAAGAATAACTCCTAGGATGCTTTGAACATCACAGATTGTTGATGTGTAACAGTGTGTCGAAGAGGGGCATCTCTTTTTTTTCTTTAAGAGAACAAGATGAAGGCTTGGAACAGACAGAACTGCAGTCTGGCTCTTGACCACAGATTGTAGCCGTAGGCGCAAAATTCAATGGAGACAATCGGACGAAAACATGGCAACAGCATCAAACAGTCCATCGCGTCTTGAACTGAATCCCAGCTCGTCAAAAAAAAAAAAAAAAAACTGCTTGAAAAACTGATGCCAGAACAAAAATATGGAACTATTTTGTTTACAGAGCCGGCCAAGACGGACGCCCAACTGAGGCACTAAAACCCTTGCTCATAAGTTGCTACAAAAAATGTCCAAATCAAGTGTGAGCTCCGTAATCACACATTGTAACATTGCTTAGTTTTTTTGTTTTTTTTGCTTGAATTTCAAAACATTGAAACTAGTCAAAGTCTGGTTTGCTATCTAATATCTCCAGTCTTCCATCTCTCTCTTTGCATTTTAGGTCCACTGTCTTAACAACACTCTTCAATTTCCCCTCCACCCACAACCTCCTCCTCCTCCTCCACTCGCCCCCTTTTTGTCTTTTTGTTTTTAATTCCGCACAACCACTCCTATTAATCTTTGGCAAAATCAATAACCATTCACTGGCGTGCAGGAGTTGAGGGATGTAAATAGCAGAAATCTGACATTCGCAGGATATAAAACAACAGGCTTTCGATATAATCAACAGCATCACTGGTGCCATTCCTCATACAATCCATAGCCTTATTAAAAAGGGGCCAATAATTTAGCCCTACACGCCTGCCGATGGAGGGTGCATGACAATAGTGTCTGATGAGTCAGGAATTGTGGGTATGACAGGGTGAGGAGGGATGGGAGGAGATGATTCAGAGCAAGGACAAGAATGAGGTAATTTGTATTAGTGTGTACAGAGGGATGTTTTGTGTATGTCGGTTGTTGTCTGGGAGTACTCGTGTAGTTTTCACTTTTCAACCGTATTTTACTCTTTAAGCAGCAAAATATTTTATGGCAAGGACTCTAATTTGGATTGCTTTCGACATCAATAAAAGGAAACAGATTTGATTGTGCCTTCAAAAACTGTAAAAATTAAGAAAACAATGGCACATATCTGTAAAATATTGGCATTTTTATGGATTTAATAACAATAAAAACACAATTTTAGCATTTTGCACAGTTTTGACTTGTTTTTTGTTGTTTTTAAATCAATATGTAGTTAGTTGCTTAATATTGTGTTGGTTTCCTTTATGCCGCTGAAACTCCTCTGACCCAGTGGGGCACAGACCCAGGAATTCTGGGTATGTCCTGTGGCACCGGGATGGTGGCAGTAAATTCTGTGGGTCCTGTGGGTTGCAGGATGGGACCTACCTAGCTCAGGCTTATCCTGGTTTGTCCCATTGATAGTCAATAAGATTTATCTGGGAAGTGTAGAACCCAGGTGAAAATCTAAGCTCTGGTGAGTTCTCCGGGTGTCACTCCTGACCAGTTTTGTGCATTGTCCTGCTGAGGGTGGTTTTGTAAATTGTTTATAGGTAAATTATTCAATTTTTTCCCCGTCGTGACTTTAGTAGTTATGTGTAACTTATTAAAACATGGAAAATCTGTAAAATGCTAATAAAAAAATGTTGTCTTTTACAACAAAAATATGCAGACATAAGACATAAAGATTCCCTTTGCATGCGATTCTTTGGTTTCTGATCTGTTGATGTGCATTATTCATAGCAAAGTGTCTTTATGCTCAAATATGTGCATTTGTGAGCGTTGAAGAAGCCGTATTTGTTCTTTGTTTTCCCGATCTGTACTCCAGGCTATGGGATTTTTGCTCAGCTGGTTAATGGTGCTTGGTACATGCAGTGTTTTCATGTTAAAAATGTGTCAGTGTGTGTTTGTGTGTCTCCATCGCCAATCAGAAAGCCAGTTGTCAGACGCTCAGTGGGAGAGTCTGTCTGTGTGAGTCAGCCTTTCCCTTCCTCACTCTTCTTTCAACTAAATCTGGTTCACATTCACCAACTAAGTGGAGGAAAAAAAATAAAAAACTCATCTTGACCTTTTGGTGTGGCCATCAAAATCAATCGATAACTCTGAAATTAAATGCGTTATTGCGCTTTGAGCTAACTGAGGGATGGTTATTGCTCATTGGGGTAGTAATGAAGTCTGGAGTTTGAGAGTAATTCCACCAATCCTTCTCCCTTCACCTCACAAGAGCTTGGAGACAACATCATATCATGATGGAGGAGTCGGTGCAAGATCAAACAAAACCAAACTTTTTCTGCTTAATATTGACTGTTTACCTTGCTCTTGACTAATTCTTTTAAAGAGCCACATGCTCTCCAGTGCAGCGAAATGTAAAATGTTAAAATAGATAAAACTAACCACCAAAAAAAATTTCCTATGAGAGGTTTGGACAATAGTATCAGATCATTTCTCCCATTTGTTCCTTTGTCTTTTCTGCCTGTTGCCTATCATACAAACATTAAACTAGGTTTCACTTTTAAGCATAGACACAAAATCGAACCTTTAATCCATTTATTGATAAGGCATTTAAAAAACCTTCAAGCTGTTTAAAAAAAAATCAAATAGCTACATACGTAGTAGAAAATATACTTTTCTTCTTGCCATGTTTCCTGCATCCATCTAAAAGAACACCACTGACAATATATTTCTTTTCGGAAAAGGTGAAATTAAGTGAGGTGCATGTTAATAGAATCGACAAACAACAGCAACCAATGGGCTACATAATCCCTTAATGACAACTATATCATATACAACTGTACTGACAAGTTATGGTGATGTCACACAAGACAACCCTCGGCTTTTTTTCAAATCTGGGTTGAACTGTAGGCTGTGTACAAACTGAGCATATAAGACAGTATGTAAATAACTTAAAAATATAAGTAGCACAGTATTTAGAGTGTGCACAGCCACTATTTCCTTTCAGTATTGGTGACCCTAATTTCTGTTTTATGCACAGAAGCCATTTTTCAGTTCTTTCTATTTCTTATCAAGTTTGTGTGTGTTTAAATAGAGGACTTTATACAGCGGTGAAAGTTGAGCCCACAGTGAGTGTCACAGGAGCTTAACACCCCTCCCCCCACCCCCCCCACCCCCAAAAAAAAAAAAACAACTTCAGAGTTCAGCACAGTACTGATGCAAATGCATACTTTCCACACTGTGTTACATCATGCTTTAAATTTGAACTATATGATTAGATATTTCATCTTACTCTGTAAAGACAATTTACATGTCCCCTGACAACCTCTGTGGTGTTAGATGCATTGCTTGTGGAGAGCAAATATTCTCTCTTTACATAAAAAATGCTATTGATAGTTAAGATGAAATGATACACACACTTTGTTACACTGCATGCTGCATTTCCGTAATGTAACCAAGCCTGACCTTCCTCATTTCCTCTCTGCTTATCCCTCCTTCTCATTTGACTTAGAAGCAGGGCCTCAAATGCTGAGGCTTAATTGCTTCTGACGCTTCAGTGGCAAAGTTAAGAGATGAACCGCAGCCTTTCTTTAAGTAAGTGACAATGTAAAGGCAATCAGTGTGAAAAAGGAAACATTACTGTGTGATGAAGGGAGGTGATGGTGTATTGAAGATATTATTTCTCCAAAGTCAGGACTATTTTAGGTGCTGCAGGATGTTCAATGAAGTGTGGCTTCAGAACAAGAAAGTAGTTCTTGCTTAAATAGTTGACATGAGACACACAGGCCTTGCCCTCGTCAGTTCATGCAGCTTTTCACCACAGTCTACCAATATGACCACGATTCCGAATGCTGGCAGCTCATTCTCCCATTAAGCAGCAGGAGTATAAGGGAAGCGATATAAGGCAGAATAAAATGTAAAAGTGTTCAACTGTTTAAATTTTTTGAGATTTAGGTATTGTTAAAGATGTATATAAGTTGGTTCAGGCTGTTCCGTCATTATTTTTCACTTTATTTTCAGATGTACAGTTAAATCAAAAGTTATTTATTAATAAATGTTGTCAAAATGTTTCTGAACCGTATTGAATTTAATTTATTTGACAGTCAGTTATTGATTGCCAACGGGCTGTTTGGCACAGGGGTATTCAACTAAAACTCATAAAGGTCCAGTTAGAGAAAATGTATTCAAGCAAAGGTCCAGAAAATCTTAATGTTTAACTTGAATTAGTGTGATATATGTTGATATAACCTGGTAGTTTTATTAGCGTCTGCATGCAAAAAATCCCCAAAGACAGAACAGTCCACCCACTTACAGTAATATGCGCACTCTATAGGAAAGAGCTTTCTTTTGACCGAAGCACAGGTCTTTAAAAACATGTCAAGTGCATATACATTCCCTTCTCCCTTGAATATGCGATTAATATAGATTAAAAATGACTGATATTTAATCATGATTCGTCAAAATTAATCCACACAGCCCTGTGATTAATCTGATTAAAAATTTTAATTGTTTGACAGCACTAATATTTTCAGATGCCAAACTGTTTGATTGATTCTAGTGCTTTTATGTGCTAAAAAATGTAACTCATTGAGTAATTGGAAGTGGACCAGTAAAATCAGAATCTGTCATATGCTTAGATCAAACAAAAGCTTCAAGATGTCTTAACATGCAAACAAATCACAATGTGCTGCGCTTGAGTTGACTTTTCAAGGATTAGTTCTTTTTTTTTTTGTATGACAGCATGCCAAAAAACGCTGCTACAATCTCAAGCCTTCAAGGTCTTATTTTTCTAAGCCTTTCTTTAAAGTGTAATTCGGAAACAGTTTTTTTTTTTGGAAGTTGATATTTAATTAGTCAAGTTTTTCATTTGGAATTTGTTCTGGGGATTTGACTCAACATTTAAGGAAGGCAACTGGCAAGTTTTCACATTTTCTAACTTAATGTGACTGTTTTCTGTCCCTCACAAGGAGGATCCTGCGTGTCAGGGTGGTCTTCTTTATATTGGAGATGATACAGAGGGTTGAGGTGCAGCCTACTCCACTGTGCTGGGATTTGACAAAAGAAGCGCAAGTGGGCGGTAGGTAAGTAGGAGGTTTCTTTCCATCTGAGCTGACAGTGTTGACAAATGACAGGGGAGTGTATGTCTGAGGCAGCGTTCCTTTTCTGTACAAGTTAGCACATAAGTAATGGAGAGAATAAGAAAGACAAGGGAATAAGAGAGGGCTAAGAGAGAGCGGGAGGAGACGGGGAAAGAGCTTAGTCTGCCTTCAGGGGGAATACATAAGAGAGGGGGATGAAAGTTTAATATTTTCACAGGTGGGCTAGAGGGAGGGAGGAGAAGTAGGATGAGTGAGGAGATGGAAAAGAAGAGGAAAAAGAAAGAGGATGAGTTCAGGATGGAAAAGTGATGAAAGGCAAAGAACGTGGAGGTATAGAAAAGAGGGTGCAGAAAAGAAGTCGTGAGCAGAAAAATAGAGGGGAATGTATTGATAAAAGTTGGTAAGCTCTTACAGAGGAAATAATTACATCTTGGATTTGGTTAACAATTCAACAGACTCCGAGGTGCGCATCAGTGTGTGTATAAATCCATTAAAATTAGGTGCTGGGTTCAAGCGAGGAGAGAAAATAGACACTGGGAGCTGGAGCGAAGGCCAGATCAAGGTGAAATGTTTGAATCGGCAATTAATTTGTACAAATATAAAGTATAACCGAACAATGGCTGAAAGAGGAGAGCAGGGTGGCCTGGCCCCTTCATATAGAGAGGTGCAGTGCAGTGCAGTGCAAAAGCAGGTGCAGTTATATATTTGAGTGTAAATTTAAGTGGAATTGTTTCAGAAAATAACTTTTTGGTAACACTTTATAATAACTATACACTATTAAGCATTAGTTAAGCATTGGTTAAGCATAATTTCAGCATTAGTTAATCCTTAAATCCTCATGAACTCATCATGAATTCACCATTAGTAATGCATTACAAAGCATTAGTAAAGACAGTTTTAAATGTTCAACCAACACATTATTAAGCATTAGTTGAACATTAGTAAAGTGCTTAATTCATCGTTAACTCGTCATTTGTAACTAATTAGTTATACGTGCTTAATTAATCATGAATTCATGATCTGTATGGCATTTATTATGCATTACTAAGCACTTAATAAATCCGGTTAAAAATGTTTTGTTGCTCATTGATAACCTCAGTTGTTAATACTTTATAAAGGGTTAGCAACTGTGTTAGTATATGATTTACAAACACATATTCATACTCAATGAATAACTTATTAATGCGGTTACTACTCATTAGTTAAGTATATTCCGTGAGCCCATCTAAAGTGAGGACTATCTATGCTTTATAAAGCATTTATAAATGACACAGAAGCAAAGATATACAAAGTGTCAGTTTTATTGGTCCCAAACAATACAAGCTCTTTTAAATACACACTTTAAACAAATACAATCTATAAAATTTCAAGTAAACTTGACAAACATCTTCAAATAACAACAGTTTGTGATCGTATAAAATAGAAAAATAAAATACAAGCTCTTTTAAATCCACACTTTGCAATCCTTAACATTTCAAGTAAACTGGTGAACTATCTCTTCAGGGCACACACACACCAGAGGTAAGTGGCTGCCTGATTCTGGGATTCCGCCAGTGCATTTCAATGGTGTGCCCTTGAAGTGCACAAAGTGCTTTACAGTAAAACAAATATACCGTTTTCAAATATTGCAAGATAACACTAGATAATTTCTGCAACCTGTTTGCCTCTACGATCAGCTGCCATCTCCCCAGCGTGATATGGCTCTCTCTCCGACTTCCGCATTTCAGAAAAATTTTAAAAAAAAACGCGCGGTCTCGCTTTCCAGAACCGCGGAGAAGGCTGGGACTTGTAGGACTCTGGGACTCTGGGATTTTGGAGCATGCGCACTAGCATTTTTGACGGTAAGAGCATGCGCAGTAGCGTCCTACACGTCCCAGAGTCCTACAAGTCCCAGCCTCCTCCGCGGTTCTGGAGAGCGAGACCGCGCGGGTTTTTTTAATTTTTCTGAAATGCGGAAGTCGGAGAGAGAGCCATATCACGCTGGGGAGATGGCAGCTGATCGTAGAGGCAAACAGGTTGCAGAAATTATCTAGTGTTATCTTGCAATATTTGAAAACAGTATATTTGTTTTACTGTAAAGCACTTTGTGCACTTCAAGGGCACACCATTGAAATGCACTGGCGGAATCCCAGAATCAGGCAGCCACTTACCTCTGGTGTGTGTGCCCTGAAGAGATAGTTCACCAGTTTACTTGAAATGTTAAGGATTGCAAAGTGTGTATTTAAAGAGCTTGTATTTTATTTTTCTATTTTATACGATCACAGACTGTTGTTATTTGAAGATATTTGTCAAGTTTACTTGAAATTTTATAGATTGTATTTGTTTAAAGTGTGTATTTAAAAGAGCTTGTATTGTTTGGGACCAATAAAACTGACACTTTGTATGTCTTTGCTTCTGTGTCATTTATAAATGCTTTATAAAGCATAGATAGTCCTCACTTTAGATGGGCTCACGGAATATACTTAACTAATGAGTAGTAACCGCATTAATAAGTTATTCATTGAGTATGAATATGTGTTTGTAAATCATATACTAACACAGTTGCTAACCCTTTATAAAGTATTAACAACTGAGGTTATCAATGAGCAACAAAACATTTTTAACCGGATTTATTAAGTGCTTAGTAATGCATAATAAATGCCATACAGATCATGAATTCATGATTAATTAAGCACGTATAACTAATTAGTTACAAATGATGAGTTAACGATGAATTAAGCACTTTACTAATGTTCAACTAATGCTGAATAATGTGTTGGTTGAACATTTAAAACTGTCTTTACTAATGCTTTGTAATGTATTACTAATGGTGAATTCATGATGAGTTCATGAGGATTTAAGGATTAACTAATGCTGAAATTATGCTTAACCAATGCTTAACTAATGCTTAATAGTGTATAGTTATTATAAAGTGTTACCATAACTTTCATAAATCTCTTTGCTAAATATTAAGTTAGTACTACGAGAGAATATCCCAGCTGAGCATGGAAGATATAAATCTAAAAACAGCTCAGTATAAATATCACAAGCCTAAAGTTATTATTCTCTTGTGTTGTCTGTCTGCTGTCGTGTTTGCTCTTCCTTTTTCTCTCTCTAGACGGTCAAGGCAGACAGTCGCATTCCTTGAACCTGAATGTTTCTTCCTGTTTGAAGGAGACTTTTTTTCTTCTCCTTGATGTCAAAGTGCTGGGTTTCTTTCTATAATGTAATTTTGTTTTCTATGAGGTGCCCTGAGATTATTAATGTTATAAATTAGCAATAAATCATGAAAACAAATTGAATGAAAATAAAAAAATGCACATTAACCCCTTTCTAAAATAAAAATTTCATCTATGTCATATATCGTTTGGCTCGGAAACGAGGTAGCTGAGATCTAGGTTGTCTGAGGGAAATCTGCCATTTTGACCAGTTAAGTTACTCTCACCTCTCACGCTTCATGATCATCAGACCATTTAAATAGTAACACTTGGAATTAATTTCCAGTTCATTCATCAGGGAGAATGATGTCTGTGAAAGAGTTTAACACACATGACATGAAACTGTTTAAAAAGTAAAAGTTTAATAATTTTTCCCCCCTAAAAAGGACATTATAGTATTCTTTTTCCATTTTGTTGGAAATTACAACATACAGAATGAGATATACATAAAATTAGATCCAAGTCAATTTCCACATTACAGACAATGACCTGCTGCTGGTTTCATTAAAGTAAGACTAGGGAACTCCCCTGGTCTCCTGAAGTCAGCCCTAGTTGCACCACTAGAGCTTAATTAAATCTCGGATCATTAAAATAGACTCTCGAACCATTAATGCCAAACTCAAACGACAGACGAAGCATGAATATTTGATATTCTCAGTCTGGCTGACGGGCCATATCCATAGAATTGTCTGCAGAGTTCAAATCGTGCTTATTTGTCACGGAATATTCAATACAAAAGTTAATGCAAAGAATCCAAATTCACCTTTCCCCTCATAGGTCCCATGCCTCGTCCTTCAGTAAACAACACACAGCCCCAAGAACACCTTCGCTCACACACCAACAGTTAGACAGACACACGCGTCGTTTGAGGTGTAATAGCCTCATGCTGCAGTTCTGCAGCTTAGCCAGGGCACTTTTTTCCCTTTTACATCTTTACCTTAAGTGACAAAGCCCCAGTAGCCTTCTCAATTATGTTGTGCAGGTGCAGTCAGCAAGAAAGAGTAATTGCACTGGGTGTTTGGAGCTCCCTGAGACGGATTGGAAGCTCAGGGCAGAGCTGTCAGGAAGCTCCCGAAGGACTCACCAACTTCCGTGTGTGTTTTATGTGTGTGTGTGGGTGTGTGTGTGTATGCACTCCTGTCACACCACAGCAAAAACAACATTATGTTTTCATTTTTGCATGTGGCATGCACCAAGTGCTGTCATGCTCCGGTGCGTTTGCATATGCACAAGCACAGAAATGATGTGCATCTATTAACAAAAGTGTTGGCGCTGTCTGTGTTTCCTTGGCTACTGTTTGACAACTGCATCTAGCCGACCTGCTGGCTCGCTGACAGTGACAGTCGAGTCCCAGGACCTGTCAGTGCCATCACATATGCCCTCAGGCCCCTGGAACCGTCTAGATGCTTGGGCAATAACGCTGCAATAAGCTCCTTGTTACAGGCATGTCATTGGGCCTCAAGGGACATGCTGTGAAGGCTGGAGGGTCACCAAGGATCAGACAAATAGGAAGTAATTTAAATAGAAATCCCAAACAGTTTAGTTAAGATTAAAGATGATAAAATGTGAAGAAAAATCATGGGAGTGTAAATTCAAATTTAATATAACATGAAAAGTGAAAGAAACTTTAACTAACTCCACTGCAAATTACTTTATTGGTTCATATCAAGCCTATTTTCATGAAATTTTATTTGCACAGTCATAACCATGAGTGCAGCAAATAGAGAAACTGAAGTCTTTTTGTCTTTGCCCGGGAGGACGGTGTAATTGAAGACTCATGAGTTTCCTGCTGGCTTTGATTCAACACCCCGCGCTGTCAATTCCTATCACTTGTCTCACTGTCTGACTTGATTTCTGCCAGTATAAACTTCACTTATCCCCAAGGGCTCGATTGAGACTTGAATCTGTCTTTAAAGAGATTTCAGTTTGAGAGGTTTGCTTTTGTGTCACAATTCAGCAGAGGCAAGCCAGGAAGAGAGGAAAAAATAGTGAGGAAGTGGCAGCAGCTTTTAAAATTCTGTCCGTGTTGACGTATGAGCAAGGTTGTTGATCAGTGTAGAATTTTTATAAGAGTATGTGAAGAGATAACTGGAAGAGATAATGAACTCATCTCTGGTCAAGTGAGCATATTCTTTTCTTTTGACTGGAAAACATGTAAGAGCACAGGGGAGTCCAGCACAGTGCACACTTTGCCCTCGCTGTCTCAAACTTTCAATGCAACTTCACTGAAGACGTAACAATTCCCCAAAAACAAAACCAAAAAACAAGATAGCCTTTGCAGTTGTCATTGTTTAGCAGTGCAGTCACGAGGCGGGGTGGGGGGGAGGCTTCTGCAGGCATGCCGCCACCTGCTCCAGATGTGAAATGCGGCACAGATGCACTGGTTTTATTAGCCTTGCCAGAGGGTGCCGCGGCATGATTACCCTGCTCCGCCCGCGGAGAATGCCTGTCGCACTGGTGTGTGTTTGCGTTTCACATCTCGCGTAATGGGGAGGGAGATTGACAGCAGTGTGGAAGGGAGTGAAAGGGAAAGAAAATAGTGTTGCTGCCCCCCTCCCACCACCACCACCACACCCACACCCTTTCCCTCCCTCTCTCCAGTTTGTTGCGATCAGGGCTGAAGAGCAAATGGAGACAGAGAGGTGAAGCAAAAGAACAAGTGGTGTATGCGCTTGTGAAAGCAGGAGAAATGAATAGTGTGATTAAGTGTCTGTGTACAAAAGCATGTGTGCAGGCATCATTATGCAGCTGGCTGCTTTATGTCTTGATGCTGCTGAGGTTATTCCATCTGCCCAAGTAAACCTGAATGACCTAGTTGGGAGTAAAATGCACCATAAAGGGGCGCTGATGGACGAGGGAGAACATGGTGCTAATGAACACGGCTACATCCAAACGCCTGCTCTCATCTCATCTAATGAAGGCCCCTCACACCATAAACAGCCACCTTTAATGGGGTTTTTGCCATTGAGAGGCAAACATGTTGCTCCTCTGTGACGTTTTGAAAGCGGCCAACGTTGCGTCCTCGCCTGCGGAACATCAAGGCGCCCGAAATGCATGAATCAAGGGGCGGCAAAAGTTCAAGAAAATGTCCGCTTTTAGAGGTTTTAATGAAAGAATATAAAACGGGCTAGGATTTCAGACCGTTTTTATCATGCATTTAAGTATCTGGGTTGTAATCAGGAAGTCTCTTTGTGGCAGAGCTGGTCTCGCAAAGCTGACTTCATGAGATTACAAAAAGCACAAAGGCACAAAAAACACACTGAAACTGTGTCAAACTAATGGTGGTTGATAACCGTGAGTTACGACACGCCCTCGTCTGAGTTGCTTGTGTGTGATGTTAATCTGAGTAAAATGAAGAACTGGAAGATAGTTATAAATAGCAAAACAAGGACATGCATGGAAACCTCTGTGTGGCTACACAGGAGGGGAAACACAGACACAGATATGAAGAAGGAAAAGATAATTTATAGATTCAGCAGGTATTATACAGCAGTGGTCCCCAACCCAATTGGTCAATTGGTACCGGGCCGCACAGAAAGAATACATAACTTACAATAATTCCGTTTTATTGATTATCTGATTCTGAATGATGTTTTATTTTGGAAAATTACCAGATTCTCTCCACCACATCTGTCTATGACTCACTGATGACGCATGTCAAAGATGCTTGCCTCGGTCACATGTCTTACCTACAATCTGCTACCCTTCTTAAAGGGGCTGTGCCAGCTGGTAACACATAGTACGTTATCGCTAAATTGACACCCCCCAAGCTAGCAAAATGAACAACAACAAACATCTTTGGAAAGTTTCTTTGCGCAGGGTAAAAGAGCCAGTGAGGAGACAGAAGAAGAGCCTATGACTTCAAAGAAAAACAAGCTGCATTTAACAGACAATACCAGGAGTCCTACTTGAAATATGGATTTATTGCAACAGGTTGTTCTCACGCACCGAGCCCGCTCTGCATATGCAGAACCTGCTCTCTAATGAGGCAATGAAGCTTCAAAACTGCTTCGCCACTTGGAGACCAAGCATTCTGCATTAAAAGAACAAGCCTTTGGAGTATTTTGAAAGAAAAAAAAAGCGTGAACAAAGAACAGAAGCAATCACTGAGGGCCACCACATCAACAAATTCGAGAGCATCATTCTTGGTGAATAATCGTATTGTTAAGGCTAAGAAACCATTCACTATGGTGAAGAATTGATCCTTCCCGCACTAAAGACATTTGCCATTGAAATTCTAGGAGAGGCTGCCGGTTAAAAAGATAGCACAGGTGCCTCTTTCGGCTAGCACCGTTTCTCGGCGCATTGGGGAAATATCAGAGGACATCGAGACTCAATTGTGGAGAGGATTAATACATCACCGTGGTACACACTCCAGGTTTATAGATATTGACAACAAAGCAATACTTCTTGTTTATGTGCGATATGTTTATCAGGAGGATGTGCACGAGGATTGTTATGTGCACTATCATTGCCAACCAGAACCACAGCCGCAGAACTGTTCAAGTCACTGGAATGACTACATATCAAGAAAACTGAATGGTCATTTTGTGTCTGCATATGCACAGACGGAGCTGCTGCCAATGACTGGACAGCTTTCTGGTTTAACTGCTCGGGTTAAGGAAATTGCACCTGAATGTGAGTCTACGCATTGTGTCATTCACAGGGAAATGCTGGCGAGCAGAAAAATGCCACCGGAACTTAAAAGTTAATAACCACATCAAAGCACAGGCCCTTAACTCGCGCCTGTTCGAGTTGCTTTGTGAGGATATGAACGCAGAGCACAAACACCTTCTCTTATACACAGGAATAAGATGGTTATCCCGAGGGAGATCACTGGCCAGAGTGTTTGAATTACGAGAGCCGCTGCAGAGATTTCTCTCAGAAAAAAAATCACCGCTGGCTGCACATTTCAGTGATGAGGAATGGGTCACAAAACTCATTTACTTGTGTGACATATTAAACCTGCTTAATGAACTCAATCTGTCACTTCAGGGGAAAATGACAACTGTCTTCAAGTTGGCAGATAAAGTAGCTGCATTTAAAGCCAAACTGGAGTTGTAGGGATGGCGCGTGAACAGAGGTACATCTGACATGTTTCAAACATTAGCAGGGATTTTGGAAGAGACTGAGCCGAAGCCTTCATTCGCCCAGCTGGTGCACGATCACCTGTCTTTGCTTTTAAAAGAGTTTGAGCACTACTTCCCAACCACAAAAGACTCACGAACTGCCAAGGAATGGATCCGCGACCCATTTGCCAGCAAACCAGGTGAATCCAGCGTGTCTATACAAAAAGAAGATCAACTGCTGGAGATCGCAAATGATGGCGACCGGAAAAGTACGTTTGAGACAAGAACTCCACCGGTGTTCTGGATTGAAGTCAGGGCAGAATATCCTGAGATTGCCACAACAGCACTGAAAACCCTGTTCCATTTCTGACATCCTATCTGTGTGAAGTAGGGTTTTCTGGCAGTGACAGCAACCATAACGAAATTACGGAGCAGACTGGACATAAGCAATACACTTCGGGTGTCATCATTTCCCATTACCCCTCGATGGGACTGTCTCGTTGCCGAGAAACAAGCTCAGGCCTCTCACTGATTTAATGTTATGGTGAATTGTATTTGCCATGCACTTTATATTTTTTCTTGTGGTGCATCTTATGTTGAAGGTATGTTTAACCTTTACCATTACAATCAGACAGTGTGGGGCTTCGAGGCCATTACTCATGTTATGATGTTGGCGCGATGTAACGAGGATGCTGCTAATACAGTGCAAACACAGTGGATTCACGTTAATTATTATATTTAGATAATACCAGTTTTTATGCCAGTCGCATCATTTTATTTTGTTGTATTTATCCACCACACCTTAACAGCCGGTCCGTGAAAAAAATTGTCTGACATTAAACCGGTCCATGGCGCAAAAAAGGCTGGGGACCGCTGTTATACAGTATGAGTGAAATTGGAATACAGTAAAGAGAGAGAGCAGCAAGCTGTGAAAAAGACCTCACAAATATACATAAAACTGATGGATGGATATAGTGGAATAAAACTTATAAGAAAGGAGGCAAAGACAGTCAAGTATAGTAACTTAATGAGACATCAAAGAACATATGGGTTCTTCCAAGTCTCGCAGCGTGTGGATGTTTTGCCAAGCAGACTATAATTATGTGTATTATACCTGCTGATGCCTCGGTCTCCTGGGTTTGTACCACAGGGCAGCACGTCTCAGGCCGTTCCATCCATTAACCACAAGGATCAACTGAGTTACTCACACACTGAAAGACTGGAAATACGCACACACACATGCAGCAATGAACAAACACATATAGCTTCAGCTCGTCGTTGTTCCCTCTCAAAAAAAAAAAAAAATGACGCAAAACAGCACACAAACACTAAAAAATTATGGTGATACATATCATGGCAGAATTTATTACAATAAAATATACCAGCAAAAGAAATGTTGGCAGTCAAATGCATGAAAAATAGTTTGGATTTCAAAAGAAAGCAGAGTTACAGTGCAGTAACTGAGTAACAAAGACCTAAGGGCCTCATTTGTAAATGACTACACAAAGAACCAAAGAATTAAGGAAACTAATAAATAAGCCTATAATAATTACACTTACTCAGCCTTGTGACATTTGTTCTGACTGAAATGTGCTGCTACTTTAACACATCTTCCCTTGAATCTTTCTTTGTCTGTTAGTCTGTCGCATTGCCAGCTTTTGTCTTTGCCAACTTATCCAACTCCCCATTCACCTATCGTGCCTGACCTGCAGCTCCATCAGGAAAAACAACCAAACTGAAGTTTAAAAATTTAAATTTATCATTTAAAAAATTGCCCAAAAAACCCCAATTTGTTTTAAGTAGATTTAGTAAAGAACAAAAAAATGATGTGTTTCTCAGCACAACAGAGACTCAGTAGTAGTATGAATACTCAGTCACGTTTCTAAAATTTAGGACACTTTTCTGCTTAACTGCAGGTTGTGCTGACACAAAACAGACAGGACAAGAGACAAGAATACCAACAAAATGCAATTAATAAAACAGACATTTGCATATCACCATTTTTTTTTTTTCAATTTTGGGAACACCAGCGGGCACTCTGACAAATGTTGTGCATGCTGATTACATTTTTTGTTCCACTTCAAAAACAAACAAACAAAGCAACAACAACAAAAAAAACAACAACTGAGAAAATGTCTACTTTTTATTCTTTATATTAAAAGTCTCTTGCACTACACAAAAGACATATTTGAGTTCTCTCTAACTTCCGAGTCATGGTGTCATGGTTGTGCTGTTTTTCACAGAGGTGCTGGACTTTTAATTGTAGTACAAAATGAGGCCCACAGTGAGTGAAAAAGTGGCAAAAGAGGAAAATTACTATTAGTTTTTATCAGTATTCCCGATCGTCTGAATGTAATTAATGAGAACAAGTTGAAAAGCACCCACTGCTGTGCATGTTTCAGCACTACGGAAGTGTGACAAATCTTTAGAATAGAGACGGTAAGAAATCCTGTGTATTTCAAGATTATCGCCTTTACGCTCTATGGTGATGGTCATATGCTGGTCATGCATGAATCATACATCAGTATAATAGCCTCATGTTATGGCATGATCCACGATGATGAAGATATAGGGAAAAAAAGCGTAGTCAGTATTTTAGATACCCCCCCAAACTTTCACAGTACGTATTTCATGTTAGATCATGTATTATTAAGAGAAGTTGAGCTCCTCCTGGCTCAGCTGTAGTTTGCATGCTGGTGGTGGAGGGATCATTGTGAGCCAGACAGGCAGAAATAGCATCTCTGTCTGCACTTGTTCTTCCTTCCATCAAGTAAAAAGCACGCATGTCAGTAATAGTTCAATAATATATTTAATTCTTTCAATGTCATTCAGTACATTACAAAAAAAACCAAAAACTTTTAAGGACATTTCATAGATTTAACTGCACAAATGCAATCAATGGCTGAATTGCAGTTACTGCTCTTCTATCTTGACAGAAAATAAATAAATTAAAAAAATACTCCCCAAAATTACATCTGTGGCTGCATAGCTGACCCTGACACAAGGCCAGAGGACTGAAAAGAACAGCTTTTTTGCAAGCTATGTTGTCATAATTCTGAAAAAAAAAAAAAAAAAAATCATGCAAGAGTTTGTCTATTTTCAAACTGGGATTCTGATGAAATGGCCCCATAAAGAATGAGAAATAGCTTCTCAAAACGGTTTGTGTGAGCACAATTGCCCCCTGTAGGTAAATTAATGTCCTCCTTGCACAGAAAGGAACACAGCATGTGTGTGTTCCAAACAAAGGAAACACAACTGTTCCGTATCTTGGTAAAGAACTGAACGAAAGCCCAAAACGTCAGCAGCAGAACCCAATACTTGTGTAAATGTGTCCTTTTAATACATGTACGAATGAATTTAAGCTGTGTTGCTCTTGGGCACAACACTGGAATCCAGGTAGTGATTAAAAAAAAAAAAACATGAAGCCTCTCACTAACATAAATCAATAGCATGACGATTTGAAGCCTTGTTGAGCTGAATTAAATTAAAGGTTTACTCATTATAGAGGCATTTGATTTGCATGCCAGAGTTCCACGGAACACTGATGCATCTTGTTTTGAAAGAATCTCTCATTATATGCGCCTGTAATTTGAAAATCATAGCTGTTGGTTTTAATATGTTTTTCAATTGAGATGCCTGAATTAAAGCAGTACTGAGATGAAATCTCAACACATCTGTATTCGTCGGAGCCATAGCCGTACACATAAAGAATCACCAACAACCGTTTATGCTAATTATGCCATTACTTCAGTAAATTAATGTATAATTAGCAATACTTCTATGTCAACATACTTGTCTTCACGTAACATATGGAAGGTATTAATGTGAATACTACATCTTAAAACAAAGGGAGTTGTAAGGAGTTTCAAGGAAATCAATTTTTTCTTCATTAATATGCAAAGTGGAAGTCAGAGAGCAAATCCATCTGCTCTGCAGGAAGTACAAGAGGTGTTTCCAGCATGATGATGCAACGTCTTGCCCAGGGAGAAAGAAGAAAGTTTTCTAAGCTCAACTGTTTTCGGCCTCTTTACATCCATCCCAAGGGCCAAACTTCACTTTTTGTCTTTGGTCAAGAGTCAGCTGAAACAACCTCCCTCGCTGTATCTCTGTCTTCACCTGGAAGATTTACAGTCCCTTGCCTCCGTTCATTTAGTGGTCTGATCTTCCTGTCATAAAGCATGTGTGAAGCCAGTGGTGGGACGAGGGTGGCAGGGAGATGCCAATTTATGAGGGTGGGCAGTGTAGACAGGACTAGTTTTACAGCTCTGTGATTTATACCGAATCCCAGAGGGAGCATTCAGTAAATTTTTCTTTTCTTTTTTTTTTTCCTTTTTGGGCTGCTCTAAAGCCCATGACTACTTTGACCTTCACCTCCAATGACTACACCCACTTTCCCACTTTTCTTTTTTTCAAGGGAATTGTGCGTGCGTTTGCCTCAGGGAGGCGTGCAGCTTGTATCATTTAGGCAAACATCACCGGTGTGGCTGGTGCCATTTAAGAGGTTCAGTGGAACACACCGGCTATAAAGGGGAAGGTCAAGTTAATTTGAATTCAACAAAGGACGGATTAACTTTTGAAGCCTTGAGAGGAGATGTCAAAAGGCTAAGAGTCTTTTTAATTTTATGTTTCACTGATCCGACGTGGGGACATGACCTGTTGAAGGAGGCTAGAGAATGTACAGAATTTCTGCACCAAGGGAGCGTGAATGAAAACTAGCCACAAAGGAGAGTGACTAAAATTAGTTGTGAATCTTTGTTGAAAAATGGACAAAAGAGATCATTCAGACTACAGCAATACTGAGTTAACAATTTCTTGACACAACATCAGCCTTGCAAAACTAGTTTCTTTGTTTGTGCTTTGCTATGGTGATCCAGGCAAAATGTATACATAAGAATTTCTGTAACATGCTATGAAAGTTCTTTTTTGTGATTTATCAGTCATGTTTTTTGTAAAATGCTTTCCGATGTCATCAGCCCATTAAATCGCCATTATCAGATGTGGCCATGCATGATATTGTCAGAGGACTTTCACAGTGAAGAATAGAGCTTATTTTTACTTTTTCAGGGATCTAACTCCAAAGTTAGGCAAAGGATAAGATCATGGATTGGTATACAAAGAAACAATTCTCTACATTACTCATACGTTGCAAAGCTCAGTTTTGGATGATTTACATGCACTTATTCTCACAACCAAAAGACGTCACCTACATAATCTGGATTACATTTGGTTTATCAATAGGGGTGTAATAAAAATGCGAAATAAAAAATGGCGAAATAAAATTCAAAGATGCACGAAATAAAAAAATGCGAAGGGGCGCCGCGCAACACTGAGACTGATGATTTTTGACCCTCCTCACCTACTGTAGCAAAACACTCGCTTCAAAACGGAGGAAGACGAGGTTGAGGAATAAGCTGACGCTCCTTCATCAAATAAATCAGTTGTGTGGACCTATTTTGGCTTACTATGTGAGCGACGAAATAACGGTGAGAAGATTGTGGATAAAACAAAAACCGTGTGCAAAATATGCCACTACAGTTCGCCATATACTGCAGCGAGTAAAACTAGTTCACAGTTCAGACATTTATAGGTCTAGACTGCTGCTCCTAGGACTGCTACTTGTTTTCCTTTTCATTCAAGAATGTAGTTATCCTGATTATTACAACAACAAAGCACTTTTTTATTGAGATTTTATGTTTGTATTTGCACTGTAGTCTAAATAAGGGGAAAAAAACCCTACAATTTAGGGTTTTTTTCAAAGAGCATTTATTTTGTACTGATGCAGCATTATTTTTTGTATGTCTGCATAAGGAAGAAAATAAAGAAAATGAGATTTTCGCATAAATTCCTACTGCTGGGGATTTTCTTTAATCTCTATTTCATATCGTGAGTATTTCATATCGTGAGCCCTGTTTCGTATCGTTTCGTGAGTTGACCATTTCGTTACACCCCTATTTATCAATGATCACAGTACATGATAATGCATCTTGGAGTGTAGTAACATGTGAGTGCGATTACAACAGATAACAGCAATTTAATGAAGTGATAACATCCAAATAGGGTGCTTCAAGACCCATTTGAACAAGTAAGGTTTTAAATGAAGATAAGTGCATAAAGGTTTCGTGAGTGAGTTTTTATCCTTGGTATGTAATAGTTATGAGACTGTTCTGAGCAAGTACTTTCAGTTGAAACAAAATTCCTTTTCTTTTGAAATAGTCTCATTATCCTAAAAAAAAAGTGCATATACGCAGTATACTTTAAACCTGCACTCCAAAACCTTTGTCTCTTCCTTCTGGCAGTGACAGTAACTGCATAGACACTGTCGGCAAATTTTTATGACGTATGCCTCGCTGCTTGCTTCTTTTTTCATCTGAAGCATCACAGCTCTTCTCGGATACTTCATAAGTTTGGTAGAATATAGTTTTGTAGTTTTGGTAGGATGCAACCTACACCACCACCTTTGTTCCTATTGGTCTTTTCAGCACTGGCAAACAAATCATTGCCAGTTGAGGTAAAATGCTACAGGTGCCCCGACGAGTGAATGTCACTACCGAGAAAACAGATTTAATCTCAATATGAAGAGGGACAGTATAAAACTCAAAAATCTAATGAACTGTTTTCTGTAGGAGAAAAAAGGGGTTTCACTTAATGTGCACTGTTTTAAAGACCTCCTCCAGTAAAACTTTTTTTTTTTTTTTTACCTTGTTAAGGCGCCATATGGTATTTTTATATGCTAAAAATTAAACAAGCAGTTAATGTCATGGCTGAGCATTTCCAGAGAAGAGTTTCTTAGGTTTTAATCATGACTGGAGAGAAACTTCAAGAAAAAGATGGTTACGTATTTTTTCCTTATCCTTCTTTATGGAACAAAGGAGGCTGTCTTTTTATGCTTTGCGTCTTGGTTGTTTATTCTCTTTATGCAGCAAAAATAGACTAAACAGAAGGTACACAGAGTGCTAAAACAACATTTGCATTTTATGACTTTTCCCAAAACTTCCCATTTGGGGATAGGACTCAGTAGGCATGTAATAAAAAAGCTGGCACTTAGACCGAGGCTACACCTGTAGGCCTACCTTTCTGACTTTGTTCTGCACCATGCCTGAAAACATTTGGACCTGCTACAGTTTCTGCTGTTTTCAAATGCAGCAGCCGGCGTATTTCCACCTCCAGTTAAAAGACTTTTGTATCACACTTGGCAACAGCAGCGAGTGAGACAGAGGTCACAGAAGGGGAAATCAATCCACTTCCTCCAAAACATAGAAAGTGGCTTACCGTTTCACCCCCAGCAGGATACACACATCCATTCCTATCCTTTTTGTTGTGCTCTGCCTGGCATTCTTTCTCTCTTTTTCAAGCAGTTTTTCTCTGCCATCTCTTCCTCTCCCTCCTTTACTCCTTCTCCTGTCCCTCGCTCGCTGAACTCCCTGCCCTTACTCCTCCCATCTAAGAAAAATCTGCACCTGGGAGCGTTTGAAAGCACCTGACTACTGTGGAGTTCAAAAGAGAAATATGTACCATCTCCCACGCTTGTTTCTGCCTGTTTCCTAGGTGTCTTGGGGGAAGGGGATACACGTACGGAGGATGTGGGGGCAGCATTAGACTTAAATATGTAAACATCTACATTCTCATCACCCCTTCCTCTAAGATATAAATCACCACTAAAATATTGGGGAAACAGGAAAGCAACACATTTTCTGGTTTAAAAAATAACTGTGTAAAAATAGAAATAATGGGCAGCTTTAGGCTATTATGCTCTGCTGAGGAAAACATCTCATCTGAAAGTCACAGTTAATGTAGAAAAGGTGTTTAAACAAAACAGTAATTAATAAAATAAGTCAAATACACTTATATAAAGGAGGTGACTTGAATTGTTGTTTTACTTCCACTTGCCAAAAGCAACAGTATTTACTCCGGAAAATGTTAACATTGCTGCATTTGCAATGTTGCCATTTACTTTGAAGACCTTGAGCTGAATTCTGACAACATTTCAACATCTTGAGTGTTTAGAGAAACAGCTTTGTGAGTGGATTAGAGGGAACTACAATAGAGAAAACTGTACATATACATGCAAACAGGTACATATATTTTATGAATACAAATGCTGTTGTTTATTCACTTACTTTTGAATGTACGATACAATTTTCTTGAAATTCTCGTTGCAGACATTGTTCAGAAGACAAAATTACATTAATTGAGAACATGTTGAAGGCTATTCATACCATACATATGGGATACATTACAGCATACAAATGTTTTCTGCTTCATAATTTTTTGGATGTGATACATTATGGTTATATGATCATCTCTACAACAGACGAAAACATATACTATGAATCTGGATGCAGAGTTGAGATTGTAATGACTACGTTATATTTATTTTTTGCTGTTTGCCTTAGTTTGGATAGGATCCATGAAAAGAGACATGAAATTTGGGTGAAAAGGTGAGTGGTATGCACTGAAGATCTAGTTGGCTGGAAATTGAACATTAGACTCACTGCTGACAGAATTTGATGCTTATGTGGTCTGCCCCTCAATCACTCAACCATCATGTAACCCTTTAAAGGAAGTTTTAAACAAGTCACAGCTTCGACTCATAGCTTTATCTTGGCTAAAGTGGTTTAAAAGTATAATTTTTACATGCATATAAGATTTGATCGTACTCCTTTGAAAACACCACTGGCACAGTTGTATGGAGTAAGATTACTGTCAAAAGTATTCATCCACGATTCTAACCATTCGTATTCGTAATGTTAAACATTTGTATGTTAATAAAAAATTTGTACACAAAATTCTGCTGTCATATGCATGAGTTTGATAAATTAAGGGTTAGGATTGTTTTTACGAGTATGAACCTAAAAGTTGTGAGTGCAACTCCAATTTCTACGACTACGAAGTCTTCCCTGTGAGGACGAATTCAAGTTTATGGGTACGAGTAGAAAAATACTGGAATGACGTCACATAGGTCACAGGGGAAGGTAATCGAACACCGATTGCTCCAAACGCGCATGCGCCATTTATAAAGAGTAGACGCCGGGTGGACCCGGTGGACCTACCGGGGCAGGTGACGCCTCACAGGTCAAGTAAATAACACATCCAACTTCTTGTAATTTATTTCATGAAACTGTACTGTTTTAATTGATATACAGTTTATGGACGAAAGACGGTACTGCTTAGCTTGCACGCTAACGAGCCGGGCCGGTGACACATTAGCCTTCTAATGCAAGGAGGCTAATGAGGAGGCTAAGGAGGCTTAATAACAAAACAAACATAATTTGAGATTATGAATCGTGGCAATTGGCGTATGAATCAGCCCATTGTACAGCCTAAATTGCTGTAAATTAAGTCCAGTTTTAGTTCTTTGCAAACTCAGACACGTGCATTAGTTTAGTTTACAATGAATCTGGCGGAGTTCGGTAAAGTTGGAAAGATATTCACAGATTCGGACTTCCGGCATCAATAACTCATGAGATATATGTTGTCAAAACATGAACGATGCCTCTTTCAAATCGTTGTAAGGTAGACAATGTGCTACAAGGCCAATTTTATCAAAAGTCGCTGTCTTTCAAGCTACAGAAATAACATTGGCTGTGAGCAGCCGGCGGTGCAACGAGTGAACAGGGACCGTCTGCAAATAGCAAAACCGCTGCAACAGCGAAAAGAGACACTACACATTTATTCAATAACTTTACTCTTGTACCCTGTAGAGCCACTAAAATCACTGGAGCCATGAATCGGCTGCGGCTGGTCATACTACAACTCTTTGTTTGGTGCTAAATGAAAAATTGAATTTTAAGGATTTTTTATGATTATTTTATGAGTATTAAAATTCAGTAACTTCACTCTTACACACTGTACAGTCACCAACAGAACTGGTGACTGTACAGATGAAGATGGTGAAATTTGCATTGTGCAGATGCTCTCGTACTCTTGGACAAAGAAAATGAAACTTTGGCGTTGGGTATGTCACAATATCACATTTTTACCACCTGATTGTCCTGGCCAAAACAAGTCATGATAGCAATATCTATATGAACCACAGTATGGGCAGCCTGTCTGTCATTCATTTATCCTGAACAAAATAATGTGTACCCAAACCTTTAGTCAGAACATCACAAGAAAAGAAATATGTTTACCTTATTCTTCATATATATTTCCACACCAAAACATACAACAGTGAAACAGGTAGTTTCCAATTGCCATCCAAAATCACGCAACTGGCAAGTTCTGCTCTGGTGTCTCTTACACCTACTTAGTTAAGAACAATTGAGGGTGTGTTTAAAATGTTGACAGTCTCACATTAGTGAGAGGTCAGAAACAAAAAACAGATCCTCAAGATATCATATTTACAAAAGTTGTTGACCCAACACACATCAACCAGGACTAGTTCTGCAATATTCTCCAAATTTGAATATAGTTTTATATCTGCAGTCAAAGTTTTGAGACCAACTGTAAAATGTAGTGCAGCAGAAGCTTTAATTGAGAGTAATTGTGCATTGGCCACTGGCAAGGGAGAGCAAAACGTCTGGAAATAGTGGTGCAAAAAGCAAAAGTGCTTTTGTTCTGCAGAAATCACTTTTACACACAGCAAGATACACACATCCTGGTAGTTGCTCAAACACACAGACATCATCATATAAAGAGCTATCCACCCTGGCGATACACTCAAACACTGTTTATGTGCAGTGGGGTGAGCTGAGGGCACACTGTGGCTGATACTGAAAACATATCTCAGACAGATACATGCTCTCTCACTCTATGACCTTTTGAGTGAAAAAGAGACATGAAGAAAAGTCGTGTTTTCCTCCAGCTGTCAAATGGATATTTGATTTTGACGAAATCTTTGGTGGGGTTTGCTGCAACAGTGCTTTGTTCTCCACTCCCTTGGATGTTCTGTTGTGGAAGTTACATTTTCTGTATATGGTGCTCATCCTCTATGCTGAGCTACCCAGTTCTGCTTCTGTTCCTTCTAAAAGAGCTGCTGTTTCTGTAGCCAGACATGTGAAATGCATCACTTCCTGTGAACCAGCCAACAGAGACCTGACAGATATTGGAGAGCAGATTTAGGACATGTGGCTTAACATTCAGATGGATGCAGATCGAAATGCACCTCAAATTACCTTGTGATTTACAAAGGCTAAGCTGATTACACTATAAACAATGTGATTTTCTAGTAGCTGCATTTCTCAAGTGAAGAGCAGACTATAAGGTGTATTTCTGGGAAAAGATTAGCAAATTAGCAAGCCAAAATAACGCAAAATAAAACAGATTCAAATAGGCCCATTTTCTAGTGCTAGACACCCAACTTGTCAACACAGTGGGGTAAGGTGAGCATTTTGTAGTGGAGTTTCTATAAAAAATATTTGTCTGGGACATGCTTATGCTTTTCTGATTAAATGGCAATGCAGATGTTGCATTAAAGTTTCACAAAGACATCCCGTTGCTACTACAATGGATGTAAATAAAGACATTTTATTCATTCTTATTAAAAGAAAGAAAGAAAGCTATTTTATTTTGTTTTCTAATTCCGAATGAATAGCTACCTATTCTTTTGGAAGCTCAATTTTACTAGAATTTGTACATCTGTGTTGATCTTATCCATGCTTCTTGCCATTTTTCTGTGGCTATTTTTCCATAAATGTAGCCAGCCAGCTACATAGGAATATTTCATTATTAATTCCACCTACTAACTTCCAGTTAGCCAAACGTATTTCTAACTGGAATAAACAACCATCCATTGCAACAACACCTGACTTATTTGGCTTGCTAAATAATTCTGGGATGTAGACAGCATCCAACAGAAAACATTTTTGGAGAAATGTCCCATTTGATTTTAGTTTTGTTACTTAAATATTATCGGGATCTTAAGGAGCTCCAAAGAAATTATAGAGAATAACAGAAGGTATTACTGCTGCTATCCAGTATAGAAAATGAAATAGTAACAAGCTTCAAAATGTCTCTTGCATTCTCTAAGCATCCATGCTGTACTTAGAAACAAAATTGCCCCTTGAAAATATGACACAAAAACAGAAAGAGTGAATAAAACAGTGGAGAGAAGTAAGATAAAGGTCTAGAGGTGCAGAAGAAAGAACAAAAACACACTTCTCTGCTTTCTGGCTGTTAGACCCCTTGGTCTCTTTATGTTTTCCTCTTTCTTTCTTCCTCTCATACATACAACTCACAGACGAAAAGTCATCCTACCCCTTAGAGCATTCAGCCTGACAAAAAAGAAGAGGATAAAAAACACTTATTTTTGATGGCTGCTTCAAAGACCATTACTGGCGCCTTTGAAAAGTTACCAGAGGGTGGAAGTTCTGTCGAGTGTCGAAGAGCAGAGTGGATAGGTTGCAAAGGGGTGAGGTAGCCACTCTTTTCTTCTTCCGCTTCCTTCTTGTCTTCTCCTCCTTTTTTCTACACTTGCTCGTCCTCGTCCCACCCCCACCCCGTATCTGGGCTCTGAAGGAATACTAAATAAACAAGATCAAGGCAGGGCCATGATACTCAGGGACTCGCAGAGGCCCCAGTGGCTGTCTGAGAGAACACTTAAGCCCACAGAAAGATAAAGTGGTTTTTGGAAAGAGGAGAGGCCCAATCAGTTATTCTGTTTCTCACAGCACAAAGCCTGCAGCAGCAAAAGAACACACAGAGGGGAAAAGCAAGCAGCGCGTCAATTCATGGTAGGACATTTCATCGCTGAAGAAATCAGAGGGGATGGGAGATTGTCTGGCTCTCCACAAGTCACCATGGTGGGACCTTAACCCTCTGAGGATGGTCATCGAAGTCATTCACAATCAGAGTTAATGTGGCTGTCTGTTGTGCTGGAGTTCTACTTGATATCCCAATGCTACATTAAACAATAGGCTGTTTTCCACTGCAGGAACTTCCAAGCTATTGTGGCACAGTCTAAACCTTTGTGCAGGTTCTGACCACAAGAACTGTCCCCTGTAGAAACTTTCAGTGCTGTTTGCAGAAGGGAAGTAAATCCAAGCTAGGTATTTCTGAGCAGCCCTGAAAAACTGCATTGTGGGTCTTGTCACTGATTGGCTAAACTTGGAGAAGACAATTGCTGATCGCTTAAATTTTTGGAGCACAATGAACAATTTTTCTGCACTCTCAATCTAACCCTCCTTGTTCAGTAGAAATCTTCTTATTTCTAATATCTTTCACATAAAATATACCAAAATAGTTTCATTTCAGCCAGGCTCATCGAACTACAGTTGCGTCTAGTCACTACCATTTGTCAGGTTTTGGAACATTCAGAGTAATTATGGAGATCGAAGTTTTCAGATTCTACACCAGAATGGAAATAGAAAGATTGAAAGGGCCACCTCAAGCTTGCAGCAAGGTCTTGTATTAGAAAGCCATCTCAAAATCATTTAAATGACAGTTTGTTTCAAATGTTTAATCAATGTTTTGTTTTCTGTTTCAACATTACACTGCTATACTGTACAAAGGAAGCTCATAAGAGACGATTTTCCCAGTTTGATGTGGAAGAACTTGAGCCCGGATTTCAAAACCAACCTTTTGGGTTAGTCAAGCAAGCTAGGTCTTATCGCCAGAGTCGTGGCGGTTCCAGGATTAGATTGATGTTCATAGTTGGGGAATGAGATTTTTAGCTATCACATATGGTTGAAATCCTTACTTTGTCTGGGTACCATTTTGTTAAACTTATTTTGTAGCAAATTATGAACATCTGATCCTGGAAAGCAGCTTTTCCAATTCAGTTGAGCTAATTGAGAATTCTGCCTAGTACTGGCACTGTTACTTGCATTGCAGGTGGTCCCTCTCTGTAGTGAGCAGAAAACCTAATTATCATTCGAGCAAATTAATAATAAAATCTTGCTTTAATTTGTGTGTTTTTGAGATGCCAAGATCAATCAATTCTCCCGTTTTTGTGCAGCAACCTGGATTTAGGAGATATCAGAAAGTTTATGAAAAGTTATGGTTGTGTGTGTCTGCTTTTGCATGCATGGTGCCATTTTACTGCTTCCTGTTTGGCAGATTTTAAAACTCCCATAAGGCCTGCGAGTCATGTCCAAACAATAACATTTTGCAGGGGGCCCTGACCGGTAAGCATTGTTCTCTCCCTGTAAAGTGGTGCACTGGGCAGACTCGCTGGCCCCTATGCCCACAGCTGAAGCCTGGCAAGACTTGTCCGCAGTGGGCTGAGGGCCTTGCTTGGCAAAGCAACACTGTAGGGTTGACTGGACCCACCTGTCAACACTGTTGGGGATTAGTGGACATATCAATCCATGGCTGCACAGATCCCCTCACCTGCTCTGTGGATCTTTCATTTTCCTACCTTTTCCTTCCAACCGTCTGCTCTCTGTTGTGCCATCCTTTCCTCATTGGCTGCCAACTTTCTCTGATCAGACCAGCATTGCCTGCCCATGGTGTTCCCAGGATGGGATATGCCTAATAGTGACTGGCAGCCATTTGTTTTGCTTGTGCATGATTTACTCTGCGAGAGAAATTACATTTTCTGGGTAACAGCTTAGATTGAATTTGGTTAGATACCTATTCAAATAATGACAAATCCAGACTTGATAGTCAGAGTAAAATATACGTTCAAAACCTTGTCTTCCTTGTGTGTGCATGAAAGATCACCACACTGTAGCAACCAGTCATATTGCGCTTTACTTAACAATATCCATAAATATGTAGACAGCCATTTTGTATAATTTAAAGAGCCCAGTATGATTTATCATGTATTGCAACAAGACTGTAAGCAGTGTTTGCAATTGTAAGCAGCCAACAGCTCATTGACTGTAGTCCTTGGGCCCCAGGACAATCGACACAGTTAGTACAATGAGCTCAGGGTCCTAACGATCAGCCTTGAAACACAGGGGCAAGCTTACACAGTAAAAATCAACAGCAATAGATTACTTTCATGTCAGAACTTGGCAGAGAGTGGCAGTAAAAAAATAAATACTAAAACCTCTAAAAAAGAGTAGAACAGGGATTATGACGAAGAGAGGAAAAATACATAGAAGGAAAATAGAAGAAGTAAAGTCATGAGAAGGAGGAGGAGGTGAGGGACAATAACCAGGACATGGGGAGTAAGTGTGTTCTGCCGAGCATGTAAAGATCAACCCTTTTTTTTTCTACAGTGTAATTCCCGACAGTGAGAGGATGAACAGAGTGGGTGGGGGTAACAGTACATCATCAGAGTATGTCATAATCCCCCTACACACACACTCACATAAATATACATACATCTTTTCCAGCAACCAGACTATTGTCAACATCAAACTCATGAAATTCTGTTGCATTTGTCATGTCCACACTCAAGTGTAGGCGGCACTATGCACACATGGGAGTGAATTATATGTGACAGTACACATGGCTACACTAAACTAAAAACTGAGTTCTATTTTAAAGTGCTAACCAGAGCATCACTGGTTTGGTATTGCAACTGTTTTGTTTTTTTACTGAAGCCAGTGAGTACACCACTAAACCATCTGGATGCGAGAAAAAGCTTATATATATCAATAATTCATCAATGATTTATTGTATACAGTACAGACGCTTTGTGGTTCCATCATAAGTGTCCCAGGGATCCACTGAATAGCTACCGTGTGCATTCACATAAAATGAGACAAAGATGAAAGCATGAAATCCCTTCAGAACTTGTTTTATGGGGACAATGGATTGTCTTTAGTGCTTCTCTTTAGACTGATCCCTATATAGCCTTATCAATGGACAAGAATTGACAGTATTGGGCACCTCTGAAAAACCCAGGGTTATGTCTAATGCTAATTAAGGCTATTATGCAAGAGGAAGGTTGCAGTTAGAATAAAAGGCAAAATCAGATGTTACCCTTCTATGCACCACCTTGACTGCTTCCTCACCTTCTGAGTACACGAACCACAGTGGCAGTAATAGCACTAAATTGCCAAGGGAGATCTGAGGCCTGAATCTTAGTACATGAGTTGCTGATGCTGATAGTTTTAAATTTCCTAATTCCAAATTTCCCAAGACAATACTGACCTTAACTAACCCACTTCTACTCAGATGTCACTTTGGATACAAGCATCTACTAAAGGGTCATTCCAGGTGAAATGACCAGATATTCCTTGGGGGTGTTGCTGCACCATCTTCAAATTAGTCCTAAATTTGCATGCCATTAGATAGTCACAAAAGTACTTTCTATGCAAAATTGTAGGCCTGTAGCTCAAATAGTGTCTGAGTTGTGGAGGTCTGAAATTTTCAGAATTTGGGCTATAAAAAGCCTCGCCAGCGTTTTTTTTTGCATCTTTCAGTGGTTATTTCTCAGCCTCTAAACATACCAGAGAGCTGTGAGTTGGTAAACAAGGCCTCTGCATGTAGCTAGTGCCCCACAAACATCCCCAGGTGTTTCCCTACATTCTGCAGGCCATGGGGACTTGCTAAAATGCTAAAAAAAATTAAGAGACACCTACTCACGAGTGGAGTTTGGGACCTTGAAAGTACTAGAAATACTGCACAGAAGTGTTCTAACACCCCTGGGTTCCATTCTACACAAACTTGTGTGATAACTTAGCAAACTGGAGCTTTCTAGGTACCTCAGTTTGGAAAATATGAGCTCCCACAGTTGGACAAGATTTTAAATTGGCTATTTTGGGGGGGCAAAAATCTCAGTGTGGGACAGGTACCAGAGACCCCAGATTTTTCTACAAGACAGTTCCATCTGTCGTCTATCAGTGTGCAAAAAAGTAGCAAGGTTATATTTGTAGTTACTGAGATATTCTTACTCAAAATGGCATGGGTGATGTCAAAATCGTGTTTTGCTTTTCAGTACTTTAAATTGGGATACAAGTATTAGTAGTCATTCCAATGGTAGTATGATGTATGTTTTGTTCTTTTAGAAATATTAGTTGTTAAAGGTGACTACCTTCAAAAAGTGTAATGACATGTTGACACCCATTTGCAATGCATACATGTAGTTATAACATACACATACAAATTACATGTACTAACTTGAATTCAGGGAGCTCTGTAGTAGTTTATGGTTGATTAATTTAAAAATGCAACAATAATGTTGAATTTTACAGTATCAGTGCAGTGGGATTAAACATGTTAAATTTAATTGTACAATGTCATGTTACAAGCAAAAGAACCTATACCTAAGTTATAACTTAGGTATACCTAAGTTATACCATGACACTTTTTGAAGGTAGTCACCTTTAACAACTAGCATTTCAAAAAGAACAAAACATACATCATACTACCATTGGAATGACTACTAATACTTGTATCCCAATTTAAAGTACTGAAAAGCAAAACACGATTTTGACATCACCCATGCCATTTTGAGTAAGAATATCTCAGCAACTACAAACCCTGCTGCTTTTTTGTACAGTGATAGATGACAGATAGAACTGTCTTGTAGAAAAATTTGGGGTCTCTGGTACCTGTCCCACACTGAGATTTTTGCCCCCCAAAATAGCCTATTTAAAATCTCGTCCAACTTTGGGAGCTCATATTTTCCAAACTGAGGTACCTAGAAAGCTCCAGTTTGCTAAGTTATCACACAAGTTTGTGTAGAATTGAACCCATGGGTGTTAGAACACTTCTGTGCAGTATTTCTAGTACTTTTAAGGTCCCAAACTCCACTCATGAGAAGGTGTCGCTTAATTTTTTAGCATTTTTAGCAAGCCCCCACGGCCTGCAGAGTGTAGGGAAACACCTGGGGATGTTTGTGGGGCACTAGCTACATGCAGAGGCCTTGTTTACCAACTCACAGCTCTCTGGTATGTCTAGAGGCTGAGAAATAACCACTTAAAGATGCAAAAAACGCTGGCGAGGCTTTTTATAGCCCAAATTCTGAAAATTTCAGACCCCCACAACTCAAAAACTATTTGAGCTACAGGCCTACAATTTTGCATAGAAAGTACTTTTTTGACTATCTAATGGCATGCAAATTTAGGACTAATTTGAAGATGGTGCGGCAACCACCATCTGGTGAAACCACACGGAATGACCCTAAATTGGAATTGTAGAAATTGCAGCCCGATATTGACTATCCTGATATTCCTGATATTGGCCTGCCACAAATATACTCGTTTTGATGTCTAGATTGCCTAATTTGAGCAAAACATCGTTTTGAACTGAAATTCAATTAAATGAAAGAGAAAATAGCACAAGATCACTGGGGTAATTTAGAAAAAAAGCATCATCACATAGTCTGGCTCAAACGCCACTGTCTGCAACACATGTAGCAGAGTACATATCACAGCTGAGGAGGCAGTTGCGCAGAATCAAGAGCTGTCTAGGTAAGGTGCTAACTAGTTAAGTTGTTAAACAGTGACCCAATCATTTCCCCCTTTTTTTAACTTAACATCAATTAACTACCTTGTACTGTCACAACAGCTCTGACCCATTGAGACATGGACCCAGGACATCCTACGAAGACTGGAAAATCATTTTGAATTCTTGGTCGTGTTCCTCAAATTATCCCTGAACAGTTTTACTTTGTGTATTGTCCTGTTGGAGGAGACAGCTGCTGTTAGGAAGTTCCTTTGACAAAGGGGATATGTGGAACATTGTTTGGCTGGCTGGCACAAATCAGGGTAATATCAACATGTATGCCAAGACCAAAGGTTTTCCAGAAGGACACTGCATTGTAGCAAGATAAAAAGTGTTATACATGTCACCAACAAGTGTATAGCAGAGTTTTCCGCTCTTTATAATCAGCATCCAGCATCAGTTAAGGTATTTCAAAACATGGACCTTGAGCTGGACACAGCTCATCAGCTGAATTTTGTAGTTGTCTAACTAGTTTAAAAACTAGTCTTCTCAAGTATTGTTGATATTGAAGTGCCACAGGGAAGCTGACTTAAACATAATACCCCTGCATAATGCATTGCAGTGAGGTCACTTCATGCAGACACAAACACAGCAGCAGAGCAGGATAGTAGTTGGAGTATATATATATATATATATATATATAGAGAGAGAGAGAGAAAGTAAGTGACAAAGATGTATTATTTGGCAAAGCAGAGAACGCCGACAGGCAGATGAAGACGAGTCACTGCACTATTTTATCTCTCTGGACAGTTCACTCACTTTTGATGCATTGTTTACACAAAGCCTGTCTGCTCAGCTTGGAAAGTGGAAGGAAGGACTTGGTGGGAGGATAAGTGAGTATGTAATAGTACATGTGTGGAAGATTGAGAAAATTATACAAGCTTTTCTAAGCTTGTAAACCTATAATTGAGTATGTTTTACATGTGCAGCTACTGTTTGAAGCTCAAAGTGTAGAATCTCCAAAAGGAACATTTTATCTGTCTATTATCTGAAAAACTAAAAAAATCAGTTGTACAAAATGACAGGACAAAATGAAAGCAAATTATGGTTCTTTCAAAAAACTAATATCTCTCCAGATTTAAATGTCGACATTCAAAAAAGTATTACATAAAAAAAGCAGACATTTGCAAGGCCAAGTGCCTTCAAATCACAAATCCATTTATGAAGCTTTTGTCCCTACCTTGGGTATAATGATTCCCCAGTTTGGGGTTTTCGAAAAGCTCCTCAGTTTATTAGATGTCTAGCTTGTTACAATTTTTATTTGAATTCCTATGAAACCCCTTTCAGTGCATGAAACAACTTCGTAACTTGAAAATTGTATTTTTACAGCAGCATCACTCGATGAGACTCAGACTTTATTCTTTTACATCTTTTCACTGAGGTTTAATTAACTCAATGAGGGCTCGGTGTCCTCTGCATGATATCACCCGGAGGAAAAATTTCACACTCAAAGGCACAGAATGGTTATTTAACTGCATGAAGCAGTGAAAAATCTATCTATCTATCTATCTATCTATCTATCTATCTGTCGTAATATGCTTGCAACTACAAAAGCATAAGCAAGTCCATGCTACATGCACTCCTGCGCACACACGTGACTTAAGGCTCAAGGTGTGTGCATTAGCTTTTCATTATAATAAGTAACGGGAGTGGTTCCCCACCCTTAAAATGGCATTAGCCCCTGCTTACTTCCCTCTGCCTCCTGTCTTTCTCCCCTCTTTGCCCTTCCCAATCCAAAGCTGAGCACTGTTATTAGCTTTATGGAGCAAAGGCTGAAGGCAGAGAGGAAAACGCTGCAAATGATATTACTTTGAGCCTGAATAGGCATACGACACATGACATTATCATCACGCTGGATGGAGACACCAGGGAGCCTATCAAATGCTGGGATCCGCACTGCAAAATCCCCTGTTGGATTGGATGAGCCTTCCCCAGTGGGGGCCTGGATGTCTTGCACCCTGGTGCGGACTGATAGCAGGTTGCAGTGAAAGAGGTTCCTCTAATGCTAGTCAGCGGTTCAGTTCAGTGGGGGAGCACCTGCAGGTCTGACACGGAAGCATACATGATATGCGGTGAGCGGTGATCATGCAGGAAATTCATTCAGGATGGGAAGCATGGGAAGAGTCAGGTACAGGTGGGGAGGACTTTATGAGCAGAGCTGAGAGCCAGGGGCAATTAAACTTTGAAATGACCTTTCATTTGTCATTTCAGCAGCGAAATGTTCTAGGTCGTGCTTGAATTTTGGCTCTTATCACACATGTCATTTTGATAGTGATTTTGATGAGGGAACAATTGAGGACAAACCATACACAGTCCACAATTCTTGGCTTCGATAATAATTGTTTTAAATACTCTGTCTTTTAAAAATCAAGTATTTTGCATTGTCAGCATGTCTATATGCTGATGATTATGTGCTACAAGACACAAGCAAGAAAAGCAGTCAACACTGATGAAAGCCTCAAAATACAGATTTAGACAATGTCCAATACATTTATGCTACCATTGTGTAGCATAAACCTTACAGTGTTTAAACAGTCATTGATGAGCTGGTCTGCTTAAGCTGCAGTAAGCTGTGAAGAAGCAGGTGAAGACATAGACAAGGATTTCGTAAATCTCCACTTTGTAGAGGAAACAACAGTGTAATGTTACATCATAGTCATTTTGTGGGATGTAGGGGATATTTTTCATCGTAAAATTTTTTTAATTGTGGTAATGTGGCATATTCAATTCAATTCAATTTCATTTCTGCTGAAAGAAATATATCATTTAACTGACATTCAAGCTGAGAGCTAGATATATCTACCAACCGAATGAAGCTACAGAGCGAAGACACCTGGCGTAGCTTGGCATAGGGAATATAAGCAATACGCATATTGTACAAGCACTCCTTTAAAAAAAAAGAAGCTCCCTCATTAGCACATTAAATCATGGATGTAATGGTCACTGGCCACTTGCAGTACTGCAACTAAAATGAATCTGATGCAACTTAGTGCAACCATTATGTACCATTTACCAAGTAACACACATGTGCAGCATTGCTGTCTGTCTCTTTCTTAATATAACAGCAAAACTTGTAGTGTCAGTGGGTCACAGAGGGACACAGAGTTGAAGAAGGATCACATGCTGGAGAATTTCTTTCCCAGTGGCACAAGTGGTTGCAGAGTCAGGAAATCCAGCATTCAAAAAATTTGCTGTCTTCTGATCACTTTTCGATAAGAAATGCTCCGTGACTTCAAACTGCTGGCTGAAGCTGCGCTCATAATAAAGCCTACAGTGTGTCATTGTTCCTATTGTTCATATTTGTCTGTGTTAGGCACAGTGGCTGTGGTGTTTTAGTGCTTTCATGCAGAAATTTAAAAATAATAATAATAACAAATTAGCTTGGTATAAATGTGACAGCATATATAGTGCCTCTGTTAATCTGTTCTTTCCAAACCTCTAAAAAATTAAAATAATCTGTAAGTATCCTCTGTATATTAATTACTGATGTGATCGAGTTGATTTTGAAAATTAAATGCTAACAAAATGTGATTATTATTAAAAATGAAAAATATGATACATTAGGTGGAAATATTTAGCACCCTGTTTGTCAAAATAACAGACAATGATAAAGTCTAAAGCAACCTCTGATCTGCAAGCATAGCAGCACATGCACTCAGCAAGGAAGTGCTAGTCAAATAAATTGGTACCCTCTTTTATGTGATGATTAAATCTTCTTGAACAAGGCTAAGTGACAGGCGAAGCTTCACTTTTCTCTCCCCAAATCTTAAGCTATTCCTTTCCATCTAAACTTGCTATATATTTTGTTCGTTGCTCCCCAACTTAGCCAGATTTCCTCTTTTAGGCTGTCTTGGTTATATAATCAGGCTATACCAAAATACATTTATTGGTAGCTACATTGCAGAAATCTCACTGATCTGATATGGTGTCACAATGGCATGTACATCATTGTCCATGTTCCTGATGCAAACATGCATCTCACAAAAACAATCTACTGCATTCCCACTAATTTTTCTCAGAGCAGGGATACACAGTATATGCAGTTTTCTTGCATTAGTGTATGCATGTGTGTTCTCTCCATGTATGCGTGTGTTTATGATTATGTTTTTTTTTTATTAATGACTTTGCATGAGTCATGAATATGTGCGCACATTCTACATTGCTTCAGTTGTGTTTCATACCGCTTGCTCGTGTGACAGTGTGCATGTTTAATCCCTCACATTGCGATACAGGCGGCATGTGTGTCTGGCCATGTAAACATCCTGGCGCGTAAACAACCTAATCTGTTCCTTTTCCGTGGTAATTACACTGACTAACGAGCAAAGCACGGGGACACAAGCGCACACGGAGAAAGAGAGAAGGACAGAGGGAGGACAAGGAAGGGGGATGGAGAGAAGACAAGGGACAGGTGGTGAAAGAAAAGTTTGTATTTGTGCGTCCGTGTCTCTAAAGAGTGAGGTATGGAAGGGCTGTGTGTGTGCAGACATGCACTGCCTATACAGTGTGTGTTTGGGTGAGTTCATGTGTGTGCATGTCAGGACCAGATGCCCATATCTAACAGCCCATCTGCGAGGAGAGTCCTGCCAGACCACTAATCAGGCAATCCATCACCTTTCTACCTGCCACTGGCCATTACTCGTGAGCTACTCACCTCTCTCTCTCTCTCTCTCTCTCTCTCTCTCTCTCTCTCTCTCTCTCTCTCTCTCTCTCTCTCTCTCTCTCTCTCTCTCTCTCTCTCTCTCTCTCTCTCTCTCTCTCTCTCTCTCTCTCTCTCTCTCTCTCTCTCTCTCTCTCTCTCTCTCTCTCTCTCTCTCTCTCTCTCTCTCTCTCTCTCACTCACTCACTCACTCACTCACTCACTCACTCACTCACTCACTCACTCACTCACTCACTCACTCACTCACTCACTCACTCACTCACTCACTCACTCACTCACTCACTCACTCACTCACTCACTCACTCACTCACTCACTCACTCACTCACTCACTCACTCACTCACTCACTCACTCACTCACACACACACACACACACACACACACACACACACACACACACACACACACACACACACACACACACACACACACACACCTGTCACAACAGCAAACAGTGGTTTATCGACACACATACACACCCGGCCCACATGTGCAAACTGCTAGTGTGTGTATAAGAGTGGCAGAGAGAGTCTAGAAAACTCATGATAAACAAACTAATTAGCTAAAAATTACCATTTTGCTCCTGGCAGATTAAGGTCAAACACTCACCCTGTCACACACACCCAACCATATGCTCATGAACATTATAGTATAATTATACACCAAATACCCCAAGAGGCACATGCACTCAGCACTTGGTCCATACACTAAAAGATCCAAATGTCCCCTAAACCTATCATACAATATCATAATCTCAGATCAGTTCAGAGAATACTCATTGTTTGTCAAATATTCAACAAGAACAGCACTCAGAGAGCGCAGTCCTCCGCCAAGGCTGCTCAGTCTTTGTATCATTTCTGACAGATGAAATCTTTAATAAAAAATGATCTTGCACTGAGTCCAGGCGTGTGTTATGTATGTGTATATTATGTACAGATACCGAATCACGTGACCCAAATATTGTAACAGACTGATATTGATGACGTTGAGGTTTCAATGTTCACTGCTCAGTTCAAGTTTTACCTAATGTCAGTGAATGGTCCATGTTTAGCTCACTCACTTGTGATTGTCTAAGAGTCAGCAGTAGTGTGTGTCTATGTGTGTGTGTGTGTGTGTGTGTGTGTGTGTGTGTGTGTGTGTGTGTGTGTGTGTGTGTGTGTGTGTAGCCTATTGCTCCGTGCTGGTGTGTGTGTTGAGGGAGAGAGAGCTGAGAACGGCTGCTAATTCTTTTGCAAAGTTACAGGGTTTTTGTAGGCATTATGTAGCAGGCAGTGGGAATTGATAGGACTCGGAAACACCCCCACAATTTAATTAATTGTTCCTTGTTTGATTTCCGATGGATCAATCCCGGTCAACTTGTAGTAGGATCGCAATCACGTGATTGTCAGCAGGGAGCTGATGTAGCGTTCACTTGTTGTCATAGTTACAATGACACAGTGCCGGCCGCTATCTCTCAATGGGAAATCCTTAATAAATCGGTGGATCCAGACTATAAGTCACATCACTGTCAAATTCTGAACATTTAGTGTTACTTCTGACCTTCCCTGAAATTTTCATCCAAATCCGTTTTTCAGAAATGTTCCTAACAAAGGGAAGGAAAGATTCATGTACGCCGATTGTCATATACACACGTGGACAAAATTGTTGGTACCCCTCAGTTAAAGAAGGAAAAACCCACAATTCTCACTGAAATCACTTGAAACTCACAAAAGTAACAATAAATAAAAATTTATTGAAAATTAAATAATCAAAATCAGCCATCACTTTTGAATTGTTGATTAACATAATTATTTAAAAAAACAAACTAATGAAATAGGGCTGGACAAAAATGATGGTACCCATAACTTAATGTTTTGTTGCACAACCTTTTGAGGCAATCACTGCAATTAAACGATTTCTGTATTTGTCAATGAGCATTCTGCAGCTGTCAACAGGTATTTTGGCCCACTCCTCATGAGCAAACAGCTCCAGTTGTCTCAGGTTTGATGGGTGTCTTCTCCAAATGGCATGTTTCAGCTCCTTCCACATATGTTCAATGGGATTCAGATCTGGGGTCATAGAAGGCCACTTTAGAATAGTCCAACGCTTTTCTCTCAGCCATTCTTGGGTGTTTTTGGCTGTGTGTTTCGGATCGTTGTCCTGTTGGAAGACCCATGACCTGCGACTGAGACCAAGCTTTCTGACACTAGGCAGCACATTTCTCTCCAGAATGCCTTGATAGTCTTCAGATTTCATCGTACCTTGCACACTTTCAAGACACCCTGTGCCAGATGCAGCAAAGCAGCCCCAAAACATTACTGAGCCTCCTCCATGTTTCACCGTAGGGACAGTGTTCTTTTCTTCGTATGCTTGGTTTTTGAGTCTATGAACATAGAGTTGATGTGCCTTACCAAAAAGCTCCAGTTTGGTCTCATCTGTCCAAAGGACATTCTCCCAGAAGCTTTGTGGCTTGTCAACATGCATTTTTGCAAATTCCAGTCTGGCTTTTTTATGAGTTTTTTTCAGCAGTGGTGTCCTCCTTGGTCGTCTCCCATGAAGTCCACTTTGGCTCAAACAACGACGAATGGTGCGATCTGACACTGATGTACCTTGGCCTTGGAGTTCCCCTTTAATTTCTTTGGAGGTTGCTCTGGGCTCTTTGGATACAATTCGAACCATCCGTCTCTTCAATTTGTCATCAATTTTCCTCTTGCGGCCACGTCCAGGGAGGTTGGCTACTGTCCCGTGGGTCTTGAACTTCTGAATAATATGAGCCACTGTTGTCACAGGAACTTCAAGCTGTTTAGAGATGGTCTTATAGCCTTTACCTTTAAGATGTTTGTCTATAATTTTTTTTCGGATGTCCTGGGACAATTCTCTCCTTCGCTTTCTGTTGTCCATGTTCAGTGTGGTACACACCTTTTCACCAAACAGCAGGGCGACTACTTGTCTCCCTTTAAATAGGCAGACTGACTGATTATGAGTTTGGAAACACCTGTGATGTCAATTAAATGACACACCTGAGTTAATCATGTCACTCTGGTCAAATAGTTTTCAATCTTTTATAGAGGTACCATCATTTTTGTCCAGGCCTGTTTCATTAGTTTGTTATTTTTAAATAATTATGTTAATCAACAATTCAAAAGTAATGGCTGTTTTTGATTATTTAATTTTCAATAAATTTTTATTTATTGTTACTTTTGTGAGTTTCAAGTGATTTCAGTGAGAATTGTGGGTTTTTCCTTCTTTAACTGAGGGGTACCAACAATTTTGTCCACGTGTGTAACTCTGCCGTCTCTGCTTGGAGGAATAAAAAATCTCGACATGTCTTTCAAGAACAACAGCAGCATCACATGACAAATTTTAATGCCAATCTACAGTTATTCTATGCTATTTTATAGCATATAACTCTTTAATTTATCATAGCCAAATACATAAATTCTAGGAAGTGGAGTATTCAGTTTTTTTTTTGTTTGTTTTTTTTTTTGGCAAAGCAGCATACCAAGCGTGAATATCAGAATTGGATAGATGGTTACTCCAATAGTGATTTGAACAGTTTGATACATTCAGACATGATCTTTTGTCAGTGACTCATCATAGTAATTCAGTATACCTGTTCTAAATCCAAGCTGCCAGCTGCTGTTGTCTTTCATGAAATTCTTGCTGCATTTGTGTCAGAAAGACAAGAGTTCTCCATAAGATCTCTACAGATCCGTGTAACTTTGCAAAAATTCCTGAATATGCTTTCATCTGCCTTTTGTTGTTTTCTCATATCCTGGATGCTGTGCAGTGCACTCGTGAGGAATTAGTTACAGCTTATTTGAGGGAAAAGAAGAAGCAGACCTGTGTGTGGCAGCAGGTATTGGCTCCATTTACATGTTTTCTGATATTAGTCATTCCCTCTCATTCCATGTGTACTTTACTGCTTCCTTATCTGTCCGTTTGTGGATTTCTCTCCAACCCACATGCCTTTTTTTTTCATTTTTCCTGAGGAGATGACGCTCATGAAAGAAGAGGCAACTGGGGATGTGTAATGAGCTTCTCAGCCATATTACTGCCTTTACACACACACATACACACACACACACACGTGCAGAGAGTAAAATCCACCTGTGTCTGTGTGCATTTGCCTGCGGCGACGACTGCATGATACGCCGTCTGATCGCTACTGTTGAAGCAGTAGGGATTTCAACTGGCTCTGAATGAAACGCTTGGAAACTAAAGGCAGTAGTAGGCTGCCAAAACACGCACACAGAGGCTCTTGCGTGCGCACACACATAGCACCATAGCTACACATGCAAGAGCAAAATAACAAAAAAGCGCAGACACACATGGTCAGAACCCAAGTGAAATTACACAAGGGACTTGCACAAAGCACACACGAGCCTGAAAAACAGTAAAACCTGCTTTGGTTTTACTGTTTTTCAGGCTCATGTGTGCTCGTGTGTAAGACATACATCAAGATGCAAGAGGCAAATGCAAATACACTTTTCAACACTAACATCTTCACATCTAATGCAGTGTCTTAATGGTTGGTGTGGCACCACCTGAAGTTAAGCACTACACTTACACTAACCAACAAAATTAATTTCTCACCAAGTCTCACTAAGTCAAGTTTCTACCTTTAATGCACATTGAAGTAGAATCAAAAACAATGACATCTAATCCTAACTGGAAACAATCAATTTGTGTCAGTCAGCATTTAAGTTCATTCTAGTGCTAAAGTTAAGAAGATCTTTGCCAAATAAGTACATACCTACTCTTCAACCAATTAATTAGCTGTAGGGGAAGAACAAAACCAGCATCTCTAGATGAACATGCCTAAATGAATGTTAAATAAACATCAAACTTAGTATTTGCAGCATATAAAATCATTGATTGCTTGATACAATGAATTATGCCAACAGCCTTGGAGTCAACCAATGTGCACTTGCTTGGATTGATTTCTGAAAATACAACTGTGTCACCTTCTGGTCCGAGGACAAGACCCATTATTAACACAGACAAGATGGCATGCTGTTTTAAGGCAGTGCTGTTTGTCTATCTGTGATATACAAACTGCTGTTTACATTTTGAATTTTGCCCATCTGCTTTAACAAAATTCAGCCACACCAATGACTTCTTGACATGGTGATGGCGAGTTGTGAGCCAGCAAGCAGTTTCCACTGGGTTTGGTGAGCTCGTAGATGTGGAAAGACAGGTGTCATATAGAAATCTGACCCCATGGAAATCTGACCCCTGGGTCACTTTTCTATATAGAATTCTGACCCGCAGGTCACTTTTCTAGTATAGAAAACTGACCCGCCCCATAGAATTGTGACCCCCTATATGAAATTTTAAATTTTGCTAATAAAAATGTTCTGCTATACTTACTTACTAGAAAAAAAAAACATCTTTTCACCATCATAGCTTATAATTTACACTTTTCCATGCTATGGATTAGTGACCCCACTATGTATTATGCTAGTTATATGTGATGTTTTTTAACCCAGGTCACTTTTCCATGCTATAGAATATTGACCTCAGGATTATTATTATTTTAATGTAAATACAATGAATTTGTAAATAAAATCATTATTTTCAATAATGTGTTGTAAAGTTTTCATCCAGTCTCTCTTATATGCTATTAAGTATTGGCCCTAATGATTTTTCCTATAATCGTATAGATTATTATTATATATAATTATTGCAATATTGAAAAATATGTATTTGTAAAACACAATAATATTTTAATTTTCATGTGTTTAAATAATTTTTGACAGAATAATTGGGGATGGGTCACTTTTCCATGGGGGTCAATTTTCTATCTGACACAGGTACTTGGTTCCTCCTGTTATCCAAAATTATGGTTAATCCTAGAGGCCAACTGATATAGCTACTGTAGCACTTGTGTCCTCACTACCTCAATACAAATAGAACTTTGGCGATCGCATGACCAATGAGAATTTGGTCCGATTAGAACATATCGAGACTACAGCAGTAGTTAGGTCTAAACAGGTCAGTCGAACCTGGACAAAATAAAACAAGTGAAATATGTAAGGAACAACGAAAGCTGGCAACACGGGCAACTTTGACCATATAGTAACCATATCAGGCAAACAGGGCAAAGTAAGGAACAAAAGCAGTGTTTACACTGACCTTAACTTGGGTCAGTGCTTTTCCATGTAAAAGTACATCAACTGCATCTTAAAGAACTGCAAAGGTGGATTCTATTGGACTCTAACAAGTCCACATAGGCCACTGAATCCAGAAAAACATGTCATCCATTAACAGCTAGACAAAAAAAATAAAAAGTAAGTTTTAAAATACAGGTAGCATTTGTCTCTTGGGGTGGCTATAGGGAGAAAACCCCACATTAGCTATGTAAGCGCTGAAAGTTACAGCTCTGAAAGACATCTGAAGCACAAATTTGTGGTGAAGCAAGAGCAAACACCTTAATAAGCTGCAACCGGTTGTTAGTTAGACAACCATTTATGAAAGCAGTCCCAAATCAGCTATTAATGGTTCCAACTGTCATGATTTTATGTGTACTGTAAGTAAATGTTATTTGGAAATCACTGAAAAGATTTTGATGATTTTGATGATTTTCCATTAATTGTTAATTACAATGAATTTAAAAAGCAATTTATTTAATTTGGATTGAGGTAATTGATTCATTGTGATTTAAGCAGTTATTTCCCATTCCATTTTCCATCATGTTGCTGTGTAAGTATATGCTTGGGGTTGTATGCATTTGTGTGTGTCCCCACCTGTGTAGGACAGACAAAAGGCCACCACTAGCAGACAAAAGACCTCTGCTGTCAAATAGGCCTCCAAGAGAGATAGTAGTGTAAGATCTGCAGGGTTCCCGATTACAAGTGTTCATTTCTATTTGTGTGCATGGGCATGTGTGTGTGTCAGGGAGATCCTGTATGTAGTGGTTTAGGCAATAAGCTGCAACCCTGTGGTGTTGCAGGGATATGGAGGTGTAGCGATACAGCACACACACTGAGCAAAGCACCACCCACAGATTACACGTCCCTCAACAGACCTTCACTCTCAGATACGTGCATGCTCATACACACACACAGACACAGTCAAATTTAGGACACCATACTGAATGAAACAGCCTGTACTCCAAAACAAGGGTCCAATGCAATAACTTTGCATAACATAAATTATTTCTTGTTGGGGGGAAAGTAGAATTGTAATATACATATGAAAGTTTGTGTTCTTGCTTTCTTGTGTGTGTGTGTGTGTGTGTGTGTGTGTGTGTGTGTGTGTGTGTGTGTGTGTGTGTGTGTGTGTGTGTGTGTGTGTGTGTGTGTGTGTGTGTGTGTGTGTCAGACAGAATATTGCATTAGGGCAAACTTGGCTTCTGCTGCTCAGACTGTGTCCTAATTGTCAGGCTGGAAAACAGATGGCAGTGGATGCTCTTGGTTCCCTGAGTGTCACACACACACACACACACACACACACACACACACACACACACACACACACACACACACATCCTCGTGTGGTGGCTGTCGATCGATAGCGCGCCTTGTCTGCCACTCTCTCGCTCACAATGCCGGACTGTAAACCGCATAGATAAGCCAGGACCTATAAAGCACAGGACCTGAAGGCCTCTTGAGAGCCCTCACACACACACATTTGCACACACAGGATAGATAGGTTGCCAAAAAGGAACCATGACGCTGATGAGGCAGGAGAATAAAAGACACCTGTGTCCTTAATCTCAACGCTAGAAATCAACCTCAAAAAAACTGCTTATGCTTTTGACATAATATAGCTACAGTCTACTCACAACAATGGTTAAATACTTAATGGCAGACAACAATGGCATAGGCTATATTGAAACAAGACAAAACCTGCCTCGAACGTGATTACAATTACTGTATTAGCTGGGGCAAGAGATATGTTGAAATGAGCTGTTGCATGTATAAGACTACATTCCTTACGACTGCTGGGGGCACAGTAGTTTCAAAAGGAAAGCCTTCATTATTTCTTTTCAACTTCGCTCTTGTTTTCGTAGGATTCCCCTTCATTTTGTCTTCTGGTGAGGTCTTGAGATTTTGCAATAACCCTTGTGCTCCAAATACAACAAGAAAATATAAAAACTGTTAGGATGAACATCTCTCTAAAAGCAAATTTCTTATTCATCTGTTATTTTGAGGTAAAACTTTCAGCTATGCAGCTTATGCAGAGATGACGACTGATTTACATTTGTCACACAAGCAAACCATATTGATTAAAACATGAAATGCTTGTAAAGAATGTTTCTATGATGAAGATAATACCGTCTCTTGTGTTTCATGATGTTTGAACTGTTTCCTAAAAACTTTGATAGTTTCCTAAATGCTATTATGTGACATACACTGATCAATCAAAACATTAAATGCAGTTGTCTAGCCATTGTGATGGCTTGACAACTGCATCAAAACACCTCCAAAACAGCAGGACTCCTGGTGTGTTCTCAGGATGCACCTCCAAAAATAGTCCAATGAAAGACAGCCAGTGGGTGCCAAAGACTCCATGCTAACCCGTGTGTATCGCTAGAAGTATTGAAATGTGCACATGGCCATCAGAACTATAGCATACAGCAATCCAAGAAGGTGACCTGATCTGATGAATCATGTTTTTTTTTTGGTTTTTATTTCACATTATGTGGAAGGTCAGGTGGAGTTGATGAAGAGATTGTAACAGTATGCTTTATGTCTATTATTCATGTGGATTGTGCCACTTCCCTAACCATATTTGCAGACCCTTCATGGTCTTCATGAATATGTTATTCTTTGAGGACAGGGCATACATACTTCAGGAATGCTTTGAGATACTCGGTATAGAGTTGAAGTTGTAGACTTGGCTAAGGCTGCAACTCACAATAATTTTAATTATCGATTAATTGTTCAATTATTTTTTCAATTAATCAATGAATGGGATTTAAAAAAAAACACATTTTTAATTTCTGCCTCTTTATTCAGAAATAGAAGATTGGGACTGACAGAGAAAATAAGATCATTATAGTGAAGCCTTCATCTTCAACCATTGACAGAGGCCTCATGTCAGTGACGATCATGTTGAGGATGCTCTCAGTCAAGAGAGCGGTTTGCTGTGGTGTACATGGCGTCCTTCTCATCATGAAGCCTGTCAATGCAATTCATCCTGCCTCACTCCAACACAGACCAGTGTCTTCACTCAGACTTTGTCAGTAAATTAAAACTTGACGGTTAATCATAAAATTATTACCACCATTGTGTGCAAGTTCCGTTTATTTATAATGTATATTCAAACCCTGCTTAAGCTGATTGAAGTGAAATAAAAAGCATCTCTCACACACATATCCTATCACTGCCATTAATCAGCTAACAAGCAAACGCTAGCATCAGGCGAGCTACCAGAGAGATAAACCGTACGTTTCCTCACTTTAAAATGGAACGTAGGATAATGTATTAAGGTGTGTGACACTAGATGTGACATACCTACTTATGTGACATAAGTAGACTCGACTTCTACTTTATGCAAATTCGATGCGGATTCCATGCATTGTGAAACTTTCCTTAAACATCAAAAACTAGGTGCTGGTGACCTAAAACGAGGACAGATTCAGCTGCTACACAGCTTAGTGTTTTCAAAATAAAAGACTAAGTTTGCGGCCAAGCTTCTGTGTTTATCCGACTCATCTGCCAGACCGTCAAGCTGAAAGCGCTGTCACATGACCACGTAGTGCCCCGCTAGTGACCATCCGTCATCTGTGCAATTTTCAGATGTGTGCGTTGCCGTGTGGGAAAATTGCATGAAGTAGACATGTGGCATGTTTTTTGTTTTGTGAAGCGTGAAATGCTCCCACACTTTTGAGGACTTCGGTCAAACTGTTTTCTCAGTGTTGGTCATGTTTCATTTGCTGAATTTACTTTTCCTTTGAAAATACCGCCTCGCTCTATTCAACTTGCTCTGCAGGTAGAGTTCCTCTTTTAAAAAAGCCAGCAACCAGCATTGACAAAGCTCTGCATGTAAAGTAGACTTCTCTGCAACATGGCGAGTGACACATGAATTGTGCAACACAACGGATAGATGATGAAATTTATTACCAATGCTTTTAATAATCGATTATTATCGATTTAATTGATTCGTTGTTGCAGCCCTAGACTTGGCATTCACATTTCACGGTACGTCATCTAATTAAGCGTCGGTGGGATGTACCAGAAAAATAAGTCCAAACCATGGAGTCCCCACAGTGGAAGGTATGTAGAGTCTTTGTTTTGAATTGTTTTGGAGGCACGATGGGGACTGACACAAAATTAGGGAGGTGGCTTTAAATGTTCTGTTGTAGCTCATTACATTGATATACAATGTAGTAACATGTTTAGATTTAGACATTGGATATTTTTATTCAGCTGAAAAATGTCTCCACATAAAGAACAGGTTTAAAAGATGCTATTCTTTTGTATACATTTTTACCCTCAGGACAAGCACATGCTCGTAAGTCTGATAAGCATTCAGAACCACCTGTCGGCAGTTGAAATCAACCCATAAGCATCAGTAATTCAATTTGAGAATAATAAATTTAGTCCAAAATCATAAATGCTGCTCTGAATTATGCGCTAAAGCTGATAAGACAGGTGTATTTAGCTCAAGTCAGCATATATCTTTTGGTACTCTTTCAAGTCTTTTTAAAAAAAAAGGCAAGCTGCACAGATGAAAGAAGAGAGGAAGTTGGGCAATGACTGTAAATGAATAGAGAAAAGAGACAAGATTAGAGTAAATGAGAAGGTGGGAAGAAAAAAGAGGCAGCAGAGAGATGGAAAAAGAGGCACAGAACTGGAGAGGATGGAGGCGGCGGAGGATGGATAAATCAATGGATGGATGGAGAGAGTAAAGGACGGGAACAAGTGGCCAGCCTGGACTCGCCTGTAGTTTCACCAGTAGGAGCAGCTTGTGTGCCGGCAGGATGACTGTCACCGCTGCCCGCCAACCGTGGCCCCGCTGGCGCTGCAAAGCATCCACCTGTCACTCAAAGCTGTGTTTGTTTTAAGTCGCTCCCAGGCCGATTGTTAACACCACTTGATAAGGAGGACGGAGATGTTTCCGTACAATGCTCATAAATTTGAAATGAAACACAGTTGTTAAAATTTGTGTTCGCTTTTTTCAGAAAGTGCATTCACATGTAATTACACAGTTACAGTTCATTTATCTTTTGCAACACTATCTCAAATAGCACCGGTAGGGTTTGACTAAATATTACAAATGTATTTCAGCATTTTCATACTTGACACTAAAACCCAAGTGGGATTACAGATCAAAACATAGTGATAGACTTTCTCTAAGGGAGACTGCGTCATTTGCGGTTGCTCAGACGTTAAAAGTTTGCTTCCATCAACCTGTGTTTATGTATAATATATCTGCAGTTACTTAACACCCCTCCCATCTCCATGATGATATGTATCCCCAGAAAAAAGCATGATATTCTGACATCCAACACTGTACTATCTACCTGCAGACTAACTCAATGACCAGAGAACAACATCTTCCATCAGCTACAACACGAGTCACAATAATTAGCCTGTCGGAGAGCCGAGTGGGAGTTGAGCCTGCCTGGCTGTTAGCACACAAAGCAACAGTCGACAGAACTGTGCGCATGTGAATGTGTGTGAGCAGTGAGGGGTACCATTCTCACAGCCTGTTCTGACCGCCCTACCATCTGCGGGCATGCCGGGTGCCCGCCTGTTGGCCCTCCTATGCCAGGCACTTTGACGTGGTTGCATGGTAACAGGTCTAAGAGGGCGACTAGAAGCTGGTCTGGCCAAATGGCTTCAGCAAAATACTGGCTTCAGCACAAATTTGGCCTTAGACAGTGGAGGCTGTAGATAGTAAAATACATTTATTGCCACGTTTTGAATTCAGCAATTGTAAGAAATCAGGCCCCCAAAACTGATCCAAATAAACTAGCACAATATAGGTTACTGTGGACCTTTTAGTTATCAAATCATCTTGTTAACTGTCTTGAATTTGGCAAGCATATTAGATAGATCAGGCTCCTTACTCACCAACATTAGCATTGCATCGTCTGAGATTGGTGTTGTTTAAGACAGTTCAAGTTTTCACCTGACAAGTAAGCTGCTTGTCTGGTTTGTTTGGCTGCATAATTATGGACAAAATAATTTAATTGATTAATATTTAGATCACCTATCACGATTGATTGATTTGATAAACAAAATGGTATACAACCTCATATGTTGCACAAATCTTTGAATCAATTGGGTCTTCATGCATTCACTGCTGTCACTTTCACTGGATATTTGGATTGATGCTGGACAAAGACAGCAATTTACTGAGAAACGCTAGCTATATTTTTCTTGGCATTCATTGTACTGCAGTTAATGATGATTTCTTTAAGGTGGTTGAGCAAGTTATTTGTGTTGCTTTGTGGCACAGACATGAGTCATGTATCTGCACTTTTTTGAAAATGAATATGCTGTTGCTGTTCTTGTCAAAAATGACCCAAAGACATGTTTAACAGTATAGAAAACCCTCTAAATGACATTTTTTCAACTTGAAATTCGATTACTTTACCTAAAGTGATCCCAGCATTAGATAAAGTGAAAGATTGTTTTTGTTTTTTATTTTCATCAAAGCTGTACATTAACAGTGTACAAAGATTGTCTTCGGGTCATTTTTGAAACGGTAGTTAAAAATCACAGTCACAGTGGACCAAAACACACACTCACATCACACACACATCTAAAACCACAACGACATATACAGACTGACACACACACACACACACACACACACACACACACACACACACACACACACACACACACACACACACACACACACACACACACACACACACACACACACACACACACCACACACACACACACACACAGAAACTGAGGTTATTTTTGTTTGCATCTATTATTGTATTTTATTATTGTTGTAGGTTATGTACCTTGCAGATGGGAGCAATGACCCAAAAGATGTGAGAAGACTAGTATGAGGACAAGGGGAGTGCACAGGATCTGAAGACAATATGAGGGATAACATCACCTACCCTAAATCCTAAATACTTCCAAACAAAACATGATGATGCACTTCTTGGGACTAGCTCTTCAGCTAGATTTTTATTTCGCCTGCATTTTCCTATGCGGTCTGCAGCCACAGCCTCCAAGAAATGTTGCACAGCAACAGCATGAAGACAAAACATGTTGATTGCTCCCTGTTGGCTGGTTGCTCAGTTTAGGCAGTAATTGATTTGATCATCATTTAATCACAGGAGGCCAGAATGAGGATAAAATTAATACTCAATGACTTTAGTGGCCAGCTATTGGAGGTTCTCTTTTTCACAAGGAGCTAAGGGTGAGCAATCTGGCCAAAAGATTGCATGACGATCAGTGATTCAATGACGATCTCTTTGGTTATGGTCCACAACATGCACAGATCAAAAATTTCCCCAGAGATTTTGTTGAACTCAAGTCAACTTTTGCATATGTTGGTGTGGACACAATGCCTGTCATTTCAACTTAAGGCTAGATGTCTTACTCAGAGAAAACTCTGCGCTCTTTGTTGACAGATTTTAGCCTGAAAGATTTAAAATGGGGATTCGTATCCCTGTTGTTTTGATGTTCTTTCAGGATTTTGCTGCATTTGCCACAGTTCATTGTCTGCTATGCTGTTTTCAGCTGACAAAATAAGCCACCATAAAAGTGATCTGGCAGCTCTCTATGTCTCCAGTGGATCTCCAATCCCACGAACAGACTTCAACTCGATGTAGTCACCTATCTCATCATGGGCAGGCTCGTGGCGTCCTTGTTCTGCTCTCCAGCCTCCATAAAGTTGGTGTAGTGGCACATGAATCAGTTCTTCACCTACTACAGGTTCTGGTTGTAGGGACTCTCCAAAACCTTGCGGACCTTCCAAAGAGCAGAACAAGGACTACTGTCACCAGCTGCAAATTGGCGTCCATTCTTGAAGTGTAAAACTCACTGAAGAGGCAGTTGAAAAAACATAGAGAGCCACTATAGCATCGACCTGACCAGCTTGCAAGAAGAGAAACATGAAACAACTGACTCACTTCAAGATGCAATCTGCACAATTCTTGTAAAAAGCAGATTGTACTTGAAATTAAAATCATCCACAATAGAAGATTGTAAAATCGTTTACTTCTTGCAGCTACCTAAACTAAATTAAAGGAGACGAGATGGGATTCTTGTACTAAGTTAATTAGGAAGTCAGTACATTACTGGATTAGATTAGTTTATCGGGCAAAATGAATTTGGGTATGCTCAAGAGGTAAGGCCATACGTTACAAGACTGCACATGATTCAAATAATCTTGTGCATACTAGTTGCAGAATTATGTATATTGATTCATGTGGTGTGAGCTAACTTTTTCATGTTTTCCCGTAAACTCCACTTCTACAGACAGTTAATTAGCCGAAAGATGTGGAGGTTGATTTGAAGTTGCTGTTTTATCTTTAGTGAGACAAATTCTCTTTGGATAATATTAAATAAATAGTATTATAGTCCATTCATTCATTCATATCACTTCATTTTTCAGAATATCAGAACGAATCAACCTACATTACAGAGACTCCACATCTCTCAAATGCATTTGGATTTGTAATTCAGTTCAGGCTAAATCAGACATGAATAATATTAGCTTACAGGAGATAAGGTGAAAACTAGTCTTGTGCAATGAACAAAGAAGAACACAATTTCTTTTTCCTTTCACAAATAAAATGAGACTCCCTTAAAAAAAAAAATCCCTCACTGCGTCTCTCCTCTGCGCACACACACTCTGACACCCGTGCACGCAAGCAGGCAGCTGTCTAAAAATAAAATAAGATAGCGAAACAGTGGCTCAATCATCCGTGACTCCATTTTACTCAGCAGCGCCACAGGAAAATTAATTGCACTAATTGAGTAACAGAGTTCATCAAACTGGTATTCTCATTTTCCACATTCATTAGGCACTCTCTTTGTGAGAGCATCCCTGAGGTGACGCTGTGTGTATGGCAGCTGAAGAGAGGGGAAAGTTGACAACACTGCCGGTGGGACCAAACTCGGAGGCATCCAGAGCAAAAACACTCATATTTTAGTAGCCTTTTGAAAACTGTTTGCTGGCAAAAAATTTGCACTACAGTACAAACAAATCCCCCACCCCTCCCTTTTTTTAAAAAAATTGTACAATTGTGGCAAGTAATTCAATCTGAAACCGCACACACACATTCATTTTGACACCATGATTATAAGTAGATAAAGGATATTTTAGTTTAAGCCTGCTGCCAGTGTTATTTTTCCCCCACAAAGGATTTCCTTTGCAATGAATTTCACACAATTGCAATGTGTTTAGAACTGTGCAATCATGTATGTGTGAATGACACAGCAGCAGTCAACTCCAAACTGAACTGCAACGCGAGCGGAGATGTAACAACACTGACAAGACTGGAGAAACAGACAAAGGTTTTCCCCACTGGATGCTGAAAGTGTGCTAATTTTTCTGTGTGTTTGCACATTGTGTGTGTGACACATGCGTGCGTGCTGACAGGCATGTGTGCACGCATGTGTCCTTTTTGATGTCACTGGGTGTGTACTACAGTGGAGCTGATCTGTGTTGGGGTTTGCAAAATGTTAACACACAAACACAAATGTGCACACGAGGCGATGCCACCGTCTGCAGCAGCCATCTGCGCTGGAAACGCAACGGGGGAAAAGAAGCTGCGAGCAGGAATGGAAAAGGGGATAGATTGAGAGCAGTGCAAGGAGGAGTGTCCGCTTAGTGCACTGTTGTTGCCAAAAAAAATATTCTATTCAATAAATTGGGGAGAGATGAGCATTTTAGCCTTCCACAGGCTGTCAGACAGTTTCAATAACTAAGAAGCACCAGTAGCAGTAAGGGAAAAACTGTGATGTGCATTTTTCCCATAAACCTTCCGTAATAGCACAGCCAGGATCATAATTGTTAAGTAATATACGTTTCTTCTTGAGAGGCAGACGAGAATAATAACTGGGGAAAAAAGGCTTCATGTCTGTTAATTTGATGCAACACTCCGTAGCTACTTTGATTAGTATAAAGATAGGAAATGTTAGCCTCTCTGTTTGAGGATAACACAATCTGCCTACAAGCACCTCTAATCCTCTCTAATTAACAGGTTATATCCCAACTGTTTCCAAAAACCGAAGTGTAAAAGCAATACAGATTAATTTCTGTTACCACAGAGCCAGGGGTGATACAATGAAGTTGAAGAACCTGGCCAAGAAATAGTGCAGCACATTACCTTCAATAAAACAAATCAAGCCTCCGCATCACAGCCATGTTTAGAGGCGTGGTGTTCTTAGCAAAAATGTTCACTTGGACTCAAGGATGAACTGATCTTATTAGTCAAAATTCAGGGTCACTGCTCTCAATCAATCCCCTTTTCCTTTCCTGAATACAGAATACACTGACAGAACTCAAGAACAGAAGAAGCGATTGTGACCACATTTCACAACTGGTCTGGTATTGAATTGGTGGCACTAAGCTTTGGTACTCTTAAGTTTTGACTAAATTTATTATATGAGTGTGCCCAGACATGGATACGAACTGCAGCTTTGTTGGCTTGCAGAACCAAACAAGTGGTCTACTGTAGGTACAGACAGCATATTTTCCAATCTTTGTACATACCCAAGCAGCTGTTGACATGTTTCCAGTCTTTGTGGAAAGTCAACTGGCTGTTTAGTTTCAGATTTGGCAAATAAGCCTGAATGTAGACTCAAGATTAGTATCTTTTTTCAATTATTCACAAAGATAAACTAGAAAAGCACTCGGAGAGCGCAGACCTCCGCCAGGCCATCGCTCAATTGTACAGATGACCAATCGGAGTTTGTTTGTCTGTCTGTTTGTCTGTTAACAGCATAACCCAAAACGTCATGGACGGATTTAATTTAGTTTTAACAGTTTGTGCACAAAGTATAACATGCATGTACAGTGTAATAGCACAGTGTTTTGACGGCGGCGCCGCCGCACGCACGTAACGGTAGCATTGCGCGCGTGTGTGACAGTACCGTACGCGTTGCTGCCGCTTCGTTTCGTCGGTCCCGACTTGCTCGGGCAGCCCGAACCGGCCGCGCGGAACTCGGCCGTCGCCTGGGATCGATCCGGCGACCTCTGCGTCTGTACAATTGAGAGTTGGCCTGGCTGCCATCCCTCTCAATTGTACAGACTCCTTCAAAACAATCCTGGATCCAGACGGTGATCCGGATCACCTCCAAAATCTAATCGATTGTTACTTTTGCTCTTCCGGACATCCTGTAAAAATTTGGTGAAAATTCGTCCATGACTTTTTGAGTTATGCTGTTAACAGACAAACAAACAAACAAACAGACAGACAAACTCTGGTGATTACATGACCTCCTGCCGGAGGTAATGATGAATGTCAAGACAATGCAATTGAAATAAAACCTTCAAGTAGCATGGGTTTAGTTCTTTTGATGAAGTGCTTGGATAAAGAACTCCCCCATCACTTTTCTGCAAGCGAAAAGCATTATGTGGATGCACACCAAAATTTTCATCAAGAAAGTGAATATGTGTATTTCCCAAAACGTAAAAATCATTCCATTAAACAGAAAAGAATTTTTTTCTCTCTCTGGTTTTCTTGTCTTTTTCAGTTCTTCCTCCCTCTCAAATTAGAGTTATCATGTGGCAGCTTTATGCCAAAATAGTGTATGACAAGCCACGTCAAATAAACGCTAACACCTTCATGATTCAGAAGCAGGCACAACACTAAGCTTTCAGCAATCACATGTAGTTTGCAATTACATATTATATTCCAAATGTACCAAAAATGGCTTAATTGTCCAAACCTTGCAGCCAGGGTCTGTATTATACCTTTGAGCTTCTCTACAGCAAACACACTTACTGGTTGTGGACACTAGTGTAAAACAAGCATAAAGTGAAGTCAATGTGAACACCACTCTAGCATGTAGAATCACCACATTCATTTATAGCATACGGAGTGTGTGCAATAATGAATTTGAAATACAGATAATGGCATAAGAGGAGTTTGACAGAATAAGAGCACAAGGGAGAATAACACAGTAAAAGAAAGAAAGTGAAAGAGAGTCCAAAGGGAACAGTGAGAGCAGCAGCTCCTCACCGCTGGTCTGTTTCAGTCTTTTATGGAGGATTTGAACTGGAAGAAACAACCTTCCCACATCAAACGTGCTCAAAACTGTCTGACCATGTCACTCAACTTGGTTTGTCAAGAAGTGCTGGTAACAGCCCTATAGGAAATATCACTGTGTGTGCTCCAATATGTGTTTTATACATGTGTGTAATTGTTGATCTTTCTCTTCTTGAACCATGTTTAAATGCACTTCTATGTAGGTGTTAGTGTAACTGTCTACCATCATGTGCTGCCAATTAGGCAATGTTTCAGCCACTCTGTCTTCCTCTAACATGCCTCCATCCTGCAGAAAAATGGAGTGATGACACGAGTGGATCACTGCATCCCTCTGCACTCCGAGTCACCTGTCACTCAAAAAGCGATACACTGCTGGACACCCCTCTCCCCATAATCCATCAAGACTGAGTGGGGTCAGAGAGGTTTTTAGATGAGCTGGTTGCAGTTTTTGGGCTAAAGCAGGGACTGTAGTGGTATCTAGGGCTGCATAATGTATTGCCTTAAAATCAACATGGTGATATGCACAATATTGCAATAAGTGACATTCAAACACATGATACTACAACTTTTTTTGTTGCTTTATACAAAAACGAAAACTTGCACAGCTTTCATTTTCCATGACTAATCTACCAGAAGGATCTGTCTGATGGAGCATACTGTTTAATGTCATGCTGGCTTTATATGTGCACAGCAAATTAAGCAAGATACAGGAGGGAAACACTGAAAAGAAAGATCTGGTCATCTGTTTCAGTTGTTGCTGATGAACTAAAAAATACATCCTTTCACCACACGTCATTTGGATAATCAGTTCACAGCTCACAGTTCTCATCCAAACTTAGCTGTAGTGGGGTGCTTCACTGGACACTGAGAATAAATCTGTGAAGGGAAACCAATCCAGAACATCGGCAGAGTAAAACATGTTATACAGATGGTACAACTGTAGGAGAGGACAGCATGTTAATCTAATAGTGACCAACAGTTGTTCAATCAATGACAAATGGTAGGAGATCGAGGGTGTGGCAGACAATGGAAAATCAACACACAATGTCAGTTTTGTCAGTTGTGTCTCCCAAATGGCAACTGAGGATGAAGGTGAAGGAGGGGGGAACACAGGTAAAGGAAAAAGTGCTTCCAAAACCACTGAAAAACACTGCTGTCATAAATTGATTCTGACGATCTGCTGAAAGTGCTCTTTGGTCTAGGTCATCTCTTATTCTCCTCTTTTCCCATACATACTTTGACTCTTCCTTTTGCTCTCCTTCAAGTACAGTATTCCATAAACATAAACCCCAACTCCCCACCCTATCCCCACGTAAGCCAAGTGGAATAATCACCTGTTATGCTCCCTGACAAAACACCAAAGCTGGTGTGAAGCCAACACGAAATGTGAGCCACCAGAGTGTGAAATCTATCTATCAACCAATCTTATGCGCTTGCTGTGAGCGCCCCGCTTGATACAGTTTGCCACATCATTTATTGAGCTTCCGTGAACTTGCACCACACCAATGGCAAAGTACACACATTAAACTACCCGCATGAACACACCCCACCGCTTCTCTATTTGTAGTCTGTATTAGCATATCTGTATCAAAGCATAATTGCATTCAGGAATAACATTTTTACATGTTTATGAGTTGTTTAATCATGCTTGTAGATTGTGAGAGTAATACTAAGGAACACTATGCATGTTAAAATAATTTGGCTTTTTTATATCCAAAGCAAAAGATTCCGGCAGTGAACAAAACTGGTCCAACTGTCTGGAAGAATGTTTCTTGGAATCAATATAGCAAACTGTAAAACATAGAAATCAACATTTGGAAAGCTGGAATTGACATTTATTTTACTTTTTTTTCATGGAAACGATTGTAATTATCAATTTCGCTTGGCAAATGACAACATATAGTAAACAATAAGTACAAGGTCCCAAATTTATTCAATTTGCCTTCATAGATTTCAGAAAAGAACAGCAAATTTTCACATCTGGAAAACTGTGGAACCAGTGAATGTTTGTCTTTTTTTCCAGTAACAGTGCCGAAATGTTAGTAAATTCTCTTTAGTAAATAACATAACAATCAAGCATGTGCAAACAGATATACAAAGACACAATCATAAAAGCATGAGTCAGAATTGTGTTGATGCTAATTACAAACACGGGGCTCGCTGCACTCCAGTGTAATTATGAATTTCCAGCAGTGACCTTGCAGAAAAACTGATTCTGTTTTTATTTGCAGACTCAAATGTGCAGTTGAATACAACAATGTAACACAAGTATGCGATCCTCTCAATTAAACTGACAATATATCCACTGGAGACCAGCACTTTAAATGTATTTATTGTGAGTGAAGTGTTGGACATCCACAGCAATGCTGCATCAAGGACGCAACGCGACATAATCCTCGAGTGAATTATATAGCGGGTGAAAATGATGAGGTGTGCAGTGAATGCCTGCACTAAATATTTACAAAAGCCCCATAACTGATCTGAATGAGCCTTTTGAGAGTGACTTGGGATGTAACACAATGGGAGAGGAGTGACCTTGCAAGGGAGAGGGGCTGGGAGACAAAGGCTGCGATTATGTGGCGCGTGAATGCCTCAGCTGTTGGGAAGCAAAGGAAGCTAAGACAGAGGGAGGAGGTGGTAGTGGGGACAAGGAGAGATGGAAGAAGGGATGGTAAAAAGAGAGAAGGACAGGCATGGATGGCACTCCACATTTCTCCCTTTTCTTCTTTCCTTCCTTCACCAATCATCCATGTGAAGTTTCTGCACAAACTCAGTCACTCCACGGTCACTCTCATCGTTTCTGGTCCATAGCCAAGCATTTTAACTGGCATTACACAGGCCCACATATGACGAGGCATTGCTTTCTGGCACATTAGGCAGTTTATTTTTGGACTTTTCAGACTTTCATTCAGATATCCTCAAGTGGATTCAACTCCAGAGAGTGCCGATATGCTTGGTTTTCCTGGAAGGGAGTGTGTCAGGTGTGTGTGTGTGTGTGTGTGTGTGTGTGTGTGTGTGTGTGTGTGTGTGTGTGTGTGTGTGTGTGTGTGTGTGTGTGTGTTTTGGAGGTTGGGTAAAACGTTTTTCATGTGTATCTGCTGGTTTTATCAGGGGATTGTATCATGTGAGACCACTGTGACAAGTGCAATGCTGGAGTGTGCCTGCAATGTTTGTGTGTGTCTTTGTTCGGCTGTCAAAGATGTGGACAAGCACACTTGTTCTTTTATGAGTGGACCTGGTGGAGCTCTTCTGGGACAAGATGTCAAAGTGAGAGGAGAGGAGAGGAGAGGAGAGGAGAGGAGAGGAGAGGAGAGGAGAGGAGAGGAGAGGAGAGGAGAGGAGAGGAGAGGAGAGGAAGCTTAGTCCAACACCCCTCCCCCAAACCAACTGAAATCACTTTCATCTCATCCTGACTTCTATGCAAATTTCACCTTATCTTCTCAAATGTCACAAAAATAGCCAAAGAAGAAAACACACTGCCAAGGACTCTAGAAAGACAAACCTAACTAATAAGTCACAACAGTGAGTCATCAGCTTAACAAATTATCCATCACCGAAGTACACAGACAGGCTGTCTGATATTATGTCATTGTCAATTAATAATGGACATGTGTAACTGTTCCTCATTGGGACATTCCTTTTCGTGAATATTGCTCATATTCCATGTTTTCAAAGAAAATAAAGGCTTGGGATTTTCAGATGTCTTGCTGAGAAATGTTGTTTTTTGACTTAGTTAAATCTTTTCTTTTCAGCATGGCCACAATAATTTCCTAGATTTTACCAAATCTTGCCACATGTTAACTTTCAAAAAAGCAACACATTTTGAAAACACAAGAATATCTGTTGGATTGGTACATGGACTGTGTCAAGAAGGGATAGGATTTGCAGAGTAACTCACAATACTGCACTATCACTATACATTGCACACACAACAGTGTTATGATTCAGCAATTATTTAATACATCACAAGGCAATCATCTAAAGTATCTCATAATATCTATGTAACTGAAGGAGTGAAAACATCCCATACCGACATATCAATATTTTGTCCCACTACCATGGTCATTCCAGCATTTTAATTAGAACCATAAAATTACACTCCTATACAATTAAACTGCATTGTCATGTATCTTGTGAAAGAAATATATTTTCTCACTGATGACACAGTAGGAAAGGAATCCAATTTGACAGAGCCACAAAATTCCAGCAAAACAGTAAGAAAAGAGGATAGAGTCTTAAGTTGACACAGGACTTTGTGTGACCATTATTCTTTGACTTAGGGTTTGTTGTTTACGTGCAGTTTTCCCTAATTATTTGGTTAGGTTTAAGTACCAAAACTACATGGTGGAAAACATACATGGAGCAAAGTGTCATAATGTTGGCAACACTTTCTTCATGACAAAGAATTAAAAGCTCGTTTAAGTTTAGGCACCAGATTACTTGGATAGGTTTTGGAAAACATCATGGTTTGGGTAAAATACAACCATTCACGACATTTTTATAGCTTCTCCGCTATTTCCGGGTGATGAATCCCAACCCATTAATGTATGATTGCATTAAAGGAAAGAGTAAAGCATTACACTAAATGGCAAAGATACGTTGATTTTAAGTCACAAATTAAAACTTCAGTTTCCTCTAAAACATAAATGAGAAGGCAGTTTAGTACCATAGAAACACAATTTTGTGGTTTGTCTAGGGTTACAGAATGCAAGCTAGTTTCAGCTACAAATAAATTGATGTGTTTACATTCACTCTTATACATTCAGTCATAAAAGTTACTCTGAAAGAAACTTTCAAGTGTAACATTTTAGAATAATTTTTGGACTTTTGCACACCATTTGAGAGATTATTAAAAAAAAAAAACTTGATGTTGGAAATAAAATTTGATAGAGTTTTTTTGTCCTTTTCTTCCCAAGTAAATTCATAAAAATTCTGAAAAATATGAAGCAGTTGTGTTGGATCTCAACAGCCTACAAACCCCAATTTCCCACTATTTTAAACACGCACACCCTCAATGCCAGCGGCATAATTATTCAGTATTTTATCCCTGGAAAGTTGATTTAAGGTGGCTATTGCAGCTCTGTATGGACACACTCCAGCCCATTGGTCAAAGCAGGGCCAAAAGTTCACTGCCGTCAGGTCTGAACTGATGGCTAACGTTTTTACAAGCTTTCGGGGCAATATGGAGGAATCATCGTCTGCCTGCACGACAGCAGTGGGAGGCTCATCAGCCATTCCACACATGCCTTCTCTGTCTCTCTGCCACGGGAACCTTGCATTAGGAGAGAATGGGTATAGTAAAAGATTTCCACCACGGTATTACTTTTCTCTCCTTTTTACTTCATCTCCCTTGTTCTTTTTCCACCGTCTCTCTCCCTTCTACCTCAGTTCTTTATTGTCCTTGGGGGGCTGGTGCTTTAATTCCACCACTTCCCCTCTTTGACTTTGAATTAATGTGCAGCACATTGAAACTGGCAAAGACAGGAAGTATATTTCCCTAGCTCTGAACCCTGCCTGTCTTGATTTTTGTGAGACTGCCGAGTGGCAGAACATGTGAGCTCGCTCCTTGATGTGTTTGATTTCTAGACACGGCTTGAAGTTTGAGAGTCACAGGGGATATCTCTTATATTTTACATGGTAGCTAGGGGGTAACACACTGAAAACACCACTTATGTTTCTGGTTTTGAAACTCTGTGAAGGGTCAGTCCAGATTCAAAGAGAATTCACAAACAGATACTCAAAAACTGTTGACATACAGTTTCTTCATTTGATACAGTTATTTTTGAGATGTTTCTGCCAAATGCACTCTTACCAAAGCAAAGAGGACTTTAATTTTTATATTTTTTCTAATAAAAATAATGCTAATTAAGGCAGTTTAAGGACTAGAGAAAGGTGTTTGCTAGAGTGTTGTTACATAGTGAAAGTAGATTCACAATCACCATAATTCCACTTGATATCTAAAACTGGTACAGACCAGACTTTGACCAAACTGCTGTGATTTAGTTTTTATATTTCTGGGCACAAAGATGAATGAAAAAAAATAAAAAATCAACCAACACAGCAACTTCATGAGTACAAAGCTACCATTCCTAGGTACCTGTCTTCAAATATCAACTGGTGAGATAAAGTCTAGGAGTGTATGATGAAACTCTATACCAATTCAACATCAAGATGCCAACTCAACACAAATCACAATCAACTAGAACTTATAGCTAAAGCGTTCAAGTCTTTGGAAGTCATCGCTAGCCATTGATCAGCAAGGGTTTTTCCACAAGCAATGCAGATGCTGATTTTTAGAGAGGATCGACAGCCAATACATCATTACAGTATCATGTTGTTGTTTGGACTTTATTCAGAAAAATACAGTTGAGCTTAAATGAACATCTAGAGTTTTGCAGTTTGTCTCCTCTGCACTTATTAATTTAAGCAAGTGTCAACTAAATTTTTATTTATTTATTTTTCTTTTTAACAGTGGCTTTAATTGGCTGTATCTCCTAATGGTCCTTTAGACTTATTGGCATCCAGTATAAATCTTGTGGTGTCACTCCCTGTTCCTGCTCCGATGCACCATGCTGTGCAGCCATTCATGGATGTATCTTAACAACAAAGAAAATGACAAATTAACAGCAGGAGCCAATGCAGACCAATGCAACACAGTCCTTGTCAATCATCTCTCTGGTAATTGTACAACAACAATTATCTCAAAATGGCATTTAATTGGCCCAACCAATTCACTCGGTTAGCACTTTTCAGCATTTACCACAAAGATCTTGACAGACAGAGAGGATGGAGTGACATGTGACACCAGCTGTAAGAAACTGCAAGCACTTTGGACAAGCAGCTGTAAATTAAACCAGGCCACAGGTGGGGGAAATTTGATGGCAGGCAAATGAAATATCAAAGCCATCATGGGGATTTGTATTTGATGACAGAGATCCAGCACCTGTTATCAGATGAACCACCATCAGGAAATCTCCATGACAACTGTAAAGCTTTAAACAGGTTGTTAGATATGGCTAAAAGACCAGTAGAGAAGAAGCAAGTGAGATGAACCTTTATTTGAACAGTCAAATCAATGAGCAATACTTTTTTTTTGGAGGTAAAACTTAACTGAGATCCAGTCTACAGGTTCTCAGCAGAGTGAGAGACATTCTTGGATCAACAAAAAGTTTGTTTACTCCCTTCATTGACATTGGATTTAAGTTTGATTTATTTGACTCTGTAAAAAAACACAGCAATGTTCTCAAAATCAGAATATAAACAAATAAAACACCTGAAACAATTCACTACAATTGAAAAGAAATCAACTTTGTCAAAGAAACTCTTTGCTCAATCATTCTGAAGCTGCACCAGCATTTTATGGACACACTTGACATAAAGTCCCACAAAAGTAACGTCAGACATCTATGCTCCACACCAAAGCATGGAGATCTGCTTTTAAAGCTGAGTCCATCTCCAGCCTCCCTGCCAAGAGCAGCACCGTATGAAAATGCTATCTCACCGTCCTGAGCTACACCTAAAGGATGGACTTGAAATCAATTTTCTCCTTTTGGCCGCTCTTTTTGATATCCTTCCTCCTCGGCTGCATCCTCTATCTGCTCCTCTGAACTGTTTCTGAAGCATTGAAGTTCACTCTGGGGATTGAAGTTCGGAGGGAAGCTGTCTGGAATATTTCTGGCCTCATTTTTTTTTTTGAAAAAAGGGGTTACTATTGGATTTTTGGTCTGAAATAACAAATCCAATGACCTTTGCTGTTCAGTCTGTGTTACTAAACACTTTCTGACTCTCTTTCACAGCTAAAAGACTAGAAGAAAGACAAACACAATTTCAAAGAAATCAAGTATTGTAGTAAAACTACTCCTTTCACCTTACGAAATTTCAGTGTCACACAGCAAGAGTGTCATTTCTGCTTTGCAGATAAAATAGGATAAGTGTCAGAGCTTGAACATGAATGAACTCTTCAAAGGGATGACAAAATTTTAATCTATGTGCCACATTTTTGTGTTGTTCCACTCAGATTTCAAACACCTGAAAAAGGGCTGTCCATTTTCAACAATACTGTAGAACTCTCCTGTGTCATTAGAAAGAGACCTGACGTGAAATGAAATTTAGCAGATGAAGGAGATGGTCAGGGCTCATGGAGGTTGTGCGAAATAGGTAGTAGGAAAATTTCCTCCCATCATGAAATACTGACTGGGATGCATTTCTCCTTGAAAACAAATTGCAAAGTTACATTCAAGCAAGGCTCAGAAAATATAGCAATGCTGGTGCGACTGAGGGGCTGGAAAGAAGGCTGAATTTCATCAGTATATGAGCATTCTCACAGTGAGAGTGGCAACATTTGCAGCAGGTCTAATATAGTCATATTAATAGTGTGATCACATAGTAAGAATTTGCACAATATACTCAAAGGAATCTTAGGCTTTAATTTTGCAAGTGTTTTGTTATCGGCTAGGGTTTGACCAACATGACCAGTATTGATGCAGATTATTGGTTATCTAGGCAGCCAAGTAGACTTGCCGTCCCACATGCCACCACTCATGCGCAAATGGGCAGTTGATCCAATAGTGGCACTTCACCTCTCAGTGGTCTAATGCAATGGCTGGTCGGTGTTTCTATATAATTCATCCTATGAGGAACATGAACGTATATGTCAGGGTAGAGACTGCGATTTGGTAGAATTGGAGTTTCTACCAGTAGAGATTGCGATTGTAATCTCTACCAGTAGAGATGGAACTTTAAATCTGACCCCTGACCCTAACCCTAACCCTGACCTTTAAATCTAACCCCTGCCCTGACCCCTGACCCTAACCTTAACTGACCCTGACCTTTAAATCTAACCCCTGCCCTGGCCCCTGACCCTAACCTTAAAAGTCTAACCTTAGCCCTGACAAATCTCTACTGGTAGGATTGGAGTTTCTACTGGTAGAGATTGCGATCGCAATCTCTACTGGTAGAGACTCCAATCGTAATCTCTACTGGTAGAAACTCCAATTCTACCAAATCGCAGTCTCTACCATGATATATATACTAAACTTCACAGCAAACAATGCTATTTACTCATGATGGCACTTGAGGGAAAAGTCTGAAGATCATAAAAGTCAGCTGGCTTTATCCTCAGGAGTACACGAATGCCAAAAATCCATTGCAATACATTTGATAGTTGAGATATTTTAGTCACTAAACCAGTGTATGGACGACCAACCACCCAACTGCCATTCTTCCAGCCATGCCAGTAGCATGTGCAAAGTGCACATCTACAGAGAATAACACATCCATAAAAGTTGTAATCTGCAGACTTCTTTCAGTTTTCAGTGTTTGTGAGAGTACACTTCGAGCCCTAAGAGCCCGAGGGCAAAATGAAAACACAATGTGCACTTAAACTCAATGCAGAAAGCGAATCAGAAGAAGTCACTTGAGCGTGAGGAACACTTGTCTCCCACACGCTGCGGCTTGTTGCATTTACCATCCATATAGCAGACAGCAACATGGCGAGGTTTCCAAAGAGGTGTATTCAAGTCATATGAATTATTATTCTGTTCAGTCATTGAGTCTGTGTCAGCTTGCTGCTGTTCATTTTTTTAAGTAAACATGCCAGCTTGGCTTGACCTCTTTTATTCAAATAATGACTAATAATTTGAAGGTAAATGATGGCTTAAAAACAAAGTAAAATCTTACACTGAGTCATTTAACAATCACAATTTTAAAGGCTGAGTGTGTGAGAAAGGAATCCAACAAAAAATTTGACTTTGACAGCAACTTAGAGCCTCATTAACTCCACAAATGGTGCAGTGCACATCCACCTTGCAAAAGAAATATGTAAACTACTGTCACTACTGAGGACGTGATGCCAGTGTGATCTTTACTGAGACAGGTTAAGTACAATGAACTTCACATCAAAATAGATTGAAGAGGCACAAATGGATTTAACAGTGTATTGATGGCGGCCCCTGCATAACCTGGGCCACTTAGATGGCACCATCACGAGGGCCAGCCAAGGCTACTGCTTAATGCCGCGTAGCTAATCACCTCAAAATTAGCCACAGAGCAGCTCTGTGTGTGTATGTGTGATTTTATGCAAGCAAGAGAGGGAAAAAAATGAGCAAAACTAAGCGTGGGTGTGTGCACATGTAAACATCTATCAAGTCAAACGGCCCTGTAATTAGCCAAAAATGAAAAGCAGCGGCGAGGTTCAAATGTTTGGCAGGTATTAATTAATCGCTGATGGAAACATGGGGAGGATGGGGGTCAGTTCATTTCCTAGCTCTTATCTGCAGTGCACAGAAAGGTGCGAGCAATTGTCATGTAAAGTGTATGTTTTTGACAGGCATGCTATCAATGTGTTGTGGGAATGTCGGAGATGTTTGGCAGGAATTAAAATGTTCTCGGAAGGGAACAAGTTCTTTTGGGACAATTAGCAGGTTTGTCACTAATCTGTCATAGCTCTGACAGCTGATGTTTAGGCCTGTTTTTGTCCACAATGCTGCATCAAAATCAAGAATCTAGACTTGATTAATAATACAGTTGTGGAAAGACACTCAGATACTACATAAGTTAAAACTACTTGTATTTGCTTTGCAGAAAAACACCCCACATACTTAATTATATAATATTATATAGGGTATAATTACACTATTTTTAATAATATGCACAGTGTTTTAAATTTTTTCTTTTTCTGCTGCTTTATACTTCTACTGCACTACAATTATTAGGTTGCATTTTTTAAGATTCAGATATGGATACGTTTGAAAATATGGAATGAAAGTCTGAATATATATAGTGAAAGTCTGAATATATATAATGTTCAGACTTTCATTATATATATTTAGCCATAGTGTTTCATGCATTATGCCATAAACCTGATTTACTCATCCATAATTAGGATGAATCATGGTAAATAAGCCATACATTACTCATGACTACTGCAGGGGCCCATCTGCAGCCAAATTCAAAAAGGAGGGAAGGGGAAGTCTTGACCTACCTAGAAGAGAGAAGAGAGGGAGAAAGGAGAGTGACTATCACGTCAGTGTCATGGTATTCTTTATTAACATCCCTCAATGCAGAAACTAGGAGACGGAATTGCAGCATGAGGTGTAAATACAGGGTAGGTATCGAAATTTTTTAGCCAACCTACAGCTATTTTGCCTCATTTCACCATATCTGTTACAGACAGCAATTCAGATCCATGAAATGAAAACTTTTGCACATTGCGATAACACACGAAGGACCCAAAATTCAAAGTTGGCTGTCGTTTTGTGACAGAGCAAAACATACAGACCTCCTGTGTTAAATAACAGCAATTCAAAAGGAGTTTTCTGTTGACAGTCCCTTCCTGTCAGTCGGGTGATTTGTTTCGGTAAAAGCAATTTTCTTTAAGAAAAATATATCTGTTAGTTTAGAGATACAGTGTGGGGCGTAGATAGCAGGATCACCATCACAGCTACGCTCAAACACTCGGAGCATATACACATGGGTGAAACTCCACTTCCAGCACACGCGCACAGTCCACACACTCCCTCAAAGCTCTGGATTTCTGCAGCAAAAAAAAAAAAAAAGGCCAGTAAAGTAAATAAGCCACTCTGATCTTATTTCAAAGGAAGACATATGATGTTTATCGCAATAAAGTAAATTCTGAGAAATACGTCAAAAAGTGAAGACGAATGCGAGAGGGAAAGAAGGATAAAGTGAGCCAGACAGGAACAGAGTGTGTGTGTGTGTGTGTGTGTGTGTGTGTGTGTGCAGGGAATAAAAGAATGACACTGCAGGAGCAGGGCAGCCTCGGGGTTCTTGCCGTGCACCCATTGATTTCTCATTAGTAAATTCAGACCTCGATTTCATCAGCCCAGGCAAAGAAAGACAGCTAACAAAGGCATGGTAGGTACTTTGGTCTTATTTCCCACCAGAGGGCAAATTTCCACTTTCCTTTAGCTGGTGATTAGATAGGGAAGAAGATCAGGATTCAGTCCTGAAGTCTCCCAGCCGTCTCTGGAATGAAACCCACAGCAAGGCTTTTGACCAGCAGGCCCCTTCCCAATTAGCCAGTCCTGCAAAAATAGAATTTCCTAGAGCATAGTTTTCTGGAGAGATTGATGCTTCATTAGCTAAGGCTATTGCACATTCGTACTGCATTTAAAGGCACTAGAGAAGGGATCTGGGGAAGCAAAAAGGACTTAGAGAGACACTGGGCATTACACATATCCCATTTATCTGATCCTGCCTCTAAAAAGTAGAGAAAATGTTGGTTGGATGGTACTTTTCATTGTCTGGTGAAGTGTAATGATTTCAGAGCATGCACATCTCCCAGGTTAGCCGGTAATGCGCGCTAAAATGTTGGTTAGGTGCATCCTTTTCAGCAAATTAGACAGAGCAACTGCAGTGACTGTAGACAGGCACTTACTTTAGAAAAAAAATATACAGAACCCTCATTAGATGGCACTGTGTACTCTGCAGCCACTGAGGAGGAATAGCAAGGAAAACTCATTCTATTTTTTTTCTCAACTTGCACTTTATGAAAATAAAGATTGGTTTTATCTGTCAAAAATAATATGAGGGGAGAAAAACTACAGTACCTGTGGGCATGTTAAAAAGAATATTGCACTTTATTGCTGTTGGAATCAGACAAGAGAGTCATTGCTTGTGATATATCAGACAGAAGATCAGGCGGATTGTTGCTGGATAGGTTTTCATATCTGTAACATCAATGTGCTGGACGGCAATGAAAGAGAGTGTGAGAGTGAAAGAGAAAATAAGAGTGAGAGAGATGAGTTTTTTTTCCACAGCCAGAAAAGTGAGAAGAGATGAAAGAGGTTGCTATTGATTGTGTCAGAATATAGAGAAGTCCATCTCTGGTGTTATTTAACAGACATGGATGCAAATGCAGACAGGGATGCAATCCCTCTGCACTCTTAGTGTTTATTAGGCAGTGTGCAGGTGGAGCTGCTATTGATAGAAACACACATGATCACGCTCGCACTACTGCTGTTTCTGTGTCTAATTAACTCAGTTTTCCCCAAAACAAAATAGCTGCAGAGGCAAGAATAACCACATCTGGAAGTGATGCATTTAGCATCAATCTGAGACAGCCGGCCTGAGAATTATTGCAGGGCACAGCGGGGAACGGACGACCGAGCAGCTGCCAAACACTGCAGCAGAGGGTTCGGAGGAAACGCGTGGCTACAAGAATGAGACAGTTGTGCATCCTGGAATGTGGATTGTGAACACAAATAAGGTGCTGACTAATAGTCTGTGTTTTTCAAATGTTAAAATGTTACAACAGCAGAAAACAGGCAGAAATTGTACAAAATGTTTATTCTGTTTCTATTTGTAGTAATTTTTGCCATTATAGATTGTAATAGAAAGAGACTGGAGCTTCAACGTTGCAACACTGTTTCCGCCCTAAAAAATAATGTTTGGGTTCAACAAAAATGCCACAGATCCCACCAACCTTCTTGAGTTATGATAATAAAAGTAAAACAGTGAAAGTTCTGTCCAACTGACAAACATTGTGTAATGGAATTAGGTTTCCCTGTAATTAAAGGTACTATATTTTGAAATTGTCCAGGCATGTCAAGATGACACTTTTCATACCAATTTCATTAAATTATATATTATTATTACTATTATTATTATTTTTATTATCATTATATATTATTAAATTATTATCATAATTTAATAATATATAATTGTGTCTGAAATCTAATGATGCAGAAATTTAATTACACGAACTACACTAAACTTTAGGTAAACATTGCAATGTCAACCCAACTCTTTAGTCTTGCAACCATTCACTTAATAAATGGCGGAAATGGTGTAGTGTGAAGTGTAACAGAGCAAGAATTCCTCCAGTTTATCTTGATATTTTTTGTTGACTCAAATTACAGACAACTCCTGACAACCTGCTGACACAAATGGCTCACTGCTAATCTAAAAACTGCTTACTAAATCCATTGGTTGCAACTCTGTGTAAACACCCTTTATAAATCGTTCTTTATTACACTACACCACGTTATGTTTGGAAAAGCAGAAGTTTGGATCAAACCCTGATCATCAGTAAAATTCTTTGTCCATTCATCACTCTGAAAGCAACACTGTTTCGTTTTGCCCCATTATTTCTACAAACTTCAAATCTTATGTCTTTCAGACAACAACTGCCTCAGCTGTTGATGCAGGGTGGTGAAGAACAGCAGGCAGAATATGTCTCTGATCAAAAGAGTCTGTCTTTTTTTTTCTTCTTTGCTCCAACAAACACAGTTTGTGCTGTAGCAGACATGACTGTGCACCAAGGTAGTGGATGAAGAGGACAGTGCGTGCGTGCGTGCGTGCGTGCGTGCGTGCGTGCGTGCGTGCGTGCGTGCGTGCGTGCGTGCGTGCGTGCGTGCGTGCGTGCGTGCGTGCGTGCGTGCGTGCGTGCTGAGAAATTTTGGGGTCGGGGGGGATTGGATCTGTCGATCTTCATCAACCAGGGCCTTTGGAAATGGGGGATTAGGTGGCAAATGCACTGGAAGCAGTAACTAGTGTCCTGATGGACAAACACTAATGACTGCATGTGAGTGTAGTGGAGTTATTTATGCATTTCTGCTTCCATTAAAGTCATAATGAAACTGTTCTCGATGACACTGGTATTACTTTTTGGATACATTTATTTTTCACACAATACTGACTGACACATACATGTAGGAAGGGGCAAGAGGTGTGCTTCACCTTACAAAGTGTCACATAGCTAAAGGTTTACCTCAGTCAGGGAAAAGCTGGCAAGACAGTCATAAAATAAAAATGATGTTGTCTTCAAAACCCACAGTGTTTATTTACCTGAAATTGTGAAGCAGCTCTGATGTGAATAAGATTGCATTGTGTGCCTAAGACTGGGGAACTGAAGAAAATAATAGACCAGCTACTCACTCTTTCATCAGTAACTCACTTGCCTATAACTGGAAAATGGAAAATAACTTTTGGTTCCTGTAACAATCTTGACAGCAGATGTTGAGCTTCAGTGTTGCTGTTTTGTTTATTTCCGTCAAAATATGTTAGCTTCTAACCAAGGTGTTTAGCATGAAGATTTATTTAGCTGCTTCTTTTCTTTTTCATGATGAATTCCCTTGTCTCATTTTCACTCTCATCACCGAATGCATTCCAGCAGGGAATCGAGGACACCCCCTTGCCCCTAAAGACCTCCTAAGAGGAGCTGTGAATTTCAGTTTTGTCAGTAGACATCTGTGTGAAGGGTAAGCAACATGCGCCACCCTGCATCGGAGGAGAAATGCCCTCTAAGCATAATTGCTATGGATCTCCCTGCTGCATAAACGGCGTTATCACAGTTTGTCTAATTGTGAAAGCTGTGATCAGCATAAAGAAAGGGTGAGCCTTTGCGTGCGTGTGTGTGTGTGTGTTTGCACGGGTGGAAAGAGCTGTTCTCCCTCTTCTTCCCATCATCTTGGCCTCTTTATCATCATAAAAGTAATTAGCATAAAGGTCAAATATGTGTAAACAGTGAAAATGGGCTTGGATAAGGTTCCACGTGGATGAGGACACCGCTACAGAAGTCCAACTAAATATGTTTGTTAAAAGCTGTCACTAGTAGTGTGGGGAAGCATGGTTTTAAAAAAAAAAAAAAGGAACCCAGTGTCCTTGAAACACATGTGCAGTAAGGCTGAGCAGAAATCAAAGATTTACAAAGAGTTAAAAACTTCAAGTTCATCATTACCAAGATGTATCCCTTTATGGTTATTATAACAGCACTAAATGTGGCAGTTTGCAGAGCTTCATTTAGAGTGCTGCCTTTGGACCAAAATTGTCCAAATGTAAATCATATGGCTAAAGGTATGTAGACACCCTTGTCAACATGTTTGTGTATTTGGGTCAGGGACTTAGTTTAGGTCAGTACAAAATCACAGAAAACCGTAAATATGTCTTAATTTTTGCCATTCCTAACAACCCCTTCAAATAAATGACTGGGCATGTTTTTTTTTTTGATCGTTTGTTTTTTGTTGTTGTTGTTTTGTCATTGCTGTCTACAATATAGCAAAGAATCCTTTCTGATTTTATTTCTGTAGGATAACATTTTGTGTATGTGTCTTGCAAGACCATTAAAGCACTGTTGATTAATTCATTGTTGTTTATATATGATGTGACAACACTCTTTAGAATCTTCATGATTACAATAGTAATGCTCAGTGTTGGGGGATGATCCTGCCTTTGGCTGGAATCAAGTATCAAACAACATTCCCATGTTAAAATCTGATGTTTCATTGACCCATCCATCCACCCCAACCTGATTCCTCCACACCCTTTGTTGCTAACAATCTTACCATGCTTCTTAGTTTATCCACCTGATATCATTGTAATTAGTGCACTGAATTGCCATTATCAGTTTTTTCATTACCATAGACCGGGCTAGTAGGTATCATCCTCCACCAATGTGCAGTAGGCCTTTATCACTTTATGACATGGTGGTGATGGCACATATAGGACATATGAGCGTTTACTGAAATAGCCAACAGTGGTTGGCATAACTCAAGTGCCGGGCATTCAGCCAGGCCACTGGGGTTCCTGTCTTGTGTGAAAATTATTGTGAGTTTTTGACATTTCAGCAAGATGGAGGGACTTATTTTGGGTAAATGCATCTTAAATATTTTGTTAAGTCAATCAATCCTGAAATTATCTTGTTTTGAGTTGAATTTTACAAGAAAACTCAAAATAAGTTTAACCCTCTTGTTGTCCTGCGGGTCAGACTGACCCATTTCAAAGTTTGAAAATGTGGGAAAATAAATTAATTTTCACAGTGAAACTTCTGATGTCCACATTTTCAACATTTTTGGGAAATCTTTGAACATTTTTTGGTGGAAAAAAAGAAATGTTTTTAAAAAAAATTTCTTTAAGAACATTCACAAAAAATTCAACCAAATTCTGCGAAATCCGCTGGATTTTGGTTGATTTTTTGTGAATGTTCTTAAAGAAAATTTTAGAAGTTTTACTGATATATACAGTGGGTACAATAAGTATTTGAACACCCTGCGATTTTGCAAGTTCTCCCACTTAGAAATCATGGAGGGGTCTGAAACTTTCATCGTAGGTGCATGTCCACTGTGAGAGACATAATCTTAAAAAAAAAAAATAATAATCCAGAAATCACAGTGTATGATTTTTTAACAATTTATTTGTATGATACTGGTGCAAATAAGTATTTGAACACCAAAATCAATGTTAATATTTGGTACAGTAGCCTTTGTTTGCAATCACAGAGGTCAAACGTTTCCTGTAATCTTTCACCAGGTTTGCACACACTGCAGCAGGGATTTTGCCCCACTCCTCCACACAGATCTTCTCTAGCTCAGTCAGGTTGCTGGGCTGTCGCTGAGAAACACGGAGTTTGAGCTCCCTCCAAAGATTTTCTATTGGGTTTAGGTCTGGAGACTGGCTAGACCACTCCAGAACCTTGATATGCTTCTTACGAAGCCACTCCTTGGTTATCCTGGCTGTGTGCTTCATGTCATTGTCATGTTGGAAGACCCAACCACGACCCATCTTCAATTCTCTAACTGAGGGAAGGAGGTTGTTCCCCAAAATCTGGCAATACATGGCCCCTGTCATCCTCTCCTTAATACAGTGCAGTCGGCCAGTCCCATGTGCAGAAAAACACCCCCAAAGCATGATGCTACCACCCCAATGCTTCACAGTAGGGATGGTGTTCTTGGGATGGTACTCATCATTCTTCTTCTTCCAAACATGACGAGTGGAATTAAGACCAAAAAGTTCCATTTTGGTCTCATCTGACCACATGACTTTCTCCCATGACTCCTCTGGATCATTCAAATGGTCATTGACAAACTTAAGACAGGCCTGGACATCTGCTGGTTTAAGCAGGGGAACCTGCCGTGCCATGCATGATTTTAAACCATGACGTCTTAGTGTATTACCAACAGTAACCTTGGAAACGGTGGTCCCAGCTGTTTTCAGGTCATTGACCAGCTCCTCCCGTGTAGTTCATGGCTGATTCCTCACCTTTCTTAGGATCATTGAGACCCCACGAGGTGAGATCTTGCATGGAGGCCCAGTCCGAGGGAGATTGACAGTCATGTTGAGCCTCTTCCATTTTCTAATAACTGCTCCAACAGTGGATCTTTTTTCACCAAGCTACTTGGCAATTGCCCTGTAACCCTTTCCAGCCTTGTGGAGGTCTACAATTCTGTCTCTGATGTCTTTGGACAGCTCTTTGGTCTTGGCCATGTTAGTAGTTGGAGTCTTACCGATTGTATGGGGTGGACAGGTGTTTTTATGCAGCTAACGACCTCAAACAGGTGCTTCTAATTTAGGAAGATAAGTGGAGTGGAGGTGGACTTTTTAAAGGCGACTAACAGGTCTTTGAGGCTCACAATTCTCGCTAATAGACAGGTGTTCAAATACTTATTTGCAGCAGTATCATACAAATAAATTGTTAAAAAAATCATACACTGATTTCTGGATTTTTTTTTAGATTATGTCTCTCACAGTGGACATGCACCTACGATGAAAGTTTCAGACCCCTTCATGATTTCTAAGTGGGAGAACTTGCAAAATCGCAGGGTGTTCAAATACTTATTGTACCCACTGTCTGTAACCACTTTAGACATTTTTAGGATTTTTTGGGAAGATTTTCACTCATTTTTTGAAATATTTACATGAATATTCTTGTCAAATTTGGGGGATTTTTTTTTAAATAAAACTTTTCAGGAAAAGTTTTCAGGAATTATTAGAGTTTTCTTCCTGATAGTTTTGCAAATTTTCAGACATTTGGGGATTTTTTTATTTTTATTTTTTTTGCTGATTTTTTGGATTTTTTTCATACAAGGAAATATTTTTTGGTGCCTGTAAATGAGGACAACAGGAGAGTTAAAACATCTCAAATTAGGAGGTTACATGAAAACAAAATCTATTTTTGAGTGAAAAACTGCATTTTTTTAAGCATGTCTGTCCTATTTTAAGACACCTAAGCTTGACAATTCTGGTAAAATATAGCTGAAAATAAGTATTCCCAGCTAATTTTAAGTTCTCAATATCCTAAATATCATATCTTATTTCAAGAAATCTTACCAAGCCATTTTTCACTTGTTCTATTGGCAGATTTTTTCACTTACTTCAAGGTGAATGTTCCTTTGAAATAAGCTTTTTTCTTGTTTTGAGAGGGGGATTTTTTTCAGTTTACAAAAGTCTAACCAAGATGGAAAAAAAATTGGGATATTTTAAAATACGTCTACAATTCATGCATAGAAATATAGATGTTAAAAAAATCATCGAACATGGTTCCTCTAAAACTAAAATACAACAGGGATTCAGAATCACCTTCACACCTCTTGGCCACCATTGAACACTCAACTACACACAATCTTGTAGATCACCGTAACAGCTAACCATAACTTCTTAGCATTGAACAAGACGTGCCATATCATCTCTTCTTCTGCTGTGACAATAGAAATTCCCGAAATTGTCGAGCAAAATTAAACACAAACAGAATGGATAACATTTCCAGCAGGGACGCCATAGGTGAGGAAAAGTAATCACATATTCATCTCACCTCCATATTTGCCTTTTCATTGCGCGACGCCGTCTCCTTTTATTCCATCTGGAGACCAACAGACAGGCCTCCCTTGACTCAACTTCTCATTTCATCCTGGATTGAAGTGTGGCAGCACAAAGCCTTTTTGCCCCCCATGATTAAAATAGCGGAGCTATTTTGAAGTGAAACCCAGTGTGGCCTGGCAGACACAAGATATAAAGTTGTTGATGCTCATTTTGCACATTAGGTTGCTATGACGTTCGACATATGCAAGGGGCCGGTCAGTATGAGGATACAGAGTGGTTGTCAAGTAGTGGTGAAAACACGTTGAGCTGATGTGAGAGGACTTGTCTACATCCTGTAAAAATGTCAATGATAAACAAAGTGATTCATCTTTCCAATAGAGAGAAACTGTAGAAGATAACTGATTGCCCATGGTCATCCTTGTAAATGAAAGGGGGCTATGGTGAAGGTGCCCTTGAGAGATTTGTGCGTGCGCGTGGTTGTGTGTATTCAGTGTGTGTATGACCCAGCGGGTGAGGCAGGCGAAGTAGAGGGAGGTTTGATGTCTCCCACACATAAACCATGATTAACACAGTTGGGTTTCAAAGATCTGAGCGCCGCCAAGAAATAGTGCTTAACTGCACTCATGCAAGCACACACACGAACGTGCATGAGAGCGTGCACACGTGTCGCATGTGCGCGAGTGCACACAGACACACACACACACACACACACAAATACGCCCACATTCAAAGGCGAAGGATGACAGGCAGAGAGAAAAAGAGAAAGGATCGCTAAATTACTGCTCCATGGCCGTGCTACGTGTCTTTAAATATGCCACATTACAAATCATTACGCTCTATTCATTCCCTCTCTTCAGACAGTAGCTCTCACTTTTCAAAACAATTAGAGTGCAATGACACAAACCCTTGATGAAAGTGGCGCTGTTAGTTAAAAGGACTGAAAATGATACAAATGATTTATGTGGAGTCTCAGGAGAGCCACACTTTTCAACAAAAGCCAGTTGACCCCCCCCCCGCACACACACACACTCACCCACCTTCTACTGCCACCCCCTCCACCAAGCCCGTGCACCCACACTCGTGTGATTGAACCGTGGCGTAATCTGTCATTCAGTGTCGGGCACTGCCAAGATTTCATTACAATAGGAACTAATGTGAGAAAAGCAATTATTCCACTCCCATAATGCACTACTTCAGCACAACGGTGACCTTTCCGTCTGTGATTGTTCATTTTCAAAAAGTGTTCTCCGCGGTGAATATACATGAATATCAACACTCTGAGGACAGAATATTTAATCTCACCTCTTGGCTTTTCTGTGAGGGTGAAAGGTAATGAAACTAATTTAAGTTTCCTAAAATCAGAAATATGCAATCTGTGGGCTGATTGAAAGCCAGTCAATCTCAGTCACCACTGTTAAGTGCTATATGACATGTTGTCTTTTAGTTAGCTTAATTACTTTCCTACATGGCTTGCAAAATAACAGTGTCGACCAAATGTCGACTTTTTTTTGCTACATATAAATAAAAATGCAAAATGTCAAATTTGCTATATTGACATTACAGTCATATGTCAGTATAAATGTGGCAGTGTTTAATATTCATACTGTTTAACAGTAAAATGTATTTGAAATAAAGGAAAGGTTATGACATTCTACTCTGCTTGCTTTAAATGTTCTGTATACAGCATTTAGAACCACTGGATGTCGCTACAATTCCAGCATCAAAACTGCACTGGCTACACCTCCTTTTACTTTTAATGTCATTTTAACATGAAAGGCTGTGTGCACGAGAGCCAACAAAAATAATCCAGCCACAACCATTGCGAAATTCTCTCCTCTAGTCTGTGTGTGTCTGTTTCACCATTAATCCACGACAAACTCCAGAGAACACACACACAGTGAAACATGGTGAAACAGACATATACACTGAACTGGAATGGAGCAGACACTGTGGAGCACAGAAGAATCAAAGCAGAGCCACAAAACAGCAGTAGACTTTCACACTTCGCTGAAATGAAGCAACTGCTCATAAATTTGAGTAATAGGATAACTAAAAAGTCTATTTTTTTTCCCCATTCTGTGGTTCTCAGGGGGACCAGCTAAACCCTCTGTACTTGTACAACGCAATGTGTGAGGCATGAACTAACATGCAATTATAATCAAACCGACTGCCAACGTATAGAACAGAGAAGTTCAGATTACAACAAACACTCAGGCAGTGCGACTTCATTCTCTCCTAGGATACCACTAGTTCGCCATATCTAATTATAGTAGATTAGTGCTTGCTGATATGTTTATATTTAAAATATTGCATAGGAACTATTAAACTGAAATAAAAACTGCTCTAACATCAGTGATTAAACTCGACCTAAGAGCAACAGCCTAAAGTAAAAATTAAATTGACAAATTAATTGAAGAGGAGAAAAATATTGTTGCTAAACTTGATTGGTCATGTGGGAGTTGTGTTATTGAATTTGGCAAATAAGGTAGCACGAGTAGGCTTTGTGTCAACATGAATATCAACACAATTCCAACTAAGATAAAATTACAAAATCAGTACATCTTTTTTTTAAGTCTGTCTTGCACTTCAAATAAACTGCTTTGAAAATCATTTTTGTATATTTTGGGGGCATGGATTCAGCTTCTTAAGAATTAGGCCATTCATTCTTGATTCTGACAAGTCATTTTTTCACATTTTCAAACGCCATATTTTCTAGAATTAAAGTGACCCAGCAACCACTGGGAGTTCTGAAAGTAGACAATCTCACAAATCCACTAATATCCACTTTGGCATGTTCTGTTAGCAAAACCAATATGGAAGCCAGGTGACAGCTCTTTCTGTTTCTGTGCAGCAACATTTGTTACAAAATATCTGCTTGAGAATGACTGGCAGTGAGTAAATCTGAAGACCTGAAACCTGGTGGGCTTAGTTGGGTTTGGGGTTTGGACAATTGTTCCCAGGGAGTAATTGATAGATTATAATTTTAAAATACACCTCGTCCAAACTCATACATTTGCTTTTAAAAAAGATCCAATGTCCAGTTTACAATCCCCCTCTTAGAATGTGCGTAGTTTACATTCCAAAGTTGGAATCTGATGAATGTGCTGTACAGTTATAAAAATCTTCAGATTTGACCTCAATAATGGCACCCCACTTTGACCAATTGGGGTCATATTGCTGTGGGACCCTCTGATGCTCCATCTTCCATCACTGTAAAATTGCAGCTCCTTGTAACATATAGTTTGCATCTCCCGGGAAATTAACCTTGAAAAGAAATTTGAAGCGTCAAAGTTTCTTTCCTGCTGGCTTGAAACCCCCCAATAGGACTTTTATTAGCGGTGGAAAAACATTTAATGCTTTTCTAAAACATCCATCTGTTAATAATTAATGTGACACAGAGGCAAAAAGGAGTATTGCGAAAGTATCAAAGTTTCTCACAAGGGCAATCAAACGCTTCGATTCAACTTTTAAGCAGACGCTGCAATATGGCGAGTTAAATGCTTGAGAGAAAGTGGTCACTGGCTGCGTGTAGATGTATGGTTATCTGGTTCTGCTTGCATCTGAACTCATATCTCCGTTCAGTGTTTGTGCTACCCCTCACTGCGCAACCTCCTTTTCTCATTCTCCTCTTCTTCTGTTTGATTTCTTGGAGCTTGTCATCCCAAGCCCCGGCTTGTCCAAGAGACTCCAAGCCATTAAATATTCATCCACGCTCATCAATTGCTCCCCCAGTCCTTTTGGAGGAGGGAGAGGAGGGAAAAAATGACACTGAATTATTCAGGGCCCAATCAGGGCTATTTCTGGCAACTGCCTCAACTTAGATGAGGTGGCGCAGCGGGCTTCAGTGTTTGTGTGTTTTGATGTGGTGGTTCCATTAACTCCATGTCCATCCTCAGCTGTCATAATTACAGGCATTACACTATTATGCAGGGGTCATCAAATGCCTACTTTTCCCCTGACTGCAATTTCCCATCATTGCTGCACGGCTCAAAGACTTCAATAGATCAACTAAATCGCTATATTATGTTCTGCAAGAACATTTTTTTTCACGTGCACAGAGAAGTGTGCATGACTCTACAGAAAAACAAAACAAAACAAAAAAACAAAAGACAAAAAACACACAGTAAAGCAACATGTAATCCATAATGTGTACCCTTTTGAGGTGAAGCACTGGAGTAAAGAATAAAGCCAGTTTGATCATGGAAGGAGGAGCAAGAGCGTGATTACATTCAATCTAGTATTAGGACATGCAGCTGACTTCATGAGTTGCATAGGGCAAAGCCAGAAATCTTTACATGAAAGAGATCACAAACACAAATCAACATCTTTGCGAAGAGAGAGACACTGTCTCAAGAAATTTATTTAAAAAGGACAGATTGCTGATCATTTTCTTTCAATGGGAGCAGTGCAGCATTTCTCGCATGAAGGAGTAACTACTAGGAAGAGAAATCAGAAGGCAGAAAGGGGCAAACATCTTAATCTGTGAGGTGAGGGGGGTTTTCCCCAACAGGGTCAAGAAGGTCTTGCTCTACGGTCCAAAGATAGTAACATCTGAGACTAATTCGCCCAGTAGAAATGTCACTTGCAGATAAGTGCTGTAAGCCGCACGCTCAATATTCAGAAAGGATAAGAATGGGCAGTCTAGTGTGAAATTTCAAGATTGCCACAAGAGGAAAGTGGACACTCAACAGTAAACCCTAAAACCTTGGCCTGTACTCACAGATAAGCTGTTATTGATCTCTGTGAAGCAGAATATAAACATCCCGCAGTGATTTTAAAAAAACAAACAAACAAAACATTTATTATGCATGGAATATAGAAATGTTATAGATATGCCTTTGATAAAAGTAAATGACACCCAGAGTCAATAAACTGTGTTTCCTAGCATGCCGGATGATTAAAACATTATGTATTTTTAGTTTTCTACATTTTGTTGAGAAAATGGTTTAAGAATTCATGAGGAGTTAAGTAAACTTTAATATATGATGTTTAGTCAGAGCCCTTCAATCAGACTTGAAACAATACAAATAGAATTGCTCTCCAGTTGAAGGGTTCATTTTTCTACAAAGACCTTAAGGCCTTCTTACCACTAATGTTCCAGCCACTTTTACTGCAAAAACACTAAAATGCTCTGCTGCTCCAATGCCATGTGACTTCAGATTGGGGGAAGACAGTATTTTTTCTGCAATAAGAAATTTTTAATGCCTTTGAAACAAGTTTTACTTGCCTCTGATGAAAAAACTCCAGCCCCAAAATAATGGAACTCAAGATAAGAAAAACACTTTTCTTAACCGGTTTTCCTAATTGAAGTTCAATTTACCTCAGCATAATAGACATTTTTGTTCATGAAATGGTCAGAAATAAAGATGCACAGATTTCTTTCAAATAACGTAAAACTCATTGCCCTTACTGTACAGGTCAGTCATACTTACTATCACAAGTAGTCATCTGCTAAAGGTTTAGCCAGGAGAAAGCATGGAAGAATATGAATAATAACTTTCATTGTTGCTGCCATCACCGTCATGATTAACACTGAAAACAACTAAGGTTCACAGAAAGTGTCCACTACGAATGTTTTCTGCAAAAATGCAAGAGCAATTGGTCCCTTAAGAGACCTAAACCTTGACCAATACTGTGACAATATGTTCATTATCAAGTGAGAAGAACTGATGTTATAAAATGTTTATTTTTATGCTGCCTTAACTTGACATGAGTAAAACCTAAAACGGATTTGCTGATTTCCTCCATTTGTACATTTTTTGCAGTGTTTCCACAAAGCCTTTGTGGGGTTGTGAGGCCTGACTTTGTTCCTGCATGCATTGGGGAAAAAACTGGCTATATCCTGAAAAGACTGTAAGTCTACACTGCAAAACTCAAAATCTTACCAAGTCTATTTGTCTTATTTTTTTGTTGATATGTCTCATCCCACTTGATTTAAAATAAATTCATTTCACAAGTGACATATAGCAAGATAGAGGGACTTGTTTTAAGACAATGTATCTTAAATATCTTAAATGACATATCTTGAAATTATCATTTTTTTGAGTTGTATTTTACACAACAAGTCCTCAAATTCATACGACCCGTGCACCGGAATACGACCCGTGAGAGCGTATTTACGTTAGCGCCCCTACGGGGAAAAGGAACGCATTGCAGGATTTAATTCACGAAACGGCTTTTCCGTCGCAAAACGGCTTTTTCCTCACTTTCCCAACACGGGTTTAGGGTTATGGTTAAGGTTAGGGTTAGGGATAGGGACAGGGATAGTGTCCCTATCAAAGTTTGTTCCTGGTGACGTTTCACCTGCGACTCCAGAGTGTCGATATTTACTCAACCGCTGGAGGTCGCATATGTCAAAACTTAACACTGGGTCATAATACGGGCGTGTACAGACGACCTATGTGGTCGTTTTTAGTTTGAGGACAGGCTGATTTTACAAGAAACAAGGTTAATTTTACTTTTCATACATTTTTCAAGCTGAGGTGTTATATGTAGAAGCTACACAATCTCGATTTAAGAAATAAACTTCACTTGATTCAAGTAAACACGCTTTATTGGAAAATCACCAATTAGTTCATATTGCCAAGTTTGCCAATGTGTTGCATGCAAATTTGAAAATAGATTGTTGATTTCAATACAAGACTTATTTACTTGGTGTAGAGATATTTTTAAATGAGGGAATAAGAATCATGTTCATATTTGTAACAAATTTATTTTCAACCAACTGTATGCAGACGGATATCTTAAAATACTTAAATCACGCTTTTTAATCTTGTTTCAAGGACAAAGTGGTCTTAAATCTAGAGTCATGTCACTGTTACACAACCTACAACTAGAAAAGCACTCAGAGAGTGCAGACCTCCACCAAGAATAGAGAGGAAAACAGGAAACCCATGCAGTAAAGGAGCATGAGCTGGAATCGAACCTGCGTCTCTGACACAGTTCTGTTTACAAATCACCTTCTTAACCAGTTGAGCTATTTGGACACCTTGCTCTGAATTGTTGGACAACATACTAAACTATGATGTTTTTGTCCTATTTTGGACCACATACTAAGACATACTAAAAAATTCAAAGTCATCCAGAAACCAGGATCCTTTCCGGATTGCCACCAAAATTAAATCAGCTCTTCCTCTTACCATAGTCTGCGTCCCCTCCAAATTTAATGTGAATCTGGCCAGGCGTGTTCGAGTTATCTTGCTAACAGACAGACAGACAGAGACAGACAGACACACAAACACCGGGTGTCACATAACCTCCTTGGCAGAGGTAATAAGTAAAATATATCTTAAATTTTGCACTCCATATGAATGTTTAAAAAGCAAATGTCTACTTTGAGTTAAAAACACCTGCTTTTGAGCATAGCTGGCTTACCCTAAAACACAACAGCTCCAAATGCTGTCAAAACATAACTAAATATTAGGATTTCTAACTGTGAGAAGACATATCTCAAAATGTTTCAATTTATCTTTGGAAACTTATTTCAAGTACAAGATAGTCTTAAATCTAGAGAAGTGCCACATAATACAACTCAAAATAAGTTTAAAACATCTCAAATTAGGAGGTTACATGAAAGCAAAAATCTATTTTTGAGTGAAAAACTACTATTTTTTTTAGCATATCTGACTTATTTTAAGAAACCCAAGCTTAACAGTCCTGGTAAAAATGTAGCTTAAAATAAGTTTTCCCAGCTAATTTTAAGATCTCATTAAGATAAGATCTTATTTCAAGAAATCTTACCAAGCCATTTTTAACTTGTTCTATTAGCAGATTTATTACCACTTATTTCAAGGTAAAAGTTCCTTGAAATCATTTGTTTGGAGAAGAGCATTTTTCCAACTTATGGCCACTTTTGAGTCTCTTAATGATCAAATATAGAATTTTGCACCAGCATACTTCATTAACAGTACAGTCATTTTGAACTTGAAATAAAAAAACAACCAAATAAAAAAGCAAAACTCAAACACTCATGATTTTGCGTGCATGTCTGATCCACAGTATTTAGTTGATAAAAGAGCCACAATTCAGTTATCCAAGGACGAGCTATTCAGCATCATTTTACAGGTTAAAAGCATTTGTATCAATTTTGTTGTGGCTGTCATGAGTGGTCATGCTTTTTTAAAACCACGAAAAGGAACCTCTTCATTTTTCAGCATCTGAATAGAACCACAGACAACACAAAAGCTGCATGCTCCCATTCTCCTGAAGCACCACAACCTCTACCAAGCAAAAATTGATACCTATTCACTGCAGTCTCTTCCATTTATTCATCATTTAGGCAGATTTACAGCACAGTTGTGGCCACACTGAGTATCAAAAGTAGTTAGGAAGTTCATAGTTTCAGCTTGTAAATGTAATTTTATGTAGTTCTGGCTTCATAAATAATATCTAAATGGTTAGCGGTGAGTGTCAAGGGCTATGATATACCATGCTCATGCTTAAGTAGTCATTAATACCATCTCCTTCTGCTGCAAATCATGTTCTACCTCAGAGCTAATTATTTAACAGCAGCTAATATATCAAAGTGCAGCCTTTTTGGTTTTATGCCAGATACAGAAAGGTCATTCACAGGTCAAGGAATCAGCAGCTTCACTATCAACGGAGGTTGCGTGGATGTCACATAAAGATGACGAGACCATCTGGAGGCAGCGGGGAGGTCACTCTGAATCACTCAGTGATGAAGCCCCGCCGTCAGCACCAGAAACACCCATTCCCCCCTTCTCCTTGGTGCTACCCTCCCCCAGCCTTGAGTAATGAAAACAATTAACATCTCTAATTACCGTCCTAAATCAGCGCTCAACACGCTATCCATTGATTTGATAGACTGCCTGAGTTACAAGCTGCTCCCAATCGAACAACGTACCGCGTAAAGACTTTACTGCAGGGCGATTGAGCCTGCCAGGCTCTTGCAGGGTAAATAAATCTGAGGAATATGGGCACAGAAAGCCCTGTCATCAACTCAAAAATGTCCGAAGGGACGTGTGCATCTGGCAAACACCTACAGCTTCTGTTGTGTCCAAGTGTTAGGGCTAACTGCCACAAGATAATGGCCTAATAATTCAGTCTGAATCCAGTTTATCAACAGCATTCATCATTGTTGCAAATAATATTTGTAAATACCACATTTACTCATGAATACGGGTATTTATCATGTTCCTCGGCTGATACAGGCATTTTTGCATTCAGCACTGCTGACAGAACATTCTCGGCAGGGTTCTCAGTGGTACATACCGAGTCCAGAAAAACATGCCCAAGTTTGCAGCTTCCTTTTGCGATCAGATTCAGGCAAACAATCAAACATTTCTTGATTATCATTATCACTTGTGAAGGGTGGAGCTCAAAGTTACAGCCCAGAAAATGAAGACAGAGAATAAAAGTTTAACAAGTGCATCAGCTCTGTTTTATGAAAAGACTGCCAGAGTTTTATTAAGCAGATAACATGTAGAACAAGCTGAAAAAGAAGGCATTTCTTTCCAGAGCTCAGGAGAATAAACAGAGAGAAAGGGAGGCAAAGATAGAGAAAGGAGGAAAGGGCAAAGTAGGAGAGTGAGCTAGGCATTTCCTTTTCTTTTTTCTGCTGTGTTGTGGGAGAGATGTAGCAGTGACAAGAGAAATGTTAACTGGCCTGTACTTTGGAATAACAATACGCAGCGCTGGCAGGCAGATAACTGGTGACAAAGCCTCCCTTGACTGAAGCACACAGGAGAGGGATAAAAAATGAGCCGGCGCCTGTCCTCCTGGCGCGACCCACCTCGACTCTCATCACGCGCAAACACACACAAGAGCTGGAAAACAAACAACACAAATAGCAGCATGCCCCGATGACTTTTCCCAGACAAATGCACAGAGCACAAACACCTACATGCCTGAAAGAAAAAAAACTTTAAAAAAAAAGAGAGAAATGCACCTTCCCATCTGTGTTTCATGTCTTTTTTGTTCTCTGATCAGATGCAAAACACAGAGAAGATTAAGCTATTTGCAATCGAGCGTGCATGTTAGGGTATCTCCTCCCGCATCACTGCTGATCTGTTCTTAACACCAGGTAATTACTCTGCGAAGGCATGACCCCATCAATTGATCCCTGCCATCATCTGATCAGCAGACGGAGCAGAAGCAGCCAAATGTACATGTTCTCACAGTCTCACACACAGCGTAGCTACTAGGGCTGCAACGATTATTAATCGGTTGATGGTTTTTTTTTTGGATTACTCAATTAATCGGATTAAAAAAACAAGTACATCATTTATTTTCCGCCTCTTTATTCAAAAATAGAAGATTTGGACTGACGGAGCAAATAAGATCATTGTAGTGAAGCCTTCGTCTTTAACCATCGAAAGAGGCCTCATATCAGTGACGATCATGTTGAGGATGCTCTCAGTCAAGACAGCTGCTTGCTGTGGTGGACATATATACGATGTCTGTCTTATCATGAAGCCTGTCATTTTTTGCTGTTGATGAAATGAGAAAGATAGTATAGTATGAGTTATAGTACAATTTACAACAACTCAATAATTATCTTGTTTTATTTGCAGTATTAGGTTAAGGCATGTAAAAGAGCAAAGCACACACACACACACACACACACATATTACAGTACAAGCACCATAAAAAATGCTTCATTGCATAAATTCAGTAGAAGTAGTTACTTTAACCCGTCTAAATACAATTCAGCCTGCCTCACTCCAACACAGACCAGTGTCTTCACTCAGACTTTGTCATAAAATCAAAACTTGAGGCTCCATCTTTAAATTATTACCACCATTGTGTGCAAGTTACGTTAATTTATAATTTAGAAAGCATATTCAAACCCTGCTTTAGCTGATTAAAGTGAAATAAAATGCATCTCTCTCTCACACACACACACGTGCCCTATCACTTTCATTAATCAGCTAACAAGCAAACCCTAGCATCAGGCGAGCTACCAGAGAGACTAACGTTACGTTTTCTCAATTTAACACGGAACAAACGTAGGATAATGTAGTGACTTACCCTGCTGTTGAGCTCCGTTCATCCTCATCGGTCACTCCAACATTTCCATTTCAGGTGTTGTATCATCATCGTGGTGCTCCCGTGCCACGTCATATGACTTTTGTAAAGCTTGCATGTTTTTCGTTTTGCAAAATGTGAAGTGATTCCACACTTTTGAGGACTTCAGTCAAACTGTTTTATGAGTGTTGGACATGTTTCATTTGTTGAATTTACGTTTCCTTTGAAAATTCCGCCTCCGCTCTACCTCCACCTCGCTCTGTTCAAGTTGAACTGCAGGTAGAGTTTCTTTTTTATATACTTTATTTCAGTCAGCCAGCACTGACAAAGCTCTGCAGGTGAAGTAGACGGCTCCTCGACATGGCGACTGACGGGACACAACGAATCGATAATGAAATTTGTTGACAATGCTCTTAATAATTGATTGTAATCGATTTAATCGATTCATTGTTGCAGCCCTAGTAGATAGCAAAGACAATTTGGAGATAGCATCTGAGCAAGCCCCTACTAGTCGACATGAGTGATGTCTGGTCATTTCCTCCTGGGGATAGAAAGAGCCACAGAGTCTTGCTGTGACTTCAACAACAAAGAAGAAAATCATTGGATTACTGTACAGAGCAATAGAAGTCAGAATAAGAAAAAGAGGCTTGCCTGGGCCACGAAACTCTGCCAATGGACTATTGAAGACTGGAAGAAGGTATTATGAACTGATGAATCAAAGTTTTAAATCTTTGGATCATCACGCAGGATTTTCGTATGCCATCAAGTAGGCAAAAGGATGGAGGAGGAAGCATGATGGTCTGTTTTTTCATTGTATTTTTTGCTGGATCCAGGGTCGGGGTCTTGTGCAGAGTGAGAGGTACCTTAAGCCAAAATGCTACCACAGCATTCTACAATACATTTTGGTTTCTAAATTGATTTTGTACTAAAACTTAATTTGCTTATTTATTCTATGCTTTCATTTATTAATATAATGAGGCATTAACGTGTGTTATTTCCAGTAAATATAATGGAAAAATTGTGGTGTTTTAAAACTTTTGACTGGTAGCGTATGTGTGTCTGATATATCAATAACAGTTCAAAATAAAACAAATCAAATTATCAACATACACATCTCTTAGTTTCCCCTTGACCACTCTGCTCACTATTGTTTAACATTTTTATGCTATGCTGACTGTCACTAAAAGTGGCATTCAGGCCTACTGTAGGAGCTCCTACTGTATATTAATGTCTTTCGAAAGCATGAATTGGTCAATCTGTTTTTCTTTTCATAGCCTTATTTGCATCCCCCCACAGGAATAGGGGACACCACACTATTTTGCTGCAACTCAATCTTCTCTTCACAGCTGAAAGTGAGACTTGCTTACTACGACCACTATTACCGGGCTTTGCAAAAGTTCTGTTACGAAGGAGAGCAGATATCTCAACTCTTTTGACTTCTATCTTGATACAACTTCACCGGAGAACAAATTTGTATTAATGACACCTGCCTATTAGGTAGAACTTTCAGTTTGTTTAATGGAATTTTTCACTCTGACATGTAAACGTCTCTAAAGATCATGAAACCGAGTGCAACAGAACTTTTGCAAAGCCCGGTAAGCTGTGTTTGAAGCTGCCGAACTGTCCTGTGAGCCGCTTATCACCAAGCTGTTGACTCCCAGAAAGTTGGCTTCCTATTCTGTTGAGGCTTTGGGTTTTCCAGACCTCTTCCTGTCAGAGTTTCCCCCAGTTTCTGAGTGCCTTTTGATGGCGAAGAAAAATATACTCACTGACACCTTGACTTTCTTTGCAGTTTCTCTGTAGTAAAGACCTACATTTTTAAGTGTTATGATGGTCTGTCTCTCTTCTATTGTTAATCAACTTTTCCTTGCAATTTTTATAGCAGCACACTACTTTCTGCAGTATAATACTGTTCAAATAATGCTTTTGAGGGTATGGTGTAGGGCTGCAACTAACGACGCGTCGACGAGTCGTCTGAGCACGATACGTCATCAAAAGCAGAAGTGAGCGTGCAATGCAACAGAAATCACCTTCCGATCGGAGTGCGGAACACGAACGAATGTCGGCGCTGCATCATGCATGTACTATGTATGCATGCTGCAGCGCGGATGTCCGCGTTCTATCGTAAACATGGATGTCAGCGTTTACTATACAGCTGTGTCTAAACGCGGACGTCCGCACTGCATCGTGCATACATAATACATGCACGATGCAGTGCCGACGTTCGTCCATGTTCCGCGCTCCGGCCGGAAGGGAATTTCTGTTGCATTGCACGCTCACTTCCGCTTTTGATGACGTATATCGTGCTCAGACGACTCGTCGACGCGTCGTTAGGTGCAGCCCTAGTATGGTGACATTTTTTTTCCAACACTACTTTTACGCAGACAGAGAGGGTTTTAAGTAATCAAGAAAAGGACACTGGGACACCTGTAGGATTTGGTAGCACCAACTTTCAAGGCTTAATCAAGCTCCACTGCTGCAGAACAGCTTCAAGTTGTTAACCCATTTCTTGTTTCTTGAAAAAGGCTTTCTGGACTACTTCAGTGCCAACAGATCACTGAAAACATTGTGGCGTTCTAAAACTTATGACCAGTAGTGCATGCTGGAGAAATATGACGAAAGGAGAAAAATGGGGTAATTCTTAATTAAAATTTCAGCACTGTATTTCACAAACTAATTGGCAAGACATTGCCGAACTCTGCACCACCATTTGTGCTACATAGTAGCCACCTACTAATTCATGAAGAAGATATGGAAGAAGTATCTGTTAGGGTGCCAACATGGGCTGCATTATTGAGAACAAACCGATTCTATTTCAGTTTTTCCAATAGTTTTAGTGAACTAAGACATTTCAATAAATCAAGCACTGCTTTCACTTTGATGCTGTGCTATACTGCTGTCAAAGTACTGATCTTTGCATCTTAATAAGACGTAAAACAAGGTTCTACTTCAACTGAAATGGGTGCATCTTTTAGAGGCAAAATAAAAATACAACTCCACTTGCTGACAATCTGCTTGTGGACAGGTACTACAAATTATCGCTGTGATGAGCACCTGACATGCAGACTATGGTAGACAGTAGTTAGGTCACTGTGCACATGGAAGCCTCTAGTCTCTCTATTCAGTTACTCAGAGAGTGTGTGATCAAAGAGTGAAATCAGGAGTCTAATGTCACATTTACCCAAGTGTAAACCAATTCATATTATTTACATGGGCTATCCATCTACATCTAAAGGCAGACCAGTCCTGGAGATTAAGCGTTTTAACGCAAATCACCTTTCAAGTCCCATTAAACTATGATACGTTTTAAAATTAAGACGTAAAATCCCCCTAATTTTTACACTTCTAGTTCACAATAACTTACTGCACAAAACAGTAGACACCCTGTGGTTTGAAATTTGCCAATAACAGGTGGGAGTCTGTTGCTGAAAAGTGCTTTGGATGAGTAAAATGGAAGGTCTTTTGATTTAAAAAATATTAGACAAGTAAACAGTCTGAAGCAGTGGAAAATGTTGGCTTCATAAACCCAGGGGCAGAAAAAAAACTGCCAACTCAACAGAAACTGTTCCATCCACCAACTATATCATAAAAAGGAAAAGTTGTTGTGAGATGGAAGGTGGAACAAGACAACAAAAAACTGCACCATCCCCTCTGATAAGACCTGTCACTCGTTCTAATTTAGTAGTAGTAGAAACATAATGTATTTGTGAATATAGAATACAGATGAATACTTAAAATGTTAATCAAAACATCAATAAAAAAAGGTTAATCACTGGGACAAACATGCCCTCTTAGAAACCATTTTGCCCAAAGGAAAAGCAATTCATTTGTATGTTTCCTGGGCAGGAGCTAACTATTTCAGGTTCAATTGATCCCTTGCAAGAAAAACCAGAGCTGCAAAAGCGATGATTCCTCCTGTCAACCACCGTTCATCACCTTCCTTCCCACGAGCCCTCAGAACAACTGGACAGCTGGATTGGAAATCATCCAGCAAATCAAACCAGCCCGTGTTTGTTTTTGATGGGACGCAGGTGCCGAAGCACAATCCGATCCCTGCCAGACTTGATATCTGTAATAGACTGGAACAATAGAGAATCAAAGACAATGAAACAGCCATATTATGTTTGTCCTTGTCACATCACATCAGTGTAGATGGGGCTGACTAGAAAACAGCCTCTTTTCACATGTGAAGCTCATCCATGGTCGCTATGCCAGGGGTGGCAAATCATCCAGACATATGGGTACTCTCTAGATCTGGTCTGACTGACAGGCCTTTGAATGGTGATAACGCTATTTTATCCAATATCTGGTTCTCTGTGCTGCACTGGTTTCAGTATGTTTAGGAAATGGATAAGGTGGACAATCAGTCTAAATTAAGCACAGCTTGACATTGTGATAACTATATTTTTATATGGAAAACAGCAGATAAGTAAAAGGGGTCACATACTAGGTAAAAAAAATAATCAAAGAATTGTCCATTCTGTTCTGACAGTTTTAAGATTTACTGTATGACCCCATGCATTATGTCTGTCTTTCCACTGTTTGATCCTATAGGCATTTTGTAAGTTAAACTTGTCATTGTGCAACAATCAGTGTATCACCAAGACAGAAGCAACAAAATATTTCTGGTGCCACTCTGAATGCCACATAAAATGTGTGTCTCCACAAATAATACAATTTCTTGAAAGCAGCCAATCTTTCAAGGAGAATTTTGCCTAATACAGAAGCAGTGTTTTGGTGTATCTACTGTAGCACAGCAAACATTTGGAAAAGGATTATACCACAGGAGTGTTGTGTTAATATCAAGAAGATGATAGAAAATTAGGGGGATAGAGATAGGGAATAACATGCAACAAAGGCTTCTAGATGATCTTAAAGCAGAGGACTTGATGAATATTTTGTTGCATTTTCCAGAGGTGAAAACGGACCTGAATTGCACTCCACTGTCAATAATTGAATTCAAGCTGACTACGAATTACAAACACCTTTTCGTTTCTCTGTACATAAAATGTAGGTGAGATTGTCTCTTCAAAGACTGGATGCATACTGTAATATCTGCATGCCGATAGATGGTCTGACCTTCAACTCCACACCTCATCCAAAATTAGAATGGAGTGGATTTCAAAATGGCCCGTCAAGTTCAGCGTATGAGTAGCAAGTTAAAAACAGACTGGCACACTCAAATGCACAAATCCCCCTTACACTTGTTTACTGTACATTCTGTGCTGTTGCCGAGCAACAAAAGAAAACTTGAGTGTGGGCCTGCAGGATGCCTTGCCCCTGCACAATGGCTAAAGTTGCTGCAGATCATTAAAAGCGGATAACTGCTTGTGTGAACATGCACAGCCACACACAGAACATAGATAGCGGTTTGTGTCCCAGGTGTCTGTAACCTTGGTGTGTTTTTCATGTGCTCTTGCTTGTGTTGTTCCTGCAAGGCTTGTATTCGTTTGGTCCTTGGTGCTCTGGCAGCCCAACTGTCATAAAAGCCACAAGGACAAGAGCACAAGACGCTCAGATTGCATCCTTTGTATCACTGGCGTACAGGGTAAAATAGATTTTCTGCAGCGACATACACTAAACTTAAAAGCCGCCTTGAAAAGTGCAAAGGAGAGCTGAGTTGAGAAGAAGAAAAAAGTATGAAATGAGTTGATGTGGCATAAATCAAATCGACATTTCAAAAACTTCATTTAAAAATTTGGAAATCGATTACTTGGCCTTCCTGCCGCTCGGTAAATTGGCTCTAGGGGAAGGTGAAATCGGGTTACAATTAGTCTTGTGTGGAGCTCGGTCCAGCTGCTGCAACATGAACCTTGGTTTACTGTATGACAGCAACTGTGGCCAGAATGAGAGACTCCTACTGTTCACCTATTGGAGGAATGTCCACACCCAAAGGGTTCAAGAACAAATAACCACTATAACACCATCAATATCTGCTAAATATTGATCTACCACCACCTCCCGCTCCCTGAGGTGAAATAAACAAGCCACCTCAGCTCTTTCCCTGTAAACTGCCGGTATTTTTTTTCTCGAATTTTGTGTGTGGTCATTGTTTCCTTTTTAAATCCACCTTCTGGTTGAATAGCAGGACAGCTTTCAATGCCAAAAATATTTAGTGGCAACATTAAAAAGGCACAATAACATGAAGGACACACAAAACATACCTCGGTCTCTCGTCTCACTCCCCCCCGCCCCCCGCGACTTCATCCCCTTCAGCTATTCAACAGCTGACAGGGTCCAGCAGGTGGCACATGGCATTGAAAGTTGTATGTATGAGTGCGTGGTTAAAAATACCTTGACCCTGACACTGGTCCAAATGCTTCTCGCATAGCAGAGATAGTCCACCGGGTGCCCCAACTGCACCTCCTCCGCTCCAGCAAATGCCTGCTTTATACACAACATGTTTGGAGTGTTTAAGAGGTCATTTCAAATTTCAGAGGGAACATTCCAAGCAGCCAGCAGTCCAATTAGCCTGCTGCACAATCTATTCAATTCAAGTAGAATTATACACTATGCAGTGGTATTATCTGGGAAAACTCAGGGCAGAGTTGCATTGACTATGTGGAAAAGAGGACCCATCGGTATATAAGTGTACTCATTGTCCTTTGGATCCCTTAGATTTCCTTCCTTCATATCCATTTTACAAATTGGAAAAAAATGTAATCAACTTAATTTTTATCTCTTATACATCCTGCTACTCTTCATTCTTATTCTCTCAGTAAAAGGCTAATACAAGAGCGAAGGCTTTCTTAAGATTCGATCTCTGACTTGCATGCGATTAGAGAAGCGGGTGTTTCTGTTACACAATCCCTGTTCATTATTAAAGGTCTGTTTTCATTTAAAAACATAGCAACAGTTGAACAGATCGTTGCTCAGAGGGGATTAGAAAGAATAGATTGACATCTACTCTTGTAAAAAATGATTGAACCCCTGCTGAATATCTCTAACCAGCACAAGTTTTGAATATTTCATCGAGCATAATCCTTGCTTTTTGGAATGAGGCCCTTTGTTCATAGGAGACACCGAAAATGTTAAAAGCATCGTGTTATATTTCGAGACTTGTACAACCTAGGTAAATGCATACAACATTGTCGCAGATGAGACCCTAAATATTATATATTATAAGCAATAAACAGATGAATGCACTGAATTTTGGCACTGAGCATAGCGCAATAGCAAAGCACAGAAGCATAGATCTTAATATAACACCAAAGGGAATATAGAGTTGTCGAACAGAATCCAGTTAATTAAAGTAGAATTACTGCAGTTGTATGCAACACAAACCAGTCAGGTTACAGTTTACATCCATGTCTGTCCGGATTCAGATGTAGTGAAGACTTTAAGGTGCATAATTTCATTGTGGGGAACAAAAAAAACCCAAAAAACTGTTAAAGCCCTTGTATGTGGTCCAATGCTAAGTCAATAAAGCTGTGAAAAAACAAACTTGCAACCATGATGCTTCAAATAAAAAAACAAAAACAAATGCAACTTTCAAAATGTGAACAACCCTAGGATTTTTCCTTGGCACTTCACAAAGGGTTTTAGATAGCACTGAAGGAAAAGCATAATTTATTAAATGACAAAAATGAGTAAAAACAAAGCTATTCAACCAGCTATTTAATCAGTTATGTTAACAGTGGTTTTATTTCTTCAATGATAATAGATGCATAAAAAATGCATTTATTTCCATCCAATAATGTGACAAAGGCTCACTGCTTTCACTGTAAGTGAATGAATCATGCTTAGAGTTGTGCACAGATTTGTGCTTAGCTTCACACACATCTTCAGTTGAGCAACACATAAGATCTACACAATCACCATGGTTTTTAATGTCAGCAATAAAGATTAACGCAGCCAAATCAGCATTATATCCAATATGTAATATGACTGCTCTCTCTAATTCTGTTGTGGTGAAGCTATGCTGATGGACAATGGCCAAGAAAGTGTTTTTGCACATTATGATGACACAACGAACATGACATTTGGCATGTTGGATATAAAATGTAATCAATTTATTACATTATCCTGTTGAAAAAAGCAACTGTACTGTGTATATATTGCATTCAGGAGAATGGGACTGATGGACAGACAGATATCCCAAAAGCATGCCATAACCTAGCATTAAAATATAGTTTAAATTTAGAGTATCGGAGACAAACTCCCCAAATCACAGCCAACTGGGTAAATAGCCATGACTGACACTAAATTCAAAGGGAAGTTTGCACCATGGCTCGAGTCATCAAAGACATCAAGAGCTTTTCATATGTTTGCATTTGATCAGCCATGAGATATGTAATAAGTGAGGAGAGTGATTAGCAAGCGAAATTAACGTCTTTGATCTCAAAAGTCAGTGTATTGAATGTTCATGTGATTTTGTGTTCGAGTTGTGAGGGTGTCTGATGAGAATCAGCCGACTCAGGATTGATGGGTCATTTTGTTGAGGAGGGCCTCAGGCACATCCATACAGCCTGTAAACATGACACATGACTAATTCCTGTATGACCAATTGCATCAATCTTGTGTAGAGGTCAGGTACAGACGTTTGCTTGACATCTGATACATATAACAAGTAACTCTGAAGGTTCTTCAGCGAACAGCCAAGAAGGATTCTTCACTCCATGTAGCTTGAAGCAGTCTTTATCTTTTTTCTTCCCCTCATATTCTGTTATTGGAATTTAGTTTATTAAATACAGCACAATTGTGTTCTGCCAGCTGTACTTTTCTGCATCAATTAAAAAAAAATAAAAATAATAAATAACTTATTAAAGATATTTGACATCTTGTCCTTTCCTTTTTACGTTTTTGGACAGGAAAACTCCTGGGGCATCAGTTTAGGTAATAGAGGATGGCAACAAGATTACATGAAAATAAATTCTTTTTTTTTTTTTGCCTCAGTGAGATGCAAAATTACAGGAATAGTGTGATCAAGTACATTAATTTGCTTACCGGCCAAAAATTTGATGAGATGATTGCATATTATGCTCAGGCCAGCCTGGTTCTGCCCAAAGACTTCAAATTCTTTTAAAGGTCTTTGTTGTTTCATCTATACAAAAAAATTATGCTTTTAGGTACTTCTGTATCTCTTGACATTTGGTCTTGATGCTACGCTAAAGATAACCAGCTTTAGCTGGTTCATGCGGCCTTATAGCTGCCTGAACTATAAAAGGTTAACTGCTTTTATTGAAGCAGGCTTGTATTAGAGGCAGGCCTTTCTTTCATATCATATATGTTTGAGAAGTTTGTTTGGTCACGTTTTAGTATGAAGACTCATTTTAACCTGCGCCTTTTTGCCCTGTAAAAGTTACTGCGTTACACTGATAATAGAAACTCTATAGCCATTGTAAACAGCATTTATTGTAAACCATTTTCAGGTTCTTTGCAACAACAGCCCCACGGGATTCAAGGACTAAAAAGAAAGAAAAGTGGATCATAAAGAAAGAATCTAGTGTCACCAAGTGTTAGGTTTAACCCTGTAAAACACACTGGATATATTTATTAGTAATATTCTCTTAAAAACAACACTAGATTGCTTGACCTTGTGTTGACCACAGCGCTTTTCGGAGAACCAGGTTTTAACTAGTCATCAGTTTATATCTGAGGAAATGTGAAATGTCTAATTATATGTCTAAGAAAATTCAACTGCCTATGTAGATTCTAAAAGTAATCTTAGGAGCTTCAGTAAATATTAGCATAACTTCTCTTTTACATTTCTGAAGATGTTTAACCTCTCATCCCAGAGGCTTCTTCAGTTCAATATTTAAGAACTTATAAGAGGACTTGTTTTTACTGAAGCTTCTAAAAGAAATTCAACAGTTAAAAGAGGCCTTTACTCGCAGCGTTTCTGGAGAACAATAAGTAGTATTGAGGCAAGTGGTGCTCAACTACTGCAGTTTCAGAGGACAATAACAGCCTTTTTCTATGATATTGTTGGCCAGCTGAAGTCACATAAAATCACTGCATTAGAGGCTGGTTCTTGCTGCCGCTGAGGTACTTTGCAGTGACAGTGAGTGGTGCTCAGTAAGCACTTAGCAAGGCAGGTCCTAGACATCTACCTCTTCCAGAAACAAAGGAAGCTTGTGAGAAGACGACAGTGAGATGGGCGGCTGATGTCTATTTTAATGTCTGTTGATAGACAGGCTGACAGCGTTGTTGGCAGTAGCGCCCCTTATTGCCTTTCTCTTCCCGGCTCCTTCTCCCCTCCCTATCTCATCTTCTTCACTTTGGTGAGGTGACAGGTCCACGGCTGTGACACATGTGGAGTGTAACTGTGACAGGACAAAAAAAGCAATCGGTCCAGCCTTCCTCCCCAATACGGAGACACTTTTTGTTCCGTTGTCACTGGTACAAGGAGGGTCGTGATCAGGGAGGCTGTCGACCTCCTACGCACACATGACATAACAAATACTCCTTTGCTTTCTCTTTTCATTTCCAGCGCCTTTGCCACTACTACTCTTTTCTTAGTAGAGTGGTGAGAAGAAGGAACCCAGGAGGAATAATCTCAACAGAAAAGATTGTTTTCGAGATATTGATATTGGTGTCAGTAACAACTTTAAGAGAGGTAAATTCAAGAGAACCACACTAGCGATGAGTATGTACTCGACCTCCACCTTTTAATAACAGATTTAAGCACACATTACAGCACAGCTGTGTATTAACTTTGTCCTTCTATGCATGGAGGATGCACTGCCAGAGCATTCACATAATACAGAGGACTCACGAAAAAATAGGTAAATAAATGGAAATGGAGACAGCTACAGAGAAAATGTGAGAGCAGGTGCAAGGCTGCCCACTTCCTCTGCTCCAGGAAAACACAACACCTTCTTGACCTCTGTCTGAGACAGAGTGGGGAGGGGGACCTGGGGGTGGTAGTGACTCATTCAAACAGAAAAATATAATTTCTATTTAAAATATTTTCACACAAGTCGCCCCATGGATGGCATAACGATTCATTTTTCTTGATTTTTTTTTTCAATCCATGCATTTATGAGTTTCCTGTGAGTCACAAAGCAAAAGTTATTCAGCATTTGAGAATATTTTCGTTTCAATAAATGTCCATTTTCAAAAAAAAAAAACCTTCAACACAACTGACAGAGCCTGCAGATAAACACCATGAGACCATTCGTTTTGGATGTGTGACTGGGCCTGATGGTGCAACTCGTACTCAGATAAAGATAGGCACCACATCAGCTTACATCACATCACATTGCATTTAGGTTGCGTTGCATCCAGCCAGATCCCTCAGCCTCACCGAGGGAAAAAAGAGTAGGGGTATCAACAGCTCATCCGCTCCCAGTAGACAGAGAGAAGAGGATGGGGAGGGAAGCGGAGAGTTTGTGTGACCAGCTTTCTGCCTGCTTGTTGCCAAGTTTGCCTCTCTGTATATTGCTCTCTCTCACTTTATCTCAATCTCCCTCTCATTTTTGAAGCCACAGTAAACACAGGTGTTTCTGCCTTTACTCCAGGGGCCCCCAGTCTCAGTGGGATATTGGAATAACTCCCGCAAACTTTCCCTTGATGTTTTACCACTGCTGCCTTGGCTCACCACCTGTCTGCATGGGGCATTTTAAGAACAGCTTGATTTTTGGCACCTGATAAAACATTTATGAGACAAAATAAATGCAACACTAAAACAGAAATATTTCTATCTTTAAGTCTCAGTTCAACTAAATATTTTGTTCAGTATTGAAGTCTTTCTTCTAGAATCACAAGAAGAAGAAGAAAAAGAAGAATGAGGAAGAGGAGAAGAAGAAGCAGAAGAAGCAGAAGAAGAACATGATGTAGTAGTAGTTCTGGAAAACATCCAATCAATAGCGTCATAAAACTGATAAAGCATGGTGTTGTAAAACTGTGCCAACGTCTTGTTAAAGCTTATATTATAAAATCAACAATGTCAAATTCAACTCCTCAACTTTGACATTGCCACCTAAATTTGAAATTCATCATTCAGGCTGGCATAACAAATCTCCATCAGTTCTAAGAGCAAGTACAACTGATGGCATGTTCATGAACTATTAGTTGTGGATGTTTTTGTAGACTTGGAGCTGGTGTCACAGTCAAACAAAAAGACGAAAAGGGTTCCTATAAATGTTCATGGCACTTTATACCGGCCTCAAGTTCCTGCAGTGGAAAGTCACCTACAGACCCTTCCTTCACCATTTCTATTCCACTTCCAAAAGCAAACCTCATTTTACGGTATGCTTGCACATGCTACTTTATGTTCCAGGCCAAATCGTGCCAAGTTGGGTAAGGAGGTTCCAACTGTGTGTGTGTGCATGTTCAGGTGCCAGCACTGAGACTTGGCACCAAGAGGGGCAGGTGCACTGGAGCATTGTCCATCTGGCCATAGTGGGCAAAACAGGTGCTACAAGTCAGTAGCTAGAGAGAGAGAGCAATAGAGAGAGAGCAATAGAGAGAGATGTGCCCCTAAGAGCTAGTGCTCAGAGTCTGAGTTCAGCATGTGATAAATAACAGAGGCAGGAAACGGGCAGAATTTCTCAAGAGGCAATAAGATGTGTAGTCTGTCGTGTGTGCTCATGTTGATTGTACTAGCTCCTGCTCATGAAAGCGTTCTCTTACACATATTGGCACATACAAACCAAAGCTGTCACACTTATGCCAGTGAATACATCTAGTGCAGATGTGCACACACACACACGCATAATTCACTTCATTACATTGTCACTATCAACCAGGTAGATCCTCTCCATTATCTGTTGAGACAAGAAAAACTGGCAGACATTGAGAGTCATGAGCCAAAGCCTGGTGAGCTCGCCGCAAAAGCTACCCAATGTGGAAAAGCAGAGCTCAACAAAACTGGATTTTAAATTACCAATCAGCAGAAAAACCCCTCTCCTTCTCACATGCACACATCTGTACGCCAACTTTCTCAACCTTTGCCCCATCTGTCTGTCAATTTGTGCTGCACCTCTTCATTAGGTGGGTGCTGATGTGGCAACTCCTGGCATGAAAACAATGTTGACACTCATTGCTGCTAACAGATTTCACGCCGGACCACTCTTAACCTGGGGAGCCAGTTTGCCAGAGTTATTTTCTCACTCCATTACGTTGCAAATAGAAAACAACAGTGTGTGAGTTTACACAATGCAGCACTGCTACAAGTGAGTTGGCAGCAGTCATGCATTGTTGTGACTGTTCGTCTTTCCAGGCTATTTCCAGGAGTGCTTTAAACTGTGCTCGAGTCAACGTGAAGGGTGCCATGAATACATTTTGTGGGCCATACTGCCAGGTGCTTTGCAAAAGGCGGTGTCCCTGACTTGCACAGCAGCGCTTGCTCTCAATCTATCTTTCAAGGGACTGAAACAGGCACACTGCTATCAGTGTGTATCATTTCTGTTTCACATCCATCAGTGAGTACCCTGTGAGAGCATGCAGCACTTCCCCTTCCACTTGTGTGTGGCAGGCAGCGGCAGCGCGGCAATTTGCCTCTGATTGTTTCCCATTTTCCCTGGGCGAGTTCAAGCCTGGACGCGAGCAGGTACCAAGAAGACGGAGGTGGGAAGGGAAACGATGATGGTGGAAATCAAACGCATACACAAACATACAAACCCAAACTGAGTTGCCCTCGCAAACACAGAGGCAGAAGCCATGTGCTGTAAAGGCCATTTTTCATTGTTATGACTGAGCCCAGAGATATGAGTGCTAACACTGCCGACCTCTACAGCGAGTCACCCCTACAGTGTATGTGTGTGCTTGAGTTTGATCTTTTTGGTTTTTTAGGACCGCTGCTACACATGTGCGTTCATGCTATAACTCTTCCATCTGCCCCAGAGAATGGAGCAGCACCGTTATTTCTGCTCACAGTCTTTACCGTCACCGTCAATGTTACCTCCCCCATGATTGCCTTCAATTCCACAATCTACCAATAATCTCATACACCCACACACACATACAAAAGCTAGTTGTTCTGCAGGTCAGACCCAAGTCCAAGAAGAGTGTACTCAATGGCAGGCAGCAAGAAAAACAGGAATTGCAGGGAATACTTATTGCAGGGCTAGTTTTATGCACCTTTACATTACTCATCACTCATCACTCTGTTGTTTCACATAAATACACTAGCAAGAGTTGAAAGGAAGTTAAGGTTAAAACTCAGATAAGGCAGATTTTTCCATTATTCATTTTGTGCCAAAATAAGACATAAATGCTACTTCCTGTTTCAAAGTGACTGGTAGCACAAAGCTAATACAAATTTAAGTACTTTTTTTTTTTTAAATCGAAGGCAAATTGAGTTTTTGGAATCCTCTGCCTGACAAACCTTTCGAGAGGAGCAGTTCTACATTTGAACAGTACGGAATGTGAATTCCATGAATTGAACAATTGAAATTCAGGGAATGTCATATTCCTTTCCCCTTCAGAGAGACATAGCACACATTATCAATTAGGCAGGTTCAAGGAAAATGTTCAGCTCATGCTCCCAGGCAGGCACCTTGACTTTTTACAAGGGTAATCTTTTTATTAATTCATAATAGGACCAGTAATTCCTTATCACAAGATTAACTTGAAGCACCTAACACTATGCATGTATCAAATGAAGTCCACGGTTGCTTCACTATCAAGGCTTTGGACAGAGACAAGTGCTCACAATGTGGGCTAAATATAAGCCAGTGCCCAGTCCGGCCATGACCTTGAATGACCCCTATTACTGTAATAATAGCAGTGGAATGAATTGTTAGCATGTCTGCTAAATTGAGCAGGGACCTTTTTAGTTGCTTTCCATTGTGGACCAGGAGTGGGGCTTTGTTGTGCTGATAAACACAAACATTAGTTGCCAGGAGTTTTAAGTGATGCCATATGGGAGGAGATCTCTGAGTGTGTGAGTGTGCGTCCACAGTCGCAGCAGCCAGCACAGCAAGACTCTTTCAAGTCGAGAGCCAAATAAAGTTAAAGGCAGTTAGATAGCGAGAGAGGCGCACCGCCAGAGGTCATACCACTTTGGATGATAATCTGTCTCATTTTTTTTTTCCCCTTCAGTTTTCCCACTAAACCACCTTAAATGGAGGCAAATCGACTGCAAGTTATTTATATCAGGTATGTGTGCAGGCAGGGTGGAAAAAAAAAAAATCTTGCTTTGACCAGATTACTGACATCTGAGAACAGAGTGGAGCGCACTTGTCCCTTTAGACTGCCCTAATAAAGACACATTACAGCCAATGTTATTACAGTGTGGAGCACACTTGCCCTGCACTAAAGAGTGCATCAAAACCTGAAAAGAGGGGTGATGAAAAAACTTGTTAATTTCTTCCTTTCCATCTTTCATGAAGTGATGTTAAGGATATACAAGAGCAATTAGTAGAAACAACCTCCTTGATAATAGACTAACAAGCTGATGCCTCTGACTGCTTGCGTATTCCACAGAGAGCCCACTAACCAGCATTGCCCAATGCTCTAAAGCTGATAAGTGCTGTAAGATAAAATAAAAATAACAACTGAATTATACATTCTAAACCCAAGGGAGGCTCTGATGCAATAATAGTTGTTAATGGCAGTCTATGTCCTGTGTATTAGCATTGTGGGAAGTTTGATATGGGCAGACACTTTGATGTTCACTAATCTGATGTTGTAGCTGTTGCTGCATCCAAGTATATTTTTCTGCTCAGTCACAATTGTTCTTGCACAGGTACACTGAAGTGCAAACAAGCAGGGGACGGAACATGACGTGGTACCGAGAGTCAAATGATGCTATGGGTTGCACACCCTTTGATGCTTGGGTTTACTGGGACCCTTTTTTTCCTGGTTCACAGTACGCATAGTACAGTTAAGAGCAGCAGCAGTGCCCCACTGATGGTACCAAGCAGAGAATCCCTGGTGAGAATACACAAAATACTTGGTAAATATTGGAGCTTTTGAACTCGAAAGTGCAATCACCAAATTTGGCTAGAACACACTTATCACAGGCTGTGGGGAGTAATTTGATGGACACTCATGCTTCAGTTTACTGCAGCTTGGAAAAAGACTGAGAACGAACTAAAAAGGTTAAGTTGTTGTTTGGTTATTCTATAAACATGATGTGACACAGAGAAGACTGCACCAATGATCCTTTATATTGTCCATTTTTCCATCTATATTGGGTTTTAGTAGATAAAATGTAAGAATATAGTGAAAACCGGCAAGTATGATATTGTATCATTTTAAGAAGGAGATGAAACCAGATTTCATTTCTAAACCATTCGGCTGGGGCAGAGACTGCACCCGCGCCTGGGCACACTCCCCGGAGAGCCTGCCGCCGCTGCTGCAAAAAATCCTAGAGGAAACACTGCCTGCCTTGGTGCTACCATATGTGGGTTGCTAATAGTGGAGTTATTCTAGTTAAAGTATTTCCCTGTTTTCTAGATTCCTGTTTAAATTTGTATTCCTGCCTTGGTGCTACCATACGTGGGTCTGCTTAAATTTAACTTTCTTTTGTCCTTGCGGTTTCTCCGCCTGCCCGCTAGAGAGGGTCCAATTCTGTACCGCTTGTGGCAGATTGTTGTACTTCCATGTCTACTTTTAGCCTTCTGGTTATTAGTCGTATTCTCTGTGTGCTTTCCTGTGCTGTAAATAAAAGCATTTAAAATCACTCATTCGTCTGCCATCTCCTTTCCTGCACTTGAGCCTCTGCACAAACCGTAACAGGCACAGTTAGCTTGCCTCAAATATATTAAGCACAGAGGATAAATTATCCAGTTCCTCAATGGCTACAGACCACACTAGAGTTCATAAAAATCAGATAATTGAAAATCCAAAGTCTCACCTCCTTCCTAAGCTCTATTCCTTTCAACCATCGCCAAGAGTAACTGCAAGTGAACAAATAAAAATCTTAGACAGCAATTAATAATTTATTTGTCCAATATCGACTTTTATTCCATTGTGTTTTATCAGCTCATTAGAAGCTGGCTGGCTTGGCACAGTAATTGTTCAATAGGGGTGATAGATGACGGCCACACATGAGCTGCTGAAATCTTTGTGCACCAGAGAACTGAAGTCGGTCTAACTTGGAACTTCTTTTAGCTCAGGTAGCAAACGGTTTGAGGACGTTTTTCCTCCAGGAGAGCCTGGAATCATATTTACAGCCTCTGGTGTCATGACACATACACTGCTCCATATTTTTACGACGACATTGCTATTTACAATATGAGAAATACGGAAGAATGATGAGGTCCTTGGATGAGAAATTTAGTCGACAGCGTGATTCTAATTCAAAGATTTCTCCTTTTGCATTCAAGCAATTGAGGGTCGATAATATTCCACCACATAAAATGTTGTCAGCACCATCGCAACGGAAATCAATGAGGAAACCTTGAACAGCACCATGGTTCTTCGAACACACCTGACTTGGAAAGGAATAACAAGCAGCTACAAATAGACCAAACAAGGAAAGGAGAATGTATACTATAGGGGAAAAAAACAAGTACATTCCACATACAGCTGAATAATGAATGCATACAGACAAAACATTTATGCATATCCATGGTGACCAGACATGTCCAAAAGACCGCGGGAAAATAAGCACATGTACATGCTGGACACTTCCACAAACACACACACACACACACACACACACACACACACACACACACACACACACACACACACACACACACCAGGAGATGACACAGACAAGTGCTTACTGTTCAGTTCAATCTATAAATTCCTCCCACTGACAGCCTCAATGCTGTCCTCCATCATCCATCATTTCGCCATCCCCCTTTGTCCCTCACCTCCAACATGACCTCCAACATGAACCCAAGAGAGCCGGTACAGTGTGTGTGTGTGTGTGTGTGTGTGTGTGTGTGTGTGTGTGTGTGTGTGTGTGTGTGTGTGTGTGTGTGTGTGTGTGTGAATGTGTGTGTGTGTTTGAGAGCATGGTGACTTGTGATGGTGGCAGTACTAACCTATACTGCTGGTGTTATAGGCCTACTCCCATCACACACTTTTCATAGCCGAAACTCAATTAAGTGATTAATGTGTCGCCTCTTGAACCTCCCCGCAGAGCTATTAGGGCAGAGATTGCCCTCTATGCATACAAAGATGCATGCATGCATAAACACACTCACACACACACAAAAAAAAAAAAGACACTGCCCCAGGTCATGCCCAGCAGGGGCTGCCAGGGGCAAAGCTTTGGTCCAGAATGAGGGCCCTTGAGGTGCACAAAGAGAGGGACGAATCCACAGTGGACTCCAACCATCCGTCTTCTTAATGGCTCTGTCACATTTCATAAAAGGTTTTAATTTAGCTATATGGTGCGCAAGGGGGGAAATGAGGCCTTTATGATCTGATTGCAGCCCAAACAGAGGGGTTATGGCCACAGTCCAAAAGACAGTGACTGAGATAAGAGGCAGTGTCCCAATAGCGTTGTCATTATCAGGCAACAGGAGACGTCAAATCTGTTTGATTTTGCCTTGGAAATGCTTTAATTTTTGCACTTTAAGTGTATTTATTTTATGGACGCCTGGTCTAGCCGAAATTAATTCATCAATAAGTGCAGTGCTGAAATGATGGCCCTTAGAATATTTGCTTCCAAGCCAAAGATAAATATTATGTTTGTCCCAAAAAGAAAAAAGGCTGAAACTATGTGTGGTAATTAGCTAAAACAGGCACAGTATGTTTATTCTGGATGTATTGCACCATGTCATGTCCCACAAGCAGGACACTGCTACGTCACCATCTAGCAACTTCATCTAAATGTATTGTGACTACTGGTGCAACCAAAGCAACGCGTGTGAAAAACAAGGACAAATGCCGCTTGGTAGTTGTGTTATGTCATCTTTTCCCAAATTTTCATCAAGACAATCATTCCTTTGCTGACCCACAAGAACAATGTCAGTATAAAAATGGCACAAGAGTGTTTTAAAATTATTTCTCTTTCTAGGATGTGAAGATTGACTGATAGTTACACAGAAGAACAGTTAACAACAGATTTAAGTGTAAAGTGACAAACTCCATGAGCCACTGGTCTCATCTGTGTCTGCTTCTGGTGCAGGAAATTTACATTCCAATTCCTAATCCTGCCTACAGCATTCGACTTAACTGTTCAACCACCGCAATACCTGCTACACATTGGATATAGGTGCATCAAAGTTCCTCAAACAACAGGAATCCAACAGCACATTCGCATCGCATTGTCCAAAAAGTGCAGCTGAGAGTTGTCTTCCTGTGCACACTAAAGCTGCCATCCCACTCAGATTCTCAAGATCAATGCTCTGAGAAAGAGGTGAGAGTAAATACTGGAAACAAGAAGAACAATAGGCGTTTTTTGTTATGGAATCTTCAATATTTGCGTGGCACTGCAACAGTGGGGCTGAAATGGATTACAGTCCATTATAAAACTTTGAAGCACAATACACCCACAATCTAGCTGGTCGTAAAATGTTCCTTATCCATAGAGAGAGAAAAAAGGGTTTGTGTCATTTTACTAGAGTGGACATTTTCTCAACTTTTTTTAACTTTTTCTCTATAAAGTCAGAGTTGAGACTCTCTGCTGCTGAATACACTGGCTGGTTGCTTGGCTGGCTCTCCATTCTTGGCTGTCCGAGTTGCTGACTCACCTCTGCCTTCAGGCCCTGTACCAACCCGTCAGCCAGCCAGGCAGCCACCCGGCCAGCTCTGTTGACAAATTGATATCTGATCTGTGCTGCAATTGGCGAAGGCACAGGCTATTCCAGTGTTTCGGCTCTCCTCTGCCAACTTGAAACAGCTGAGGGATTAACTACAGGCTTTCAATGGCCGAACTCGTATTGTTCATTGATGGGGTGAGGCAAACGGTGAACACTCTGCACTGAAACAGACGGGAAAGTCCAAAGTGGGAAGTGAGAAGAAGCAGTATCAGTGTGCGTTATTTTTTTGGGGGGGTGGTTTGTGGCAGAAGGGGGTGATTATCCAAATGTGTGCTGAAAAATATGTATGGTAAATGTCTGCTGTAACTGGTTACGTGTGCAAGACAACAGCAGTATGTGTGAGTACATGGGGCAGCCAGCTGGGTGGTGGAATGCAAAGGACATGGCAGTGCTGCTATTCTGGGTGCGTGCATGCGTTGACATAGCACAAGGGGTTCTGCTGGATTCTCAAGGAGAATCCAGATTCCTGACATTAGTGTATATGTGTGAATTTTTTCCATGTGTGTGTGTTGGGTGAGGGTTAAGGTCACTGAGTTGCATAAAAAAGGTACACTGCAAGAAATATCAGCCTTTTTCTGTCATTCTATCCAGAACTACAGTAAAGCCCCAAACTAACATTTCTCAACAAATATTAAATAGATCACCATAAAATTGTATGCAGACTTTCACGCTCCTTACAAGATGGATCCTAATGACTTTGGTGATACCCAGACTTTTCTCTAGTGTCACCCGTCAACAACCACCTACTTATTCAGCCAAGTTACAAATTTGCCCAGTGAAATTTTTCAAAATCTTGTTCAGGCTTGGCAGATGTTGTATTCTCATAACTCTGTTTCAATTCAGATAAATTTCATGTACTGTCTACCGTACTAGAACTTGTCAAAATTTTTGAGTCAAATTTAATTTTTGTTTGATGACCAAATTTAGGGTTTTTCCTGGCTCAGAATGGGCCTGTGGGGAGGGTAGCACCAGAGTGAAGCATCGGTAATAAATCTGTGTTCCATTATTTGACAGAAATCTGTGCATTGTCCTGTTAGTTTGGATAATTTAATAAATAAAAATGTGTTTTGTGATTGAGAAACTAAAACCCACCTTCAAAAACTGACACAAAAATAGCTCTAATTACTCTTGTGTGCTTGAGATTTTCGTTTGCCGCTGGCTAAACCCTCTTGGTGATCGCCAAAAATTCCACTCTAAAGACAATTCCTGCAAAACTAACTAAACTTTCATCTGTTTTGTTGCACCCTCACCCCAACTGGTCGAAGCAGATGACCAACCTCCCTAAGCCTGGTTCTGTCAGGTGTTTCAAAAAGTTGTACTTCCCCCCATTTTTCTTCCCACGTGCTGCTCAAAGGAAAATGTTGGGTTTGTTTGGGTTCTTTGATATAATATTGTAAAATACACCATAAAAACAAATCAGACTTGACTCATTCAACAGTGCTACAGAATAACCAAATGCTACCATGTTAGCATGTTATGATAAAAGCTAAAAGCTAAGACATGTTAGCACCTGACAGAGCTGCTTGCCTGTGTTACTTTTTAAATTATTAGTTTTATAATGTATGTATTGGTTAAAGTAATTTGTTTTCTTATTTTGAGCACATGTCCAAAAACTCAAGCAAGTTGTAGTTGTTTCTTTGCTCCTGTCATGTTTTCACACAATGTGGGCTCATTTTTTGTTTCAAGTTCCACATCTGTATTGAAACAGTACAACCTTGTTCAGAAGAAGAAAGAATTACATAAATTTGCATATAATTTTTTTTTTTTAATTCCATCACTGTGACTCAGTAGTGAGTCACTGGTGGCTTCACAATTATGCTGAGGAGGGAAGAATATTTAATGTTTTTTTTTTAACCGAATCTGGTTACAACAAATGGTTTGTTTTAGGAACTTCTTCTTTAAATTCTACATGTACTTTAATGAAATACTACAGTTTTAAACTTAAATTGGGTAAATTTTTCGAATGAAACTGCATCACAACTAAGTAGTATCAGGAAAGTGAGGAAGTTCAAATTTTGGTGATTTCTTTGTTTTTTACAGTTTGTGGCTCTGACAAATGGTTTAATTTGGTGATTTTTTAAAAGACCACATGCCTTTCAAATCCCCTCAGCAGGTTTGGGATTCAGAACAAAGAAAACTCATTAGTAGACTATACATCCATTTCCCCTTTCCCTCAGTTTCCACTGCCCTGTGCATGAGCACAAACATACAACAGAATAGTGTCGTGTGAATCAGTCGAAGTCATTTTGAAAACTCTTTTGCAGTGTACAGTTCAGGGTGATCTTTCCAGTGCATCCCCCTCGAACTTTCTTCCAAAAATATCAGTAATCCTGTTGTCACACACAAACACACACTCACCATCACTGAGGAAACCACCACAAACATTCCTGTAAAGGCAGTCACAGCAACCCCCACCTCACACCTTTCCGTAATCCATGCTGGCCTATTTTCTGCCACAATCTTTTCCATCGCCAGGCGGTACCTCCCCGCACTGGTCCCATCTGTCAGAACGAAATCTGATAGACTCTTGAGGGGTATACCATCTCATCGCGGTCTAACAAGTCTCCAGGATCGACTCACAAGTCTTTTCTCTCAGTCTGCAGCTATCACAATTGCTGTGCCACTGTGAGAGTCTGATTATAGGGGAGAAATTAAACTTTAAAAAGGAATAAACCTTAAATGTATCTGTCAGTACTTCAAAAGCACACGAGTGACTCCTTTGAGGAAGCTATTTTACAAGTGAAGAACCTGAAATGACTCAAAATTCCATGCTTTTTGCTACCATTCATATCAGCAATCATTTTGTGACAGCAGGTGTCCACTGTGTTTAAGTGCTTCTCACAAGGCATTACACCTGTTTCAACATTGTCTGACAAATTAAGACATAATATAAAATATCAAGTCAAGTAATATATTTTTAAAAGCAGGTGCCGTAAATTAAAAGAAGCCAATCTAATACAGATGTGCTTCTCTTCAAACCAGGAGGTTTTAGCTGAATTTCAAGGACTTTAGGAATCAAGATAAGGCCCTGACAGACATAACCCAGTGGACAGCTCTATTCTCCATGACACCGGAGCAGGCGAGGCATCGATTGGCAAATTCGCACAAACATGTGTCGTACATTTACAAGACCTTGACCAGTGCCTGCGTCCACGACAAGCAATTCCATTACTCACAGTCGGGGTGAAAGGTCAGTAAGCGATCAATATGTGGAGGATGGAGACACAAAGATAGAGACTCGGATAAAAAGAACTCACCGTGCACTGTAGATTTGACCCTTTGACAAAGGAGGTTTGGGAAAGAAAAACATACCGTGAACATGGCAAACTGAGTAGCTGAAGAAGCAGAAAACACCTGAGGTACAGCATTCAGGTTGCTGGCAGGTGAACAAGTACTCACACAAGCAAATTCACAGCATATGCCATCATGCAGAAGGCAATTTGACATTATTTCTTCACTGAACAAGAAAAAAAAAAAAAAAAAAAAAAAAAGAGTCCAGAACAGAGGCATTGATTTCTCTTTACAAGAGTCACATTGGTAGAACTGGTAGCTATTATAGGTTATTTAAATGAATTCATGTTCTGTGTTGTACAATAGCTGGTTAAAAGGAATTCTTAAAAAAAAGAACCATATGGCAAGTCAGACCACAGAAGACAAGAGCAAAATGACTAAAACACATGCGTCCTACATGTTTTGTAATGTTGTTAAATCCTATGTGCATTATATAACTGCAACAATTAATCAGTTAATTGATTAATTTTACACTATTACATATTTGCTGCCTTCGTTGATAGCTAATTCATTGGATTTAGTAATATTCTAAAGAAAATTAACAAAATTCCCTAATTCCAGCTTCATGTGATTCATGTTCTAGTTTCTTTTCTCCTCTGTGACTGAATATCTTTGGTTTGCGGGGGGGGGGGGGGGGGGGGGGGGGGCACATTTGAAGATCTCCTACTGGGCTTTAGGAAATACCAGTATTTTTTCACCACTGATAAATCAAGAAAAGATTAACTGACAGTGTAAATAACCATTAGTTACAGCCCTAGTGTGTTATTGACACCAATACTGCGATACCCTCTGCAATAAACCATCCGAGGCCTCTAAGTCTGCCTTGCCCAAACCTTAATATAACCCAGAAGACAATTCAGGGCTGCATAACAAACATAACCTGCATTTAAACATGCTTAAATTTTATGAGCTTTGTTGGCACAATCGTACTGTGTCTGTGGAAACAAAATATGGTACTATAATCCAGTCTAAAGTCACACTGTATCAACACAGTATCAAAGCAGAGCATATTAACAGCTGTTTTGCAAAGCAAGGCCACTAATCAACAGACACAGAACCCCGCTTTACAACAGCGGGGAGCGGGACACTAATACTTTATTATTAATTGTTACCAGTGTGGAGAGGAACAAGTATTGGCTGGGTACCAAGGATCAATATCTGTAATCAACACAAACAGACTGCTCATGTGACTATAAGCCAGAAGCCAAAGGAATATTCAAGCCACATTATCAATCTCTCTTTGGTAAACGCAAGACGGGTCAGACGAAAAATTTATTTAGTGAAGCAAAGATATAATTCTGCTGCTGTATCACTCTATAAATCAACATATGTAAGCCTAATCCATGGCAGTGTTGCTCTGTACCAGTCATATATATTTAGACAAGCAGTGCAGCTAGCATAAAGTATTAATTATGCACACCAAAATCACACACATATAGACAAAATATTTAAGACACACACAATATACAACAGAATAAACCTGCTACACCTACCTCTTTAACTCTATTGTCTGCATGATTTCACTAGATTTATTTTCAAGGTCTTACCTTGATCATTATGAGGGCTAGCCATTTACTCTGCTCGTTTTGTTTTGTCTGTTTTCTTCAGAACAGTCTCGGATATGTAGATATGATATACTTGCAGAGTTTTAATTTTTTCTCGCAGATTTTATATTGCAGAAAAAAAATCTTCATAATCGGAAATATGTGTTTTTATACGTACAAGTACCTTGTCATATGATGCTAGTAGCAGAGACATCGTTTGATATTTGTGCAGTGGGAAATTGGCTGGAATCAAGCAAAATCAGAGCCGCGATGGTGCAATGGTGCAATGATGCATGATCAAGAAATTTGAAAAAATATGTGCTGTACAGAAAAAAAGTTTAATTATCTGATTTACTTATGTGTTCTCATAGAGTAGTCTACCTGTGAAGGTGGCAAATCAAGTTTTGTGGTTCTGTTTTTTTCTTGCAATAACATATTAATACAGCCACAGAGAAGTAAAACTTTTTTTTTATGTTTTATGTTTTTTATGTTTTTATGTGTTTTTAATTGTTTTTCTTTTAATTTCTGCATTTTTGTTGCCATTTTACTTTATAAAATTAATTCTATTTTTTTTCTAAAATAATGTCTAATGTACCTGCAAATACTGATTTCTTAAAAAAAAAAAAAGTGTTTCATCTTTGATAAATTACCATTCCTTGCCAGTCAAGGAATGTTTTTATTAATGAAGATTATACACTTAAAAAATTAATTGATACCTCAATCAAAAACAGCCACAAACAAGAGTCAAGACAGTTTGCACTTTTAATTAGTTTTTATAGTTTTGTTTGTTTATTGCATTTTTGTTGTGCCTTTATTAAGAACTTAATCCTGATTTATACATATGCATGCTTCATTTCTTCACAGTAATACGTTCAAATTCTTTACTTATTACTTTTCAGTCTAGAAGTTGTCACATCGTGTAATGTGCTGGCATTCCGCTGGGAATCGGTAAAGCTGTCAACACCAATGCAGTCCGATACTTTGAATTTGAAACATGCGAACATATGTAAATGTGACCGCTGAAATGTAGAAAATGCACTTGATCAAAATTGGATAAATAAAGGTTTGAGTTTAAAATGGAAAAAGAATAACACAAGTTGCTGTTGAGTTATTTGAATTCAGCGAAGCTTGCATTTGTGACTGATCTCTATGCATTCATGTGTGAAAGTACAAGTGTTTTGACACCATATTCCGCCTTGCTCACTTCACTGGCTTCGGAAGCCTTTCATATTTTTGCTTGAATAATTCTTTAGCCCCCATCTGATGAAACGTCACATCAGCTGGTGTGTGCTTTCCTGGAAATAATCATCATATATTTACACTTTTGTAGAGGGCAATTATCATAAATTACAAATTTGCAGCCTGCCTTCTTCAAGGACATGCTTGGGTGCTTTGTGGTTGTGATAAAACAAATACACTCTCTGGGCTTTCAGTGCATCATGATGGAATATGAACAACAAGCAGGCCTTTTTTGGTGTTTCGGCGAAAGATGCCTTCGTTTTTTAATGAAGTGCCGGCCGTTGTGAATGAGGACTCAATGAGGCATGGAATGGGGCCTCTCCATCCCTCCCTTGTGTCTTTTTTTTTTGTCTCTTCCTCCCTCTCGTCTGTGTGCATTTGAACCTCTCGTAGCTCTCATCTTTTAGAGAATTAGAATAAGAGCCATTACCCTCTGTCGGGCCCATGCTTACAGCCGCAATGGATGGGCTGGCTGGCTAGTTTTTCTCTGCTACCCACAGACAAATACAGGAAAATCATACTATCTTACACCCATGCAAACACTAATACAATTTCAAAATTTATTATCATTTTATCTTTTTTTCATTTTTATTCCTAACTCGGTGTCACCTGGTACTGCTCCTTGTAGTTCCTAAGTTGGGGCTTTTAGCTCTACTCCTAGGGTCTTGATAGTAACAAACCCACTTAGAGATGAGGCAGGCATCCGTTAGAGCAACGAAAGCTTTATATTTTGCAGATTTACGAACACCACTGTTTCTGCCATTAAACAATCATATATTACTCTGACAAAAGTAAATGAAGCAGGGAAACAGTTTGGTATGAAAATGAATGCCAAAAAGACAAAACCAATGGTAATATCAAAGACCTGCCCATCACCAAGAATTCATATGTCTATTGATGGAGAACCTATAGATCAAGTGGATACATTCATATACCTAGGACAACAGATAACTGAAGATGGAAAGAATGATCATGAAATTATAAGGAGGATCTCAATAGCAAGGGGTGTGTTTAACAAAATGAGAAACACTCTGACAAATAAAAATCTAGGACTAACAACCAGAAAGAGAATTTTGAAGTGCTATATATGGTCAACCATGTTATATGGATGTGAAACCTGGACCATTACAAATAACATCATGAAAAGAATTATTGCCTTTGAGATGTGGACATATAAAAGAATGCTGAAAATATCCTGGACAGATAAAATCACAAATGAAGTAGTCTTAAACAACATAAAAAATGAGAGCACACAATTAGATCGCATATTAAGACTCAGGAAACTCAGATACTTTGGTCATCTCATAAGAAAAAATAACATATCAAGAATATTATTAGAGGGACGAATAGATGGAAGAAGGCAAAGAGGACGACCAAGAGCAATGTGGACAGACAATATAAAGAAGTGGACAGAAATACAGTACACTGAGGCAGTAAGAACAGCCGAAGATAGAAGTACGTGGAGAACTACCATATCCTCCAACCCTGTAAAGGACGGAACATGAAGAAGAAGAATGTTATCCTGAAACAAAGAAAAACAAAAAAAGGAGTAAGTATTGAGCAAAGCAGTTCTTGAATCATTAGAAAATGTTCTCAAAGAGGATTCATTCACTTAATCACTAATCTCACTCTATGGAAGCTCAGGCTGGTGTCCAACTCAGTCAAGTGAAAGATGGCTCTTTGAAAGTGTGGACCTGATCCCTGCCTTTTACCATTAGTTTTGACAAACAACCCAAACTCCATTTAAAATTCTTGATATTTTAAAGTTTTCTCACTGAATGTTGGACATGATCGCTGGTTGTCACTGATAGTTACGTCTTTTGAACTCATCTTCATTTCGGCTTTATTTTTTAACTTAAATTAAAGTTGAATATTTCTTTATAGTGAAAGAATCTGAGAGTCATTTGTTCGTTTTTGTCACACTGTAGGACACATTTTCTTTAATAAAACATGGCAGTCATTCAAAAGTGTGCATTCTCTTTGTATTCTCTTGCTAGTTTAACAGCTTTCAGTTATTATATGGGAGCATACCACCATCTCTATGGGGCTGATCTTAGATTTATTTTATAGCCTTTTCACTTTTAAACTTGATTGCATGTCATATAAACTTTGTTTTTAGACAATCTGTGAAATGTCCATGTTATTTTATGCATTTGAAGCTTCACCTGTTAAATGCCTTGTGCTCTGTTTAATTTTTACTTACACAACTGAGCATGTTAAGCTACCATTTTAGCATCAGTACTAATTTGAAAATCATGTAATAGCTGGAACATTGATTTATGACAGATATATTATACCATCACTTCATACCAGGCTACTATTTAGCTACACTAGCAGAGTTAATGAGGTTTGAAGAATGCATCTGTGATTCGGTACATATTTTGAGCACACACATGTTAAAACCCTGAGGTTCCCATAGGTAATGCTCCCTGGGAAAGCGAATACATTTTAGTGAGAATTCCCAATCAATATCAATCCCAGTATCTCAATGCATGGTAATCAACTGAAGTTCCCACAGCATTTACTTATAATTAACTCACAAGTGTGACTAGAATCTAATTTTTCCATAAATCAAACACCAGCTTTCCAAAGATAATCAAACGCTTTATTGTTTTCCTCTTCCATTCGGGGCTTTTGTTGCCTGGTGGACTTTAGATTCTCTGAGTATATTAATACCTGCTTGGAATAATTTGCTTTCATAACAACATAACTGCATAAATTAAGATTAATTCCTGCCATAACAGCAGCGCTGAAGCACAACTGGCCAACATCACTTTGATTTCATAGCAGCATGAGACCTATTCATCTAAAGTCACTGATTTGACTTTTAAAAAGGGTGGGGTGGGGTGTTTGGAGTATCGTCATTGCAGTGTCCGACTAAAAGTAAGCCTTCTTCAGAAAAAAAAGACAGATTAAAAAAGAAACAGCAGGGAGTGAAAAGGAATTTCTGGAATTTAAAGAGAAACGTGTCGCAGTGAGAAAATGGATTATCAGATGTTCACAGAGACCATGTTTCGCCTGCCTCACTTTCCATCTCTCCCACCCATCTCTCATTCAGCTCCCATGGGTCATTTTTTCTAATCTGGATTCCCACTGTCTTCTACATTACTGACAGTGCATCAATCACAGTTAAACACATGCCCTTTACTATGTCGACTCTCAGCTGATGCGGCGTGTGTGCAGAGCTGCCTGGGGTTCCCCGACCAGCTCCTAACCCCTTCTTAATCCCTCAAAAATGTCTGCATTACTTTGGAAATATTATGTCGCTCAGCACTGTGGTGCCGCACAGCAACAACGAACCTAGGATTAGCATATATATATTGTTTGAAATACAACAGCGGGTGAACATGAGGGCAACTCTCTACCACGCCTGACAACAATTTGCCTTTTTGTTGTTTGATGAAAAGTTGAAAAAGAAAGCAGTGATCCTAAGTGAAGGGGTCAAAATACTGAATGATGCACCTAAATTTCAAGAGCACTTGGCTCTGTTGATTTAAGAACACTTAGTACAAAATCATAAGTTTGTGATTGCCTGCTTTTCTCTGTGGTATGCATGTTCCTCTTGTTAGATGCTGAGCTGTCTAGCCTTCAGCATGCTGTTTTTAATACTTCACCAGTGCCTGCCTCTTTGTTCTCTCTTTTTCCTGCAAATGCTGCCAAACCGAGTCCAGCAAGGGCAAAGAAGAGTAGAAAAGACGTGGATGAATTAATTTACCTTCAGTGTCTCTCTTCTTGAGTTTGAAGTCTGTGTAAGGAAAGCTCAGAGATTTGCTTTTAAACACACAATATACACTTCCGGTCAAAAGTTTCAGAACACCTCAGCTTTTCAATTTTTTTTATTGAAATTCAAGTAGTTCAAGTCCAATGGACAGCTTAAATGCTACAAAGGTAAGTGGTGAACTGCCAGTAGCTGAAAACATGTAAGGTTACCAAAAACTGACGAAAAATGTACATTTAAGAATTGTATAAAAAGGGCTTTTTCAGGGAACATGAAATGGGTTAACAACTTAAAGCTGCTCTGCAGCAATGGAGGTGATCAAGCCTTGAAAGTTGTTGCTACCAAATCCTACAGGTGTTCCAGTGTCCTTTTCTTGATGACCTACAACCCACTCTGTCTCCATAAAGGTAGTGTTGGAACACACCCTGTCACCATACCCTTGAGAGCATTATTTGAGCAGTATTGTACTGCAGAAAGTAGTGTGTTGCCATAAAAATGGTGAGGAAAGGGCAATTAACAATACAAGAGAGACAGACCATCATAACCCCTAAAAATGTAAATCTTTCCTACAAAGAAACTGTGTAGAAAGTCAAGGTGTCACTGAGTACAGTTTTCTTCACCAATCAAAAGGCACTCAGAAACTGGGAGAAACTCTGACAGGAAGAGGTCTGGACGACTCAAACCCATAACAGAATCAGAAGACAGGTTTATGAGAGTCAAGAGCTTGCGTGATAGTGGCTCACAGGAAAAAAGCTTCAAGCACAGCTTAAGTCGTAGTAAGCAAGTCTCAGTTTCAACTGTGAAGAGAAGACTTGGAGTAGCAGGTTTGACAGGTCGGCTTACAGCAAGAAACCCATTGTTATGTCAGAGTAAGAAAAAATAGGCTTGCCTGGGCCATGAAACACCACCAATGGACTCTACTGAAGACTGGAAGAAGGTATTATGGATTGATGAATCACGCAGGATTTTTGTACACCATCGAGTAGGCAAAAGGATGGTTTTTCAGTGTGTGACATTAACTGTAAAACACGGAGGAGGAAGCGTGATGTCTGGGGCTGTTTTGCTGGATCCAGGGTCGATGACTTGTACAGAGTGAGAGGTACCCTGAACCAAAATGGCTGTGCCATGCTCTGGCATGTTCCTAGTTGGTCAGGGATTCATCCTACAGCAAGATACCGACCCAAAACATCTGAAGTCCAAGTTATGCCACAGCTACTATAAGAAAAAAATTAAAAAATACTAAGCTTGAAAATGTGGAGTGGCCAGCACAGTCTCCAGACTTAAACTCCATGGAGATGGTTTGGGAGGAAATTGAGAAAAGAGTGAAAGTAAAGCAAGTGTTTTGCTTTTTAACTTTATTTGTTTATTTGTTCTATGCATTCATTTCAGAGCACAATGAGACATTGTCATGCATAATTTCGAATAAAAAACTGGAAAAATTGGGGTGTTCTACAACTTTTGGCCGGTAGTGTATGTCAGAAAATAGTTGGTGAATAGGCTCAACAATGTAGCGCTGAGTTTTTCAGAATTTTTTTTTGTGTTCAGAGAGGGCTCCATGACATACTGAAACTATAGTTTGTATGAACCCTCCTAATAACACTTTACCATTATAAAAACTAGATTGTATTAAAACATGTGGTTCCACTGCTCAATCACAAGTTACAATACTTACTAAAAGCTAGCTATGCAAATGCATCTTGCCTGGATACCAGAATTTGCACAACAGCTCGGTCTCTTTATTCCACTTTTCTATACTCTGCTTGTGTTGTCACTGTTGCTCCTCACACGTAGCAAGAAGTTCACCGTGTGATATGCTAACCCTAACCCTTTATTGTGAAAAGATTTAATCTCAAACATAATCTGTTACCAAGCTAAGCAGTTGTAGTGCCTAGACCAAATAGCAAGTGGAAACAATTAGGGCTGGACCCGAATATCCCGAATATCCGTTCGGTACGGCGGTATCCAGATATTAATTTTGGTATCCGAATATTCAGATACCGGATTTTAAGTAAACTTAGCAAGACCCAATACCATGCTCCTCGTTCCCACTCCTTTGAATGAGTGGTAGCAAATATTGACACATGGTCAGTATACTGAATTAGCAGTGTTAACTCGCTATTTTAATGGGTGTCCACGGCAATTCAAGTGAAACCTTTTCAATCTTGTAACTGAATAGACACCAACATTCAATAATTGCAGCACACAGCAGAGAGATTGAAAATGTAACACTATATAATAAATGCTGACATTTCATTTAAATGTCACAGCAGCTTGGGAGATCATATGCATGCAAGGTTTCTCAGTTAACCTAAATAATTCAGCAAAGGCCTCGAGTCATATTTGTAAAGCACCTGCAGTATTATCTGGCACTTTGGTTCATCATGCCCCTTCAATCCCAACACGCACATTTGATAATACAAAAATTAGAGACAATTATGACTTTCTGCTTTAATGCCTGATGCTTTTCACAATCTGTAGTTCATAGGAATACATTTCATATTATTGCTAAAATATATGACAACACTGTAGATCAACAAAAGCACTGCAATCATGACACTATCTTTGAGGAGTGTGAGTCGGTATCATCAGGATGGAGATACAGGAAGGTGGTGGTACATAACTAAATACATTTACAAAAGTACTGTCCTTAAGTAAAGTTCAAGAAACCTACAACGACAATTTAAATTTTTAGGATTTATATTTCTACTCCACTACAATTCAGAGACAAACAGTTTCAGTTTTTACCCCACTGCATTATTTGATAATTTTAGTTAGCAGATGTAGTTTGAAAATCCAAATTCTCAATTCTGAGCAATAAATTAGGAGTTTTACATCAATTCTGAAGATAAAACCTTAAAGATCACTGAAAGACATTCAAAAGTTGTCAAGCAGATATACTAAATAAAGTGATTAAATCCTCTTTACTTCAAGTGCTAAACACAATCTATTAATTATCGTCATCCATCAATATACATTAATCTGAACTATGTCATTCAGCATAATGGGACCTTGTACTTTTGGTACTTTAAGCATATTCTGATGTTGCTTTTGCAAATTTGCTAAAGTATAAGTTTCAATGCATCACCTGAATTTACAGAGAACAATTCTACTTTGCTATTGACACTTTTGCCGAAGTACCAGGCCCTGTACTTCTGTCCTCTGGTACAAGGCTGTTTCTAATACCCCAATAGTATGACTTTAGGGACATTTTTAACTAACTGTTTGCAAATGATCTCCACCTTTCAAATAACACATCTTATTGTCTCTTTGCTAATGTAACGCTGAGTTGCTGCTGTGGGAGTGTGATTGTGACGAGTGCTGAGGCTGCTACTTTGATGTAAATGAAGGAAATGAAGGAAAAACGTTTAGCCATTCATTACATTCAATTTTGTCACCATAAAATAATCAGGCAGGCAAAAAGCAGGTGTCTGTTATCACACGGCAGGTGTTAATTATGAAATGGCAGGTGTTTGTTGCTCACTGACGGCCAGTAAGCAGTGCTGGTGGCAATCTGCCATACCGGCGGGCTGTTTCTGGATGTAGAATTGTAAAAAAAAAAAAATAGACAGTGGTGAAAGCTACATGAGTGGCTGGATGGATGGACACTTAACCTCTCCGCCATCTTTTTCCAATTGGTTTCCCTTCTAAGGGAACCATGACCAATAAAACTACATTAAAAAAAAACAAGACAAATGCAGATTAACAGCTTAAAGTTACTTGCAAGCACATGCCAAGTTTCTACAAAAGTGCTCTTGCCTACTCTATCAAGGCTGCAAATACAAGTGAGTGAACATCCACCAAATGAAGCAAAAATACCTCTTTAACTGAGCATATCACAAGATCCTTCATTAACAGTTTAGACTGAACCATGACAGGCCAGATTTTACTGCTCTAATTCTTTCTCAGTCAGCTGAATAAGGGGGAAGAGTGCCTGAGCAATTTTGTTTAATGCAGTGGTGACCTTAAGGACCGATAATAGGAGCAAATCACATTACTGTAATAAACAGTCATTGCTGCTCGTGTTTACAACAGCGCAGATAATCCGGAAGCATAACCTAATGGCCTTCAAAGCCACAACTATGTGCATATGAGTCAGTGGGCTTTCATATGTGAAATAAAAGGAATTGAAACACTAAACATGAATGTAAACATAATTAGCATGACTAAAGCATCAGCTACAGGTCGCTATTTAGCTGCAAAAGAGATGATGACTTGTGATGCGTAGGAAGGTTTTACTTTAAGTGGTTAATAATGGAGCTATGCATAGGCCTGTAAATGTCTCAGACCTGACCTATAGCCATGTCTTTAAGTCCAGACCCAACATGGCGAATGACGCATGAATGGTGCAACAACGAATCGATAATAAAATTCATTGCTAATGATTTTAATAATCAATTTTTATCAATTTAATCGATTCGTTGTTGCAGCCCTAGGCTGAATGCAATGATTGAATGGGTGTATTTCTTCCTTTTTATTATTAGTGATTGCTGTCAATCAAAGATCAAACAAATATAACAAAAGTTAATCATCAACACATTGCAGACTAGACCTTTTAGTAGTAAAGGTGGGCTTGAACTGAACACTGGGACACTAAATCTAGACAAACTTTTCTAAAATATACAAAGTAGCAGAAGACAAAATACAGTTTTATATGCAGCAAAATACAATCATCAAACCATGAAGTGAACTTATCACTGAGAAATCATCTAATCTGTTGCTTGTTGTACGGATGCCTGGATGTTATAAAGGCAGAGCGATCATCACAGTATGCGATTTGTGCTCACAACACAACAGAATGCCATTCTCTCCCGCCCATATGTTGGTGTGCTTACTCCCTCCTGTTCCATCCATCTAATAATGGGAGGAGGATGAGAGAAAATGCCTCAGTGTCAATGGCCCAGCCACTGAGATTCCATTATTACACCCATAAATCGTTCCAATACCCCTATCTTTCCCTCCTCCCTTCTTCCTCCCCCTCCTTTCCTCTCTTTCTGTCTCCTACACAAGCAGCATCCATGTTTTTAGATGACAAAACTTAAAACGCACACATACACACTTGAGAGATTAGCATCTTCTTGAAAAATAACCATCTATCACAACGTCAGCGCCCACACCTTTGTTCCCTTGATACAGCTGTAACTGCTGCCATTAAAGAGTGTGAGAGGGTGTGTGTGTGTGTGTGTGTGTGTGTGTGTGTGTGTGTGTGTGTGTGTGTGTGTGTGTGTGTGTGTGTGTGTCCATACCTGAATTTCAGTTTGTGTTTCTAGCCACATTTTTAGTTTATTTTACAGCTTTTTTTTTTATTTAGTATTGGTGTTTTTCCCCAAAAGGGAAACTATATCTACACTGTAATAGTGCACACATGGTCTCAGTGTTGACAGGGAAGCCTGTAATGAGAGTCCATTAGTCCATTCATCACTTGCAGGAGGAGATACACCCTTCAGCGGCCTCAGATTTACAAGCCTGCTGTGGATGGAGGGCTCGACTGTTAATGCCTGACTTAATGGCATATAGACAGGCTTGCGGTGATAAAGAAGGACCCTCAGTGAACCCGATTAAACAAAGGGTGTGGCAAAAGAGGTGGACCGTGAAAAACGAGCCTGCCTGCATGTAGCGATCACACCAGAATTAAAGGGGGGAAAAAAGAAGGAGAGAGAAAGGCAAATCACCTCACTCTCACTGCCAACTGGTTTTTGTTGAGTGACGTTAAGTTCAATAGCGTGATTAATTAGGTGTGAAGGGAGAGTGCGATACGGTCTGCAAGGAAGTGAGATGTGAAGACTTGCATTTCACAGATAGCAAAAAAAAAAAAATGTAAAAAGGGAAGCCAGAGAAACAGATACACAGGCACATCACAGTACATCCATCTACTGCTGACTGACTACTCTGAGTTTCTCATACGGGGGTGGAAGCGAGCATGGCACCTGCTCACAGTTTGCATCAGCTCATCTTTGGTCAGAAAAAAATAAATAAATAAATGAAGTGGAGACAAGTTTTAAAGATCCACCGGTAGCAACTCACCAGAAGTGAATCAGAAAGTCACAGCCCTTAAATCACCAAACCAACTTGCTGTTCACAGCTTTGTGATTTTACTGTGATGTGAATTTCCACATAAGTGGTTATGTAAAAGCATCCGAAATTCATTACTCTTGGTCTTTACTGTGTCAGAGCGGCAATGTTCCTGAACAACAGTTCCTTAGACCAGACTGTGCTGTGAAAAGATGCAAATTTAGATCTTCAACAATCGTGTGGACAGTGTCTGGAGTGTACGATCTGATTGTTGTGTGTAGCAGGTATAATAACTGTTGCTACAAAAAGAAGACTAAGAATAAATGCAGCGAAAATGTACATGGGCATGTTTGAATAATACTTACACATGTAGAATAACTTATTGTGGTTACTATTCTATTAAATGCAAGGCAGAGCCAAAGGGTTGTCCAGGCTCTACAAACTAAAGTGTGGTCACTACACACAAACACCAAAAATAAAAAAAAATAAAAAAAAACAGTAACACACATAGAACTGGCGCTACATTCACAAACTCCTTTTTTTTTCAAAGCTTTTTTGTGGAACCATTGTTTTACGGCCTTATTTATGTGTAACCACAGCATTTAGTCACATAGAGTCAGGTAATTCTGACCAGCCAGAAAAATTTTACATAGATTCTATAGCAATTCAGATATTTCATAATATTGTCACAAAAATCTATACAGACAGCATAAAATACATGTAACTAAAGAATCTAAATGGTAGTATTTATATAGCGCTTTTATCCAAAGCTCTTTACATAATACGTCACATTCACCCATTCACACACTGATGGTGGAAGCTTTCCATGCAAGGCGCTAACCACGACCCACCAGGAGCAATTAGGGGTTCGGTGTCTTGCTAACGGACACCTCAACATGAGCTCGACGGGCCGAGGATCGAACCAGCAACCTTCCAGTTACAAGATGGCCACTCTACCCACTGAGCCGTGCCGCCCCATATCTGTATCTGTATGTTATTATTAGCTAATGTATGTCTGATTTGGGTTTAGCCATGGATTAAGTTGAAGCTGGTTTCTAAGCCACCCCTACAAAACACTCAACTGAGTGAAACTGAAATGGGACAAGATACTGAAAATGTTCTCTACAACCTCATGACATCGCAATATTATACAACTAATTTATCACATTCTACAAATTTTCTTCATGTCAGGTAACCTGAAAAAAGTATGTCTTTTCCCTATCATAATGCTGTCTTGAGAAATGCACTGGAAGTATAAGCAGTCAGAAAGAGCTGCACAGTAGCCATCATTACAAAAGTTGTACTTGCTCTGGAGATGCATCTGTAACTGCAGGATCATGAGGCAAACCATGCTAAAAAGAAGCTGAATGCTCAGCCAAACCTGAAAGATTTAATACACACAGAGCAGTTGTTGACTGTTGATCAAAAAATTGGAACACAGACCCCTTTACTGTCGCGATCTGGGCCCTGAGCGTACACAAATCAGAGTCTCTCAAGTTAAAGAAAACAGACTTGTTTGCTTCAATTCAACCTTTTAAATGAAACTTGTGAAAAAGCAACACATGCACAGCATTGTTTCTCAATGGGGAGCTGCCACTTGAGAGGGTAGTTCTTTTGGAAAGACTGGAAAGATGAAAGCGATGGTAATTTCCGAAAATGAGCGTCAGTCTTGGAGTGTGTTGCTTGACAACAACGCGCTCTCTTTCACCTCCTTGTCTACAGCTTATTCTGCTGTCTCTACATCTTCACGGAACTCTCTCAAAAACTCCCACCCTTTTCCTTTGGTCGGCACGTGTAGTGGATGGTCTCTAATTAATCCATAGCTGTCAGTGGGGAGCGGTCTGCTTGTTTACTCTTATTGAAATTAGCAAGGCTTGCCTCCCCAGAGACACAGCGTCAGAAGCACAATTAGCTGGCACTGGACTAATTAGGACACGGTGCTAATGACACCTCCATGGTTGCATGGGCAAGCAAAGAGTAAAAGAAGGGGAGGTGGGGGAAGAAGAGTGGAAATAAGAGAATTTAAGGAGAGAAGTGGCATCTCTCAGCACTGATATTATACCTCAGAGCAGGTAGAATGGGCACAATAGCCTCACAGTCAAGCTGAGCTTACACTGCTGAGCTGGCATCCCTGAACACCAATCTTGGCACACACATACAAACATCAAAAAACATCAGTGGTGGATTAGATAAGAAGAAGCCCCCCCCCCCCCCCCCCCCCACACACACACACACACACACCCCACCTTCCCCCCACACACCTTTTCCCGTCAGCTCTCTCAACACCTTGGTAGACAGATGGCCTTGACGCCACTACTACATGCCATTACGCCAATACTCACCTCTGTCAATCATCACACGCTCCACATCCCCCTCCCCCAAGGGTGAAATGGATGGTTAATTAGCAAGGGGATTGACCTGATGCAGGAAGGGAAAAGTGAAGAACAAAAGTGCGCGGACATTCACAGAATAGAAAGATTGAGAGTGAGATTGATCAAACCCATTCATTCACCCAGCTTTATCCTGCAGAGGGAACAGAGTGACTAGGGCTGATCCCTGCAGATAGACTACTATGTTTGTTCATATTCACATCTACAACCAAGTTAGAATTGTCAATTAATCTGCACTGTAAAAAAAGTGTACACACACACTTAAGTCAATACAATAAACAGTATCATTTTACAATTAAATGTAGTAAACCAAAAACTCAAAATACAGAACTTGATATGAAAATTATATTCAGTTAGGTCCTGTTTCTCTCTGTTTTTTTGTACAGATCACACAAAAATCAATAATTTTTTTGTGTGATTTTACTCATTACTATCTGCTAATTAACAAAATGGGGAAAATCTGTAGAATAGCAGTGTAATAAATTTTTTTAAGTACAATTTAGTAAAAAAAAAAAAAAAAAAACTATACTACCTGGACGAAACCAGGAAGAACGTGCAAACTTGCAAACACAGAAAAGAACAATCCCGCTGATCAGTTTCAAATGTGGAACCATTTTGCTGTAAGGACACTGTGCTAACCACTGCAACACTATACCATCTAAATAACTGCCAGAGACATTAAGAAAAGGAAAACATATAATTTCTTACTAATTCACATTGTAAACACTGAGCGAAAATGAAGCGATGAGCTTCACTTTATTGCTGCGACCTCTTAGGAAGTAAGAAGGTCACAGCAGCAGCAAACAAGCTTTATACAGTTAACATGGGCTCTGATCTCTTGCACAATACGAAGGCGGCTGCACACAAGATTGGGGTTAATCTCAATTGTCAACAGAAAAAGAATACATTGGGTCGGTAAAGAAAAACTACCAGAAGTGACTCCAATAGGTTAACAGAAAGGTCAGGATCAAAATGTGAGCACGGTGATGTGAACATTTCCTCTTTTAAAAAGGCCCATGAAAAGGAAATAACAGGAGAAGATGCGAAGCGCTTTTATTTAGATTGATTCCCAAGTTTGTTCATCAAGGCAGGAAATTTTAGGGATGATCACGATGTCTGTTTTCATATGGGAAAAATACACTTTTTCCCTGCTTTTCCTACTTCTCCCTTTGCATTCGTTGCGTCTTTTCCTTTACGGTGACTAAACTCAACATGAGCAATTTTAGACTACAAAGGCGATAAGTCTTCAGAGAAAAAGAACGCTCATGGTGTAATATAAAACGAAGGAAAAAAACGATGAAACAGAGAATTCAAGGTCAAGGCGAGCCATATAAATCTTCCCCTTCATTCTTGGGAGCAAAAGAGACTAACTACAGTGATGAGAGAAGCTCTGAAATGGTTTCTCAAGACTTTCCAGGACTTGATAGGAGCCATAATTCTCAGGTGTTCTCTTCCTCTTCTTACTCATTATTTTTAGCCGGGAATTACTGCAAATGACCACGTTGTCTGATGTGGTCAAAATGCAGGGAACAACAACAAAGTACATGCAAAAGTGACCTCAGGGTTTGCAAAATTACTTTAGACTTGAGTTACAAGCAATCCCAAGGCTGAACAAGCTGGGCAAAGTTTCAAAAGGCTGCTTTTTGTTTCCCTAATAATTTCTTGATACTTGATACAACAGCAAAAAACATTGTATTTCTGACTCAGACATTGCTAAAATATTGCATTCCCTTGTGGCATTTTCAAAGCAGTTCAATGCTAAACTCTAAAGTGAAGCTCTTGGTTACAAACAAAAAAGAACTTCTGAGGAAGGAAAAAACCTGTCAAATTTCACAGATCTCTCAAGGTGCTTGATTTAAATAATGCAATGAACAAAAAAGAATATTCAGCCATACTTATTGAACAAAGAATGCACTCACAGCACTGCAAGGCAGTTGGAATAAAAGGATTCACCAAATGGCACACTAACAATTGTGGCTTTACAAGCCACCATCAAAACCTTTTAAAAGAGAAATCCTTGAAAATGCAAAAATAGTCTGATCTTACACTTTTAACCCTTTTAACATTATAAAAGGGGAAGAAAACTGAATGCTACCAAAAAATAATTTAGCACCCAGATGGAAGAGAGTTGCCTATTGTGAAATGCTAGCCTTCGACTTTATCAGAGAATTGTTTTTTTATTATTATTACCATTCTTTCGTATTACTCTTATGGAGGAAACTGGAAGGAATTTGTCGGATGCTCGCTGATGTTTGCCAATGCAAGCTTGGATTAAATGAGAGCTGCAGTGTGTTGGGGGTACAACTATTAGCAGCCAAGCAGCAGATGGAAATCAGGCAGGAAAGATCAAGCTGTAAAACAGCAAAGATGGGTTGAGAACAGCAGCAAAAATGTGATGGGGACACCGAGCAGAATGGAGAGGTCACAGAGGAGGTGTCAGAGTGAAAGACGGTCAAAGTAAGGTCAAGATTGTGTTTAGCTTGCATCTATACACGCTATATGTGGGCACATATCTATATACACTGTGTTCCAAATTATTATGCAAGTAGGATTTCAGTTAAACATTTGTCTTTTTTGTTTTTCAATGAAATATTTTGCTTGTGTGGTTTCTTCTGTCTGGCATCAATTTCAGACAAGTCTGTTAACCAATTTATTTGGTGAGCCTAATTAAAGGGAAACTACTAAAGGAGATTGTTTCTCATTATTAAGCAAGTCACAGGTTTCATCCAATATGGGGAGAGAGAAAGACCCTTCTGCAGATGATAAGCATGAAATATTGCATTGCCTTGCAAAAGGGTTGAAAAACTGGAAATTTAAGAGAAACTTATGTGAGAGATCTTCGTTCTGTGAAAAGATGCGTGTGTGTGTTTCAGAGAGTGGACAGGTTGGTTCAGATAAAGGTGTATTGAGGAAGATTTCTGTCAAGCAGATACATTGTATGTAGAGAGCAGCTGTTCAAAAAAAAAAAGCACTGCTGAGCAGCACATTTGAAGCTGCCTGTACCTCTGGATTCCCAAGAACCTCTCGATGCAGGATCCCTCAGAGGTTTGCAGTTGTGCATGAAGCTGTATTTCAGCCACCCCTAACCAATGCTTACAAGGAGAAATGTTTGCAGTGGACTCAGAAATACCTAAAGAGGAAGTGGTTGTTCCAGATGGATGGAATTCTAGATGGCTAGTGGATGTCCCCCATGTCCCAACGAGGTTGTGACATCCGCAAGGAGGTGGTGGAGTGATGGTATAGTGTGGAATAATGGGGAGTGAGCCAACAGACCAAAATATGTGGAGTTCCTGACTGATCATTTCCTGCAATGGTATAAAAAGAAGAATCGTGCCTTCCAGAGTAAAATCATTTTCATGCAAGCCAATGCACTATCCCACACCGCAAAAAATATCATTGGCTGCTATGGGCATAAAGGGAGAGAAAATCACGATATGGCCACCATTATCAGCTGACTTCAACTGCATTGAGAACCTGTGGAGTATCCTTAAAACGAAGATCTATGAGGGTGGGTGTCAGTATATCTCGCACATGCAAACAAAATCCAGGTAGAAACTATACATGGACTCACAAGTTCAATGAATGGTTGAGTTGTGAAGGTGACATCCAAGAAGGGCTTCTATGTTAACAAGTAACTTTACCTGTAAAGATGTTTTTGATTGAAAGAGTTTTTACTATGAGAAAAAACTTCTCTTAATGCAAAAAATATAACAGACTTCCATTTTCAAATTGTTCTAACCTATTGAATGATTTGAAACTGCCGTGCATAATAATTTAACACTGTATGTGCTTTGTTTTTTTTTATTTTTACAAAAGACTGATGTCATCTCCTGTAATCAAAATCCTTATTAGAATATAATTGTTGAGGATTTTTTTAAAAAATCGTACCAACTGTCATTTCTATTGACTATTTAGAAAAGATTAATAAAAACAGAATATGCATAATAATTTGGAACATCAGTCAGACCATTTACTTGTGCAGTTGGAGGTAAATAGGTATTGCTAAATTGCTAAATATTTGTATGTACTCAGTGTGTATTTGCATGTGTGTGTTTGTGTGTCCCAGGTGATTTCCCAGCAGCCAGGTCTGCTACTGTGTGAGGCTGATGAATGAGGTCTGGTAGCAGCCCGGACACTCCCATTTAACACAGCATGGAGCTACAAACTGCCACTGTAACAGACAGTAGCAGGATGGAAACACACACGCATGCATGCAGGCGCACGCACGCACGCACACATGCACACACAGCATAAAATAGACCCTGGCATGGCTGCACGCTCAAACTAACAAAACAAGACTGTTCTGACCAGAAAAACGACAGCACTGGCCAATTGTGCAAATGCTTAAAACGGCCTGTGTTAACATTTTTCCTTCACAAGTGGACCCCTGCTGTCATGTAAATACATAATAGCTAAAACGCAGCAGGTACAACATTGTGAACAACAATATCAATATCAATAATGGTCAAATCATTCAAGTGAGTTGGTTCCAAAGAAAATAAGTGTTACAGCGAATTGAGCTAGTCCATATCTACAACATCTCTGTAACACTGTGGTTGGCAACATTTGTGATTCCAGAAGTCTGCTAACAGGGAGAATCATCTAACAGCTAAAGAGCAAGGTGTTTCTCTCAGGAGCTGGAGGAGACCAAAACAAAACTAAAAGAGGGCAACTATTGGACTTAAAATTTGTCAGGCGGCCAAAAACCAACCCAGTAAACCCACAAAATCATATTCCTATGCAACTAACCTGCATACTCAAGTAAATTTTTAGCGTAATTTGTGAGCTGCGATGTGGTTGGAAAGGCGCACATTTTGAAAGAGCAACAAGTCTGCAAAAGTCAATCTAACATATGACTGGTTGGTCGAAAAGGTTAAGACAGTGAAGCAATGGAAAAAATTGCAAAGACACATTGAGAAATGTATTTGTGATGTGCTATAAATGTAATTTGGAAAAAAATGCAATTTCCCCAAAACATAATCGAGATGCAGTTTACTTGTATTCAAATGTAAAGTAGAGACTGGGCTGCCAGCTGAGCTGATGGCAGTACTGAGTCAAACGATGTCCTTACAATAGGTTTAAGTTCACAAAATGCATTTCTGTTAAGTTCCTAAACAATTACCTCATTATTTACCCTTTGCAATATAATCTATTTTTACAAAATAGTAAAAATAGAATATTTGTCAGCCTTTAATTTGTTCCGTTTCTACTGGCACTTATTGCCCAAAATTCTGGTGTTAGCTTTTTTTGTCACATGTTAAGATATGGTGAAGTTATAGATGTGCCTCTTTGACACAATCTGATTTTTCCAATAGTCAACGTTTCTTTTAACCAATTTTAAGTTAATGTACTATACATATCATATTTTCCGCACTATAAGGCTCATTAAAAGCCTTTAAGTTTCTCAAAAATCGATGGTGCGCCTTTTAACTCTGTGCGTCTTGTGTGTGCACTGAGTTTCAAAATCTGACTGTCGGACCAATTCCCGCCGACATAGGGACGTGATACGTACACTACACACGCTGGCAGAGAACATCACATAAAGCTACGTACAGTACTGACTATTGTCCAAGCTTTCGTGAAAGCCGGCATCATTGCTGATGATGACCATGTCATCCGGAGAGTCAACCGCCACCTGAGCGGGACGCGGTCGCCGGCAACGAGACCGACTCCGACAACGACGAGAGTGTTTGATGTCGAGATTGCCCAGCTGTTCAATTCAAATACAGAAGATGAGGATTTTTATGAATGTGTGACAAAAGATTGATCAAAAATAATGTGACTGTATTTTTAAATACGTATAGAATGAAGTTCACCCAAACTCACTCTTTTTCTTCAGTTTCCTTGTTTTAGCATGCGCTCAATAATATGGTGCGCCTTATATATGGCTTAAGTACAGAAATAAACCCCGTAATCAAGACTGCGCCTTACAATCTGATGCGCCTTATGGTGCGGAAAATACGGTATATGGAAATACATAAAAACTCACGCAAACATCAATGTCATTGATTTTAAAAAAAAAGGTGACAGAAAAACAACAGAGGTGACGTTGACAAAGAAAAAAAAATGGTAAGAATGAAAAAGATGTACAGTTATCTAGAGGGGAAACACAGCACAATACCCATAAATGAAACCGTCATTTAGAAAACAGGAGGATAGCATTAACAGCAGGAAATCACATTGTGCATGGCATTTAGATTGTGCTTTTGCTTTAACTGGAACAAACAACAGCATCTGGGGGGAAAAAATGTGTGTGTGCTGCTGGTGTTGAGGCTGTATTTAATTAGGAGTCAGACATGTGGTATTTAAATGGTAAATTAGCGGCACTGTGAATTGGCCGTATTGGTCCAAGCTGTGGCAGAGAGCAGCTCCGGGAATGTCCATGCATGCAAACATGCATGCACACACACGCACATCACCACACACCCCACTGAGCAAAGCCATAACAGCACGCACTTAATTATACTCTTAATTAAGCCAGGAATTCAAAAGGCCAACAACACACACTATATGGACAACCACACAGTAAGTCAAGAATGCACGTGTGCAAATTTGTGGCATGCTTCTAATTATCTGATATATGTGTGATTGTGTGAGCATTTTGCTGTTGCATGTGTATGCATGTCTAATGTTCATGTTTCATTTGTTAATGTGTGTAAGTGCAAGTTCATTAGGGAGTCTTTTGGTAAATTAATGCCATTTCTCATCTCTCGGTCAACGTGTGTTGCACAAATCAGCGTGTTTCTTTGCATGTTTGTGTCAATATGTGATGTAAATTTAAAGGTCCAGTTCATCCACAGTACAATTTCCTTATTCCTGACCATATCTGTCCACATAGATTGTGTGGCATTTATCAGGCTTAATTTTTGGAGGATAGTTAGCAGCTAAAAACTATTCATTGCGAGGTCTGTCTTTGAAATAGCAGAGATGTTACTGTGAAAGACCATTCCCCACCAGTGGATTTTGTGATGGCAGAAATCTCAAAAACTGACATTTCAAAAGTGGCCATGTGTGTTAGTACTACAGAAACAAATGATTTCGGTTCATTGTCTTTTAGTTTCCTGAAAAACACAAGTGGGGACACAAACCATGCAAAATTTTGAAAACACGAAGAGAATATTCAAAGTTTGCCTTGTGCATTAGGGCCACTTTATCACAGTGTCTATTGTTTGGTTGACTGTCCTTGCTTTGTTTCAAAAACAGCACATTAGTATGTTTCTGTTCCTTTAGACCAGTTGTTAGCTTCACCACACTCTGTGAATAAAATAAACTTCACTATTTGTTCAAATGTATCTTTTCAGTGTCTGCAGTGGGACCACTACTGTTAGCGCAACAATAAAAATGCTCCTTACATGCAGTATTATTTCACTGAGCAGCATTAAGCAAAAATCTTCCTCTTTAATCTTGTCCATATCCTATCAACACAAATAACTGTGAAATATTTGTCTACTATTCAGGGCTAGCCTATTTTCCAATGAAAATCATGCTGTAAAATCAGATGTTTTTATTAATTATTTTTGCTACCAGAGGAGTTACCGCCTGCTGTTGATTAGAAAGAAAACAAGTTTAAGCTACTTCCATTTTGGTCTCATTTTTCAGACCCAGACACGACGACACTAATCATTCATCTCCTTCCTTTACAGATTTTTCCTCTCACGACAGTGTCTTTCACCTAATGAAACATCACCTAGGCTTATTTGTTTCCATCCTCTCTTACTTACAAAGTTTTCTTCTCACAATAAAGGGATAATGCTGAAATATTGTGGTTGATGAACAAGCAAAAATAACATACTCAATATTTAAAATAATTCAATAATAATAGTATAGAAGCAACAGTTTCAAAATAGACATGAAAGCAATCACAGATTTTGAGGGTACCACATTTGCTCAGCTTAAAACTACTTTATAAGACATCCTTTTTGAGGTACATATTTGCTATATGTGCAGTCTGCCTTTCATCATACTTCCTCTGAGGTGCACACCATATTGTGGGGTCCCTCTGTCTGTCCATCCGCCCGTCTGCCTTGTCCACACTGAGCATGTGTTGTGATGCAAATGAGGCTCACTGCCTCCACGCTACAACACCACTTTTTAATTGAACCTTTTGATCTGTGGCTAATTCCACTAATTAGCAGCACTATTTTCCCGACAGAATGCTTGCTGCCATGCAAGTGCGTGCGTGCGTGCGTGCGTGCGTGCGTGCGTGCGTGCGTGCGTGCGTGCGTGCGTGCGTGCGTGCGTGCGTGCGTGCGTGCGTGCGTGCATGCATTTGTCTGTCAGTCCTTTTTGCTAACTGCCCACCAAGTCGATTGCCGGCTGGCATTTGAAAAAGGCTTCCAGGAAAAAGCAAATCTCCACACTTTATCTGAGCCGTAGAACAGACAGGTGCGCTGTTAAAGGTAATAACGTTACATAAAAAAAGCACAGATGCTCATTATACAGGCGCACACAGGCAAATGAGCAGTACACGTTTTATGTGGCAGTATAGTTTTATATTAGCATTGTACTCTCATCACGTCTGAGTGTGGAAGCAACTAAGAGGTGTTTGTGAATCTGTGCCGATATGAATGCAGCTGCTGTCTGTTACTGAATGCAGTTTATATACTTGGTGTTAAATGTGATGATTAGTTTTCATTTGCGCCTCCATGTAGTAAATGATGTCTTTGATATACTCTATATGCAGAAGCAGCCTACAAATGCGACATCTATAAACACCAACACATCCTCATTAACTCAAAGGGCAGCATACATGCAAACAAGACATTCCAATAAAAAGTTTTCTTTACTTCTCTCTACTCAGACAGTGCTATTCAGGTCCTGATTCTCTTCTTCGTGCTCAAGCTAAACTGTGAAGTTCAACATAAAGATAAGTTTAATCTATTTTACATCTGAGCATGGTTAGCATAGAGGTTAGCTTACAGCATCACATTGCCTATACTGACTTGCCTGCTTCTCTAAGTGCATCTTGGTGCCACTTCATTCTTAGGTACACAACATATCCAACATTTTACATGAAGTAAAAGAAAATCTGATTATTTTTTTTAATGGCATGTCAATTGTAGCCTTTTCAGGAGTAGCCAGGAGTCAATATGTGCACTCTGACTGGTCTGCAGCATTTTGATGTGTTCCGACACCTTTTAATGATTAAGGTTTTCAGTCATTTGTGCTACAGCAGCTTTTCTGTGGGATCAGTCCAACTCCCTTATTTGGATCACTTTAGTAGGTAATATCCACTGTAACCTGGAAACAGCCTACCAGATCTGCTGTCTAAGTCAAACAGATCCTCACACTGCAAGACTGTTCACTTGCTCCCCGAAATATCCTACCACTTAACAGGTGCCACTGTAAGAGGATAAGCAATGTAATTCCCTTCACCTGTCTTTGGTTTTAATGCCATGATTGATTGCTGTAAATTCTGCAGGGATGTTTCACGAAACTATTTTCTGTTCTACATGTCTTTTTTTTTTGTTTAGTCACTCTTTTTTAAATGGAAAAAGAAAAAGAGCCCTTTATATTTTCACATTTGGAATGCCATGTTTAATAAATCACCCTTTTAAAACAGAAAAAGAACAAGAGACTCTTTTAATTCTACATTTGGAACATCGTGTGTCAAAGTATTAACAGTTAGTTACTCAGTGTACAATTTTTATTAAGTTTCTCCCAATTTCTAAATTCCAGTTGAAGCTATTAAGGGCTGCCTCCGTTGTAGTGGAAATAAAAACCTTTTATTACTGAGAAACTAACTTGAGTTCCATCTACAAAATTACGAATTACTGTGAGCAAACACTGCATGTCAAAATAATTAATTACTTCATTTTTCCTCTCAGAGCAGCAGTCATTGTTAAACAAGAATGCAGAGAAGTTTAAAAGTGGAGGTTATCTCATTTCATACTTTTACTGTGTGTATTCTCACGCATGCACGCACAGACACGCACACACACAATGGTCCTGCTTTCTTCCTCACTGTTGCAGGTTCTCTGTGAATCTCCAAAGCTGTTTTGATAACTAGGGACCCCCCGTCGCCTTCCTCCCCTAGATAGGCGATTACCGCAGCCCTCCCACTGATAAAACTGGGTCCTTGCATCACCATCTCTCCTTACAAAGCTTCGTGTTTCCCTCTTTCCTCCCTTTTAACTAGATTTACTTTCAGAACTGCGATAGTGCATTGCTCCACATAAAAAAAACTCTGACGTGAACTGAAGGTCCTTCTTCTGTAGGGGTCTAAAATCAGTGAGGATATATGGACGAAAACTAACTCGGGCAACTCTCAGAGTTGATAACAGGCCTTCATTAAGTTCAAATCTTTACAGTTGGGATGCATAGCAGAAACTTAACACCCTCATAATGTTTTCCTAGAAGAGCTGCTTTTGACTCGTTTCCTTTTTGCCTATTTGCCTTCAGTGAGGGTTTATGCGGTCTCTGGTGGCATGTACACGGTTAAAGGAGCTGCCGAGTTGAACTTGTTCGCAAAGGGATTGAAGGAGCGTGAATCTGGTTTCTCATATGTTTGATGTCACACAACAAAGAGCGTTCAGCCTCGGAGCACTGCATTGTGAAACAGCAACACAGCACAGTTACAAACTTAGAATGCCGTGTCAGCTTTCGGCATTGCTGACTTTTCCCTCCCCTTTCTTTCTCTCTCATGCCACTCAAAAAACTTCTAGGCAGAGAAAATGAGGTGGGGAGATGCAGGAGGTGATGTGTGTCAGAGGACAGGATTCAGAAATAACAGGAGAGAAGTGGAAGAGTGAGTGACTGGCTCATAGTCTGTCCCTCCCATCTTAACCTGAGCGTGACTGTGTCCACTATCACTCTGATCGGGCACACATGCATGCAGTTTGCGCGTATGTGCTCCGATTGTGAGTGCCAAAGCTTGATTACATTATCAAAATGAGGCAGCAGCACTCCAAACAGTTGATTATTTCTGTTTTCCTCATGGCACTCAAGAAATCACTTGAACATAACAGCGGCACAACATGACCAACAATCAGTCCACAGTCAACAACTTTAGCCATGCAGTGTGATCAGTCAGAGATCATGTATTTACATAATTATTAAGCTATCAAAAACTTTTAATATTGATTACTATATCAATTCCCATTGTATTAAATGAGACCTTTGTTGCCCAGTTACACTGGAAAAAAAGTAAACACACAGTTACGTAAAAGCTTTAACAGTCAGACTATGTAGCGTTAGAGATATTGGTTTGCCATTTTATCTAGCAAACACTGGCCTTTTATTAAATATCAGATATCCGACTATCAGTGTCCTCTGTCACATGAATGATGGATGTTCTTCCCCAACCACAGCTGTGCTAAAAAAGTATGCATGGCCTGCAATATTTTCCTTGGCATTCTATATCAGTTTAGCTGTCTATGTTTTTGCCCATTAAATCTTCATTTAGAGGCAGGTGTAGCCATTCACCTTGGCCCAAGGATCTGCAGAGTAATCAAACAGAAATTCATGAGGCTGAAATGTAGAGTTGTTGGTCTAAATCATGTTTTCAAGATTTCATCTGCTGTTACTGTAAAACTCAACGAAGAAAGTTCGCGAGTATCGGCATCTACTGTCTAAATATCACAGTACTGACAAAGTGTGAGAATATAAAAACACTGTGGACAAAGCACATGATTTGTAACTTAAAAGTACATTACTTTTGGTATGGACAAATGCAATTTTTAATAGCAACACCTACATTGCCTTCACTGACTGTAGCTAAAATTCACATTTGTCACACATCTATGTTTTTGATAGCAAGCTATAGACTCAAATGCTCAGCCATGTGATAACTGCTTATTTTGCTCATAATGTGCCTTCCAGCAAGTAAAAGACACCATATGGACAAATTCAAAGACTAAAAAAGTGACATTGTCTGAAAGGTGGACTTCTCCATTGACTCTGTTCAACCTTCGGAGAAAAAAAGACTCAGCCACACTTGCCTTCAGTATAACAGAACTGCTTTCCATTCACTCCTAAATTCTGATCAGTTTTTCAAAGATGTTCTGAAGTGTGAAATGTGGAATAAATGACCCCACAACTTTCACACAAGACTAATGGATACTGCCGCTGTTGGGTATCCTTGCAGAATAACCTCCAAGGTCAGGGTTCAAAAAGGTATACTTTACAGGAATGAGAGCTGAAACTACAAATGCATTCTTTAATTTGCGAGTAGCAAGAACAAAAAAAAGTGGGACAAAAAAAGTGTAGATATATGTGCAAGAGTCAGCAGTTTGTAAGAAACTGATGGAGGGGACAAGGAGACAGTCTCCAGAACATGGCTGTAATAATTTTCTCCCAGTTAACTACTTAAGCATTTGTGAGGTCCAACAGTGACGCTGCACTTGTGGTCAAAGCTTTGGGGTGTAAAGCAGGAGTCCTCACGTTTTCACCCGAACTCCAAGACCCAAATGAGCAATGATCATCACAGTTCAAAATGGCAAACAGTCGAAGTTACCTCTATTATGTTAGGTGCAACAAAACTCCAGAGCCGATTCTAAACAAGTCACGTTTATCATCTGTCACCATAACAGCAAGCTGACATTTGAGCTGAAATTACGAGTGGATTAGCCATGCTGTTTCAATTAGCAAGAGAGGATTAACAGAAAACCTGGATGCATTTTACAAACTTTCTTGGCAAGGAGGATGGATTAGGTGTGCCACTGCCAGGCACAAGGGAGAAAGCTATGAATGTTACATTGATAAGACACAAAGTTTTGATGTGACAACTTGCAAATTACCATTTCATTGTTAATGGCAAGGGCTGCACAGTGCGTAAGTGGTTAGCACTTTACCTTGCAGCAAGAAGATCCCTGGTTCGAATCCCGGGGTGGGCCTGGGATCTTTCTGCATGGAGTTTGCATGTTCTCTCTGTGCATGTGTGGGTTTTCTCCGGGCACTCCGGCTTCCCCCCACAGTCCAAAAATATGCTGAGGTTAATTGATCACTCTAAATTGCCCGTAGGTGTGAATGTGAGTGTGATCGTTTGTCTGTATATGTAGCCCTGCGACAGACTGGCAACCTGTCCAGGGTGTCCCCTGCCTTCGCCCGAGTCAGCTGGGATAGGCTCCAGCACCCCCCGCGACCCTAATGAGGATAAAGCGGTGTACAGAGAATGGATGGATGAATGGATAGATGGATGTTAATGGCAATCAGCTGTTAAATCAGTGCCAATTGTATCTGTGTCTCCAAGCCCGTTCGGGTTTGGCATTTATCGGTTCTGTACGATTCTTGCTTCCGGGTCTAACTACCTGGTTTTCTTTTTCAGGGCCAATTTTTAGACCTTTGTCGTCATGTCTCTTCAGGTTCCTGCTCACGCACATTTTAAAACAGGAAAGTTCACCAAACTTCTGCTACAGTTCAAAGCACATAGTTAAGACATTATTCTGCAAAATTATTAATTAAGGATAATGCTTATTTTTTACTATTTTCCTCTATACTGCTGAAGTATTGCATGTTTAAAAATAATCACTACAGCATATTTGAGAAATAAGTAAACTATTTCTCTAAATCACTGTGATTAAAGCAGCTAGGGAAAAGTATTACAACAGTCAGTGGGCATGGGCAAAAACCTGTATTGGCGTGCATTTGAGCCAAAACGCAGGTCACTACTAATTTTTTTTCTCACACTACCAGATTTTGTTTATGGAAGAGGGTGCTACAATCACCTGCTCCAACCGTTCTGAACAGGACCGACCTTAGGATAGCCCTCCAAATATACTGCACACACTTATACAAGCCTGCAAAGGGTACACTTGCACACACACGTACATCATTCACAAACACAACCCTCCATGCCTGAGGTATCTGCACGTTACTACGCACTGGTAACACACACGCACAGCTGATGCCATTTGGGAGCAGCGGCCTTGAGACACAGTGCTCTAATTAAGTAAATGAGAGAATCGGAAGGGCAGATGGTGGGAGAAGAAGAAAAGGCAAACAGTCACACTTCCTCCTCTTTCTGTCCGTGTAGCCCACAGGGCTGCAACTGTTTCCCTTCCTCTCACCTCAGCCTTTGTTTTCTTCTTCTTCTGCTTGCTTGCCTTTTCCTGGTAATTCTCTGGAAGAACACACATCACATTTGCTGTCTTGTTGGTGAGATATCTTTGTCTTTTATTCATGCTTTCTCTGTTTCTCGCCCTGTCTGCATTTTTATGCTTCCACCAATGTGTGTATGTGTGTGCTCACAACACACCTATGTCACATGTCCACAGACCAGAAAGGAAATGAAAACTCACTGTATGGAGAGAAATGAAATATGACTGCCTGTGTGAGTGTCTGTGTATCTAATATGTTCCTATGTAGGACAGACTACCTATCTTGCCTTTTACCCCATTTCATGACAGCGCACATTCCCTGTTCTTTAGCCTAACAGTGGCTGTCTCTAGGTTTCTGTGTCTGTGTTTGTGTGTATTCTCTGTCTGGCACTTTCTCTACAACACCTCGCTCTCACTGTCTTATCTTCAACTTTAAAGTAAAAAAAAAAAAAACGTTTTTGCACCAATTCTCCGCTTGCCGGCTCAGTCAAACCCTGACATTTAGGTTGAGTGAAGTAGCATTGATAGAAATCACTCACTGCTGGCACTTTGGGAATGATTGAAATAAGTAAATTACATTCACTTGCATTTCATCTACTAAAGGTTTTAATCTTTTCGTGAAATCGTTCCCTGTTCTTGCTACTTATGACTTGCCTGTCTTCAGCAGTAACCTTTCAATGTATCACCATTTTGTAGTTATCTCTGTATTAGGGGTTTTGCAGAATGACAGTATTGATGATTACTGTGATATTTAAAAAGTCAAATACTGATATAATGACAATACAGACATAATGGTCTGTCTGTGTCTGGGAACTTGATAATCAAAGGAACAACATACAGTCAAAACAGAGAAAACTGAGCAGTAACTGTCACAAGTCAGAATCTTGGGTAACATTATGCTGTAAAGAGTGGGATCTGTGTCACACATGGTTTTTGTGACCACTGGTGGATGTGCATGTTAAAAAAAAAAACTGTTTGGCAAACTAGAGCAGAGAAGAAAAGATCGCATTCTGTGACAGTCCTTAACCAGACGGATTCAACCCTCACGTTGAGGATCATCACTCAGGACATGAGGTGGGTCTGCTGCTATGACTAAGAGACGAAACAACACTTTCATGTGGTTGTGCAGCAAGTACCAGACACCCAGGGGTGGATAGTCAAAGCAGAAAATTTTGTGCAAACAAACAGAACTTGTGGCACAATGGACGGAGGTGCTCCAATGCGCTGTATGCATGATCACAGTGTGGTGGTTAAATGTGTTTTCTTTCAGCCGCAACAACACAATCATTGTTCCCTACCCACCCTATTCACCAAATTTCAATACAGTTAAAGAGATTCAGGTGCCCTCATATTTGGTGCTTGATATGTTTATCTTATGGTCCTTCCTGCAAGACTGACAAGTCATGCAGAAGCACTACACCACTGTACAAGAAGACTGCTTCTTTAAAGATAGAGAACAAATTTAGATTAGGTACGGTTATAAATTTTTATACGCACAATCTTGGAAGTTTTTGATCAACCCTCACAGAGTAGCGATCCCTGCTGTTGACATAGTTTACTATTCCTCCTTTGGAGTAAAATTGTCTTCACATGCACAAAAGATTCCCTCAAAACGATGCAGCAAGTAATCTAACGCTACTGCGCTGAGTTTTATCTCACTGATAACGACTTCACTATTTACCATTCGGTTTCTTTGCATTGGATCAGTGATCTTAAGTTACCGCAAATGAAAATCAAACATTTACTTCGTAAAGCTGAAAACTCTGACTTTAGGTTCACCATACCTCGCTAACCTATTAACCTTGCTACACCCCTTGGGACTGAAAGCTGAAAGATAACAGCTCAACAGGTATGGTTAAAAAAAAACTGCTCAAGAACAACAACTGATAACTCTTTACTAGCTAATGAGTAGTTTCTTTCTTCTTTTTTGGCCTTATTTGAAGTCAAGTGTTTCTTCAAGTGGAAAAAGCTCCAAAAGTACTCTATAATCCGACACAAAAAGCTATGACAGATCCAACAATGAGTTCTCTGAGTGAACCTGTTTGTATGCCCCACTGCCCCACAGTTGAAACATGATTTCAAGGGACTGAAAGCTTTTCGAGAATTTCATTTTCAAGCGGAACACGGGCTTGCAGAGGGCAGCAGCGTGACAGTATAAAGCGCTGTCTGAAAAGCCGGACGATGAAACCACGTGCATTTCGCCTCCATCTGCCCTCATATTTATCTCTGATTTTGCAAATGTCTCATTGTCTGTCTCTCATATTTTCCCTCCATGTTCTTCTCTCAGGGCTTTCTCACAGTCCTTATCTGCAGGAAAACACATGAATACATGTAGGAATTTAATGAACTCAGAATGATCCTCAGATTTAACAACAATGGGACATTTCAAGTATGTGAATATCACTTTTATTCAAAGTTGCATGATCAGTGCTTTTAAAAATATTTTTCTCACATATTTTTACTTGTAGACATGAAAAAGCAATGCTCATCAACAAAAATGTCATCAATAAGTTTGCTAAAATTGTTATTGATCAAGGAAATATGCAAAATTTGAAATTACTGTAAAATATATTTGGTTTCTGGACAGTTCAACTAGACAGCTATTTTAAGTATTCACCTTAGTCTCTGGGAACTATAGAATCTGAGGAATTTTTTCATGAGATTACAGGCTAGTTGTCAGTTGAAACTTTAACACTGTATAGGTTAAGCCAGGGATGTCAAACTCATTCCACAAAGGGCCGATCTCAGTCTCCAGACAGGTGATTGGTCAGACTGTGTGCTGTAGATATGTTGGAACTAAATGCTGTAGCCTAGAGCACACAGTCTGACCAATCACCTGTCTGGAGACTGAGATCGGTTGATTAAATGAGTCAGGTCTGGTGTGATGCTGCTTAGTTGGAACAAAAACCTGCAGCCACGCCGGCCCTTTGTGGAATGAGTTTGACATCCCTGGGTTAAGCCATGACAAAATAAAAAATGACAATAATCATACATAATTAGCAGTGGCATCATTAAAATCAAAAGTGGATTTCTAACTAAGTTCATTGGTACTGCTTAGAATAAATCACGTCTTACAGATTGTTAAAGCTGCTGTCCGGAGTTTGAATCGCAGCGTCTCCCAAAACACTGGTGGTCCCACCCTCCCTCCCTCTGATTTCGCCCCTTTATTTGTGCACGCGTGCAGTACATGAGAGAAGTGCCCGGAGTGCTGCAGCATCTTGCCTGTTTTGCTGTTTTCCCCTCTTCTACATTTAGTACATTTAGTAAATAATAAAGGAATTACGTTAGAATGCTGTATTGAGTCTAACTTGTCCTAATACCAAAATAACATGAATCTGCTAGGACGAACGAGTAAAGTTTCAATATGTGATTACACTCGTGTATCCCTCTCGATTACGTTGTTTATCAAACTTAGTGCATTTACGCGTGTATATGTGTCACATTGTTTATTTATTTCTATCTAGAGTTCAGAATTGCATGACTCCTCTGACGAAGAGTATGTCCCAGACGCCCCAACATCTTCCTCCAGAGGTCGGGCATCTAAACGAAGCCGTCAGGCGGGCTATGGAGGCCGTGGTCGGGGAGCGATGCGAGCACCCCGAGCCAAAAAACGTCCTGCAGTCTCTTGGCCTGACAAGCCGTGGGATTGGTAACTTTTCTGGAAGTTGCTGAGCCCTGATGCTCTCTCCTCCACAAGCAAAACAAATGTGCGCGCGGTTGCGTAGTGCGTAGCTCGCCCACCTCTGCATGGGCTTGCTTGCTGTGCGCGTAACCGTTGATTGACAGCATGACAAAGCTGAAGCTCGAACTTGATTGGTCGGCAGCAACCGGCGCTTTTTGGAATAACATGGGGGTCTATGAGAGGAAGGCGGAGCTCAGGAATAAATTTTCATATCGCGTTATACTAACTTTATATTATAGTATCGAACTAGACTAACACATTTAAGCTTTGTTAAAAAATGATACATAAATTGAAAACAAACGGAAACTCCGGACAGCAGCTTTAAGTTATAACACTTTAGGTTGAGAAGACAGTGTGGGTTTTGTTAAAACATCAAAGAAGTCGGCTTTTCCCTCTGTGTAAGTCAGTGTTGACTTCAACATTTCATCAGACCTTACCCAAGTACTCCAATTTGCTGAAACAGAACCATGAATATGGTAAAGATGCACTTGAAATACACGTGAAATACAGATTAATCACCAAGAGGAATGCAAATTAGCCAGCCGGAATTATGATTACAGCTGCGTTATATGGAATTTAGAAAGAATGTATTGATGGACGTCCTGTACGTCAACAGGTTGAGCAGACAACCCATGAACAGAGGATTTAGTCCCCAACAGAGCAGTCATGGGTTTGAGTCTGACACACGGACATTTGCTGCATGTCCTTCAGTCACTCTTCTCCCCACATTTCATGTCTCTCTCTCCACTGTGTACTATAATAAAGGCTAAAAAAGCTCAAAAATATTCTTTAGAAAAGAATGAATTGCCAATGTTTTTGATTATTTTTAAGACATTGTGCTTTTTAAGTATGGTCACCTGATTTGGACAAAGCTAATTCTTGAGTGAAACAAAATGGAATGAGTTGTAATTGCACCTGGCTTGTTTATAATGAAAACACAACTACAAGTATTGAGACAATCTAGTCCATTTCATTCTCTTGTTTTCATAGTTCTACCAATCCTTGTATAGAAAGTAAATGCTGTTCAACATTTATTAACTCCAGTGCCAACATGGTCTGCTCCATTTCAGTCGCCATTGTTTGAAGTACACAAAGAATTCGTCACAGTGACAGAAACTACTTCATTGACTTCGGCAGTGTAATTGCAGAGCATCACAGGCACAAAAGTGTACAAGTATAGACACTAACAATGACATAGGTCACTATGCCGCAGCATAGGCTCTGGATAGCTTCAATGCAGGAGTGTGAGTGAAGCTACTTTATGAGACATGTATGGCTCTGTATTATTCCAGCTTCTGCTGCTTTGATTTTAATCTTTTTTCCCATAATCTGTGCCTTGTGAGCCAACCAACCTTATAGAAAAGCAAAATTAAATCATTGGATTTTAATAATGGAGCTGGACATCAAACAGGAGCAAACAGTGGAATCTCTTTTATACCCCCGTATTCTTTCAGTTTTTAGCTGTATCTTTTGGAAAATGTCTTGTGCAGCGTGGTTGTATTTAGAAAAAAAATATGCATCTCAGAACACCGGCTTCTGGCTTGACATAAAAAAGGATTTGAAGAAAAACACGTTCATATTTCTAAAGAAATTCATTTGGCATTTTTTCACAATAGATAGCCCTATAGTTATCTTAGACACCAGAAGTCAGATATTTTTTGAAATATAAATGTTCACTGTTTTTGCCAATATGTTTAGTATGAACACTTTGTTTTGGCTTGAAGATATGTGCAAAATCCTATTGGGAATCCGTTTTCCTGCAAATTTTGCCAATTCAAATGGGTTGTATATAATTGCACATGCAAATGCACAATTTGTTTTCATCTTTTCCTTTTCTTCAGGTACAACTAACACATTTGACCCCATTAGCATTATCCATGGAGACAAAACAAAACAAGGCTGCGTATGTATGTGACACATCCCACTGATCGTGACACACTTTACAGTCTTTGCACAATAGATACTTCACAAACACACAATTGGCAAGCCTGCACACACACACACACACACACACACCGGTGTGGCCAAGGCTGATTAATTGGAGCATTCAGTGATGGTGATAGCTGTACTCCTCAGAGACAACACGCTGTCTCTCTCTGTCCACCTTAACCTCTGCTGGACACACACACACAGACATACTGTAAACACACACGCATGCACATGTGCACACACACACTTCATCCCTTCCTTTCTCAGTTGAAATTAGACCACCTCTCTCTTGCTCTCTGTCACGCCGTCTCTTGCAAATGACCCACCATCAGCTCACGTTCACCTTGCCAAGAGCGATAGCGTTCTTGCCGTGGAGCAACTGGTTAAGGTGCAACACAGGGGGCACCCAGGCGTGTGTGTGTGTGAGCACCTGAACCTGTGAGTGTGTGTTTGCCTCTCAGACAAATTAATGAGGCGATACACAAAACCATAGAAGTGCACAAACAGATTCTTACAAATGCACTCTTTTCTCTGGTCTCTCATCTTTCTTGGCACTCAAGGTGACTCGCTTCCACACGCACGCACACACACACACACACTAAAGCTTGGCCAAGGTTTTCTCCTCCGCAAGTTTTATGTACCTTTAAACCTGCCAAAGGAGCAGTCATATTTTTGCTGGACTGCAAGGTGACTTCAGAGAGTAAAGAAAAAAACACAGCGAGGTGAGGGTAATAAGGATAAAAAGAATGAGTGGCAACAGAGAAAGAGTCTTCACCTTTGGTCAAGGTATTGTTCTGCACCGATCGACCCACAATGCCTTACTGTGGCCCCCCTTTCTGTTTCCATTGTCTCCCTCTCATCCTCACTCCTTATCTATCCTTAGAGACTTTCCATCTCTTTTACCTCTGGTTTGTCTCGCTTTGTCTTCTCTTGTTCTCTAACACGCACTCCACTGGACACACACTTCTGTCTTTTCTCTCCCCCTCTCTCTCTCTATTCCCATCCTCCCCAGTCAGCTGTCATGGCTGCCACTTTCTCGCGCCCACTCATTTATTACAGGTCACCATCGCAGAAGGGGCCATTTAAAAAGGACAGTGTGCCCCAATGGAACACACACACACACGAGAATAACTTTAGCACAAAATTGAAACAAATCTTGAGAATTCTTCTTCAAAGCCTGTTAACTTTGCACAAAAAAATGGGTATCGTGCAAAAATTCTGCCAGTTTGACCAATGACAGTGTTCATAAAAACAAAAGAAATCAGCATTTTAGAACCCCTTTATGAACCGGTATATCAATATTTACAAACTAAGTTTGTGTCCCCAGAATTTGCCCTGTCAGGTGAAGTGTACCTCTGAAAACCACTAGCAATAATTTGTAACAGTTTTTCCCAACATATTTTTACAACAAACTTCAAATAATATTACTATGGTTTACTGTAACAATGAGTGGTGGGATGTGATTAAAAAAAATTTGTATCATTTTTGATGCATGAGTCCTCTATCTCATCAACATGATAAATAGTTAAATAAATAGGACAAACTAGTTTCTATTTCTAAAAAAAAAATCAACATTGTTATGAGTCTGCATCGCTTCACCACTTGGCCCCGAGTGACTGCAAATTTTGCTGAAATTTGCTTTTAGCCACAGCAAATATGGTTAAGTGAGGCTGCAATAGACACAAAACTCCTGGAGCAGCTGACAGATGTATGGATTTTACAGGCATTGCATTCAGATCAAATTTATAGTATCAGAAAGAAAAAAAAATAACACTGCAGCAGTCTATCTTCACTATTCTGCCCTTGACAAAGAACACAGTATGGTTTGAACACAGTTTTAATCTTGCAGAATTAGTAGAACATGAGCTCGAGTCGAAGGCAGAAAGACTCGCATAGATCTGGGTTTGTGTCCTTTAAATATTGAAGCGACATCTCACTGATATTACATTTTAATCCTCGTAAATGATGCCTTTCATTGGCATGACGACAACTGGAAAAAATACAATAATCTCTTGTTTTGTTCTCTCTTAATTGTCGGCAAATATTCAAGAAAAGAATTAAAGTGGAGTGATACAGGCAGAAACGGCCTGACAGACACAAAGCTGCACATGCCTAAGCATACAGAGTATCAATCACACATACATTCATGCGCACACACCAAGTAATACACACTCTCACAGCACCAGACAGATTAAGGCCCTGATTAAGGCGGGTATCGCATAAAAGTCTTGGAACAGTAAACATCCTTAATTTGTAGTGTAATTAAACAGATTAGCTGCCATGAATATCTTACCAGGGATTAACTCACACACAATACACTAGAATGGCTTCAACGCGCACACACACACACACAAGTAAACTAATGATTATATCCAAAATAGCTATGTTTTTAACTATCTGAAGATGCAGAGTGTGTTTAAAGGTATGTGTTTAATCTCCTTACACAGGAAAGAGAAGGAAAAGAACAAGAGTGGGGAACACATAATGATGGTAAAGACAAAAATCTGCAGGTCGTGGTTGAATTGTCACATCGACACATGCACAGATGAGGGATTAGAGCCCAGTGATCATTTCTCTTTTCACAGACTTTCATTAAAACGCAAGCCTTTGTCAAGGTTACAGGGAGGAAAAAAAATTCTATTGTGATTCTAATGCCCTCTATTGTGCTACACAGAGTCAGAACAGAAAGCAAGGGGAGCAAGTGAAAAAGAAAGCAAAAGAACTAAAAGAAAAAGCTCAGACTCGAGTCGATGGCACTTGATCCTGCTTCGCCAAAGAAGTGCTGCCAATCACAGGAAGCTGAATACTGTCCCGCTTCCTGAATTGGCGCAGTGCCTGAGCAAACGCCACTGCAAACGTAGATTTAGAGCCAACACTTGTACATATAAAGAGACGGATATGCAGACATACATATTTGTGAAATCCATGCACCGATTCTCTATAACTCTAAACCAGACTCTTTTCTCAAACCTTGACATAGCATTTTAGCATCCATTGATCCATTTTCTATACACCACTATATCCTCTGTTGGGTCATGGGGAGGCTGGGGCATATCCCAGCTGACTTAGGACAAAGGCATGGGACACCCTGGACAGCTCAAAAGTGCATGACAGGGCCACATAGGGAGACTGACAACATAGCATACTTACATTTAAAACTGCTGACAATTTAGAATCATGAATTACCTCACCTCAGTCTTTGGACTGTGGGAAGAAGCACCAGGTGAGAACCTATACAGGCACAAAGACTCATTGAATTTTCAACTACGGCCCTTGAACTGCTCATCTGTGACTTCCCATTCTGTTGTAAAATTTATCCAAATTTAAGCTTAAAATGCTTTTTTTTTTTGTCAGAATAACTTTGTCCTGCATATGTAATTTAAATAATAAACTGATTCATCTAACCAGATTCTTTAAAAAGCAAAAACATTTGCAGCTATTTGAACAACTGGGAGGTTAGAACTTATCGCTGACCAACAGTCATGTGGTCACTATGGCAATTTATATGTGATGATCGGTGTGCGCTTGTCTGTCTATTTGTCTGTTAGCAACATTAGTCAAAAACGGACTAACGGATTCGGATGAAATATTCAGGGAAGATCATAAATGACACAAGAACCAACTTTTTAGATTTAGTGATGTGGCTTATAGTCTGGATCCACAGATTTGTTAAAGATTTCTGTATTGCGAGATAGCGGTACGGTGTCACCGTAACGATGACAAGTGAACACTACGTCAGCTGCTTGCTGACGATCACATGATTATGATCCTACTACAAAATGTATGCTTTTCGGGAGTTATCTGTCGCAAATGATACAAATAACAATTGATTAAATTGTGGTGCTGTTGCCGGGTCCCATCAATTCCCGTCGCCCGCTATATATTTAGGTCAGGCGATTCAGTATACATATATGCATAACACTGATTTCATCTGCCGGAAATGATACAACAACTGAGCAGCCTTGGAGGAGTGCTTTGATTGCTTTTTCTTGTAGATTACCGTAATAAATTTTCACATTATCGCAGTGAGTAAAAATGTGACAAAAAATGCTCAGAAAGTGTTTGGGATTCAGAGGGTTAAAGCTCACAAGCTTGCACCGAGAGACACAAACGTTAGCATGTAAATGACAGTTTGAGTTGTGTATGATGGAGCTGCAGACAGCATGTTCATGAAACAAATTGGGTGTCATAATTAAAGCGGGAAAAATGAGCTGTTTTCCATTCTCCCTGTGCGCTCAGTGACAGCATCGCACACACAACTAATGAAAGACAGAAGGAGGCATGTGTGTGTGTGTGCAGATGTGTGAGAGACGGAAAAGAGAGGGACAGACTACAGAAGAGGAAAGATGAATCTGGTTAAAAAGAGGAAATACAAGTAGAAGCAGTGAACGAGAGATGAAGCAGTGCAGGAAAAATATATAAAAACGCAATGAGACATGTTAATGGATAAAAACGGGAAGGAGACAAGGTGTGTGTATGAGAGCGAGAGGGATGAAAAAAGGAAAAGAGATGACAAATGTCGGAGACAGAAAGTGGAAGAGAGCTAATGAAATAAAGGACAAAGTAAAGTCTGAAATTATGTGAGCCAACCTGGATCTGTATATGTGTTTCTGCAACACTTGCCACAGTGTGTGTGTGTGTGTGTGTATGTATGTGTGTGTGTGTGTGTGTGTGTGTAGGAAGCCCCTCAGACACAGGATGGAGGCATTTGTCACTGAGTGGAATTACAAGTGGCGGGCCGAACAAACCCTCCAGTGGTCTAGAAGAAATAAAAGAGGAAAGAGAAAAGATTCCTCTGTCTTTCCGGTTTCTTTCTTTTCTTGGGCCATGCCTCGATCAGAGCATGTGTGTAAGAACTCCACAAAACCCAAACTACATTCAAGACTTGCACTTAAAGCAAACAATATGAAAGCAAAAAGTTGCCTCCCTCTTGAAAACAAAGCTGTCACGGCCTCTTCTCCCATCGTGCCCTGCATGACCCTGAGTTTGCGTGTGTGTATGAGACGGATGTTTAAAGCAAATCCCTGTGTATGCTGTGCTTGCGTTATAAGTGAGATCTCAGTCCTCCTGAAAAAAGGGGGGAGGGTGGGGGGACATTTGTGCCAGGCTTTCAGTCTTAGGCTGGCCAATCTAACTCACACTTGGAGTTGGCACCAGACACCTCGGCACAACCAAAACCAACCCTGCTCATCATTAGGAAGCAAAAAACACAGGGGTTCAAAAGTCTATCCTGCCAAACTCAGCGCCAGAGACGGAGAGAGGGAGACTGGATGATTGCAAAGGCCAATAAAGCTGCTATTTTGCACACAAGTCTTGGATGTTTCCCTTCCCATGCTGTGCAGTTGTGATTCTGCATGTAAATATTTGGGTGGTACGCAAACTCAGAAGAACAGAAGCCCCTCTGTACAGCCGGCAGGCAAACAAAATGTCAAGCAAACAGGCTTGTGACATCGCCGGATTGCTTTCAAATGCCTGGGAAAAGGAAAGTAGGAGACAAAAAGACTTTTTCTTTTTCGGAGCGAGAGAGATAGAACAGTGTCATTTTTGTTCGGCCCGTGCAGATAATAATCTGAGCGCTGATTCAGACGGCGAGTACCATAAGAGGTACTGTACTGCTGTCTCAGGCCTTGGAAAAGCATTCAATCATCCCCACGCGTCACATAGTCATTTGTAAGGCTTCCCTTGCAGCCCCCTGAGACTGTCCAGCTATGACAGAGGAAGCAAATAACATCCCACACCTCAATGTCACCATCACTGAACTGCAATTATTATTCTTTTGTGCAAACCGCCATATTTTACTTTTCTGGCTCCGTCTCTTTCACCAGGAGACACTGACGGATGCACAGAAACTATACAAATCTTCATCAGCGCGTCAAAAGTGAATGCATCGTCTCTGAAAACACCCAGCCAAAGCCTGGCATGGGTTGAGCCTGGCAGATATCAAGTTATGATAGCAATGTTGACTAATTTAGAGCAAGATTGAATTCCTTCACCCGCCTCATCTCTCATCCTGTCAAATAAAGGGCTTGTGGTCTAGACTGATGCTATCAAAAAAAAGAGCTTAATTAGCTTGTAATGAATTCTCATTTCCGCCAGTCGTGTACAAAGCCTCGGCCAGCTCCATGGCTCTGTGTGTGCCAGCTGATGAACGCCCAGTAATTTGATACTGGCATTCAGCGAGGTCCCTTCCCACTGTCCTCTTTCTCCCCTAGCCATTTCACAGGAGACCACGTCTTTAAATGTCACCCAAACACACACGTGCAGATGCAGCATTTGCCACCAAAGAGCTGGGGCGATTAAAATGTTTTTAGTACACACACACACAAACACAGAGCTTGATGGAGGATGATGATATTACTGTGGTGAGCATCATTTAAAAGCTTTGGTCTGGTAGCCACTATTTTATCAGAGAATCTCTATCATTAAACTTGTGAAACCAATCGTCTTCACAAGAACAGAACATGGCGGCTTTTTCATGACCTCAAAAACATGAATGTGGCAAAATATTGCACTTCAGATTGAACTCAAGGTTCTCTCTCCAATTCCAAACTTTTTACAGAGCTATCAAATGCATTTTAATGGACAGAGGCAGAAACTTTAGCATTTATATCACCTCTTGAATTCCTTGAGCAATTGATTGCTTGATTAATCAGACAGTTTGAGCTATTTTTAGAACTCACTGTCAAAAAATTACAATCATCGGGCTGTAGACTGATGGAATAACAAAACAAGCTATAATCCATCAGCTCTGGCTATGAGCAATTCTTCTGCTTTCTCATATTTTATAGGCATATTTTATAGGCAACATAATAAACTGTTGAAATAATATTCAGCTTCACCAACAACATGCGACAGTAGTCATTAGTTGCTACCCCTGAGCCCACTTTTCTGCTGAAAGCAATACAATCAATATGCAATGGACATCAGATTACTTGTTGATCAGCCTGCCAGTGATCTGACTTATCAATATAAAAAACAACAAAAATAGTTGTAGATTTCAGGGTAGATGCAGTGGTTATTCCTCCCTACATATTTGAAAGGCATGCATTTCTCTAACATAACACTTAAAGCTGGAAATTTATATTGTTACTTATCGATGCAAAAATCCCTCTTAACAGAACTCTTTTTGCTCCAGCACTGGGTCTTTTTCACTTTGAAAATCTGAATTTGCAGACAGGTTGTCCAGAAGGAAAGAGAAGCATGATGTCTAAAAAAAATAACACCAAGCAAGTTTTGAGCTACTAGATGTTTTAAGTTTGTTTCAGTTTTCAAGAACTGTTGAAAAAAAAATATAACAAAGTCTCATTCCCTGACAGAAAATGAGTCGTATTCTTGCTTCCAGTCAGCTTCAACAATACAGGTGAGATGCACATGACTCTGAAAGTGAAGGTGTATTTGATATGTTTTGCATCTGCAGAAAGTTTAGAACATGTACTGAAATCTTGCTGACAAAAAAAAAGAGGACAGCAGAGTAAGTCATGCCGATACACAACCAGTCGAAAGTTAGGACACACTTTTTCATTCATTTAAATAAGAATGTATGTCCAAACTTTTGGCTGGTAGTGTGCATTGAATCAGCAGGGATAAAATTAAATGATGAAAATTGATCTACAGGTGATTAAAAACAATGATTAAAGAGCCTTATTATGTCCATTTTATTTTGAATGTTAATGCTTTCCGATAAATAAATATAGTTTCACCATAAATTGATGTAAAAAAGGCACAAACTTCAAAGCATCAGAATGACCTCCAGGACCTCCAGCATTCATACAGAATCTACACCCATAATCACATCTATCAACAGACATATTGTTAAGGTCAATCCTGGTGTTAATCTCTTCTTTTGATAAAAAAATTAGCAGGAGTCTGCTGGAAGACTGTGTACCTCTAAAAATATGTCCCTCTACGTTGGGCAGTTCTGCTGCCAACAATGTGTCAGAATGGAGGAAAACTGAGCTTGATTCCTGTGAAAGGAATCAAGTTGCTTGTAGTGTATGCCTTTATGTTGCTTGCCTTTATGCTTGGTACACATGTGCTGACCTAGTACAGCACACAAACACACAACCACATGTATACAGAAGGGTGGACAACCCAATTGGCAGGAATGCTACAGACATCCGTCTCACAGCAGGAGCACGGAGACTGAAATACATTTAAAAAGTGAACATCTTTAGCCTTGACTGACTTCAACCTTAGGTAGTGTTAACTGATATGTGATGCTGGGAGCGAGTTTTTTGAAACTACAATAAGAAGAGGGAGACTGACTGAGACGAAAGAGTGGATAGACAGCGCACAAATATCTATTCAGCATGCACCCACCAACACCCACACACAATGAACTTCCCAAGAGGCATAGCTCAGATTCTTGGGCAGAATTTGCATCACAAATATCACGGATGGGAGTGGATGCACAGAGAATAAATAAACCAGCAAGGGTGCCACTTTTCCTTCCCTATTCATCCCGCCTATCGACCATCCACCCATGCATCCATCCACCCTTGTTTAATAGGCAGCATTCAGTTTCTTCCATCCAAGATCCACACCAGTGGGGGGAGAGTGTGTCTGTGTTTGTGTCTCCAGTTCTGCCGAAGAACCAAAAGCCACCAGACACTGAGCCAAGACTCGACCTGTCGTTGGAAGCGGGAAGAAAAGCATCCTGGAATCTAATTTGTGCCTGTGAGAGTTTGAGCCAAATTCACTTGTGAGCATCGAATCTGCAAACTTCCATGCGGTGAAACTTCATGAATGTTTCTGCTTGTTTTCAAGACTTTTTTGTCAAAGCTTAATAATATGAAGGAGAGAGCTTCTGGCATCATGGACCGCTTACAAGTGCAGAATGAAACATACAGTATAACTAAAGGTCACCTCATAGTTTGATATCATCCCAAAGCAGATATTACAGGAAACCAAACGATCTGCGTGTTAATTGATAAGTAAATCTGTGCACAAAGTGAAACTGAAAAAGTCAACTTCACAGCCTCTAATAATCTGCTTCAATAAACAGACAGAGAGATTTTATTGCAATCAATGCAAACTAAATATCACAGCAAGCCTCAAATGTTATATGTCAAAGGAGCAAATATCAAGGGAGAGGAATCAGCAGATATCTTACACCAGTGCCAAAGTAAAAATCAGCCTGAACACAAACAAGATTATTAGTAACTTCACATAAATTCACTGTTGAGCGTCAGGGACGCATTACAAGCCTTTCAAGGAATATTGCAGTAACATTAAAGTGATTTTTGTCGAGGGGGTGACACCACGGGGGTTCTAATGATGAAAGCAAAATGTTTTGCCATTGCCCATATAGCCCCTCAGTATATCTGCTAAATCTAAATTATTTAAAGGCAGCAAGGATTTTTTTTAAAATGTATCACTGGTGCTCGGTTTCTAAAAATGACCGAAAATAGCCGCGATCCTCGGTCAATCACTGTCCGCTTAAGGAAAGTAAATGGAAACGATGGCGCGTTTATTCATATTTAAGGCAGGAAATAAAGGAGTAGGGCATCATCTGAACTGGGGAAAGATAAAAAAATTGATAGTAGATTTTTATTGTTATCAAATTAGACAATCAAGAAAACGTCGGGAATATGTCCTTTTTGCTTTAAAATGCAGGCAATTGTTTTTGGGGTTATGTTTTGTTTTGTTTTAAAGGCGGATATGCGGAGGGCAGTTTGGAGAGCTTTTTACGCAGAGCCCGACATGCTCTCACAGGCAGCTGAATCTCAGTATGCTGTAGGTGTGAGTGAATCTGAGGTGATTCAAATCAGTGTGGCTGGTTATGAACTTGTGTTAAAATCGTACCAGAGCGAATGACCCGTGTGTTTAACTATCAGCTCCATTTGTCACCATTCAGTGAACAAGCGTGCATTCATGATCAAAATGTTGTCCAAACCTAAATGTCTGTGTCAGAGAAGACAGATTTTTCTTTGGGAAAGTTTCAGAGCCTCACTTCATCCCATGCCTTCGAAAGTCAGACCTGACTGAAGACACCAGAGACGCGCATCGAAGCACTCACCTGACTGCGCTGCACTCGATCGGATCACCACCAAAGTGACAAGGAAGCAAGCCGAGAACTTCATCTTCATCTTGTGTTAACTCCCGTAACTCACATGTCCAATTAAGATATCCTCGTTGTTCACATACACACGAAAATAAATCAAAACAAAGAGGGGAAAAAAAGACGTCGGGATCTTCTTGGTTCTTTGGACACTGGCACAGTTCTTCGCGCTTCGTGAGAGGTTTTTACGCACCGCGCCTTGCTGTGTTTGCTTATCGGTTCCCAGTCCAGTGTTTAGGTCGGTTTCCACAGCGGATACTTGGCCATTTACTCCTCATGCTGCCATTGCGCCGGTGGCTGGTGAGGGGGGGTGGAGGGGGGGGTTGGTTACAGGCGTGCGCGTGTGTTTGGGGACGGAGGGGTGGTGGGGGTCTGAACACGCCCCTTTTAGTGTGATCGACATCTCATTCTGCCTATTGAATCATATCTGAAAGATTAGCAGTTTTGTGTCCTGCGCCCACCTCACTTATCACCTTTCCTGATTGGTTATTAAGCTTAATTGCGGATGCCAATAGCAGCAGGTTTCTTTTGGAGTTCACTTTACTACATGTGCTGCCATAGAGAGCAGAGTTTTTTTTGTTTACTAAAAATAATGATCCTAATTTAAAGTCTTATTTCATTTCTCGCAATATAGTACTGCAACTACTACAGAGCAGTAAATATTGAAGTAATTTAGGTCATTAAGTTGCTTATTACAGACTACATTGCAACTATAATAAAACTGCATTTGCTCAATTTGTGTTTTTACAGCCCATTTCATGTACAACATACTTAGAGTAACACCACAAAAGTTTCCTGCGATGCCAGCAGAGTCTGCAAATATCCACCACGAGAAGGCACAGCCGATAAACTTTGATGATGTTCGCCCTGTGGAGCTGCAGTGAAGATGAAGGTTCCGACAGTGTACCATTTACCATTTTTACAAGCAAGAGTACCTTCTTCGGGAGCTTCATTTTGTGGGACTGATATGAAAAGTGTGAAACGACCTAGCAAATCAACAAGGACAAAAAGATATTGATTTGTGATCCATTGTAAGGTGAAAACTTGCACATAATTGGCTCTATTGCTGAAATTCAGCTACTTGTACAGTGAGGTTGGAAAATCATCTTTGAGCTATCCCAACCAGACCAATGAAGAGGAGGTTCATTCAGTGTCCTCTGCTGCTCTCTAGGGGAATTTATGGAGAATTGAAATTTCATTTTGGAGCAGCTCCCATGGATCATGAAAGTGCTGGGGGATATCAAATAACATGTCGGATTATGTGTTCATAGCTGTGCAATTTCAAGGCACAAATGCACAAGATCACTTTAAAAGTTATAGATCACTAAAAAACATGCATGTTAGGAATTATACGGAAATTACAACAGGGGTTTGGAGGTTTTTTCATTCTTGTTCCATAGTTCTTTTAGAGTTGTTTTTTCATCATAGATGAAAATTTCTGCAATAAAGGTTGAAGTAGAGAAAATTCTTGTATACAGAGGACACCAGTTTGGATTCATGAAGTTTTTTTTAGTCTGTTGACAAGTGTGATCCTAGACTAGAGAGGAAAACTGTGTCAGATTTTGCTGTGCTTTCATTTTTGAATGAAGCGGAGTAGGCCTCAATTTCTCTTTTATACAGCGGCTGTTTTTGTACCGTCCCTAAATACCTCCATAAGTATTGGCACCCCTGGTTAAGATGTGTTCTTTAGCTTCTAATAATTGTTTTTTTTCCTGAATAATATAGGACCACAATGAAAAAAAAGAGGAAAATCCAACCTTTAATTCAAGTGCATTTATTCAGTGGGGGGAAAAAATCACACATTAAGAAATAATTCTTTTGCATCAAATCATGTGTGCTACAATTATTAGCACCCCTGATGTTAATACTTTGTACACTGCAAAAACTCTAAATCTTACCAAGTCTATTTGTCTTGTTTTTAGTCTAAATGTCTCATCCCACTTGATTTAAGATAAATTCGCTTAACAAGTGACATTTCAGCAAGATGGAGGGACTTGTTTTAAGACAATTCATTTTAAATATCTTGTTAACTCAAACAATTTTGAAATTATCTTGTTTTAACTCTTGTCGTCCTGTGGGTCAAATTGACCTGTTTTAAAGTTTAAAATGTAGGGGGGGGAAAAAAACATATTTTTACAGTGAAAACTTCCACATCTTCAAATTTTGGGGGGAAATTTTTGAATATTTTTTGATGGATAAAAAGAAATGCTTAAAAAAATGTTTCTTTAAGAACATTCAGGTAAAAATCAACCAAAATCCAGTGAATTTCGCTGGATTTTGGTTGATTTTTACCCAAATGTTCTTAAAGAAAATATTAGATCACTTTAGATATTTTTAGGATTTGTTTGGAAGATTTTTATCAATTTTTTTCAAATATTTAAAATTTAAATGTTTTTATTTTTTGAATTTTTATTTCTTGTCAAATTTGGGGATTTAAAAAATAACTTTAAAGGGATACTTAAGGAATTTTCATCCGGAAGATTTTGCAAATTTGTATAAATTTGGGGAATTGTTTTACAGAATTTTTGAATTTTTTTTAAAGACAAGGCAACAATATTTTTTTGTGAACAGGAGGGTTAAGACACCTAAGCTTGACAATCCTCTCAAAATAAAGCTTAAAATAAGTTTTCCCAGCTAATTTTAAGATGTCAATATCGTATCTTTTTTCAAGAAATCTTACCAAGCCATTTTTCACTTGTTCTATTGGCAGATTTTTTCACTTATTGCAAGGTAAAAGTTCTTTGAAATAAGTTTTTTTTTCTTGTTTTGAGAAGGGCATTTTTTCCAGTGTACAGCCCCCTTTTGTCAACAAAACAGCACCTAATCTTCTCCTGTAATGCATTTTTCTACAATTTTTAGTGTGAGAGTATGCTTCTGCAATAAAAACTGAGTTTATGTTAAGGCTTTTAACACATCTTAACCAGGGGGGCCAATAATTATGGAGGGCGCTGTAGAAGCTAATTGACTGGCAGTGGTAAAATACAGTAAAATATCTTCACTTTGAAGGCAAATATTGTGCTTGCTTCGACTACATTTATTGTTACGCTTTCATCATTTTGCAGGTTCAGAGTATAAAATATAAATCGACAAATAAATTATGGTGCTACACAGCGTGAAGGAACGTTATGATCCAATAACCTAATGTATGTGATCATTCTGTATAGTGAGTATTTTTGCTTCAGGCACTTCAAGTGTATTTTCATGCCGACCAATTTTTTACTTAAATACAGACTTTTTTCTTTCTTGTAGCAATGTAATTTTTTACTCTATCACTGCGTTTATGTTTCCCACCAGTGGGTTTCAGCGAGAGACATCCACTTTGCAAACCAATCCTTTGGTAATAAAAAACAATCTCTTTATATGTTTTTTAGAATCAGGAGTGAAGTGAAGGGAACTAAAGCTCACATGGAAATACTTGTTTGAGTCATGGGACACTCAGACAGACACACTGGGTGGTAGCACAATGCAGAGAATACTAATGAGTATCACTCTGTTCCTGTACAAAAAAATAAAACATTAAAAAAAATACAATTTCAGACGAAACATTCAATTATAGACACTTACTGAGCTGCATGAGATTTGCATAGATATGGATTTTGACATGGCACTGGGAATTGTGTCTTTTGTACTGTGAAAATGGACCCCTGTGTGGGTTCAGTGCAGACTTTGAGTGAAGGGCTGCAGAACAATGGCTTGCAGTGGAGAAGGTATTAAAGTAATCCATTACAACTAATAAATAAGTAATGGCGAAAACGTGACTCATAGGCTTTCAATTAAAAATTCAGAATGAGCCTAAAGACGTTATCTTACAGCTGGTCTCTGCAGCCACAATTATTCACATTGAGAGACAATATCATTCGAATGATAGATTAGAAATCGTGATGACTGTGTATTTAAAGGGCTATTCTGTGCAAAATGTGACGTTTGTGCATACCAATACACCATTTGTAGAGGCTGGGGCATTAACAGTGTAAAAATAAATAAAAAACAGTCAGTAAAACCCATTGCTGCAGGGACTCAGTTTTTGGATTCAGAGGCTTCTGCTGTGTAATATTTTCTCTGGGATGTAATATTCTTGCAACATCCCACAAAGGGGTGGATTTACTATCAGAAATTTACAACTCACACAACTGCCAGTTTATTTTTTTTTTCATATAGCTTGCTGTTCCCATACGCTCTGTTATTTGTGCAACACTGATGGGCCTTTTTCCCGCAGTAATGACTCTCTGGCTCAGTAATGAGTGGCACTAATTTTGGCGCCTGACTTTGTTTTGTCCCCAGCGAGGAGCTCTAAGCAGCTGGACAAGCAGCTCAGATGTCAAGCAGCGTTGCTATGATTAGGGCTGCGGTCAGAGGGAAGGAGGCGGCCACTGTGGAAGGTCAAGGGGCTTTTTTACGTGCAGTGATCTGGCGCCTTCTCAGTGACCGCACAACGTCGGTGAGATTCGTGGAGGTGTCATCCTGGATAAAACAGCAGCTTTGGGTAGAATACCGAACTGAGAATGTGCTGTGTGATCTCCAGGGAGTGATCGGAGCGTGTCTTAGTGTTCAGCATGGCTCTGGAGAGCGCCACACTCCTAAAAGCGGGGCTTTTGTTGTTGATGGCAGGTTAGTGTGTGGTGGTAAAACATGAAGTTCTTCTTACTGGATGTTTTGGATGCGTATGTATATGTTTGGATCTTATGAATGTTTGGGAAATTATAAACATATATGTGTCCTGCACCTCTATGGAAACAGCACAAAAAATAGAAGAAACAAAAGTTGAAATTGGAATGAACATGTTTTTCAGTTTTTCCAAGCAATCAAATTGTTACCAATTGTGAAAAAAACAGGTGACTACATACTATAGATATTAAATTACCTGTTTTTTTTTACAGCCTCCACAAACGTCACACTATTCTACACATCATCTCTCGAAAGATGTTTCACCATGTCGAATGTATCTTCTAGCAACGTGGCAACCTGCTGCTCTGTAAACCATTTGTGAGCCAGGTGGCATTTGTTTTATTAAGTACGTTTTATTTTTCTCTGAATCTCTCTCAGCAAATCATCCAAAAAAAAAGTGACAGAGTTGACATGATGGTTGTAGTTGAGTTACTCATGACTTCAAGGTTGCATGGGGGAGTGTCAAAGTTTTTTTTTTGCAGAATCTGATTTTGGCAAAAGCCTTCTTTTTGGATTTTTTTATGAGACATCTAGAATAAAGTAATTTTGAAGAAATATTACAGTTTTAAGCTTCGATGTGGTGACTTTCCCAGATGAATTCGCACATCATACATGATTCGTGCAAGAACCAGCACAAGTTGAGAATCTGATGATGCAGTTTGCTTTAATAGTTTCTGGGACATACAAATGTTATCATTTTGGCTGTATTTTAAAAGACAATGTGATTTCTCACCATTGGGATTGAGGCCTCAAAGGCTTAACATGACACAAAAGTTTCAAGTTTGTAAAAGTTAACACACAAAATTTGATGATATCACTAAATGACATGTAGGATGTAGCAGTTTTCGGATTAATTATCAGGATGTTTTGGTCTGTGCTGCAGCAGTCACTTACAGTGCCTTGTGAAAGTATTCGGCCCCCTTGAACTTTTCAACCTTTCGCCACATTTCAGGCTTCAAACATAAAGATATAAAAATTTTTGTCAAGAATCAACAACAATTGGGACACAATCGTGAAGTGGAATGAAATTTATTGGATATTTTATACTTTTTTAACAAATAAAAAACTGAAAAGTGGGGTGTGCAATATTATTCGGCCCCTTTACTTTCAGTGCAGCAAACTCACTCCAGAAGTTCAGTGAGGATCTCTGAATGATCCAGTGTTGTCCTAAATGACTGATGATGATAAATAGAATCCACCTGTGTGTAATCAAGTCTCCATATAAATGCACCTGCTCTGTGATAGTCTCAGGGTTCTGTTTAAAGTGCAGAGAGCATCATGAAGACCAAGGAACACACCAGGCAGGTCCGAAATACTGTTGTAGAGAAGTTTAAAGTCGGATTTGGATACAAAAAGATTTCCCAAGCTTTAAACATCTCAAGGAGCACTGTGCAAGCAATCATATTGAAATGGAAGGAGTATCAGACCACTGCAAATCTACCAAGACCCGGCCGTCCCTCTAAACTTTCACCTCCAACAAGGAGAAGACTGATCAGAGATGCAGCCAAGAGGCCCATGACCACTCTGGATGAACTGCAGAGATCTACAGCTGAGGTGGGAGAGTCTGTCCATAGGACAACAATCAGTCGTACACTGCACAAATCTGGCCTTTATGGAAGAGTGGCAAGAAGAAAGCCATTTCTCAAAGATATCCATAAAAAGTCTCGTTTGACGTTTGCCACAAGCCACCTGGGAGACGCACCAAACATGTGGAAGAAGGTGCTCTGGTCAGATGAAACCAAAATCGAACTTTTTGGCCACAATGCAAAACGATATGTTTGGCGTAAAAGCAGCACAGCTCATCACCCTGAACACACCATCCCCACTGTCAAACATGGTGGTGGCAGCCTCATGGTTTGGGCCTGCTTTTCTTCAGCAGGGACAGGGAAGATGGTTACAACTGATGGGAAGATGAATGGAGCCAAATACAGGACCATTCTGGAAGAAAACCTGTTGGAGTCTGCAAAAGACCTGAGACTGGGACGGAGATTTATCTTCCAACAGGACAATGATCCAAAACATAAAGCCAAATCTACAATGGAATGGCTCACAAATAAACGCATCCAGGTGTTAGAATGGCCAAGTCAAAGTCCAGACCTGAATCCAATCGAGAATCTGTGAGCAGAGCTGAGGACTGCTGTTCACAAACGCTCTCCATCCAACCTCACTGACCTCCAGCTGTTTTGCAAGGAAGAATGGGCAAGAATTTCAGTCTCTCGATGTGCAAAACTGATAGACATACCCCAAGCGACTTGCAGCTGTAATTGCAGCAAAAGGTGGTGCTACAAAGTATTAATGCAAGGGGGCCGAATAATATTGCACGCCCCACTTTTCAGGTTTTTATTTGTTAAAAAAGTTTAAAATATCCAATAAATTTCGTTCCACTTCACGATTGTGTCCCACTTGTTGTTGATTCTTGACAAAAAATTAGAATTTTATATCTTTATGTTTGAAGCCTGAAATGTGGCGAAAGGTTGAAAAGTTCAAGGGGGCCAAATACTTTCACAAGGCACTGTATTTAGATATTGCAAAGTCCAAATTGTCACAAAAATACAGCGCGTCAACTACACACATGCAGCTAAATCCTTGATGTTTTTTCCGTAAAATTCCTCAATGGCTTGAAATCATCCCGCAGCATAGGAAGTACAAAATTTGTACAGCAACAACTTGTTGCAATGTGAATTTGGTTACAAGGAAGGTCTAATGTTGACATCAAACATGATCTCATATCATGTACAGAAGTCAATTAATGTAAACATTTTTGCAATTAAACTGTGTGAGAAGGAGTTTAACGCTCTCCTTTCAAGCTTTTAGACTTTTGAAGTGAAAATGACACACAATCAGTGATTTCTGCTTGACTAATGGCTGCACAAATTATTAATAGATTTGAAAGTAAGTCGACAGAGCACGAACCTTCAGTTACAGTAGAGAGTGCTATAGCATCTGTCATGGCTCGCCTCAATTTTCCTGGAAAATGGAATGAATGTTGGCTAACAACCAGACAACTTTCAATGTCAGTCTTTCCCACCAGCAGTTGCCAATAGACAGACAGGTGAAACGTAACCTCACTTTAACTTTAAGTGAGTGATGTACAAGCTAGTTGGAACTTAATTTTTCCCCAATCAGCTTGCTATTTGTTGCATTTTTGGTGCACTGCATCTTCCTTCTGTAGCATCTCCTTTCAAAACTCCCATATCAACACATTCAGTCTTCCTTTGAGCATTTGGGAGCCCAGAGAGCTAGCTGAGACAGAGCAAACATAATGGGCACACAGCTGGCCATTATCAAGCCGGCACAGACTGAGATCCCCCATGTTTCTCGATCGTAACAACAACCTGTTCATCTCCACGAGGGCATTTTTTTTCCCACCAGCTTAAGCCTCCCTCTGCTACTGTACTGCTTGGTGATGTTACATTCATTTTGCATCCTGTGGGAGGGCTGCACTCTGCCTCTGCTGTTTACACACAACTCGAAAGTAAACAAATGGGATTGGGTCTGCAAATTAAAAAAAAAAAAAAAAACTTCATTAAAGTATAGCCTAATAGGGAAGAAATGGTCCACTAGGAATAACCATTGCCAGAACATGACCTTGTTTATTGCACAAACATGCTCCTAATTATGAAAGAATTAAACAGAGCAGATAACCAATGTGTGCTTTTTAAAATCTGTTTGTGTCTTTACAATGAAGAAAGTTTTGTCCGCTCATTACCTGGTGCAAGCTTTTTGTTTCCATTTCTGTCCATTGTTTTTTGCTCTGTAGCTCAAGTCCTTCCACTGGTGTCTGGCTGCAACAGAGGTTTCTTCGAGAGGATGATCAGTGATCTCTGCTTAGCTAAGTTCAAATTCGACATGGGAGGACTGGACCCAGGCTTGTGGTGCAGCTGGCCGGACACAACAGAGTGAGTTCACCTACTGAAACACGCAAAAGGGGAAAAGAGACCAAAAAAAAATTAAAAGCAGGGTGGAACATAACAGTGCTAAAATCCTCATGTAGAATTTCACGTCTAAGTGGAGAGATTTCACCATCTAAACAGACTGAGTAAGCTTTGTTCTGTTGGGATAACTATGCAAGTAGTTTATTTTCTGCAAACCTGTAATTGAGACATGCCCAGTGAAGTGATTTTGATGAATCATGATTTAAAGTTTCAGCAGTAGCAATTCAAGCAAAGTCAGAAAATGTCAACATTTTTTGGCTCTGAAAAAGGGGGTTGAAATGTAAGATTCTTATAATAGTAATGGCTAAAAATATGTTTCTGTTTAAGATGCTGACATCCAGGCATCATCTCCTTTTCTGTTAAGATTGAAAATCAGTCCTCGTTTACAGCCCCAAACACACTAAGGTTCCATCTTGGGATCTATTTTATTTTTCATGCATATGCTCCCTTTAGCCTACATCTTTTGCAAATAAAATTACACACAAATATTTCTGACTCCATCTTCTTTACATCCATCTTAAACTGCCTCCACAACGTGAAATACTGGATGGCAAAAGCTAAATGACAGCAAGACAGAAGCGACTGTCACCATATTGAACATTACTAGCCATTTATTGCCATTGACACCAAACATTCATGCCCACGGAAATGTTGGTGTCACTTTTGACTCAGCCCTGGAACAGGATGAAAAGTTTAATGCTCTCATAAAAAAAATTTGTTTTTAACTGGAAAACAACACCAAATTGAAATCCATCTTCTGTCTAATCAACATGAAGATTGTGACTACTGCATTAATCTCCTCAAGGTTAGATTACTGGAATTTACTGTGTCTTATAATCAGTCGGTTCACATATTTTTTTTCTGTTCTTCCACTGGCACTCGTGGTTAGTTTAGGAATAATGTGGTTTAATAACTGAGGCTGCTCCCGATATGTTGCTCTGAGTTTAGCGCACTCTCTTATTGCATACTCTTTGCCCAGCATCAAAGCTGTTTGCCTTACAGCCATGATAGCCTCTGTTTTGACTCACCACATCACTTGGTCACGATCTTTTCACTGTCTGTTAGACATTATATTGAGACAGTGTCTCAGTGTTTGGTGGCTTCTTTTCCAAATACTGCCAGATAGGGAATGAGTCAGACAGGAGGGTGGAAGTAGCTGGGAGGCCCACAGGAGAGGCTACTGTCAAAACTATGTCATTTCCCTCCTGGCACACTGTCGTCTCTTGGAACACATAATTGGTGGTGGTGATCTTTGTGTGTGCATGTGTCTGAGTGTGCAGTTGTAACTCATAAAATCATCTGTGCAAGCACTTTTAGAGTTTGCAGGTGCGTCACAAAACTCATAAAAGCCTGCAATATTGTTTGGCTCCCTGATGACTTGGCTGGGAATTTTTTGTTTTTAATTCCAATGTGTAAGCCAGTTTAGTAAGACTGAAAATGTATGACAAAATTGTCTAAATTCTACATCTGAAGTGATCCATCAAATTATTGCCCAATGCAGTAAAATAAAGGATATTTCAGCTATAACCTTCCTTGGTGGGGTATGATTTGGCGCTTCTTAAAGCTAATGTTTCCTAAATTATAGAGCCCATATTCTATTTTTTCCCTTTCATTTAAGGTCACGTAATGCCCAAGCCAAAGGGATCTATTCTCTCCTTCAGAAAATTCTGCTCCTTTCCTGCCTCAAATACCCCAATTTGAGATCCAGGCATTTCTTCTGTTACTTATCAACATCACAAAGTAACAAATCTGCATAGTACCTGCCTGGTGACTGAAAGGAGTGGCTTCCTCACTCAATTCTGCCATTGTTTCCTTATTTCTGAAATGGCTGCATCTCTCTTTTCAAAGATGTTGGGTTACGTTACACAGCCAGTGTAGCGGTTGTATGCTCTCTCTTGTGTTGTGTGAGTAATCAAGCACGGGGCATCTTCCCCTTTGGCACCAAATCTGCCGTTTATTTGCAGGAGCTGGTAAAACACACTGACAATACTCTCTCACAGTCGCGCTCGTGGTAACCTCCAGATAATGCTAAAAAGACAAAATAAATTTTTCAGCACCAAATTTGTAATAATAGATAAGTGATGGCAAGTGGACTCATTAACTCCTCCATACTAGCACTGCCTTATATTTGTTGTTTGTTTGCATAGGAGCTTGGCATTTATGTTCCCAGCACCTATATTTTGTCAGCACATCTTATGAAGCGACAGTTTGTAACAGCAAATCGAGTTGCAGGTGAGATCCAAACAGTGGTAAATACAGAAATGCCAATTTTAGTTATCACTACAAGCTATCGAACTCTGGTTAATGGGTTCCAACTTTATCAGAGTCTAAACCACATTGTCTGCCAAGGGAAACAAAAAATGGTTTCATGACCTCCGCCAGGAGGTTATGTAATCACCGGAGTTTGTCCGTTTGTCTGTTTGTCTGCCAGGCCGCCTGGTAGCCATCTCTCAATGGTACAGAGTCCTTCAAAAAAATCCTGGATCCAGACGGTGATCCGGATCACCTCCAAAATCTAATCGATTGTTACTTTTGCTCTTCCGGACATCCTGTAAAATTTTGGTGAAAATCCGTCCATGACTTTCTGAGTTATGCTGTCAACAGACAGACAGACAGACAGACAGACAGACAGACGGACAGGCAGACAGATGGCCTGGCGGAGGTATGCTCTCCGAGTGCTTTTCTAGTTGTTTATGAAACTGAAAGTATTTTACAGGCATGCATTTAAAACTAGTTTAGATCCACTGTGTTTTCATATGAGATGACTCATGTCCAATAAATACATCAGTTTTAAAGTGACTCATATTACTGGAGAGGGATCAAAAGTTCTATATTGCAATTTTTATGATGAGCGCAAAGAGGTACTTCTGCATTTATAAAATCCAAATTTAAAAAGCAAAAATGTCCCATTCTAAGTTGGATTATATATTTGAAGTGGGCTTTTTTAAAACTTTTGTCTGAAGTAAGATTATTTTCAAGTGTTTTTCAGTTAACGAGACAACAAAGCATCTCAGTCACACTTGTCGAAAGCCACGTTTTGCCCACAAGTTTAAGATCTATGCCATTCCTTTGAGACTGTGATGTTCTGTGAGGTCCTGTGAGGTACTGGTCCACTTGGCTTCTAGTAATACAGTTAAGCTCAGTGGCCATGTGGATTACAATCTATCCTGGTATGGTGCAATGCTGAACCGCTACTCTGTTGGTATGCATCTCCATTTCTCCTGCCCTCTCCTACCTTGCAGTTATATTTAACTGCGTTAAGCCCACTGGTAATTCTATACACTCCTTTGCCTTTTTATTTTTTCCTATCGGCATGAATAGAATATAAATAGGAACAGTGAAAATTGTTTCTAAGTTCATCAAGAAAACATGGGCTCTTAACTTAATTGCATCAAATTTTTCTCTCCTTCTTCTCTCTCCCTTTTATTGTCTGTTGATTCCGTTTTACACAATGCATGTATTAGATATGTTGATTTGTCTGTGCATTGTCGCCCTCTGCAGGATCTATGAGGGTCTGACAAACTGCACTTACCAGGTGGCCATGAGGATGGATTGCTTCTGGCCCAATCAAATAGTCGACCGATTCTTCATGCAGATTCACCAAACCTACTTCCACGATTGCGCTCTAACCGGCCGGCTCCTCCATGACCCACCAATCGGTGTCCTTGCCCCATTCATCGCAGTGCCAGTACTGGTCACCCTGCTCATGACTGCTTTGGTGGTGTGGAGGAGTAAACGCACAGAGGGAGTGCTTTAGGGTCATTGAGGTGCTGGATTTGGCCACAGACATTGATCATATATAGACCCCATCAGAGCCTACGTCATCAACAAGCTGCGTGCGCATCAAGGCAACGGAAGTACCGCTTCTTATCTTTTACCTGGCTTTGTTCGCACCACGCGGAGTAGCAAAACTAAAAGCTAACGCTGAACTGTCGGCATCATAATGTCAGGCTGTTGTGTTTTTGGTTGTACGAACCGAAATACTCAAGAGGGACATCAGTTCTACCGCATGCCAATGGGCTCTCAGCTGTTTCAGAGCAACCGAAGACGGCTGTGGCTCCAGGCTATCAAGCCAGCGGATTGGACGGAGGATACCATCAACAATGCACGCGTGTGCTCTGTTGTGGCAAATAAAGTGAAATCAGTGCAGAATATACTGACGAGCTGTCGGTTCCCACACGATTAGAGCCACGAATAAAAGCCCTGTTGACTGTTGTGACAGGGGGACATAAATAATAAAGCGGCTGCAGTCGCCGCCATAAAGGTGCAGTTTGCTGTGTGTATGTAGTTCTCCACTTTGTTGATGATCACCCATGCCTCATACATCGTAGTCTTCTGCCCTTGCCTTTGGCTAGGTAGGATTTCAGACATCAAAACACAAAACTCTTTGTTAGTGTCCTTGTATCTCATCGGTACCTGTCCACAAATTGCATAATCATAGGCCTCCATAGATTTGTATGCTCGCAGCATCTCTCTAGTGTACACTCTAGGTTTTTCAACTAAATATAAATAAATATCAGGCCACTGAATATTGGGCCACTTACTAACGTCATAGTCCCGTTTGGTAAGTGTACAGGGATCTGGGAGCCTCTTGCCATTTGTTAAAGTGATCTTTTTAAAGTATTTTTCGTGATCTTTTACTGATAATGCACCCGCATGACTTGACAAGCCACTACTAGCCGCCATACTTCCGTTGCCAGGGTGCGCGCGCAGCCCTCTTTATTTACCTACTGTAAATGAGTCTATATGGACACATGGAAAGAATGCTTTTGTGTTCCATGCTCTTGTACTTTTTGTCTTGAAATCCAATTATTCACATATTAATATGATAGGTGAAGTGAAAAATTGCATGCCATTAAATATGTTTGACTCCAGGAGACAGTAACATAAAATAAATGTTCTATTTGGTATGAAAATAGGTTCTATTCATGCAATCATTTTTGATGGATAACATCACCAATATGAAAATGTCAAGGTAATAAAGTTCTTTGAGATTCAGGGGATTTGGAGGCCATACATGTTAATTACCATCTGTTCTCATAGCCTTAAACAATCTGTGCCCACATAGCAGTAGAGAGGAAGACACTCAAGGAAACACAGATGACAAGTTCAGAAGGGAGGTGAAGACCGGGAGATAGGGAGACAAGAAAGCTGTAAAAAGATGAGAGAAAAATGGAGTTGCACAAAGATGAACATGGCATTTTATTTAAAATTATGATTGAATGCTATTTTTTTACACAAAGTACCAAGGCTTTGGATATGAATAGCAAAAAATTAAAAAAGCAGTTGAAGTCTGTTAAAAAAAAATCAAATATCCCTGATGAAATCAACAACAATATCCGTGAGAGACTAGCGGCTTGTTTTAATTGCAGTTGGACACTGGCATTTATAAATTGTTAGAACTGGTACGTTCAATTAAAGGAAGATTAAGATGTTTAGTTGTGTATGAATCTGGCAGTAGAATTCAGTTGGACTCTCATCCATCAGTCTATGACAGAGCTTCATCTAATGTTCATTCTGTTCATAAACTTAATTAATTTGACTTCATTCCATCATTGTTTCACATTTACATAAGAGGTCTTGAAGTTCTTTTTGACTGAGCTTGTCAAAACCAGAAAACAAAAACCAAAGAAATTAAATTTGGACTGAGATTATTCTGTGTACTGGACCTTTGGGCAACTGATTTGCAACAGCTTTTTTTTTTAAGATATGTGTGTATATATATATATATATATATATATATATATATATATATATATATATATATATATATATATATATATATTACAACTCTTTCAAATTTTATAGGTACATCAGCTCAGTTGCCAAAACTTCCATCTATCTGTTAGAGACTCTTAGCAAAAGTGAAATTCCAATGTTTCTTGCAAATACTTTGATAAATTACTTACTTGCCTTTACTACCACTATTCAACTACTGTCATTCTGAGATCAAGACACAAAAAGGTGATTAAGAATTTAGGTGGCAACCCTTAATTTCTGGAGCACTTTACCTTCATATGAAAGAAACACTTGGTTCATTCCATGACAAATCATCAAAATTTCATAACAATTTCTGCTTGACCTTCTCTGACTGGTGTTAAAAATTTACAGCATAAAAAATGGATCTTTATGAAGATATTATTGACATGTTAACTTGATACATCACATATATTGTCTGTCGACTTTCAGCACTCTTTTTCATACACTGAAATTTGAGGCAGTGCTTAAACAACAATATCCCAGGAACTATCAAAGATAAAAGCTGACAATTTTCACCACAATTAATCAACATTGCATTGATTCTGTATCTGCAATTTTGGTCAAGTAGTAAGAAGAAGTCATGAAAAGTCTCATTTTTGATTGCACATTAACAAAAACCTTTGATGATGCACAAAGTAACTAATCATATTTTCTCAACCATATATTTTGTGGCATGGAACATTACAAAACAAACACTTAAATATATCTTGTGTTGTAACTTTTTGTTCCCATTTTATTGTCTTCTTTTATTAACATCTGTTGTTGTATGTGTCATTGTGTTTTACTGGGTTTGTTACTTTAATTGTGCAGCACTTTGGTTCAACTTGTACTGTTTTTAAATGCACCCTATAAATTAATTTGTCTTTGATTTTCAAAGAAAGTGCATCCTCTAGGAATTTCATTTATTTATTTTTGTCATTTTTGCAAGAGTGAATTCTACAAAGGGCCAGAACGGGACATTGGCTGCTTTATGGTGGCAAAAAACCCCCGAAAGAACTATGAAGGTTTGAATGCCAGAAAGTAGAAATACTTGACAACCATCGTCACTTCTGTGTCAGGAGAAGATACCTTCATGGTAGACATCAACCTGCAATGAACGAGACAGAATGGCAATTGGGTGTATTGATGATGAAATCAAACTCAGTGGAATTATTAGTGGAACAAAGACCAAAGAAGAAAACACAGGTCAAAATCTTTCAAGAGATAGAGCGTACAAGTATGTATATTCCTAAACTGTGATAGTAATGAAATACAAATTTTCCTCCATGTGAAAGTTATGGCTTAGCACTTGTTTCCTCATATATTGCGCTTGGAGAGCCAGTCTGTCTTGTCACTGGCAGGGGGATTAATGGTGGCTATATTATCAAAGCAGTAAAAGCTCAACAGTTAAGCTTAGTCAAGAAATGTTTTTCTGATTTATACCCGAGACTGTGACAGTATTCAGAAACATTTTTTTAGCAGTTTCTGTTAATGATAAATTAATCTAGGTCAGAGATGAGGAGATCACTGTTCAGTGCCAGGTGAAAGGAGGATAAAGATTACACTTGTGGATGAGTTGGAGGTTAATATCTCACTTGTTCCTGATGTCATTAGAGAGACGTTCAGCTCCAGCAGGGTCCTTTTCCTTCATTTTCTGGTAGCTGGAGAAGGTCTCCACCATGCAAATATATCCATTTAATGGCAGGGTCCTTCTTACTTGCAGACAGTCAGTCCTGCACACATTTGTATGGGCTCACTGGATGTATGCTAATAAATGAGTTTTCCTAAGTGCTTCAGTAGAAGGTGACTGGAATTCTTTTTTGGTGCTGAAAGAATTTTCATTTCTCAAGACGCTTCCTCAGTATCAGCAAATACTTGAACTACATATACGGCTCAACTTGTGTCTGGGTGTTTTATCATCAGGGTGATGCAGTTTTTGTCGAACAGAGCTGCTCTGTTCACTAGCCCATGAAGCAATACAGGAGCTCAGGTCCTGAGTACAAGACTCAGCAGTCCACCTGCATCTGAAGGCTAACGGAAGCAAAGTGTTAACAAGCTGGACAGAAAAGACAGATAAGTTAAGGGTGGACTGAAGGAAGTTGTCTATGTTTAACAAGAACAGCATATTCCAAAACAGAGGAGGGGGTCTATGACACATTTACTAGGTACTTAAAGTGCAGGTCTGAGGTGCCTCACCAGGCAGTTTCACATCGTATTTCTTTCTATAATTCTACAATTTCATTCAGCAGATGCTTTTATCCGAAGTAAAGTACATCCGAGTCAGGGCCGGCCGCTGGCATAAACACTCTATGCAGTTGTTTATAGCCACATCCACTAGAGGGGGCCACACCACAATAAGTGTGTGATTCGCATTTTGTCCCTGTCTTCATGGGCGTAACGGACGCTGGGTACGCGTGGGACATGTCCCCCGCACTTTCCACATCTGTCCCCTCTGTCCCCCCGCACTTTTTTCAGTCGTTACAACAGCTAAACCCGTTATTAGCATCCAGTAACGTATTTTCCCGAGCCGTCTTTGAATGCACCATGAGCGCATGCTAACGCAGGTGTTCCACAGGAGACGTGCTGCTGTGCTGAGCAGTGCTGAACGTGCGTCTGGAGTAATGTTTAGCAAACCAGCCAGAGCTAGCAAGAAGCAAAAAAACTTTACACAGTTTTTTCCAAACAAACCGTGTAAGTTGTGTGACCTTGTTGGATGCAAACAATGTTAGACTTGTTAGCTAAATGACGACAAGGTAAAACGTGGCAATATATCAATATGTTAAGCTAGTTAACAATAATTCAAATGTGGTTGCCTCTGTTACATTACTGCTAATTAGTTTATTCTTGGAATAAACCCAGTCCTCTTTTAGTTCTGGGCAGACGATGTGCTCACAATTGCTCTCCGTGTATTTAAGTCTTTTGGTCCCAAAAGAGGAGAGTCAGGGAGGAGAAAAAAGAATAGGCTATCTATGGTATAAATTTACAACTGTTTTTTACTCCTTCTCTTTCTAATTCTATCTCAGAATTTTGATTTTCAGATTTTTTAATGATTATTTCCATAACAAAGAGCAGAGTCAGGCAGGAGATGGACCAGAGGCAGCGACCAGCAGTAATGTTGACCATGCAGGGTCTGCAGAGGTGAAAATAAATATATAAGTGGCTGAGAAAAAAATATGCATCTATGGGTTAAAGTGATTTTGAGGTTAAATTCTACTGCAATTTTTACTCTTCCTGATGCTATTTCAGAATTTTTCTTACATTTTTTTTATGTTTATTGCCATAACAGAACAAGCAGAGTCAGGGAGGAGATGGATCAGAGGCCAGCAGCAGGGACAAGGATGTAGGGTCTTTACAGGTAAGGAGAGATTATAACTTCCTGGAAATAAGATATCTATTGCAGGGAGAAACCAGGCAGTACTGATCATTTCATGTTCAGTGTTTGGCACCTTTGGCTACTCGTCCAGTAGATGTTCAAGGGACATTGTTGTCAACTCAACTAGAGTTTGGCCACTAAAACTTTAGATTTTATAGTTTAAAGTTTTATACTTTATAGTTTAAAGAACTAACCTAGTTGGTCCCCTGGTATTGTACTGTGGCTGTTAGGGATTATGTGGTTCTTTAGCCACTACGGACGGTGCAATTAAATGTAAGAGAATGATAAATCGCTCTGAAAAATTTGTCCCCCTCACTTCTGAGATGGTGGTTACGCCCATGCCTGTCTTTATTCCAATAAAACATAAATCATCATGGTAACATATCAATTTAAACTGGCTTATTAGAAAACTATACGGGAAAAATACAGGAAAGAAAAAATAAACCAGCAGTCAGTTGGTGACTCCATGCTTCGTGCGTAAGTTAGGCTACTGTGACACCACGGCACCGTTTCAAACTTGATCGATTACATTGGTCTGGAGAAGCCACAGATGGAAAAGCAGTAGCACTAGAGATGGCATCATGGCTCCAAAAGGAAGTTCAGGAGTGGGCTGAATATTTGCTGTTAATCATGTGCATGTGTGTTTCAACCCAATTACAAGCTGTGCACGTGATTTGGTAGTTGCCGTGTGCATGTTTTGGGGCCACAAAAAAAATCTTGCTTAGGGCCACCAAAGTCCTAGGGCCGGCCCTGATCTGAGTGTACATGCAATACAAGCAAGGATCTAGTCAGGAGAAAGCAACCTGGATAAATGCCATAAACCAAATTCAAGTGTGATAATAGGACAGTGATGTCTGCAGGGAGTGAAGATCTAATAGGATTTTTTTAGATTTAGTTTTTTCTTATTTCTTGGGAATTTGGGGTCACAAACACACCTGAAACATGTTTAAGAACCAAAAACAAATGACATTGCCTTCTGCTGAATGACTGAGAATCTACACAGACATATGCAATTAAAAAATATTAATCTGTGTTTTAAATGAAAGCTGCTAATTAGTACCAAATACTCTTTCAATTATGCACATAAAATCGAACTCAGCATCAGACAGCACATACCACTCTTTGTCTGGATATGAACAGGATTCAAACATCTCAGCATAGAGCTTCTTAGAGCTCGGTCCTAGATAGGAATATCGGAATGGACGCAGGACATCGTAGAACTAATGAAAAAAAAACAGTGGATTTTTTTCTAATCAATGTAAACAAATACTGAATATTAAATGTGATAATCAAGTTTTAATGTTTGGGACAGACCTCTTTACAGATGTCAGTGAGAGCTTCGGCGATATCCCCATACTCCAGGTCCATGTCCAAGGTGTAGCTCAGGAGGGCCATGCAGCCTCCAGGCCTCAGCACCCTATCAGCCTCCTGGATGAACCGCGGGCGATCGAGCCAGTGGGCCGCTGTCATGGCCGTCACAAGGTCCACCTCTCCAGATGCAAACGGTAGTTCTTCTGCTGGACACTGTCTGAGGTTGAGGTGAAAAGGGTGAAATATAACGTCATGATGTGACCAATAGATTTAAGTAGAATGGTGTCAAAACTGTCTCTACTATCATACGTCCTATAGATGTGGGAAGAGGACCGAACCTCACAGTATACAAAACAGTACACAACTCAGCATGTTTGGTTCATATTTGGGGTGTTAATCACTGCTAAGAACTACTGGATTTTTGTCCAGAATAAATCCTGGTGCATCTGAATGCTGACTTCCCTTGGTGATTTTTTTGAAGATCTTTTACATTCGAACACTGTCAAGTCTTAGACTCTGGCCCTTGATTTGTGGCTTAGATTACACTTCATAGGGGGTGACTGATAAAACCAATTCTCACAGTTCTGTAAGGAAAAGTCAAAAATGAGTTTGAAAAGCGCATTTGGAGACAAACAGAAAGTGTCCCAAAAGGATTGTGGAGGTTATATTGGACCTTTGCCTGACGAAATAACCTTGATGACACTGTCCTACCTCCTCACCTGTATGAAACATTTGGAAGGTTGCTATTGGCTGATGCCATCTCCAGCTGGGCTGGGCTGATATCTGTTCCAACCACCTTGGTGAAGTATGGAGCCAAAAGCTTTGTACCTTGCCCTGAACCGCAGCCCACATCCACCGCAAGGTTGAACTGTTTTGGTGTCTGAAAGAGTTTCACCATGTAAGAGACAAGTTTTCTGCTTTCATGAACGCAAGTAGAAACTGTTCAGTGCTTGTAAGCATTTAGTGAAAATGACTGGCTGAATGGTAAAGCAGCTAAATGAAACAGGATTTAGAAGTAATAGGCTACTCCACCAACAAAAAAGCACATGTATGTTGCAGGATAATGCTAAACATGCACACATACCTTTTTATCCATAGAGCTCACAATCTTGCTGATCAGTTCTTGCGGTGTTACTCTGAACTGCCAGTAAGCAGCTGCATGATCTTTACCTTCAAAGGCACGTACAGCCATATTTCTGCACCCCGACTGTCAGTTCCTCCAACCTCCCTGTCTGACCGAATACTGTCTCTGCATTGTGTACTTGTCCTTAGTTTACTTCCAAGTTACACATTAACTACCAGGGCGAAAATGGTTCTGCCCTTTAGTCTGAAAAACAATACTGCATGCAATTAAACAATGGTAAAAGCCCTATACCTTTTGTTGACATAGGCAGAGAGTTCAAAGATTATGTTTGTGGTTCAGCAGACTCTGTCCTATCTTTAACATTTCCAGAAATAGTTTTTGTTGGTCAGATTTTATGAGTCTTTTAAATATGTCACATGGTGTTACGGAGGTGACATGTGTAACTCAGATGAAAGAAAATTTTGATATACACTACCAGTCAAAAATTTTAGAACAACCCAGTTTTTCCATTTTTTTTTATTGGGAATTATACATGTTAAAGTCACATTATACTCTGAAATGAAAGCATAGAACAATTAAACAAATGAAGTTAAAAAAATCAATTTAGAAATCAAAATGTATTATAAACTTTTGACTCATCAAAGTAGCCACCTTTGGCAGATTTAACAGCTGAACACATTCGTGGCATGCTTTCCGCAATAGAAATCAAATATTCTTCACAAAGTTTTTCCCTACTCTGTTGCAAAGGTTTCCATGAATGTGTGGCACTTGTAGGTCACTTTGCTTTCACTCTTCTGTCCATTTCATACCAAATCAGCTCCATGGGGTTTAAGTCTGGAGACTGTGCTGCCCACTCCATATTTTCAAGCTTACCATCTTGTTTTTTTCCTAAGGTAGTTCGAGCATTGCTTGGACTTCTGTTTTGGGCCATTATCTTGCTGTAGGTGAACCCCTGACCAATTAGAAATGTACCAGAGGGTACTGAATGGTGCTGCAGTGGTGGCTGTTTTGGTTCAGGTTACCTCTCACTCTGTACATCACCCTGGATCCAGCAAAACAGCCCCAGACATCACGCTTCCTCCTCCATGTTTGACAGTTGATGTCACATGTTGAGGAAGATAGATAGAGCTCTTTATTGTTCCGAAGGAAATTTTCACCACTCATCTTTGTACCATTTTAAGCTATTCATTGGACTTGAACTACTTGAATTTCAATGTAAAAGAAAAAAAAAATTGGGGCATTGTAAAACTTTTGACCAGTAGTCTATTTACAGAGCAGAAACAACTGTTGGCAATATGCATATTATAAACAAAACAGGAACAGTAAGAAGGATATCTCAAGAAAAAGTTGATGATGCACAAAGTGTGTATTCAAACGTAGCACATAATATATCCCCCCGCTTTTGATAATGACTACAAATTATTGTGTCTTTCTCCAAAAATAGAAAGCACTTGCTTGTACTTGCATGCAAAAATCAGCAGATGGCAGTACATCTACACATATATGATGCTGAATGCTTGAAAGTGCTTGAAAGGAAGTTTGAGTATTGCTGAATAAGCTTGGAAAGCAAGTCCTATTTTCTTCTTCAATAAACAATTGCTGTAAGCGAGATGACCACTTCATCACCTTATTTGATGTCACAGTAGGACACACTAATATACAGCATGAGACATGACTGAAAACGGATTCAGAGAAAACAAATGTGTGGATAAAAGCTCTGATCAAGATGCCAAAATACACCTGTTACAGCAGCAGTTTGACTGTGATAAAGTAATAAAACTCGGTAAATCCTACATTTCGGTTCCAAGAAGAGAATTAAGCAGGGTACTATTTTCTGCCAAATCAACAAGCATTGATGTTTCCCATTTACTTGATCAATATCCATTGTCAGATATGTTTTGCAACAGGGCTTGTGTTCACAAAGTGGGGGTGGGAGGGTGTCAGGAGACTTCAGACGCCATACGAGAACTGGTCCTTAACCCTATCATGTTGCACTGTGCAGTCCTGCCTTGGGCCACCCAATCAATCGGCTGTGATCAAACCTATCAGCTGCGCTCAAGTCTAACCTGTGTGTGTAGCTGAATTGTGTTGAGAAAGAAAACATACATGTTTTTATCCAGACATGACCAATTTATAATCAAGTCTTTACCACTTGAATGTTATTACAGCATTCACACAGTTCTCTGTACACATGCAGGAGCCATTGACAAAGTCAGTGGACTCAGACAAGCAACCTCATGTATTGTTTTAATATTCGCAGGCACAGTGAAACAAACAAACAGAAAAACATCTATGGGAATGCTTCCATTGACTGTTAGGAGTAGGGTTGCTAATGCTGCATGGGGAATTCTCCTGAAAAGCAAGCGCATGGGTAAGTCACACTTGGAGGCGAAATTATTACAAATACTGCATATAAAATGAGCGTATTCATGAAGGCAGGTGCAGTGGGAGGTGTGGGATGGCGGGGGTGCAAGAGGATCAGGATTTCACCCAACAAAAAACAGATGCCAAATTTGTATGTGAAAAGCCAGGAATTATGGAAAAAGAGATACAGTGCACGTCTTAAAAATACATTTCAGTCAAAAATATCTCGATAAATATAGAGTTAGAGAAAAAGCACACCCCCAAAAAACTTCTGCGGAAATTAGGTGACGTACAGTTATTTTGTAGCTAAGACAACTATCAACTTGACAAATTCAAAATTAGATTGTTGCCCATTTAAATTGAGTTGTATGGAATACGGTTGGCATAAAAAATCTCTGTAAACAACACATTTTTAAAATTACATGTCACAAAATGATTGAACAAAATGATCAAACTGGTTGGCTTGGCATGGTCAGTTTGGTTCGCTGATCAATGGAATTTCTGTCAGTTTGGAAACACATTTTTCCATGTATGCACATAAAAAAGCAGAGTTGAGGCTGTCAGAATTAAAAAAAAAAAAGTTTGTTTTTGTCAAGAAACTCCATAGCTTCACTTTTGCAAGACTGACTGAACCCCATCACACCCCTGACACAGCCTCTTACCATGCACAATGCCCTCAGTGGATACCATAATCAAAATATACTTTGTGATTGGATTTAACAAATGCTCGTGTCTTGAGGCTAAAATCGTATATTATTATAAGAATCTGGACTTTGTAAATACTTGAGTTTGTTTATTAGGCAGAAAACACCATTCTGATTTGGGTAAGGTGAACTACAACACAATGGACACATTGGCTGGTTACATCTTGGGACAATCCAAATGGGATTTGTGGTACAGTACAATACACTACAGCAGATCATCCAGTTGTGTAAGTGTGGCATTTCCTGCTGACCGGTGAACGGTGTGATGAGGTTGATTCAGCCTTGCAAAGTTAAGCAACGAACATTTTCCAAGGTTATTTCTCATAAATTTGCAATTTTCTTGCAAATGAATGGATTTTGTGATCCCAGAGAACGTCTCAGGTTTTCTCTTGGAAATTTGAGATTTTTTTTCTCATTAAATCACCACTTCAACATCAGAGAATAAATGAGATTTAGATTTTTGTACATTTCCCACTTTAGTCATGGAAAATCATGAGGGTGCAGGGAGAAAAAGTTAAGCTATGACAGGTGTTAGCATGAACGAGGTGGATTATTTGCTTTCTTGTCCATTTTCCTCAATGTCTTTGGAGGAAAAGCTGGAAGTTAAGAGACTAGGATCACATCGGCCAAACAATGATCAAATAACTCAACGGGACAAACGACAAAATCGTAAGTTTTGCATTTCTTAGTTTGACAGAAAGGACTGGCTAACGGCAAGTGTAGCTAAGAATTCACTTTTCTGTCTCCGCATGGACTCAACAAGGAATTGTGGATTTGAAACATTTGTCGGACAAAATTAGAAAACATGAATGCAGCACAAGTCACATCGGAAACAGCGTCAAGCTGTCTATGTTAGGAAAAGTTAACATGGCCTGTCCCCTGGATGAGGGCTACTGCATCACTGTACAGAGGCACAACAAGCTGGTGAAAAAAAATAGAGATTCACTATCAAGGATTGTGGTCTGTATTAAATTTTGTGGAGCACACGAGCTAGCTTTACGGCGGTCTGATGAATCCCCCACTTCAACCCAACACGGCGTATTTCTGAACCTGGTTGACCAATTTTCTTTTTTAGACAGTCAGTTCGCAGATCACCTTTCAAACACACAAGTTGCAAAGTACACATCAAAGACTAGCCAAAACGAGTTGCTTGATTGTATGTTAGCTGTTTATGAACAAAAAGTGACTGACTGAAAAGTATCGCATTTGTTAGCCCACCCAACAAATTTTACCACCAGCCACTACTGTGAGGGTGCATAATTTGTTTTGATCTACAGTGGCCTTCATATGTCATTGTATGATTATACCCATAGCTTAAATCTTTGAGCCCATGTTGTTTCTGTTTGTAAAATGAAAAATAACCAGTAAAATCACAGAAAAAGTAGAATGAAAAATAAAATGTGTTTAAAAAATGGTAATTAATTATTTTACAATTTTTCATTGTAAAAACATGCTATTGTTTAACTGTATATAAATCCATAAAAAAATGTTGTTACATTACAGATATTTGCTGATATTTAAAGTAAAAATATTTGCATTAAAGATTGTAAATGGTAAACTACGTCATTAATATTTATCTTATGATGTGGATTTACAATTTATGATGCTGTTTTTTGAACATTACAATATTCCATAGTTTTTGAATGAATTTTTCTTTTTGTTTGTTTGTTTGTTTTTACAGTGTAGCTACAGTATTTCTTCTACACTTTCATTTAGCAGAGACTTTTCTTCAAAACAATGTACATCTGGGAGTACATGCAACACAAACAAGGATCTTAATTTCTAAAGTTTATATAAAGCAGCTTTTTAGACTACTAGCTTGAAAAAAGTGTGTGAAGACATTCCTACAAGCTGAACTTCTAATTACAAAGGATTTCGGAATCTTTCGACAAACTAGTGCTGTCTTTTTCATTAAAGGTATGACATCAACTCTGCCCATTCTTGAAGAGAACAAAAGGAGAGCGCGTCTTCCCCCGTCTCATCACTGTGGCACTGGGCATTGTGCCAAACAGTGCTAGCAATCTCTGGTGGGATATGAAGACCTGAAATCTTAACCCATTAAAACTTCACTTGAGACACTGTTTTCTTCACAGCCAGTTGAAAAGTACAAATATCGTAAGTATGGAAGAGATCTGATTGACTCGGAGGGTGTGTTTTTACAGCAGAGACGCTGGCTTTGAGATGCACTCCGAAAGCTAATCCCACTCTCTAAGGAGAGAGGCAGGTATTGGCTTTGATGATAGAAATGGATTAAACAGATTACATTAAAGGCCAGTCTAATTGAACCAATCTATCCTGATTCTGCCGCGGTAAGATAAATGATGAGGAGGCCAGATAATATATATAGGTCGTGTGTTTGTGTATCTGACTCTGGGTTTCTCTGTGAACATTTACAGGCTCACTTGGAAAATACTGCAAGAGCGCTTTCTTCTTGTTGAAACCTTTCATACTGTACTGAAGCATAATCAGTGTGAGAGGTATTCAAATTACATACAGCCATGGCCATAAGTTTGGACACAAGTACCATGATGCTTGTGAATCTTAGAAAATACCACAAAATTGTCACTTACAATACAGTACACAACTCCTGAGAACTATATTAAGTTTCATATTTAAAAAAAACATCAAAAGAGTTTGGTGTCATTTTGTTATTCTTACCAAATTCGGTTGTGAAAGTACTGCATTTTTTTCGTTATTTTTTTCGAATATTATGTTTTGGGAACAAAGTTGTTCCAATTGTTGGAATTTATTGATAATATTATATCCCATGTTGATTTGTTGACTAATTAAACTGGTGCTGTCAAAAAATATTAGTTATGTTCTGTAATAGACATCAAAACAGACATAGTAATCATGCTGTGTCCAAACTTATGGCCATGGCTGTATGTACAATTCTTATCTAATTTTTATGCCAGAGCTGTCCTTCAGTGAAGTTTGGCGGACAAATGTATCCAAGTTGTTCTCCAGATTTGTTCACTGTTGTTGCATTATTAAAAATCAACCTCCAAGTTTGGTTGATTCCAGTACCTTTTTGCAGTTGATCCTCTCTGGCACATTGTTGCTCATGGGTAACTACAAAGAGGTGTTAGAAACTGCAGCTTTACTTTTCCATATTATTATTTTGTTAATCTTCTTTAAAGTTTGATTTTCTCCAATCGCTGTAAATTCTTAAATAGGAAAAAAGGTTTCAAAACACCTCTACAATTGGTTGTAAGATGCCAGGTCTGACTAAAAAGTAAAGCTAATGAAATATCCACATTCATGCATTGCTGACCTCATGCAAGTTTCAAATCTTGTTGGTTTTCAAGACGGAGTAAATTTTAAAGTGTTGAATATGTCCTTTGGAAATGTTTATGGGTAACGTAAATGTATGGCATGGAATCATACATGACAACCAACACCAGTAAGTGTTGTTAATGCACAAAATTAATTTCATTAGTTCGAGGTTTATTGGAGAAATTTAGTGCGCCATGATGGTCTTAAATCTGTTTCAAAGCATTAACATTCAAAGGCATAAAATTAAAATAATTTCCAATAAAGATAACACAGAAAATTTGGAACTGTATTGCAAAAAAAAGATAAAATACGAAGTCACTGAAATTTATGCCATTGTTCTCCCTCACTTCCAACAGTGATGCTTCAAACAAATCAAATTCTGATCACTTATGTCAGACTGGTCAGCACAAAAGAAGTCAGTTCTACACCAGCGCTTTGAAACCCATCTGTCTCAGTAGTAAAGCTTATGCTTTGCCTTCTTCTTTAGCATTTGAAAGATTACCTCTGTGTGTGTGTGGGGGGGGGGGCTTGTTTATCTATACCGGTGGGGACGAAAACCTGACTATTTGCTATATAGGTGGGGACTTGTCTTACGTTGGGGACCCCCACGGGTGGCAACAGCGTTTTCTTGGCCATGTTGTTGTTAATAAAAAATGTAAAAGTGCAAAAACGTTTCTTTAGGGTTCGGCATTGTTTTGGTGATGGTTATGGTTAGGGTTAGGGTAAGGGTTAGGGGTTAGATATGAATGGGAGTCAATGGTAAGTCCCCACAATGATAGAAAAACACAGTTTCGTATGTGTGTGTGTGTGTGTGTGTGTGTGCGTGTGTGTGTATACCTGTCCTTTTAGACAAGGTTATTATTGACGATGTCAACTTGAAGTGAGTGTGAGAGGGTGACCTTTCCTTCCAACCTTGTTATCAATGTGAACCCGTTAAGCAGGACTGTTTAATTAGCAGTGGAATAGCAATCAGAGAGGAGTCGGAGACCTCTGTAGTCACAGACATGGATCAGTGGTCTTCAGGGAGCCTTTGCACACGACAGGAGACCTTTACACACACTGTGTGTAATTCTTTATGCTGATGCATACTTACATATGCATTTAATTATACTTTAAAATGTACGACTCTAACTTTTATTTGAACATTTTGCTAGCAGTTAAGTAGATTTTGTTGATATTTAGATAGAAGATTGAAAAAATTTACAGTCAGCAATCATTTTTTCCAAAAACCTATAACGAGAAACATTTTCTTACAAAACATGCCCTAGGATAGGACATTTAGCATCTTAAATTCTACCTGTATCTAAGCAGGTGGAATTTAGGGATTAACATATACAGACGCTCAAAATCTCCTCCATTTATGATTGTTGAACTTCTTATTTCAACTTCATGGCAATTAATATGCTTTGTCTGAGTAAACCTGCAGCAAGGTTTTGTAAACTGGATGCAAGGATTTTAGTTTTGCCACTGATGTTGGATGATAAACTACTGATTAGCATTTGATGTTCAGATTCATCCCAAAGATGATGGATGTTGCTGAGGTCAGAGCGCAAGATACTGAAGTTCTTCCTAAAATCTTTATAGGCAAGTCTTACCACTGAAAGAAACTTTGTAACACTCTTGGATAGTTATTAAAGCTACGGCAACCGTGTCCTATTTTAATGAACATGTAGAGAGCCATAGCTGCAACTTTTAGTGGTCACCAGAACATAAAAACTGCATGTATAAAATTTGTAGGCAAATCTGAATATCTTGCGTCAGTGCAACAACACAATTGGTCTGATGCTTCTATGTTTGACTGTAACGAAGCAGATGATTGGCTTTTTGGAAGTAGGTATGAGACATGTCAACCAACTTTCATTTTGGTGATAAAGAATTGTCCCTTGGATTTTGCTTACTGTTTTCCCTGTTTTCCCTAAGTGGCTCTTGCTCAATTGTATTTCTTTAAACCAATCCTGATCCTTAAAATTGTGACTTGGGTACTACTTTGGTGGAACATTTGCATGCAGGGAGATGAGCATCACAGAAAAAAAAAAGAATGGTTCAAATGTTTGGTAAAACTTGACATTTTTAATGTGGTAAGTTGCAGTGCAGAGGTTGTGTCCTATAGTGAAGCAAATTTTGGTAATGTGAATTCCATAAGAGGAGAAGAAAGTGCAGCCAGTTGCAGGATTCTACCTGCAATCTACAACTGTGAATCTACATTAGACACCAAAAGACATTTTTTTAGACAGCTGACTTCACTGAAACAGCCCAAAACTCACAAGTGTCCTCATACTTTCGCCCATGTAGTGTCGGCTTTTATACAGGATTCACAAATGTCAAGCCACCAGTGCCTGCTAGATAATATCCTCCCCACATCCTTCATACCCTAATAGCTGCAAACGCCACTGCAAGACTAATATCCCACTTTTATTGAAAGCTGAGCGCACCAGAAAACTCATAAAACAACCCTGGTTGACATGCATACGTACACGCATTCTCAAAAGTGTGTGCAAACATGTGTGTTTAAGCTCGCACTCAGATACACAAACATCCAGGCAAAGAAATGTGAGGCAGGAGCCAACAGCGGCTGCACCTGGTGAGATCCAAGTGAAAGTGAGAAGCATAAAAAAAGAGCTGAACGCTGATGTCTGTTGATCTATTTTTACCGCAGAGCAGTGGCCAGAGAGGCAGACAGAGAGAGAGAGAGAGAGAGAGAGAGAGAGCTTCCTGCATAATGCATGGCCCTGTAAAGCAGCAGTGGCTTTTACACTGCGCTCTCTCATCGGGCTTCCAGGTGTCTGTGCTGTCTGTCAAACAGGCAGTGTATAGCAGAGCCAGGTGCTGTCACATGGTGCTCTGGTTGAGCGTTCTCAGGGCACAGGACCACCAGCCAATCCAGCTGCTCGTTCCCTCTCCAAACACAAGACCTCACCTGCAGTTTCATTCAAATGGAGCTCTGAAGTGTAGGCTGCCGAAACAAGTGCAGATCCATGCACATTAAACAAAGCTTCCGCTGAAATGGGACAGTATTTTTAAAGTAGAGCTTTCATACAGCTTAGACAAATCTGCATTATTGTTTTGTTCTTTTCGTGCAGTGGCAAGTCATGAATTCAACTTACATGAACACAATACAATTACATTCTTTTCTCTTAGTAAAATACAGATTTATACATTGTAAAAAACAGTTCTTCCCTTCCGTTGTGTCTATTATTGAGTCCTAAAAATCGTATTCAGTAAAACAAGTAAGGCCAGTGCAACATGTTTTCAGTATGGATCCATTGTCTAAAGAAATTTCTCAAATCAATTGTCATTGTGCCTTATTTTGTCTTCTCTCAAAAGGCTAAAACTTATTTTTCAGATAATGTCTTTTTAGACTCAACAATAGACATAGAGATTGGTTTTCTTTTCTCCCTCTTTTATTGCTGTTATACTTTGAGTCAGAATTTCAAAAATTAAAATGATCAAATTTGATATGGGAGCAGGCTGCCTGAGCATTCCTTACTGGGGTTGGGTTGCTGCTGGGCAACACAAGGAGAGAGACTAATGAAAGCTTGATGAGGATGCGCCTCTGAATCCACCAGCATGATTAGTCTTTAATTACAGAGGGCCACCTCGACATATTCCCGATAATTGGAAATACCTAAGCACTTGGCTGCTTGTGGCACGGAACCAAAGAATCCATGGTTCACAACCCTTTGTAGAACAAGCCACATTTTGATTTTAGATGACCACTGGAGATTTTAATGCTTCATACAGGTCAGCTGCAAAGTAATCTTAGCAAAGAGTTCTTGTTTTCACCTGCAATAGTGACAGAGTGCACTGAGTAGGAGAGTGGAGTAAGATGGTGAGTGAGGGTTTAAACTTGGAGCAGCTTCCTAGTATGCTGGCATCTTCACTTTGCCAGATGTGACAATAACATTCCTATATGGCTGCCAGACGCTTACAAGACACCCATAGGCATTGGCAGCTCCCTTGGTGAAATCTTCTGTTGCACAACCACGTGGAAAAAAGGGGCTTTACTTTTTACTGTTCAGGTGAATCACTGCCTTGCCTAAAGAATCAATTTTCCTTTCATTACAGATGCTTCAGTTCAGCTCTTCGCATCATTTATACCCTCCTTCAGTGGCAGGAGCTGAGGCTTAATCATTGTATGTAAAACAAAGACAACATTTCTGAAAGGTGCTCAGGTGTTTTCTGGATGAATAGCACAACAGTAGACAATTCAGGGGCAAGCTTATAAGCTTGCAGGATGTTGAACAATGACACAGTGTGCTTCAAATGTCTGTAAAAACCTGTCCTGTAGTCTTATTTTTGTTCATGCTCAATTTTGCTTTTCACATTTAATTTCCATTTCCATGATAATAATTACCTCTTAGAACCGTAATGTTCAAGTCCGCATAATAATTTTGAATTCAGCTGTCTGACACCTAAAACTAAAGGCACTTCTGTGCATACGAAGCACATTTATGTGTGTGGAATAAATAACATGCACACCTGTGAAGGTCAACCATTTTTGATAAGTTAGAATGCTATACATGCATGTTTAGAATAACATGAGATAACATCATAGACTGATTTTAATCCTGTTGTCCTACTAGATTTAAACAGATGCTATAATTTGATGCAGATAAATGGAAACAGCAGAAAGGAACTGTCAGGATCCCCACTTGAGCCCCTACCTGGCTTCCCTTTACTTTCTCTCTCTCCCTCTCCTGTATTCAGAAATGCATGAAGCCTGCTTAGTTGCACGGATTGGAGACAGCTGCATGGATCAGCTCACATGTCCACAATCACCACTTCTCAATAAAGCCAGTCAATGTCCAGAACAGATTTGCAAGAAGATAAAGTAAGTAAAACTGAAAAGGAACAGAGATCTTCAGAATACCAAGATTTAGGACGAAACTAATGGAATATTGCATTTTTGTAAAAAGGGTCAATTTATTTGAACAATCTAGACAAGGAATCAAAAGAATCTAAATCCAAACCAGCATATTATTAAATTCAATGAAATGAAGTAAGGGTATTATGGTGTTTGTTATGAGAGAAAACTCTAGGAGTGAAGCCCACTAGATCTGAGTTTCCGCATCTGAAAATCGGACACATGGTGGTCAGTCAGTAGTGGACAACATTGTCACATGACGGCGCTCGAACAATAGCAGGCCATTTCGTGGTCATGAGACCGCGCTTTCAGCTCGAGAGTCTGGAAGACACATATAAACACACCCGGCTCAGCCGGGTATACCTCCCCCCATCGCAACTGGAAACGGACAGCATGTTGCATGCTGGTCCAGTTGTGGTACACATCCAGTTGTGATGCGGTGTGTTTACGGGCTTTGTTTGTGGGCTGCAGCTCATTTGTGTAAAGTAGCCTTGACTTCTACTTTATGCAAATTTGATACCGTGTGCGGAGATCCCACGCATCAAAAAGCTGTCCTCAAACATCTTAACTAGCCATCGGTGACCTAAAACGAGGACAGATTCAGCTACCGCACAGATTATTTCTCGCCTCAAATGCTTTCAGAAACAGTTTTCGCTGAAGTGTTTTCGAAATTAAAGGGAAGGTTGGCGGCCAATCCATTTTGTTTATCTGATTCATCTGCTGGACTGTTTAGCTGAAAGCGTGGTCACATGACCAGGTAGTGGCCCTCGAGCTCTGCCATGTGACAATGTTGTGGCCCCCCTAGTGACCATCCACCAAGCCTGCGATTTTCAGCTGCGACCTGCTTACATGAAGGAAAATTGGATCTAGTGGACACGCACTTTGAGAGTGGCTGTGCAGACCATTGTAGTAACTTTGTTTGTTTTTAATTCTCATTGTAAACTGATTGTTTCATATAAAAGGTCAGAATAGGCTAGATAAGTTTATTTTTCTTTACGCTCCCTTTCAATCAGAAGTTTGGAAACTTTCATTTTATTCATAACTTCTATTAACTTTTATTTCATTCATATTCAATTGTTGCTTTTTCTTTATCAATTAATGAAATTAAAAAAAAGTAAACTCCTCCACACACTGCCTTTACCTGCTGCTGGCCTTCGACCTGTCCCTGTCCCTGTTTCAGGTACCTCACACCAGGTTGCGTGACCACCTTGCATCTGTGACTCACTCGTCTCCTTGCTTCGAGCAGTGCCTGCTGCCGGTTCTGTTCCGGCCCATCCGGAATCCTTCGCCTGTCTTTGCCTGCACCTAAGTTCCTAGACACCCCGGGAAAGGGACAGCTTGACTGAGAACAGGTGATCAACATTTTGAAAGAAATTGTAGAAAAAAGCTCTCTGAAAGTTCAGTGGAAATATGCAGTTCTATTCCTAACACATGGATACTTAATGAATGGTGCAGGAAACTGACTGTAGAATTTGCACACATCCAACTTAAGTGTCTGCCTAACTTCTGTCATTGTTATCAGACTGCCTGTTTTTTTTTTAATTTACTGAAAGGAGTCGATAAGTTCCGTTCTTGCAATAATGTCATTACTGTAAATATTTTTACACTGAAGCCACAGAAACTGGAAATTTCCCGTAGCAAGCCACTTCTTAGAAGTATAAAGGGTTTCACAAGATTAAATTATATTTTCGAGGAAAAAAATTGTTGCAGCACCCCAATGGCACTGGATTCATCTCCAGCATGGTTGTTTTCTTTCCAATAATTTCACTCTAAAAACTGAATCTGTTCTGTTTGTGGTGTAGAAAAGCTTGCAGGTTAATGAAGCTACACATTAACACTATCACATCCGAAGATATAAATAACTGATGAGGGTGCAACTGCTGTGCCACCTGAGTGAGTTACACACAGCCTCACATTCAATTTGGAGAAAGCATGGATTTGTGTTAAAATATGGGTCAGATTTCAAAAGTTATGCATTTGTGTGCACTGGCTTTGTCACTTCACTTCTGCCACAACTCTGCCATGGGGATTTACGAAGAACCCAGGTACAATCACGAATGAGGATGACAAGATCAGTAAATGGAAGAAGCCTTTTTTGTCACAAGTACATTTTACAGCCTATCCAATTGAGATCAGAGTGCAGGTTCAGCAATGGTACGGTGCCCCTGGAGCAGGAAGGATCGAGGACCCAACAACGGCAGCATTTGTGTGTGATCCTCTGACATTTCTGATCAGTAGCCCAGGGAATGAACCATTGTGCCACCACTGCTAATGCACAATGAAGAGATCAAAAAACAAATAACGACATAAGAGAGTGAGCAACCAACAAACTAAGCTCAAGCCCAAATGAAATATGATCTCAGAACACTGAATAAAGCAGACATAAAAACTAACTGGGGGCAAGCAGCAAACACTAAAGACATAGAGCACAGGGGTAAGAATCAAATGGTATAACACAATGGAGGCTGAGTAGGAAAACAGGGCAGACAATCAACAAAACTGAGAACAGCATGGTAATAAGAGCAAAGAGGAGTAAGATAAGGAATTTACCAGGACAGCCTAATGGAAGTATTTAAAAATGGAATTGACAAGACACAAGGCAAACTTAGCAGATCGGCGCTGGCGCAGGCAGGAAAACCAGGATGGCTGGTTTTCAGTGCAGGGCTTCTAAACAACATGGCAGGCTGTGAAAGTACCAAATTGATGAGAAAACAAGGCAGGGAACCATGTGTTGAAGTCAACGATCTGGCAGCGAATGAGATCAGAGCCGGGGTTTTGTTGTGTGAGTGTAATTTGTGCCAGGTGAGCCAGCCTCTGCTCAGGTGCTCATACTAGCTCCTGATGAGGCAGCAGGTCACATAGACAGAGAGAGGGGGAAAGGAGGAGACTGCCAGCAAATCAGGGCTCCTGACACGATGAGATTCAAAATTGTGTTTTTGAGTAAAATGTCTCAAAGCTGTTGGATGGTTTGCCAAGAAATTAGGTTCAGGTGAAAACTCTGGGGATGTTACAGGGGTCCAATGAGAGTTCCCTTGATGAAATCTAATTTTGTACTTTGTTAATGGTAGTTAATAGTATGGTGTTTTGTATACGCTAGAAGATATATCAGTGATATAAGTAGCTGAGCATTTCTCCCGTCAAATGTCTCAAAAACACAAATTCAAGCTTTGGAAGTTTAATATGTAACAAACCTACGGAAACCATTTCTGTCAACTTGCATATATTGACTTTTCATACCAATATTCTTCTTGGATTCAGTTTCCATATTAAACATGTATGGCCAAATTACTCCAGTATTACATCATTGTGTAGAGCAGTTATAGCATTGGTAGTAGTTCAGCTCGTGTGCTCGCGCTGCGTATTTTCATCACATTAAGCTCTGTTATATTTATCGCTAATTAGTAATAATTACCAGACTAATATACTAAACTACGATGTTCAGGCATATCTACAAATCATCAGCATATTAGCATTACCACTATAAGCATTTTGCCTGCTGCCAGCATGGCTATAGACCCTTATTGAGACAACAGTTAGTTGGCTACTGATTCACAGCTCTGTATGACCATGTGTTCGTGAACCTGTGCTGATGTGAATGGGGCCCTTTCTCTCTCATTAAGACCATTCAGCTCTGCTGTGAACTCACATACAAGCTCATTTCCATCACACAGAATGAAAATGACGATTGAGAAGCGTTCATTGGACATGCGACCTTTGTTGAAAAATGAATCTATCGCTTCTAATTTCATAATGTGTCTCCGAGATTGACATAGTAGGTGTAGTTCGGTAGATAATGTGCAGTCTGTCTGTAATTACAGATAAAAGAACATTAAGTTCGACAGATACATGTAAGCTTCTTGATGAGGGTGCCCATTTCAATTAGGGAGTATTAAATGAAACAAAAAACCTTATGGGAGTTTCTCACTGCCAGACCCAAGGAGAATTAATACATAGCATAGGGCCATTTACCAGGGAGTAATTACTCCCTAATTATCCATTAGTTATTCGATTACCCTTTTATCAGCTAGTCATGGTCAAAAGGCAGGAATAACGGATAAGTCATCACCTTGGTTGGTAACAGATGTAATTAACATGCCGTAGCTCCCTCGGAGGGCGACAACCAAAGTGCGCATTCAGGCAAAGTTAAAGTATGCTGGCCCATTTCTTGCATTTGATCAAAGAGAACGATAAATCAAAAGCCTTTTTTATTCACCCAAGGCTGGCTTGCTGCAAATAGCAGAAATAGGAGGGTGTAAATTAACTCTCCTGCCCACTTTCACCAGGTTGGTTTGCACATTTAACCACGGCAAAGCTAAATCAGCCAGTCCTTAAAAGGGCTCCGGTCAGTGAGAGGAAAAGCAAAAGGGTTATGTGAATGTACTGTGGGCACTTATTGTTAACAAACTGAATGGCTCTGTGATTGAGACTTGATAAGAAATCAGAAATTATTCTATGTGACGATAGATGATTAGGTGCATATTGTTGCCAGATGAAACTGCCATTAACAGACCAGCCAAGAACCATGAATACTCCATGCCAAGCTGCTTCTACCATTTATTACACATAATTACATTCTTAAATAAAAACGATTCACCGAACAGTCCTTGCATAGAGATATTACAATACCAATTTAAAAAAGGAATTATGAAACAAACTGGTAACAAAAATAAATCTTTCTCATTTTTCCATAATAAAGAACATTATCGTACCCATACATCATAATATACAAATGATAAATTTGAAACACTTTGTACAGAGAAAGAAAAAGAGAAAGACAACATAGGAAAAATGGAGGGGAAGGCGAGGAGGAGGGAGTGAGAAGGGAAGGTGGTGGGTGGGGGTTGGACAGAGGAGAGGAGTTGAAAGGGATCATATCTGAGAAAATGGAAGGGGGGAGATGGGATGGGAGAGGAGGAAGAGGGAGAAGCGATGAGAGAATGCTGGTAGAAAAAGGGGGTGTGTTTGATTTAAAATTCAGACCTGGTGGAAACAGAGGTGGTGTCACACATAGTAATTTGTGTACCTCCCCCCAAACCCCACCCTCCCACTTTCGACTGAGAGCAAGAGCTGCAGTATGAATCTCTGACTCTCACAAGGTGGCATGGAAATGGTGAAAAACACACAAGGAGAACACAGAATAAGTGTTTGTGTGAGCGTGTGAGTCCGTTTGTGTGGATTACGGATGTGCTTGTGCGTATATGAGTACGGATTTGTCTGCATGTTTTTTGTACATGGATGTATGAATTTGTGTTTACCAGAGTGTCTGCATGCATATGTAGGTGCACGTCTACAGTGTATCCATGTGGCATGTGTGCATGAGTGTGTACATTTTTGTGCTAAAAATAACAGCTACTATACAGACTTTGTGAACCATGTTTCATCGCCAAGGGTTGTTGTTGTGTGACCTGTAGTGCACGAGCAGACAGAAAACATCAGATATGCAAGTGATTTCTTTTTTTTTTCCCAAAAAAATTCAGTGCAAATACAAACAGACGAAGAACACACAGGCACAGTAGAATTGACAATCATTCATTAAGATGACAAAGGACTGAACCGCATCCTCAGAAACAACATGAAACAACCTTTCAAGAAAACACATTCACATTTTGAAATCCCAGTTTTTTTTGGAGCTCCTGGCATACACATTGAGAGGACAATTTGTTTATGTCAGCTCACAAGAATAGTCCTGTAAATGAGATATTTCCATGTCCTCCTTCAAGTCTACATGAACATCAGTCCAAAATCCTCAGCTCTCCTCGACTGAGCATGAACAAAAGTAGCAAAATAAACGACACTCCCCATCTTCCCACACATTCACAGCAGTTCAGTTCAACAATAGAGTTATCCACTGAAATACTGAAACGCACAAGTACAGCTGCCATTGATGATACAGTTTTAACCCGCAGGTTAAACTGCTATTCTTCATTTGATCTTCCACATGGAGAGTTTACCTAAAGCAGGAGAACCACAGACCTCCTAGCCTGTTCTGAAATTAGAGCTAAACATTTTTATATATTCTGCGAACACAATCTCTAATATTTATTAACAAACAAAGAGTGACAAGTTGCATTGATCATGTTGTAGCTGCAACCTAGATGGCTCGTGAGAATTTTTGGTCTTCTTTAAAGTAAACCAGCAGTTAAAACTTGTGTCAGTTGTTTTCTAATGTGGTCATCTATATGCTTAATCAACCAGTATCCATTTCCAGGTCGTCGTTTTGTCAGAGTCACTGACATCTCAAAGATAAGCTAGAGTAACAAGAATTTATCCAGTTTTAAACAGCCTCTTTAGGCCACTGTTTTTTCTTTGTGAGTGACAGAAATTGAATGCATAGATGCGAGCTACTGCACATCCGTCTTCCATGTGGACTCTAAAGGACGAGAAAAGTAGTATAATTACAGCAACAACTGAGTGTTCGCTGTTCACTCACTGTTTGGTGAAGTTTAGGCCCCAAAGCACTTTGTTAAGTTTAGGAAAAGATCATAGTGTGCCTCACTGAGCTCATTTTAGAAGACAAATTTCTTGTTGCCTGAAAAGGACCGATAGTGACAATACCAAGAGAAAACAACTGGCGGTGGACTCATGGCATCAGATTTTTAAAGGTGTTAAAAAAATATGCTAAATGGTACCCAGTGTGTTCAAATGTGGTGCCAAAGGATCCTGACAAAGTGGCAGTATGTGCTCGCTCAATATAAGAAACCAAGGCTTGTTTCCACATTAAGAAAGACTGAGTTCACTTTATTTGTGAAGCGCGACTTGATACAGCATCCACTTCCAGAGCCACATGTAGACCATGTCTAGATATGATTGAGCTGCTCTGCATTTATACCTAAAATAAAAATATGCCTCTGGTACACAGTAAGAAATCAGTTTTGTGTCTCTCTTGCCAAAATGCAGACTGCTCTGCATCTCATTTGACCTCTAAGTTTTAAGCCTTGTAAAATAAACAATGAACATCTTGATATAGCTGTGCCCAATAAAGTTTGTCAGTATTTTGACAATCTACTTTTGTCCAAGCTGCCTGATTGATTTGTGTGCGCTTGAACTGATCACATGTTCATCAAAAACACTATCTGCGGATTAAACACATGTTGTCTAAGAACTGGATTTTTTCAGTCTTTGTTCTCTCTGATACAAGTCAGGTCACACAGGAGAAATTCTCATTCCAGTTTTCTAGGGGTGAATGTATGTGTCACCCTGTGTGTGTGGGTATCACTCGGCTGCAGTTTCATGAGCTGATGGGGCAGATAGCACTGCTGACTGAGCAAATCCGTCCTGCCTTAAACCCATCTCAGCCACCCACCGGAAATCTGCACTCATGACCTCCTGCTGGTTCAGTAAGACCAGTAAAATGTCAAAAGTTACCAGCCATGACAGCTAGTTATTAAAAGTCAAATCATTCATTGCTAATATGAAAAAGAGAAAGGTTGAACACAAATGGTCTCTGGTATGATCTTACCAACCACAAACAAGTGTTGTCATGGGTCTGGCAACATGTTCAGACTTGCAACAGATACATTCACATTGATTTACTCTGAGAAGAGCGACTATATTGACTGAATTTGTGTCACTTATGATCTTCCTACAAGTCCTTCCATATCCAGTAGGGTACAAATCTGTACTCATGTTGGTCAGGAAGCCAGCAGGAATGTTCTTGGATGTGCACAGGGCCAGATTCAAAGAGCTGTTAAATGCTGTTTTGTTTCTGAGCTGATGTCTGAAAGTTGCTAAACTGGAAGAATTCTTTATGGGTGGTGTGAAGAGGACGAATTCCTCCTCAACCCAGTGGCTGGTTAGGTGCCAATCACTCTCAAAGGCCAAAGAGATCATTTCAGGCATCTACTGTAGACACTTGTGTTTTTGTTTTGCTTTTTGGCTGCATCCATTTCCAATGAGTTCTTCAAAGTGATTTTTTAACTGTGTTTTTCAAACAGAGATGAGAATCTGTTCTTAGAAACAATATAGCCTTTACATACATAGTGATCTTGTTTGTGTTTCATGTGCTATCACAGTCAGCTTGCTGCTTTGACTTGTGCATGTGGCTGTCCATGCTCCTATAGCATGTGAAAGCCAGCATTTGGTGACTTTCAAATTGTCTCCTAGTTCATGACAGTGGAGCTTGTTTTTTTTTTTTTTTTTAAATAGAAAAAGTTTTTAAAGAGTCAATTGTGCAACAGTTTCTGACAACATAAGAGTCAAGATCCCAGAGAGGAAAAAGCACTCTTAGGAGCCATCTCTTGAGACACTCAGTTTCGGCTGGCATTCCAGGAGTCTTTCCCAGAGTAGATTAGTTAGCCTCATCCAGTGGCAATGGATGATGCTCATAAAAGCAAGCCGGTCCCCTGGATGACCTCAATCAGTCTTTGCAACACATCAGCTCAACACAATCCCACCTTCACGTCTTTGGGAAATCCAATCTAACATCCCATTCAAACAAGTGCTCCGATGCCATGAAACCAAACAGATTTATAAATGGATCCAGTTGGTGGTTGTGACAGAGGTCGGACGAAGAAATGTCAAATTATTGTTTGTCCAATACATGAGATAATAAACCCTTTGGTGATCTTTAAAGGCTGTGGCAAGTTGGATGGAGTGCTTGCGTGGTTCAGCTACTGTCAGAAATGAGCATTCTAGAGGAGGAAATCTTGAATATACAAACAGCAGTGATGCTGTTGTTACACAAAAAAAAATATTGTACAACCGGTCCAGTTTGGCATTGGCCTCCTCGCTTGCATGAACTTTTAGAAGTGCTTCACCAAGAGACCACTGCAAAAAAACAAACAAAAAACCCCCCACAAGGATGATTAAAATAAAGAGCTGCCAACTGAGGGCACATGGTCCGTCACTCATCGTGTGATCGAAGTCTGCGACACATACAAAGGGTGGGATGGAGCATCTGGATCGTCCAAGCAATGACACAGGGGGACATTTGTGAGGTGACAATGTCATAATATGGAATCATGGACCAACTGGTTGGGCACAGATTGACCGAGCCACTTAGGATCAGTTTTTTTCTCTGTGGTCACTAAATCTGGTGTTTCTTTGAGTCTGTCCGCTGTCTCTTCCCCGACATTCATGTTATTTTTCTGCAGATGAAGCTCCCTCTCCTTCTTCTTCCCCTCTCTTCCACTGACCTCTCTTGAATCCCTCAGATGTGCCTCTTCATGTGTAGCGCCAAATGATCCGACCGTGAGAAACACCTGCAATCCAAAGAGAGAGAAACAGAGAACAGCTTGTTGAGCTTGTTATTAATACAAGGGAAAGAACTTTGTTTTGTCTATTGAGTTAAATGTTGCTGTTAGCTAGTGAGTGCTGAGCCACTAATGCACACGCAATTAGTATATGTGTAACTAATTCATAATCAGCATTTTCAGCAGCACTCCTAATGACTTCAGCTGCAGCATGAATAACGAGAGAGCCCACAGATGGATCTGTTGAAACAGTGTGGAGGGGGGAGGGAGAATGAGGAAAAAAGAAAGCGGCATGCAAAACATGTGCTGTAAAACGTTAACTAAATTAGATGAATCTTAGACTCTCATTTGAAATCAGGCTTGCAAAAATACTAGGGCACACAGCTGAAAAATGCAACTGCTCTGGCCTATTTTTTTCAGTGTGAGTTTTTAAAAATGTTTGTTATAAATGATTACTCCAACCTGATTGCCACAAACGACATAATATATGCTTTCAGCTGGTGTTTTGTTTATTCCATGCACACAGCTATTATGAGACCTACTTTTTCACCACCATGACTCGATCAACAGTGTTTCTGTTGTGTGCTCGCTTAATACTACAGCACCATTCATAAGAGGAAAGCTTTTCTGAAAGAAAGTGCTACTTCCTTTTAGATAATTGGGAGCTGTGTGTTTTGGTGATTAGTGTGCAAGAAATATCTGAGATGGAGGTACTTCTTTTTAGTTTAGTGAAGTTGTTTTATTTAATTATCTTCAGTAGAACAAACAACCAAGAACGTGGAAAATTGCTTCCACACTGCAACATTTTAAATTTTTTCAAGGAACTGCAGTTGAGTTGCAATTTCAACATTGCTCTCATATAGGCCTGGATATCTTTGGCTTTATAGAGCACTTTTAGATGTCACACAAGCAACTTTAATTGGATAAGATTCTCAACTGTAGTATTTGTTTTGTATTTTGTCATTTTGTGCTACCATGTGTAAATCCAGTTTCAACATCCATGACTTTTAGTTCAAGCAGTTTAATTCTTTACCATATATGTGCATCACAAAAACAACTTTATTTATGCAAGTTGCACATCTGGAGTCCATATATATTTGGCTAAAATAATCTGAAATGAATCTGACCAGATGGCAAGGGAGAATCAAGGCTATTTTTTTTTTCACTTCATGACTATTTTTAAATATGAAAACACTTGTATGCCATTTATATACATCTATATGTTAATTGTATGCTTATTGTATTCTTCATTGTATGGGTTATGTATTTGTATGGGCCTGTTTTCTTTGCCCGTTAACTCAGAAAGTTTTATGTCGGTAATGTCGAGTTTGAGAGGTTTGAGCTCTGCTCAGTTTAACTGAGATTTTTTTTTGAAAATTTACCATACATGAAGCCTATATGTTTAAATTATTTTTAACATATATATTTAAATGCCTAGCCACTGAAATTACACTGAAACAGCAGCTGTGATCTAAACTAGCTACTAAGATGTTCATCTTAGTAGACGTTTAGACATTTAGACTTCACTAATGAAGCAAATTTAAAGTAACCTATATGGCAGTGCAGATGAATTTTAGATATCTAATCAACGGAAAATTGCTTACTGGGAAGGCTGGGTAAGTTTAGTAAAAAGCCTATAGAATGTAAAATCTGATCTTCTTGTTACACCAAACTACCATGGTTTCATGTAATGCTGGCATCCAAGCAACCCAACCGAAGAACTGGTAGAAAATAATCATTTTCTAATGCAGCAAATGCCAACATTCATTACAACAAGCAATCCTGCAACCTGCAAACATCAATCAATCCTCAATTAACAAACCTAAAAGTAAGTTACAACACTAACACTTACAGATTAAATAGCACTGTTAAAACATTTCTGCTAACAGCTTTGTCGCAGTTTTTTCTTTCTTTTTTTTTGACACAAGTTTCAGAGACAGTGGTCAAAGGTGTCTGGATGAGTCACTGCTTGGCCAAGAGGGGGAGTTATATGTGATGAGGCACCAGTCGTCTGTCTTACTGTCACACCTGCATGTCTGTGTGTCGCCGTCTTTGCTCGTGCACACCAACAAACACACATGGGATTAACAAACGGCTCAGGAGACACTCGTGTGCTGCGAGTGTGCACTCTGTGAGACAGATGGTAAAGTATGAGTCACGACTTGGGGGCACGACACCAGCTGGCACACGGTGGGTCTGTCCCCCCAGTGCTCAATCTTTCCACTCCCGACTTCTCTGTCTCTCCCATTTCCCCCCTCTTCATTCATCTCAGCAGGGGTGTATGTGAGTTGGACTGAAGGGGTTGGGCGTCTTGTGACACATGACAGAGGACAGAGGCCTGAATTAGGCATGTGCCTGCAGGGATTGGGGGGTATGCTAGTGGCAGGAGGAGGGATACTGTATTTACAGTCTGTCCAGCTGGGACCTGATTAAGTTGACACTGCCTGGCCCTCTGCTCCCTCACACCAAGATGCCCACTCTTTCATTGACATTAAGGCAAAGTACCCCAGGTGAAGAGGGATTTCTTTTTGTCCTTTCATAATGAACCTATGCATGATTCAGAGGTCACATCTAACTTGCCATATAGTGATGATTTTCAAACTGCCAAAGAGGCTGGGCATACAGAGGATTGCATCTCAGGTTTTTGACAATGGATGACATTTTTGTTCATTTGTAAGCACATTGCAAAAAACGGACATAGACTGAACATTTATGCAAAAAATTATTTATGTGGCAAAAAATTACTAAAATTGAATGAATGAAAATCTAAAAATCTAATTTGACTCTTTTAGTACCGACAGAACTGTATGTATAAAAACTAACATCATCACTAACCAAGTGTAAAAACATATAAAATTATAATTAGACTTTTTCCAGTACTGACAGAACTAATGTAATTAATAAATAAAAGTCAAATTCAAAGTGAAAATATGAAAATTCAAGAAATACAAGAAAAATCCAAATTAAATGTAAAAAAAAAAAAATCAAAAATCTAATTTGACTAGTTCAGAAGTGACATAACTTTATACAGGAAAATAAATGCAGCTAACATAAAATAAAAATGAAATGCAAAAGTCAAATTTTGCTTCACTACTGACATCACGGTATGATACATCATATCCAAGCAGACTCAGGGCAAAGGCAGAGGACGCTCTGAACAGGTCTATCGCAGGGCTACACTGAGACACAATGAATCACACTCACATTCACGCTTAAAGACAATTTAGAATAATCAATTAACCTGCATGTTTTTAGACTGTAGGAGGAAGCACCTGGAAGTACCTGGAGAAAACCCATGCATGCACAGGGAGAACATGTAAACGCCATGCAGACAGATTCCAGGCCCAGGACAGGAGTCAAACTAGAGATCTTCTAGCTGCAAGGCAATGGTGCTAACCACCTAGCCACTGCAGCCCTACTGAATGAGACAACTGAAGTGCATTTTTTTCACATGAAATGACAAAAACTACCAAAAGCCTCTGTATATTAAGAGATGTCTGATTTAGAAGGCACCATGTCAGATCAAGTGTTTAAACAGTAAGTTTTAAGCAAATATTGTTTAAAATGATTTTGTCATGTGTGATGCTTTGCTTTAGCTCCTGCAGACAGTATTTCTCAGAGATCCCAGAGGTGTCAGCAAGTGCCCCATCACAGACAGTGGGGTGTAATTAAAATAGGAGTAAAGATTTTTGTGTCTGAGTTGAGCTGATTTTTTCCAGTGAATTGTAGCCATTTAAAACTTAAGGTTTCGAACTGTAGCCATTTAAAACTTAAGGTTTCGAATTGTAGCCATTTAAAACTTAAGGTTTCGCATTGTAGCCATTTAAAAGTTAAGGTTTTTGTCAGTGGAGGCACATTTGAAGAGCCTGCAAAATTAACATTTTGATTCATAATTAAACAGAAGCCAAGGCGACTAATTAAGAAGTGTCATGGGCAAATGACATCAGAATAACTCTTTACAGACACAAAGCCATGCACCTAATCACAACCCCCTATTGAGATGAATAGGGTCCTTTCTGCTGTGCCAAGCAGTAAATATTAAGTGACTTGCATGGGTTAAGTAGCAAGTATCAAGATCTATTTTTTGAACTCAAACACTACTGAGTATTAAAGAATTAAAAATATACTGAAGCTACATATTTTTTAAAAATAAAGATCATGTGCATGTTTGTCTCTGATGGTCAGATCGTTCTTCATAAGAACACTCGAGTGACCGGGATCAAATCAAAAAGCATCCGGTGTTCAAGATACTCTCTTCAATCACCGGATATCAGTAGTTTAAGGCTGATTTGGGTAATTTCACTGATGGGAATGTTACACGTTACATGTGATTAGTACAAGGACCACGGAAAGTTGAAATGTTATGATTCTTTCTGTTAACAGCTTCTGGCTCAGATAAATGGTGTACCTGACTTTAAAACCCAAAGATGCTTTTCTGAGGGACAGTGATTTGTTGCTGAGATATTATGTTTTAACAAATTATTTAAACTACTTAAACCCCCAAAACTTATATTCAAATTAATATTCCATAAAGTTAGGTGTGACTATGCTAATGGATTCTACATTCATTTCACACCTCTTTTCCTGTCTGAGAGCAGCCTCCAAATCAAGGCCATGTATCACCATGTGAGAAGATTCACTATTAATATTCTGCACCAGGCCTAATGTGGGTTTCTAGCAGAATGAGCACTCTTTAGATTCTTATTGAAAGACTGAGCAAGTGGAGTCTGGTGCATGTTGCAAAGCAGCACATATTAGTAATCCTGCCAAAACACTTTAAAACTGGGTCAGTACCAAACACATTTGGGTGTGTTTGGTACTGGCACATATTAGTAATCCTGCCAAAACACTTTAAAACTGGGTCAGTACCAAACACATTTGGGTGTGTTACCAGCATCTTGTAGTGCTCTCTTACTACACCAAACTGTGTACAAAACACAATGGTAAAACATAGCCTGCTGTGCTCGTGGAAGTACTTCTAATAACCCTTTGAAAATGGAAGAATAACATATGAGACGGAAAGGAAAGAGGGAGAGTTGTGTTTTGACAGACCTGTCACAGTGGTTGCACTTAAAAGGCTTGGCGCCGGTGTGTTTGCGGTAGTGCCTCGTCAGCTCGTCGCTCCGGGCGAATCGCCACTCGCAGCCCTCCCACGAGCACTTGTACGGCTTCTCACCTGGGGAATGAAAAACACATAACCACCTGTTTGATCGTCTATACACCAATCACAGGCTTATTTGCCTATGCTGTGTCCATGCACAAACACCATGTAGTACTGGATTGTAAAAGGATGACCCCAAATATCTGACACCCTTCCATTTATGTTTGATATATGTTGTAAATCTGGGGCTTTAATGTAGGTAATTGCATCCTGTACATTGTGGTTTGCATTCAAACTGTCATTTTCCCTCCTTTACTTTACTGAAAAGAGAGCAATGCAATGTTTAACATTGAGATGGAGAAGCTCCCACTGGTCTTCAATCTTGCTGAATACGCAGAGGAGGAGTGGAGGGTTGAGAGAAGTGGAGCGAGAAAAGAGGTGGAGAGGGAGAGGAGGGGGGGGGGATTAAAAGCAAGGTGGATGAGAGAATGAGAAGAGGAGGTGAGAAGAGACCAGGAGAGGGAAAAGTGGAGTAGGAGGGAAGTGTTGCAGAAGTGGATTAAGACAGAGGAGGCTGCAGATAGGCTGGTAGGGGAGAGGGGAGAAGAGGAGAGGGGTAGTGATAATTAGGCCAGTCACATAATGACAAGGAAGCCACAATCTGCCAGCTGCGTCCACCTCCAAAGATGTCACCTGCATCAGTCACATCCCATCTGGACTGGTGCTCATGGCTGAATTCAGACACACTGACCAGCTGAATGGTTTTGGCATATATATATATATATATATAACAGCTTATTTTATTGAATTACCAAAAAGCGACACCATCACCTGCTTTGTGAAGACAGTCAAGATTAAGAAGAGTGTAAAGACAGTAGTGCTTTGGTTTCATTATCAGTGCCAGCTGCTGTAAAAATTCACTGATTATGTGCAAAAAAAATCTGCACTGCAAATAGTATTTCAGTTTTAAATGACATTTGTAGCAACCATGAACTGCACTTTCAGACCAGCACAGGCCAAAGCAAATCAGAAAACTGCAAATCGCTTAACATTTGACCAGCTTGAACACCTTCTATTAAATACATGCAGTGGGAAGACAAGTTACGGAAAACTCCATTAGTAGGAATGATGTGAATTTTGATGGTGAACAACAGAGGTGCATTAGGTTACAGCAGTGATGAGGTGATAAACAAGTAAGAAAAGAGTGACCTCCAATCAACACTCATGAAATGACCAAAAGAAACACCACTAATGCATAGAGATTTATTCATTTTGACTTTGTCTCTACTCTTATTTGCATTCCATTATAATGCAGGATTTTTTTTTCAGATAATTTTACAATATTATAATGTTAATAATTGTCTCTTCATACATTGAGTCTTAAGTGCTTTCTTTTAGGCCCAGAAATTAGTCTTGTCCTTTTCTAACCATCCATCCATTCATGTCCCCATTGTGGCCATGCATCCTGAACATACTGCCTCACTTCCCAGAAGCACCCAAAGCAGCAGGTTTGGACCATCCGGCTCTGGCCAATGAAATTCCCGGGAGGCAGGGATGCCTGAATGTGTTGCCTAGCAATGGAAGCAAGGGGGTGGGGTGTATCTGTGTGTGTATGCGAGAAGGTGGGGGGTAGTGGTGAAACATGAGGAGGCAGTAGTCGGTGCAGCTGGCTGAATCTGGCAACGGTACGCCGCCATGCCACCGGCCAATTACTGAGCACGCTGGCAGAGCACGGAGGCAGTTGCTTAGCGACGGTAACTGTAGAGCTGTACAGGGCAAGAGGCAGAGAGGAGGGAGAAGAAGTGGTGGGGTTGCGATGGTAGTAGTGGTGGTGGTGCAGGAGGAGGAGAGGGCAAGGGAGGGGGGACACTAAGAGACCAGAGCCTGCAGCAGTACATAACCACTCAGCTACCGACTCCGCCAACGATACACTGGCCCCGTTGCCTAGCAACACATCCCCCCTCCTCCGTTCTCCTCTCCCTCAAGATGCCCTCGTACAAACAGACAAGTAGAGCAAGCACACATTATTTCCAAACATACACACACACTTTTTCTCTCACACAAGCTTGATGAAAAGGCTACTTTTAAAATACAGTGTTACATACTGACAGTTTTAAATGGCAATCAGTAATGTAATCCACTGGATTAGCCTGAACTCAGCAACATAATCTGATTATGCTCCTTTACTTTTGGATTACTTTGCCTGTAAAACATAAAATGTCGATTATGAAGCTAAGTGGATTTCAAGAATCCTGACTGTGGACAGTGCAATTTTTTTTTTGCATTGTTTAATAAGATTCCAATTTACTGCCACTCATATCAGGAAAAAAATATGTACAGTGTGTGCTTTTTTTTCCTTTTGAATAAAAAGAATCAAATAAATAATTATGTGTCTCTCATCCATAATCTGATAACTGGGTGTTTCCTGAGTCACTGTCCCATTATATGTAATCTGGTACTTCCGAATGCTCACACACAAACACACACACACACTCTCTCAGCCTCTCAGGTGCCAGTGTTGAAGTTAATTACATTCCCTCCATTAGCTAGAGCCGAAGCAGGGCATCTGGGTCTCAGAGGTCATTATAGAGGCTCTCAGAGAATGTTTTATAGGCTTCTAGCACTGTAGGCTTAGAGATGAAGAAGAGAGAAGCACGTTAAGACAGAATGACGAGAGATGGATGAAGTGATGCAGACTCAGAGTGAAACATTTTGAAAGAAAATAACCAGAGCTGTCAGATTTATTCAATTGCAGTTTATGAATTCTGGCCAAACAACAGCTTAAAATGGAAGAGTTACATATGCTCTGCATGCTTAACTCTTTGATTAGATTTGATTTTGTATGTACTCTTAATATGAAAAAAAAACATTTTAAAACAAGCAAAGACAATGCAATGCAAAAAAAAGCAAATGAAAAGTGTCTTTTCATGGTCATGTAGACCAAATGAATCTGTGCGAGTTTTTGTAGCATTTAAGGACATAAACACATCACTGTTAAGATGATGTAAGATATTTTCTTTATGAGCCGGTTGTGAAATTCTGAAGTGAAAGCAGCTAAAGAGAAGGCCTGTCGATAGAAGCATTTGGTGTCACCAGTCAGATATCTTGGCAGTTTGTCAATATTGCAGTAACTAACCAACAAAGTAGCAGGTATTGAAAATATGTAGAAAACTGGTGAAAGGGAGAAAAAGAGCAGTGACAAAACATGAGCAGGATAGAGAGGCATACATGCAGATAGACTGGCGAAAGGACTGACACAGAATGAAAGAAGAGCCGGAGAGAGTGAAAACGATGAGAAACAGACAGAGGCAGATGAGGTAGAGAGACAGCGAGAGGCAGAGGGAAAGACAGAGACGAAGACAGAGAGTGAGAGAGAGAGAGAGAGAGAGAGAGAGAGAGAGAGAGAGAGAGAGAGAGAAGAACCCAACAGTCGTCATGTTTTACCCTGCCCAAATCTAATTGTACCATTCCTTATCTGCCATAAGCCTATTCACAAAAAGCTCTACAGGGCACTGTCATTTCAACTCAGCTCGTCTAATTCCAGATTAAATCGCAGCCTTTTCTCCGTCAGTAATTTATGGAAATAACAACTAAGAAAAAGAGGATTTGAGTAATGACATCTTTAAACTTGTCAGGATAATGGCTCAGTGAATGGGGGAGCCTGTGGCATTGCTGTCTTTTTCTAGAGGGTCGCTCTACCGTACCTCCCTATTCCTGCCTTCTGTCTTCATCTACTCTTTGTTTCACTCCATGTCACTTTCTCTTGTCTTCTTCTGTAGTTTCTTTAGCTTTTGTTGTTTCCTTTTGTCATCTTACACTGACATCTCCCCCTTCATCATTCTACCTTTCTGGTTTAAATAATAAGACAGATGTTCCTTTTCGTTGCTTTTTGCACCTTAAGTGACACTGATCGACTCTAGGGGGAAGGGTTCCTCAAGGAACTGTGCACTTTATGATGTATGGAGCATATAGTGCCATCATTAAATCACTATAATGTCAATTTTTAAGCAGCTTACTGAATAGAGAAAACAAGGATGCCACATTAGCTGAAAACACCACCTTGCACCACCTGCAAATTTTATAACAGGTCCCACGGGCAGCATATTTCACGTACAGCTACCAAATTTGGTACACATATGCAGCACGTCAGGACAAAAAAAGTCAGTGGTGGCCATACCTAAACCCAACAGGAAGTCTGCTATTTGCATTTACTGTGGGAAATTTGATGATTTTTGGCTATGTTTGCTCATTTTCAAGCACAAACTCCTCCTAGGGGGAAACTCCAAAATTACTCAAATTCGGCCAGTACATACAGCAGGCCTTAGTGAGCAAAAGCTATTAAATTCTTCCTCAGAAATCAAAGGACGTGGCCATGGTGGCCTCTGGAAGTTTGATCCTTCGCCATGAAACATCAGGTGGTGTGTAAATGTCCTGAACTTGTTCCAATCAGCCTGAAACTTTATATGTATGATCAGAGTCCTGTCCTGATCACATCCATGAAATGAAATACATTCACAGTCATAGCGCCACCTGCTGGCAACAGGAAATGTCATGTTTCACACTCTGATGTGCTATTCTTTCCCGTTGCTCAGATTCACCTCAAATGTGGTGATAAACACTAAACACGTTGATGATGATTCACAGAGAAAATGGTGACTTGTCATCAAACAACTCCAAGAGACATCAAATTTGGACAATATTCAAAACCGGTCGTAATGATGACAACTTCTCAAAATCATGTGCATCCGTCAAAGGGCGTGACCATGGCAACCCCTTGAACCTTGATGCTTCGCTATGAAACATCAACTACTGTCTGCCCCCACAGCAACTTTCACCAATGTCCACGACATTCGGTATGATTTTGGCTGGGGTTTTTTTTGTTTATTTTCAGTGATTTATTCCTCACAGGTGGTAATTCTAAAAGACCTCAAATTTTGACAGAATATACAACACAAGGATGAGAATTTGCGAAAATCGCTCACAACAGTTAAAGGGCGTGGCCATGGCGGCTGACTGAACTTTGATGCCTCGCCATGAAAAGAGTGCTGTGTAAATCCCCTGTACATGCTGCAATCTGCCTCAAATTTTACATGATTGATTATAGTCCTGCCCTGATCACATCCATATGCCGATATCCACTCACAGTGATAGCGCCACCTGCTGGAGATCAAATGACACGTTTTACACTTTGAGGTACTGTTGTTAGCCAATTGCCCATATTCATGTTAATTATTTTTTCATCCTCTTTGCACTGGCTTCCAGTTTTATATTTTATATTGTTTCTCAGTGTGTTGAGTAACAACCCATCTAATATATAATTTGGTTGACTGAAAAGGAGCAACAGAAAAGCAAGGAAATAAAATGTGAAGATTTTTTTGATAACCATATTTCAGGTACTTAACAAACGAAATCAAGTATGAAATAAATTTCACTCAAACATAATTGAGAATGTTGTTGTACAGGATTGCAATTTTCCGCTGACAGGGCTGTCACTGATTATTTGAACATAATGAAAACAACCAAGAAATATAATGACAGACAGACAGACAGACAGACAGAAAGAAAGAAAGAAAGAAAGAAAGAAAGAAAGAAAGAAAGAAAGAAAGAAAGAAAGAAAGAAAGAAAGAAAGAAAGAATCTGCAGTCTTCCCAAGCAGATGACCTACCATTGTAAGTTGATTCCTTGATACTTGTCCTGTTTGCTGCTCATTTTGGTTCTTTTGCTCATTTTGGCATCAATATATTGAACACTCAAGATGATACATTTCTGGTTCTCTGTTCTGTTTGTTTTAGACCTCATGCCCAGCACTTCGCCTGTATGGATTTTGTGGCTGGACAGCACCGATGGCACTGTTCTCCCAGAGCTGGCCCAGTTGGCATGGAGTTTAATCACAGGGGCTGTAGACACACTACACTGGGGAAATCAATGATGGCATGTCTGTGCCCTTTGTTCCAGTTAGGTTGATGCCTGTGCATCATGGTGGGTGTGATCACACATCCAGCATGTTTTCATTGTCTTTAACATGCAGAAGTTAACATGTTGATTTTTTTTCAAATTCACACCCTGCAAAAAATACAAGCGAGCCAGAGCCGGTAAACAGTCACGTGTAGTGTCTTTGCTGCACAGCTTTGGTGATCTGTCAACCAAACAGTGGATGGATTTAGATGGTGTACAGCACACAAATCCAATTTAAGTCACTGTAACTTAATTTAGCATGATGGACGCCTTTGTTGTACTCATCAAATGTCAATATTGATCTGATTCTACCTCTGAAAGCCTCTCTTAGAGGGGGTAGAGACTAGAGTAGTCCAGCCCAATTATTTCCAAAAAAGTTTGAAGAACAATGTTCACACCTTACCAAAAGAGAAACCACCCAAGAGCCCAAACAAACACTTGAGTCATGTCCGGTGTTTCAGTACTGGATTGAGCCCACAGATGGTTATTCTTCATGACCTCCCTCAAAGTATAATGCATTGTTATTTCAAACATATAGTCTGATTTAAAAAATAATTCTATTGACACCTCTGCAAAATCAAACAATCTTCAACCTCAGATTGAGAAACACTGACCAAGACTTATAAAACGCATAGAGGACAGATGGGAGGGCCTGAAATAAAACGGGGAAATGGCGACCTATCCAGGTCAATCCATCTATCACTGTGCAGTTACTCAGGTGGAGGACAGCCCCCTGACAGAGGTCTGAGTGGTTTGGGATTGAGATGGAGGAGCAGGAGAGTTATATCTCCTGATCCCCCACCCCCACCCCCTCCTTCCGGTTTGGCACAGACAAGTACTTTGGGAGGAAGGGAAGAGAGGTGTGGGGAGTATTGGGTTTTCATAAATCATCACATTTTTGACTTATATTGCGATATTTCAATAATTTACAGAGGCTGTTCTGTGATTACAGAAACAACTTCTTTTAACATTCCTATCACTTCCTGTGCATTTTGTACGCTTCCAAGAATGTGAAGCAGGTGGATTTTCCTCAATTTCCTCAAATCAGGTTATCAAAGATTCAGAAACCTGACTGAGTGCAATGCAAACATAAACCACAGAGAGATCACACCGATATTAATCCATTTTGAGAACTGGTAGAAGAGAAAGCATGGCAGTCATCCAAAGACAAGAGAAAAGTTGAAGTATGTCTAACATGAAGAAAGAGATAGTGTTTTTTAAAATTTTGTTCTTCAACACAGACATGTAATCCATGCCTTGCAAAATTCATTTAACTTCAGCACTGAGAATTTTTAATCTGTCACCAACAATGAGTGTCAAACAGTTTCTTTGTCAGCAGGTGTATCAAGTTGCAATCTCTGGTGAGAGAGGTGTGCTAAGAGCTGCCTCACTAAAAGTCTCACATGATCACTTACTGACATTACATCTAAAAAGTGCACCAACTAATATGCTTCATCCACAAATTATATTTATATTTTGCAACCATGTGCCTATATAACTCAAATATACAGGCAAAAGCATTTACAATCACTAATTTAGTTCATGTGAGACATACAAGCATTTACTGACTACGCCTTGCAGAATGAAAACTGTTCTTTTTAATCTCTTGTGCTGAAGATGCAAACTGAAAAATAAAAAGTAATTCTGACCATCCTGATGAGCAAATCCTTTGGTGCTTATAAAACCTAAAATATCTGACTTACTTTCTTTAAAAACTGCTGATTACAGATTTTCAAAATATTCCATCTGCTCTATCTGCCACCTTGTTTTTGTCATAATAGTGCAAATATTAGAAGAAATACAACCAAAAAAATAATCCCTCTATCTGCAAGCTTCTGGTTTATTCTCACCTGTATGTGTCCTCTGATGGGCTTTTAGGTGGGAGCTCTTGGTGTAAACCTTTCTGCAGCCGTTGAATTGGCAACGGTGGATCCTCTTCTTGTTCTCTGGTAGCTCTCCAACCCCAATTACACATGTAGCCCCCTCTTCTTCGTCCTTCACCCGGACAGGAAGTGCATGACCCGCTACCAGTCGAGCCGCGCTAAGGCCCACCTTCCTGGCCACCAGCTTCAAGGTAAGTGTCCCATCAGCTGAGGCTGTCAGCGTCTGACTGGGTTTGACAAGGTGCCGTCCCAGTTCTGGTGATGACGGGGGTGTCAGGGAGGTTACAGCACTCAGTTGAGCCTGGTGGACTCCTTCTGTCCCTTGCACATTTTCCATCCCCTGTCCTTTGGTTTTGAAGTCTCTTTTCAACGCACCAGTGGTGGAAAAGTTCTTCCGCGTCGGACAGAGGATCACTGGAGGTGGACTCAGAGGCTCAGGGAGGGTTGGCAGACTGGGTAGAAGGGTGTCTGACAGTTCCTCTTCTCCATCCTCCTTCAGATAGGCTGGAGTTAGGACTCCATCAAAGTCTTGGTCGAAAAACTCAGACAGGCGCTTGGGCTCCGTCTGCAGATAACGCTCCAATTCTAAGCAGGTCTATGAGAGAGAAAGTGGGGGAAAAAAACACTCAGTTTAGATTCAATTCATTCAAGTTTCCATGTTTGGACATCTGCACTGAAGATGCCCGTCTTCAACCTCAAAATCCCACTTGACAAATTCAACAGTCATCACATCATCCGATATGCCTTTACACACTGTTGAGAGAAAATCTGCACGGTTCCATCAACTCACCCAGTCAGGCAACTTCGCAGCTCTGCCAGCTGTCACATGCACACACACACAGACATCCACCGAGACAGCCAGGATTACCTGGCAACTCTGGCAAGACGGCTGATTAAACTCTGACTGATTGCAACTGCTCCAGCACGGGATGAAAGCAAGGCAAATGGATAGCAGGAGGGGAAATCCTAAACTGTACAGAATTCCTATCAAATAACATTTTATAGAGCTTAGACAAGCCACGGGTGTACTGGCTTCCACGGAGCCAAGATAGGAAGATTTATTATGCTGTAGTTATGGTCTGCTTCATCCCTATACTCCAAACACCTCTCCCTGCGGAGGGCAAATAAAAAGCTGCATCCCCGATTTGTGTGAACTGGCATCCTGAGAAGTCTATTACTTTACTGCAAGCTGGTGAGCTTCTAAGAAGAGAGCGAGGGAAAGAGACGCTCCATGTCCAAGGATGAAGCTATTATGTTTGAATGGACGGCGCCAGTTTGATCCCAGGGATCCTTGTGTCTCGCTTGTAGCCACTAACCCGTTTTGACAGCTGAGATGGAGGCTAGCAGCTCCACTGAGCGCATGGTACTCGCCACTTCATTTGTGTGTAAATAGGCTCTGACAGACAGAGTAGCTAGTTCCATTATCAGGAATAAGACTGTACAGACTGAACACATCAGAGACATTTACACTCTTATAACTCCCCCCTTTCCTTGTTTGCACCTTCTAAAAATAAAACCACACTTCTTTCTATTCTTTATATTTTTCGGAGGAGGAGTGTCTGTTGCTAAGGGAGTGTGATTTCTCTTCTAAGTCATATTTTTCCAGGAAAAAAACTCAAAGGATTTGGAGTTGTCTTTTGACTGTTTACAGTATTTGCATACTGACATCAAATGAAAAATCTGCTCACGCCCAACTAAACAGAGAAATGAACATAATGCACCATGTCTTCTCCCTCTACTGCATACCTACATTTACTTTTTCTCTGACAGCTTTAAAAAAATACTTTTTTCATGCACTCAGATAGGATGAAGCAAATGCTGGTCAGTGAGCAACAGAAAACACAAACCAGTTCTGCTTTCTTAACTGTTCCAATATCCCTCTCACCATTCTTTTTACTCATTTTCACAATCACCTCCCCCCCTCCTGCCTTAGAACCAATCAATCCCTTAAAATCAACTATTTTCCCTCATTGTCATCTCCTCCTCTCCCAAGGTGAGAACTAATTATACCCTAAAACCAGCCAGTTAAAGGGGACTTCATTCAGCAAAACGCTGAGCCCTGCAAACCTAGGCGAAGTCTGTGTGAGGTAACGATAGTTAAAGAGACCGGAAAAAATGATAGAAACAGATAAGTGAGCATGGGACTGAGCGAAAGGTAAAGAAGGAGGAGGTGGTGAGCAATGAAGGGACAGGAGAGGGGAGAGGAGAGAGGGAGACAGAGCGAAGGAAGGTCTTGACTTCATTTTCTCTGTAGGGGGTGAATCCTTTTTGGAAGTGTGACATTTGGCGTAACGGGATCCTGTCAGCAGGCAAGCCACATGCCTCACACAGACACACACGTACACGCACACAGAAAAGGGTTCATGCACAGTAAATGTTAGGTTACGACCCCCAGTGATGCACTTGGATGTGTTCAGATCTGGCCTGCTGCACAGCATGATGCATGTGTGTGTAATTCCACACATAGGGTATTATACGTACATGCGTGAGCATTCAGAGTGGATGATGTCTGACAAGGTAAGAAGAATTAAAGAGGCTTCAGGTGAAGGGAGCAGTACAACAAACCTATCATGTGCTCATTCTTTCTATCTTTCTCCTTCTCCCCCACCCCCTCCATCCTTCTGTCCTTCCCCCTACTCCCCCAGGTGGTGACATTAACATTGTTAGAGAGAAGGTCATGTAGTTGATCAGTACTTCCTGTATGTGTGTACAAGTGTGGGTGTATGTGCTGTATGTGGTGTAATTATGCTAGTTTGCATGTGTGTATGCAGATAATTTGTGTGTGCATCTACGTATGCATAATTATGCCACTCTGTGTGTAATTATGCAGCTCTTGTATGCGTGTTTGTGCGAACACCTACGCACATGCATAAACTCATCTACTTGCTGGCCTAAGTGAATTGTGTGTGTGCATGTGTAGGCAAGGAATCAAGAGCCAAAAGCACAATAGCCAAGATAAAGGAATGCTCACGGCCTGCTTCAGCTCCATTTGGACAAACGCCGATCTGGAGAGCCAACATCAATTGGCTCTGCACAAAGCCAGGGTCCCTTTCCTAAAAGGCTTTCAGGATGACTCCTTCATGCGAGCCAAGATAAGCTAAGGCAATCCAATGGCTGTTCCAGCAGCATCACCTCTTCCTCCAAACCAGAGGGAAACACTGTGGTGGTGTAGGCTGGTAGGGTGACACGTGCTTCAAACCAGATTCAAGTTTCCATATCTCCTGAGTGTAACAGCTGAGTGCAACGACTCCTTTCTCAAGCTATATGAGTCATCATTTAAAGCATTTAAGTCTTATTTTATTGTGTACTTTTTATCATATTCCACTGACCACCTGTACCCACATGACCAATTTAGTGAAAAGTGTTTACAGCAAAATGAGCAGCAAAACAGAATGCAGAAAGATTTTTTCACGATTGCTACTCATAACACTATTTATTTCTTGGTTCTATACAAATTTATCAATAACCTGCAATATGCAGTATGTAATGTGATGGTGAGTCACTATACGCAATGTAAACCTGAAGCAGCTACATTAAAATCAGTGATCATTAATTATAGTTTTCACACTCCTGCTTCTCTGACTTTGATATGTCAAAGTGTCAGAGATGAAAGAGGTAGATCAAGATAAAGTAGGATGCAGTGGGTGCAAAAACACCTATTTTGACCTTTTTGTCATGTTATGTTATTTTACGTCAGATGATGTCTCATGTAATTGGATGACTACTATCTCACATCAAAACTGACACCTAGCGAAGTTTGAGTGCAGGAGAGAGGCCTAAAAGTCAAAGTACAATGTCATTGTTCTCATAAGATTAAGTGTGCATTATTTTGATTCTTTTTGCAACAAATTTTATAATCACAAAACACTGATACGCAAAGTAAGTGACCAAGTTAATTATTGGTATCAAAATAGACAAAACTGTTAAATTGGTTTATTTTACTACAGTTTTCTTACAAAAGAATTGTGTGACCATAACTGATGAATGAAGCTGTAGCATTAGTAACTGTCAGCTGTCAGACATGCACCTGAAGACAATGCAAATAACAGCTGTACAAGAACAAAGATATAATCTAGATTAGGTCTGTCTATTACTGCTTAGTATCAAATGTGCATGGGGTACATGTCTTTTCTCTCTACACTGTATGTGTTCTTCATTAATTAAATGAATAAATGTACATCCAATTTGTAGAGGGATCAGTGAGAAAACTCCCAATAGACAAACACAATTTAACAATTTAAACCACAAAGTTCAGCCATAAAAGTGTCTTTAATCAAAAAGAACTTTGTCTGGGTTTGTACATTTCTTCAGCATTATCTTCTTTTTTAATGTCACTTGAATGAAGTCATCTTTTCTCCCTCTCCTTTGCTCCAGTAAAAAACAATAAATACTTCAACAAACAAGTCAAGAAAAAAGAAAAGTGACCTGTGAATAAATGCATTTTGAACACAGAGACACACACTGAATCATGCACGCACAACACATCTCAAGTTAGCGAGGCTTAAAATATAGCAGGTGTGACAAATATTTGCTGATCACAAGACACACTTCTCAGAAAGTCAAGTAGGCTAAGAGCTGTGAACCAGACCCAGATTCACTCACTTCCACTTTCACATTGAAAAAAAAAGATAAATCTCCTCTCCTCACTTCTCCTCCTCTCCGTCTCACTGTCTCCTCCTCTCTTCCAATGGGGTCCTTGGCCTGGCAGCTGATCCTCTCTCTCCATCACCTCCCTTCACATTTGGCCTGCGCCAAGCCACCTGCCATCACCATCAAAGCGCATGCTGCCTCCCAACTGTTAGCACCCCACTACGTGGCTAATAAAAAGCCTTGGTTATAAATATGAACAGAAGAGCATGCATAATGCCCTACGGGAAGGCCCAAAACACCACTAAACAGATAAATGTAATGAGGTGGATATGGCTCATTAATTTTAGGATGATCGTGTTTAGTTTTTACAGATGCCACGATAGAAACAAGGTGCTATGAATAATATTCAGAGCTGATGCGAGCAGTGTTGAAAAAAGAAGGGCTATAAGGGGGCCCTGAGCTGGAGGGGGTGACGCGACACTATTGCTAAATCTACTGGGCTTAGGGGTAAATCTCTTCTATTCAGAGATGACCCATGGTTCCCCACAGGAACTTTTTTAGGGTTGAAAGATTGTGCATGATAGAGATTTTTGTCATTGTTGTTTTCTTCTTAAAATTAAAACATGGATAATTAATCTTTGTTTGGCATGCATTTTATGTAAAATATATTTTGCTATTATTATACATGACTGCTGATATCTCCATGACAGCAAGTCACAAAGTTACAAAATGTTACAATGTTACAATGTTTGTACAATGTTACAAAAACATCTTTTGCTTCGTAATTTTAAGTTAGTAATTTAGAGATTTGGGAAAATAAACTTATTTGCTTTGTTTCCGTAAGTTAAATGTATTGTAGAGCTGTCGATTAGAAATCACTGTAGCCTTGTAGCTAATACTGAAGTGCTAAACCTGCTTTCTTTCTAATGGCCAGCAGGGTATGATTCCTTTAGGAAAAGAAGTCTAATTCTAAAATCCAAAAGTATAAAAAGTCTAAAGTCTAAAGTCTAAAATCTAATCTAAATTGTATTGTAGTGTATGTGAATATGATTCTGCTTCTCACTTGATTAATTCCCTAACTAAACAATTTCCTAAAGATTTCATGATCTTAATCACTAGTTTCAAGTCTTCTTCAATAGTAATTAGTAGATTGGGGTCCCATTTACATGGTCACCTTATGACTAACAAATCTTTTCTGTATGAAGTTCTCCATCTGATCTCCCACTCATTCATCACATTCAGTCTCAAAAAACCAAAATGTCCTTGGGAATGCCCAAATTTGAGCCCCCTAAATGGTTTTCTACAAATGAACTGCTGATTCCACTGTGGCTTTGTACACTTTTTATTTGCAGTCCGTGGTTATGTGAGAAGATTGATCCCCTGTCATATTTGCTCATAAGCTGGAATCAGCAACTGGTAAACTAAGCTTAGCCTTAGGACAGACAAACATCTAGGCTGGCTGGAAGGCAGATTTTGTTAGCTTTGAATACAACAAAGCCTGTTCAAAGGTTGTTTTTTTTCTTTTCAGTTTTTATGCTAAGCTATTCTGCTACCGATTTGTTGAACAAATGTCAGAGTCTTTGACAGAATATTACATACTTCATGATGTCATATACAAGTTTCCCGATGAGTGGTTGTGAATCTCACTGTAGTGGCTTTGGTGGTTCCCATTTTAGAGGATTAACTCCTAGCTAAAAAAAAAAAAAAAAGAAGTGAAGAAGTTGAGCATGAGTGGAGCTGAGGCTGCCCAATGCAAATGTCTGGGGCATGAACTGTTCTATGGCACCCACCTGTCACTTAAGCCAGTCACACCCTTAATTGCACATAATTGAAATGAAACTGCGGAATTGTACACATAATTTGAAGCCTCAATGCATTTTAAACAACTGAATTATATAAAAATGCATCCCCAGGACACTTGTGATGGATGAGGAAATGAACTAAAAACAACAAAAGGAGTTTCTATACCATTAACAGAAGTATATGTTATTTTAATCTAACTTCCAATAACTGAATAAGAACACTTCCCGCTGTAGACTTTCTTTATGCTTCATCATTACCTCCGCCAGGAGGTTATGTAATCACCGGAGTTTGTTTGTCTGTCTGTCCGTCTGTGTGTGCGTGTGTGTGTGTGTGTGTGTGTGTGTGTGTGTGTGTGTGTGTGTGTGTGTGTGTGTGTGTGTGTGTGTGTGTGTGTGTGTGTGTGTGTGTGTCTGTTTGTCTGTTAACAGCATAACTCAAAAAGTCATGGACGGATTTTCACCAAATTTTACAGGATGTCCGGAAGAGCAAGAGTAAGAATCGATTAGATTTTGGAGGTGATCTGAATCACCGTCTGGATCCAGGAATTTTTTGAAGGTCGAAGGACAATTGAAATTTGGTGAAAATCCGTCCATGACTTTTTGAGTTATGCTGTTAACAGACAAACAGACACACACACACACACACACACACACACACACACACACACAGACGGACACACAGACGGACAGACAGACAAACGGCATGGCGGAGGTATGCGCTCTCCGAGTGCTTTTCTAGTTTTACATGTTATAGCCACACTATTTTGTAGATGGCTGCATCTATTTATTGTGCTGACGTCTGATGCCCTCACTTGGGAAAAATTGCGTGTCGCACAGAAAGTGCTTTTGATTGTAATCATCTTTTCCCACAGGTTTGAAAACTAAACTCTACCGACATCAACACAGCACATTAATTATTTGTTCTGGCTGTGTTTATATGTAGCAGCGATTTGATTACTCATTTTAAAAGTGAGCAACATTCTTGTCATGGATGAGTTAACACAGACTTCTACACAGCTTTTGTCCTCCTCTATTGCTGTGTCACATTCGACTGACAGTCTGTTTATTGCTTGTTGCATGCTTTTATTTAAGTTGCACATTGTCATTGGTCACAGAAAATAAGACAGCATTGGTTTCCATTCATGGAGTGTGAATGCAATACCACTGTGACATAAGCTCTGATTAAAATTACTCTGAAAAACTAATCAGAGCTTTACCCCACAGGTAGGTAACAATTAAATCGGGTCTTGCATCTATAGTCTTGCCTGCTAAGAACCAAATGTTCTTGTCAGTTTCTGTCTTATTCTCCTGATTTCATTTTTATGACACACTGCTCTATGTTATCAACTTTGTTTATTGTCATTTTTGCTGTGTGTTTGTAAATCTGCAAGACATTTGGCAGTTTTATTGCAGCAAGAGCTTGGACAGGCAGGGTCTTTGTGACAGTGTGGATGCACATGTGTGTGTTTTATCCCGCCATGGTGTGTTATAGGGTCTGTGTCTCCCATTGATCTGGGGAGCCAGGCCAAGCCATCACTTTGATGTGACAGCTAAATGACCAGTAGCCCTAGGCAGCGGCCATCAACAGCCTTTTGTGTGTTTGTGTGTGTGTTTGCATTGCTGTGCCTAATCGATACAAAATGATACCGTGCAGGAGCTCATCAGCAGTGGCCATCGCAGCTGACAGAGACGGTAATCTATAGCTTCAGTGAGCAACACTTACACAACACTCACCCACCCCACCTCACCCATACAAAATCTCCAATAAAGCACACCCTCCCCTCTAAGCTTCCCTTCAGGGGTTTTTTGCTCCTTCCCGTGCATTCGCTAAGATAGCCAGGCTCCCAGATTTCAGACTCCTTGGAGAGCAGCATGGCATCATCAGCAGTTCCCAGTCGAGTAGGAAACCTGCCTAAGGGGCCAGAAGGAGGGGAAGGGTGGGGAGCGGGTGGGGAGCGGGTGGGGAGATAACGCCTCATTTTCCTCAACACTGATCTGAATAGTTGAACGCCCCCACAGTCACTCTGTTATTCTCAATGGAGAACATGGCAGGGGATACTGGGTTTGGCCAAGAGGCATCTTCGAGCTCCTCATGCCCCGACCAGGCTTCGAATCAGCGAAGCAAGGGTGAGACAGAGGGAGCAGAAGCACAAAGAGAAAGAGCTAAAAGGTAGAAACAAAACTAATCTACCTGCCTTACCAGAGAGGAGAAAGATGAGAAAGACAGGTGAAAGATGAAGAAACAGGCCTCACTAACAACTGTGCAAAGAAGTACATGTCAGATGTGCAGTTTGAATGGAGAGTAAAGGATGACAAATGAAGCCACAGCATACTGCCACCTAAAAACCAAAAAAAAAACAACAAAATAAAACATTGTGTTGCAGATTAGAGGAGTGAAGGAAGGAGAGATATAAAGCTTGAAATGCTACAGACAGGAGGCAGGGGTCCTCCTGCTCATTGACTAGCAGCTCCATCTC